>NC_141696.1:651662694-652266194 GCF_964263255.1 Lissotriton vulgaris | reverse complement strand
GGATAGCTTGACTCCAGTGGTGTGGAGAGCCTGAGACTCACGTCTGAGTATACCCAGCACACTCGGGGGGGAAAATTGCAAAAAACACAGTTGATGGACAGAATGTAGAACAATGTCATACATTCAACCTAGTACAAGGATCTGGGCCTAAATCCATTGTTTTTTTGCACTCCACACCACCCTGGGTTAGACACTGGCTATATGCAAATCAGCTCTGACCCTGTGCCTCATGGGAACAGTCCAGTCCGAACTACCAAGCCATGTCTTTCCCAGACCGGAATCAAACATCCAAGGACCGGTTTCTGGCTATCAGCCTTCATCAGCCCGAATAGCTTGACTCCAGTGGTGTGGAGAGCCTGGGACTCACGTCTGAGTATACCCAGCACACTCGGGGTAAAAATTGCAAAAAACACAGTTGATGGACAGAATGTAGAACAATGTCATACATTCAACCCAGTACAAGGATCTGGGCCTAAATCCATCGTTTTTTTGCACTCCACACCACCGTGGGTTAGACACTGGCTATATGCAAATCAGCTCTGTCCCTGTTCCTCATGGGAACAGTCCAGTCCGAACTACCAAGCCATGTCTTTCCCAGACCGGAATCAAGCATCCAAGGACCGGTTTCTGGCTATCAGCCTTCATCAGCCTGGATAGCTTGACTCCAGTGGAGTGGAGAGCCTGGGACTCACGTCTGAGTATACCCAGCACACTCGGGGTGAATATTGCAAAAAACACAGTTGATGGACAGAATGTAGAACAATGTCATACATTCAACCCAGTACAAGGATCTGGGCCTAAATCCATCGTTTTTTGCACTCCACACCACCCTGGGTTAGACACTGGCTATATGCAAATCAGCTCTGACCCTGTGCCTCATGGGAACAGTCCAGTCCGAACTACCAAGCCATGTCTTTTCCAGACCGGAATCAAGCATCCAAGGACCGGTTTCTGGCTATCAGCCTTCATCAGCCTGGATAGCTTGACTCCAGTGGTGTGGAGAGCCTGGGACTCACGTCTGAGTATACCTAGCACACTCGGGGTGAAAATTGCAAAAAACACAGTTGATGGACAGAATGTAGAACAATGTCATACATTCAACCCAGTACAATGATCTGGACCTTAATCCATCGTTTTTTTGCTCTCCACACCTCCCTGGGTTAGACATTGGCTATATGCAAATCAGCTCTGACCCTGTGCCTCATGGGAACAGTCCAGTCCGAACTACCAAGCCATGTCTTTCCTAGACCGGAATCAAGCATCCAAGGACCGGTTTCTGGCTATCAGCCATCATCAGCCTGGATAGCTTGACTCCAGTGGTGTGGAGAGCCTGGGACTCACGTCTGAGTATACCCAGCACACTCGGGGTGAAAATTGCAAAAAACACAGTTGATGGACAAAATATAGAACAATGTCATACATTCAACCCAGTACAAGGATCTGGGCCTAAATCCATCGTTTTTTTGCACTCCACACCATCCTGGGTTAGACACTGGCTATATGCAAATCAGCTCTGACCCTGTGCCTCATGGGAACAGTCCAGTCCGAACTACCAAGCATTGTCTTTCCCAGACCGGAATCAAGCATCCAAGGACCGGTTTCTGGCTATCAGCCTTCATCAGCCTGGATAGCTTGACTCCAGTGGTGTGGAGAGCCTGGGACTCACGTCTGAGTGTACCCAGCACACTCGGGGTGAAAATTGCAAAAAACACAGTTGATGGACAGAATGTAGAACAATGTCATACATTCAACCCAGTACAAGGATCTGGGCCTAAATCCATCGTTTTTTTGCACTCCACACCACCTTGGGTTAGACACTGGCTATATGCAAATCAGCTCTGACCCTGTGCCTCATGGGAACAGTCCAGTCTGAACTACCAAGCCATGTCTTTCCCAGACAGGAATCAAACATCCAAGGACCGTTTTCTGGCTATCAGCCTTCATCCGCCTGGATAGCTTGACTCCAGTTGTGTGGAGAGCCTGGGACTCACGTCTGAGTATACCCAGCACACTCGGGGTGAAAATTGCAAAAAACACAGTTGATGGACAGAATGTTGAACAATGTCATACATTCAACCCAGTACAAGGATCCGGGCCTAAATCCATCGTTTGTTTGCACTCCACACCACCCTTGGTTAGACACTGGCTATATGCAAATCAGCTCTGACCCTGTGCCTCATGGGAACAGTCCAGTCCGAACTACCAAGCCATGTCTTTCCCAGACCGGAATCAAGCATCCAAGGACCGGTTTCTGGCTATCAGCCTTCATCAGCCTGGATAGCTTGACTCCAGTGGTGTGGAGAGCCTGGGACTCACGTCTGAGTATACCCAGCACACTCGCGGTGAATATTGCAAAAAACACAGTTGATGGACAGAATGTAGAACAATGTCATACATTCAACCCAGTACAAGGATCTGGGCCTAAATCAATCGTTTTTTTGCACTCCACACCACCCTGGGTTAGACACTGGCTATATGCAAATCAGCTCTAACCCTGTGCCTCATGGGAACAGTCCAGTCCGAACTACCAAGCCATGTCTTTTTCCAGACCGGAATCAAGCATCCAAGGACCGGTGTCTGGCTATCAGCCTTCATCAGCTAGGATAGATTGATTCCAGTGGTGTGGAGAGCCTGGGACTCACGTCTGTGTATACCCAGCACACTCGGGGTGAAAATTGCAAAAAACACAGTTGATGGACAGAATGTAGAACAATGTCATACATTCAACCCAGTACAAGGATCTGGGCCTAAATCCATCGTTGTTTTGCACTCCACACCACCCTGGGTTAGACACTGGCTATATGCAAATCAGCTCTGACCCTGTGCCTCATGGGAACAGTCCAGTCCGAACTACCAAGCCATGTCTTTCCCAGACCGGAATCAAGCATCCAAGGACCGGTTTCTGGCTATCAGCCTTCATCAGCCTGGATAGCTTGACTCCAGTGGTGTGGTGAGCCTGGGACTCACGTCTGAGTATTCCCAGCACACTCGGGTTGAAAATTGCAAAAAACACAGTTGATGGACAGAATGTAGAACAATGTCATACATTCAACCCAGTACAAGGATCTGGGCCTAAATCCATCGTTTTTTTGCACTCCACACCACCCTGGGTAAGACACTGGCTGTATGCAAATCAGCTCTGATCCTGTGCCTCATGGGAACAGTCCCGTCCGAACTACCAAGCCATGTCTCTCCCAGACCGGAATCAAGCATCCAAGGACCGGTTTCTGGCTATCAGCCTTCATCAGCCTGGATAGCTTGACTCCAGTGGTGTGGAGAGCCTGGGACTCACGTCTGAGTATACCCAGCACACTCGGGGTGAATATTGCAAAAAATCACAGTTGATGGACAGAATGTCGAAAAATGTCATACATTCAACCCAGTACAAGGATCTGGGCCTAAATCCATCGTTTTTTTGCACTCCACACCACCCTGGGTTAGACAATGGCTATATGCAAATAAGCTCTGACCCTGTGACTCATGGGAACAGTCCAGTCCGAACTACCAAGCCATGTCTTTCCCAGACCGGAATCAAGCATCCAAGGACCGCTTTCTGGCTATCAGCCTTCATCAGCCTGGATAGCTTGACTCCAGTTGTGTGGAGAGCCTGGGACTCACGTCTGAGTATACCCAGCACACTCGGGGTGAAAATTGCAAAAAACACAGTTGATGGACAGAATGTTGAACAATGTCATACATTCAACCCAGTACAAGGATCTGGGCCTAAATCCATCGTTTGTTTGCACTCCACACCACCCTGGGTTAGACACTGGCTGTATGCAAATCAGCTCTGACCCTGTGCCTCATGGGAACAGTCCAGTCAGAACTACCAAGCCATGTCTTTCCCAGACCGGAATCAAGCATCCAAGGACCTGTTTCTGGCTATCAGCCTTCATCAGCCTGGATAGATTGACTCCAGTGGTGTGGAGAGCCTGGGACTCACGTCTGTGTATACCCAGCACACTCGGGGTGAAAATTGGAAAAAACACAGTTGATGGACAGAATGTAGAACAATGTCATACATTCAACCCAGTACAAGGATCTGGGCCTAAATCCATTGTTGTTTTGCACTCCACACCACCCTGGGTTAGACACTGGCTATATGCAAATCAGCTCTGACCCTGTGCCTCATGGAAACAGTCCAGTCCGAACTACCAAGCCATGTCTTTCCCAGACCGGAATCAAGCATCCAAGGACCGGTTTCTGGCTATCAGCCTTCATCAGCCTGGATAGCTTGACTCCAGTGGTGTGGAGAGCCTGAGACTCACGTCTGAGTATACCCAGCACACTCGGGGGGGAAAATTGCAAAAAACACAGTTGATGGACAGAATGTAGAACAATGTCATACATTCAACCTAGTACAAGGATCTGGGCCTAAATCCATCGTTTTTTTGCACTCCACACCACCCTGGGTTAGACACTGGCTATATGCAAATCAGCTCTGACCCTGTGCCTCATGGGAACAGTCCAGTCCGAACTACCAAGCCATGTCTTTCCCAGACCGGAATCAAACATCCAAGGACCGGTTTCTGGCTATCAGCCTTCATCAGCCCGAATAGCTTGACTCCAGTGGTGTGGAGAGCCTGGGACTCACGTCTGAGTATACCCAGCACACTCGGGGTAAAAATTGCAAAAAACACAGTTGATGGACAGAATGTAGAACAATGTCATACATTCAACCCAGTACAAGGATCTGGGCCTAAATCCATCGTTTTTTTGCACTCCACACCACCGTGGGTTAGACACTGGCTATATGCAAATCAGCTCTGTCCCTGTGCCTCATGGGAACAGTCCAGTCCGAACTACCAAGCCATGTCTTTCCCAGACCGGAATCAAGCATCCAAGGACTGGTTTCTGGCTATCAGCCTTCATCAGCCTGGATAGCTTGACTCCAGTGGTGTGGTGAGCCTGGGACTCACGTCTGAGTATACCCAGCACACTCGGGTGAAAATTGCAAAAAACACAGTTGATGGACAGAATGTAGAACAATGTCATACATTCAACCCAGTACAAGGATCTGGGCCTAAATCCATTGTTTTTTTGCACTCCACACCACCCTGGCTTAGACACTGGCTACATGCAAATCAGCTCTGATCCTGTGCCTCATGGGAACAGTCCAGTCCGAACTACCAAGCCATGTCTTTCCCAGACCGGAATCAAGCATCCAAGGACCGGTTTCTGGCTATCAGCCTTCATCAGCCTGGATAGCTTGACTCCAGTGGAGTGGAGAGCCTGGGACTCACGTCTGAGTATACCCAGCACACTCGGGGTGAATATTGCAAAAAAACACAGTTGATGGACAGAATGTAGAACAATGTCATACATTCAACCCAGTACAAGGATCTGGGCCTAAATCCATCGTTTTTTGCACTCCACACCACCCTGGGTTAGACACTGGCTATATGCAAATCAGCTCTGACCCTGTGCCTCATGGGAACAGTCCAGTCCGAACTACCAAGCCATGTCTTTTCCAGACCGGAATCAAGCATCCAAGGACCGGTTTCTGGCTATCAGCCTTCATCAGCCTGGATAGCTTGACTCCAGTGGTGTGGAGAGCCTGGGACTCACGTCTGAGTATACCTAGCACACTCGGGGTGAAAATTGCAAAAAACACAGTTGATGGACAGAATGTAGAACAATGTCATACATTCAACCCAGTACAATGATCTGGACCTTAATCCATCGTTTTTTTGCTCTCCACACCTCCCTGGGTTAGACACTGGCTATATGCAAATCAGCTCTGACCCTGTGCCTCATGGGAACAGTCCAGTCCGAACTACCAAGCCATGTCTTTCCTAGACCGGAATCAAGCATCCAAGGACCGGTTTCTGGCTATCAGCCATCATCAGCCTGGATAGCTTGACTCCAGTGGTGTGGAGAGCCTGGGACTCACGTCTGAGTATACCCAGCACACTCGGGGTGAAAATTGCAAAAAACACAGTTGATGGACAAAAAATAGAACAATGTCATACATTCAACCCAGTACAAGGATCTGGGCCTAAATCCATCGTTTTTTTGCACTCCACACCATCCTGGGTTAGACACTGGCTATATGCAAATCAGCTCTGACCCTGTGCCTCATGGGAACAGTCCAGTCCGAACTACCAAGCATTGTCTTTCCCAGACGGGAATCAAGCATCCAAGGACCGGTTTCTGGCTATCAGCCTTCATCAGCCTGGATAGCTTGACTCCAGTGGTGTGGAGAGCCTGGGACTCACGTCTGAGTGTACCCAGCACACTCGGGGTGAAAATTGCAAAAAGCACAGTTGATGGACAGAATGTAGAACAATGTCATACATTCAACCCAGTACAAGGATCTGGGCCTAAATCCATCGTTTTTTTGCACTCCACACCACCTTGGGTTAGACACTGGCTATATGCAAATCAGCTCTGACCCTGTGCCTCATGGGAACAGTCCAGTCTGAACTACCAAGCCATGTCTTTCCCAGACAGGAATCAAACATCCAAGGACCGTTTTCTGGCTATCAGCCTTCATCAGCCTGGATAGCTTGACTCCAGTTGTGTGGAGAGCCTGGGACTCACGTCTGAGTATACCCAGCACACTCGGGGTGAAAATTGCAAAAAACACAGTTGATGGACAGAATGTTGAACAATGTCATACATTCAACCCAGTACAAGGATCCGGGCCTAAATCCATCGTTTGTTTGCACTCCACACCACCCTTGGTTAGACACTGGCTATATGCAAATCAGCTCTGACCCTGTGCCTCATGGGAACTGTCCAGTCCGAACTACCAAGCCATGTCTTTCCCAGACCGGAATCAAGCATCCAAGGACCGGTTTCTGGCTATCAGCCTTCATCAGCCTGGATAGCTTGACTCCAGTGGTGTGGAGAGCCTGGGACTCACGTCTGAGTATACCCAGCACACTCGCGGTGAATATTGCAAAAAACACAGTTGATGGACAGAATGTAGAACAATGTCATACATTCAACCCAGTACAAGGATCTGGGCCTAAATCAATCGTTTTTTTGCACTCCACACCACCCTGGGTTAGACACTGGCTATATGCAAATCAGCTCTAACCCTGTGCCTCATGGGAACAGTCCAGTCCGAACTACCAAGCCATGTCTTTTTCCAGACCGGAATCAAGCATCCAAGGACCGGTGTCTGGCTATCAGCCTTCATCAGCTAGGATAGATTGATTCCAGTGGTGTGGAGAGCCTGGGACTCACGTCTGTGTATACCCAGCACACTCGAGGTGAAAATTGCAAAAAACACAGTTGATGGACAGAATGTAGAACAATGTCATACATTCAACCCAGTACAAGGATCTGGGCCTAAATCCATCGTTGTTTTGCACTCCACACCACCCTGGGTTAGACACTGGCTATATGCAAATCAGCTCTGACCCTGTGCCTCATGGGAACAGTCCAGTCCGAACTACCAAGCCATGTCTTTCCCAGACCGGAATCAAGCATCCAAGGACCGGTTTCTGGCTATCAGCCTTCATCAGCCTGGATAGCTTGACTCCAGTGGTGTGGTGAGCCTGGGACTCACGTCTGAGTATACCCAGCACACTCGCGGTGAAAATTGCAAAAAATCACAGTTGATGGACAGAATGTAGAAAAATTTCATACATTAAACCCAGTACAAGGATCTGGGCCTAAATCCATCGTTTTTTTGCACTCCACACCACCCTGGGTTAGACACTGGCTATATGCAAATAAGCTCTGACCCTGTGACTCATGGGAACAGTCCAGTCCGAACTACCAAGCCATGTCTTTCCCAGACCGGAATCAAGCATCCAAGGACCGGTTTCTGGCTATCAGCCTTCATCAGCCTGGATAGCTTGACTCCAGTTGTGTGGAGAGCCTGGGACTCACGTCTGAGTATACCCAGCACACTCGGGGTGAAAATTGCAAAAAACACAGTTGATGGACAGAATGTTGAACAATGTCATACATTCAACCCAGTACAAGGATCTGGGCCTAAATCCATCGTTTGTTTGCACTCCACACCACCCTGGGTTAGACACTGGCTGTATGCAAATCAGCTCTGACCCTGTGCCTCATGGGAACAGTCCAGTCAGAACTACCAAGCCATGTCTTTCCCAGACCGGAATCAAGCATCCAAGGACCAGTTTCTGGCTATCAGCCTTCATCAGCCTGGATAGATTGACTCCAGTGGTGTGGAGAGCCTGGGACTCACGTCTGTGTATACCCAGCACACTCGGGGTGAAAATTGGAAAAAACACAGTTGATGGACAGAATGTAGAACAATGTCATACATTCAACCCAGTACAAGGATCTGGGCCTAAATCCTTTGTTGTTTTGCACTCCACACCACCCTGGGTTAGACACTGGCTATACGCAAATCAGCTCTGACCCTGTGCCTCATGGGAACAGTCCAGTCCGAACTACCAAGCCATGTCTTTCCCAGACCGGAATCAAGCATCCAAGGACCGGTTTCTGGCTATCAGCCTTCATCAGCCTGGATAGCTTGACTCCAGTGGTGTGGAGAGCCTGAGACTCACGTCTGAGTATACCCAGCACACTCGGGGGGAAAATTGCAAAAAACACAGTTGATGGACAGAATGTAGAACAATGTCATACATTCAACCTAGTACAAGGATCTGGGCCTAAATCCATCGTTTTTTTGCACTCCACACCGCCCTGGGTTAGACACTGGCTATATGCAAATCAGCTCTGACCCTGTGCCTCATGGGAACAGTCCAGTCCGAACTACCAAGCCATGTCTTTCCCAGACCGGAATCAAACATCCAAGGACCGGTTTCTGGCTATCAGCCTTCATCAGCCCGAATAGCTTGACTCCAGTGGTGTGGAGAGCCTGGGACTCACGTCTGAGTATACCCAGCACACTCGGGGTAAAAATTGCAAAAAACACAGTTGATGGACAGAATGTAGAACAATGTCATATATTCAACCCAGTACATGGATCTGGGCCTAAATCCATCGTTTTTTTGCACTCCACACCACCCTGGGTTAGACACTGGCTATATGCAAATCAGCTCTGACCCTGTGCCTCATGGGAACAGTCCAGTCCGAACTACCAAGCCATGTCTTTCCCAGACCGGAATCAAGCATCCAAGGACCGGTTTCTGGCTATCAGCCTTCATCAGCCTGGATAGCTTGACTCCAGTGGTGTGGTGAGCCTGGGACTCACGTCTGAGTATACCCAGCACACTCGGGGTGAAAATTGCAAAAAACACAGTTGATGGACAGAATGTAGAACAATGTCATACATTCAACCCAGTACAAGGATCTGGGCCTAAATCCATTGTTTTTTTGCACTCCACACCACCCTGGGTTAGACACTGGCTATATGCAAATCAGCTCTGATCCTGTGCCTCATGGGAACAGTCCAGTCCGAACTACCAAGCCATGTCTTTCCCAGACCGGAATCAAGCATCCAAGGACCGGTTTCTGGCTATCAGCCTTCATCAGCCTGGATAGCTTGACTCCAGTGGTGTGGAGAGCCTGGGACTCACGTCTGAGTATACCTAGCACACTCGGGGTGAAAATTGCAAAAAACAGAGTTGATGGACAGAATGTAGAACAATGTCATACATTCAACCCAGTACAATGATCTGGACCTTAATCCATCGTTTTTTTGCTCTCCACACCTCCCTGGGTTAGACACTGGCTATATGCAAATCAGCTCTGACCCTGTGCCTCATGGGAACAGTCCAGTCCGAACTACCAAGCCATGTCTTTCCTAGACTGGAATCAAGCATCCAAGGACCGGTTTCTGGCTATCAGCCTTCATCAGCCTGGATAGCTTGACTCCAGTGGTGTGGAGAGCCTGGGACTCACGTCTGAGTATACCCAGCACACTCGGGGTGAAAATTGCAAGAAACACAGTTGATGGACAAAATGTAGAACAATGTCATACATTCAACCAAGTACAAGGATCTGGGCCTAAATCCATCGTTTTTTTGCACTCCACACCATCCTGGGTTAGACACTGGCTATATGCAAATCAGCTCTGACCCTGTGCCTCATGGGAACAGTCCAGTCCGAACTACCAAGCATTGTCTTTCCCAGCTCGGAATCAAGCATCCAAGGACCGGTTTCTGGCTATCAGCCTTCATCAGCCTGGATAGCTTGACTCCAGTGGTGTGGAGAGCCTGGGACTCACGTCTGAGTGTACCCAGCACACTCGGGGTGAAAATTGCAAAAAACACAGTTGATGGACAGAATGTAGAACAATGTCATACATGCAACCCAGTTCAAGGATCTGGGCCTAAATCCATTGTTTTTTTGCACTCCACACCACCCTGGGTTAGACACTGGCTATATGCAAATCAGCTCTGACCCTGTGCCTCATGGGAACAGTCCAGTCCGAACTACCAAGCCATGTCTTTTTCCAGACCGGAATCAAGCATCCAAGGACCGGTGTCTGGCTATCAGCCTTCATCAGCCTGGATAGATTGACTCCAGTGGTGTGGAGAGCCTGGGACTCACGTCTGTGTATACCCAGCACACTCGGGGTGAAAATTGCAAAAAACACAGTTGATGGACAGAATTTAGAACAATGTCATACATTCAACCCAGTACAAGGATCTGGGCCTAAATCCATCGTTGTTTTGCACTCCACACCACCCTGGGTTAGACACTGGCTATATGCAAATCAGCTCTGACCCTGTGCCTCATGGGAACAGTCCAGTCCGAACTACCAAGCCATGTCTTTCCCAGACCGGAATCAAGCATCCAAGGACCGGTTTCTGGCTATCAGCCTTCTTCAGCCTGGATAGCTTGACTCCAGTGGTGTGGTGAGCCTGGGTCTCACGTCTGAGTATTCCCAGCACACTCGGGTTGAAAATTGCAAAAAACACAGTTGATGGACAGAATGTAGAACAATGTCATACATTCAACCCAGTACAAGGATCTGGGCCTAAATCCATCGTTTTTTGCACTCCACACCACCCTGGGTTAGACACTGGCTGTATGCAAATCAGCTCTGATCCTGTGCCTCATGGGAACAGTCCAGTCTGAACTACCAAGCCATGTCTTTCCCAGACCGGAATCAAGCATCCAAGGACCGGTTTCTGGCTATCAGCCTTCATCAGCCTGGATAGCTTGACTCCAGTGGTGTGGAGAGCCTGGGACTCACGTCTGAGTATACCCAGCACATTTGGGGTGAATATTGCAAAAAATCACAGTTGATGGACAGAATGTAGAAAAATGTCATACATTCAACCCAGTACAAGGATCTGGGCCTAAATCCATTGTTTTTTTGCACTCCAAACCACCCTGGGTTAGACACTGGCTATATGCAAATAAGCTCTGACCCTGTGACTCATGGGAACAGTCCAGTCCGAACTACCAAGCCATGTCTTTCCCAGACCGGAATCAAGCATCCAAGGACCGGTTTCTGGCTATCAGCCTTCATCAGCCTGGATAGCTTGACTCCAGTTGTGTGGAGAGCCTGGGACTCACGTCTGAGTATACCCAGCACACTCGGGGTGAAAATTGCCAAAAACACAGTTGATGGACAGAATGTTGAACAATGTCATACATTCAACCCAGTACAAGGATCTGGGCCTAAATCCATCGTTTGTTTGCACTCCACACTACCCTGGGTTAGACACTGGCTATATGCAAATCAGCTCTGACCCTGTGCCTCATGGGAACAGTCCAGTCCGAACTACCAAGCCATGTCTTTCCCAGACCGGAATCAAGCATCCAGGACCGGTTTCTGGCTATCAGCCTTCATCAGCCTGGATAGCTTGACTCCAGTGGTGTGGAGAGCCTGGGACTCATGTCTGAGTATACCCAGCACACTCTGGGTGAAAATTGCAAAAAACACAGTTGATGGACAGAATGTAGAACAATGTCATACATTCAACCCAGTACAAGGATCTGGGCCTAAATCCATCGTTTTTTTGCACTCCACACCACCGTGGGTTAGACACTGGCTATATGCAAATCAGCTCTAACCCTGTGCCTCATGGGAACAGTCCAGTCCGAACTACCAAGCCATGTCTTTCCCAGACTGGAATCAAGCATCCAAGGACCGGTTTCTGGCTATCAGCCTTCATCAGCCTGGATAGCTTGACTCCAGTGTTGTGGAGAGCCTGGGACTCTCGTCTGAGTATACCCAGCACACTCGGGGTGAATATTGCAAAAAACACAGTTGATGGACAGAATGTAGAACAATGTCATACATTCAACCCAGTACAAGGATCTGGGCCTAAATCCATCGTTTTTTTGCACTCCACACTACCCTGGGTTAGACACTGGCTATATGCAAATCAGCTCTGACCCTGTGCCTCATGGGAACAGTCCAGTCCGAACTACCAAGCCATGTCTTTCCCAGACCGGAATCAAGCATCCAAGGCCCAGTTTCTGGCTATCAGCCGTCATCAGCCTGGATAGCTTGACTCCAGTGGTGTGGAGAGCCTGGGACTCACGTCTGAGTATGTCCAGCACACTTGGGGTGAAAATTGCAAAAAACACAGTTAATGGACAGAATGTAGAACAATGTCATACATTCAACCCAGTACAAGGATCTGGGCCTAAATCAATCGTTTTTTTGCACTCCACACCACCGTGGGTTAGACACTGGCTATATGCAAATCAGCTCTGACCCTGTGCCTCATGGGAACAGTCCAGTCAGAACTACCAAGCCATGTCTTTCCCAGACCGGAATCAAGCATCCAAGGACCGGTTTCTGGCTATCAGCCTTCATCAGCCTGGATAGATTGACTCCAGTGGTGTGGGGAGCCTGGGACTCACGTCTGTGTATACCCAGCACACACGGGGTGAAAATTGCTAAAAACACAGTTGATGGACAGAATGTAGAACAATGTCATACATTTAACCCAGTACAAGGATCTGGGCCTAAATCCATCGAAGTTTTGCACTCCACACCACCCTGGGTTAGACACTGGCTATATGCAAATCAGCTCTGACCCTGTGCCTCATGGGAACAGTCCAGTCCGAACTACCAAGCCATGTCTTTCCCAGACCGGAATCAAGCATCCAAGGACCGGTTTCTGGCTATCAGCCTTCATCAGCCTGGATAGATTGACTCCAGTGGTGTGGAGAGCCTGGGACTCACTTCTGTGTATACCCAGCACACTCGGGGTGAAAATTGCAAAAAACACAGTTGATGGACAGAATGTAGAACAATGTCATACATTCAACCCAGTACAAGGATCTGGGCCTAAATCCATCGTTTTTTTGCACTCCACACCACCCTGGGTTAGACACTGGCTATATGCAAATCAGCTCTGATCCTGTGCCTCATGGGAACAGTCCAGTCCGAACTACCAAGCCATGTCTTTCCCAGGCCGGAATCAAGCATCCAAGGACCGGTTTCTGGCTATCAGCCTTCATCAGCCTGGATAGCTTGACTCCAGTGGTGTGGAGAGCCTGGGACTCACGTCTGAGTATACCCAGCACACTCGGGGTGAAAATTGCAAAAAACACAGTTGATGGACAGAATGTAGAACAATGTCATACATTCTACCCAGTACAAGGATCTGGGCCTCAATCCATCGTTTTTTTGCACTCCACACCACCCAGGGTTAGACACTGGCTGTATGCAAATCAGCTCTGACCCTGTGCCTCATGGGAACAGTCCAGTCCGAACTACCAAGCCATGTCTTTCCCAGACCGGAATCAAGCATCCAAGGACCGGTTTCTGGCTATCAGCCTTCATCAGCCTGGATAGCTTGACTCCAGTGGTGTGGAGAGCCTGGGACTCACGTCTGAGTATACCCAGCACACTCGGGGTGAAAATTGCAAAAAACACAGTTGATGGACAGAATGTAGAACAATGTCATACATTCAACCCAGTACAAGGATCTGGGCCTAAATCCATCGTTTTTTTGCACTCCACACCACCCTGGGTTAGACACTGGCTATATGCAAATCAGCTCTGACCCTGTGCCTCATGGGAACAGTCCAGTCCGAACTACCAAGCCATGTCTTTCCCAGACCGGAATCAAGCATCCAAGGACCGGTTTCTGGCTATCAGCCTTCATCAGCCTGGATAGCTTGCCTCCAGTGGTGTGGTGAGCCTGGGACTCACGTCTGAGTATACCCAGCACACTCGGGGTGAAAATTGCAAAAAACACAGTTGATGGACAGAATGTAGAACAATGTCATACATTCAACCCAGTACAAGGATCTGGGCCTGAATCCATTGTTTTTTTGCACTCCACACCACCCTGGGTTAGACACTGGCTATATGCAAATCAGCTCTGACCCTGTGCCTCATGGGAACAGTCCAGTCCGAACTACCAAGCCATGTCTTTCCCAGACCGGAATCAAGCATCCAAGGACCGGTTTCTGGCTATCAGCCTTCATCAGCCTGGATAGCTTGCCTCCAGTGGTGTGGTGAGCCTGGGACTCACGTCTGAGTATACCCAGCACACTCGCGGTGAATATTGCAAAAAACACAGTTGATGGACAGAATGTAGAACAATGTCATACATTCAACCCAGTACAAGGATCTGGGCCTAAATCCATCGTTTTTTTGCACTCCACACCACCCTGAGTTAGACACTGGCTATATGCAAATCAGCTCTGACCCTGTGCCTCATGGGAACAGTCCAGTCCGAACTACCAAGCCATGTCTTTTTCCAGACCGGAATCAAGCATCCAAGGACCGGTGTCTGGCTATCAGCCTTCATCAGCCTGGATAGATTGACTCCAGTGGTGTGGAGAGCCTGGGACTCACGTCTGAGTATACCCAGCACACTCGCGGTGAATATTGCAAAAAACACAGTTGATGGACAGAATGTAGAACAATGTCATACATTCAACCCAGTACAAGGATCTGGGCCTAAATCCATCATTGTTTTGCACTCCACACCACCCTGGGTTAGACACTGGCTATATGCAAATCAGCTCTGACCCTGTGCCTCATGGGAACAGTCCAGTCCGAACTACCAAGCCATGTCTTTCCCAGACCGGAATCAAGCATCCAAGGACCGGTTTCTGGCTATCAGCCTTCATCAGCCTGGATAGCTTGACTCCAGTGGTGTGGAGAGCCTGAGACTCACGTCTGAGTATACCCAGCACACTCGGGGGGAAAATTGCAAAAAACACAGTTGATGGACAGAATGTAGAACAATGTCATACATTCAACCTAGTACAAGGATCTGGGCCTAAATCCATCGTTTTTTTGCACTCCACACCACCCTGGGTTCGACACTGGCTATATGCAAATCAGCTCTGACCCTGTGCCTCATGGGAACAGTCCAGTCCGAACTACCAAGCCATGTCTTTCCCAGACCGGAATCAAACATCCAAGGACCGGTTTCTGGCTATCAGCCTTCATCAGCCCGAATAGCTTGACTCCAGTGGTGTGGAGAGCCTGGGACTCACGTCTGAGTATACCCAGCACACTCGGGGAAAAAATTGCAAAAAACACAGTTGATGGACAGAATGTAGAACAATGTCATACATTCAACCCAGTACAAGGATCTGGGCCTAAATCCATTGTTGTTTTGCACTCCACACCACCCTGGGTTAGACACTGGCTATATGCAAATCAGCTCTGACCATGTGCCTCATGGGAACAGTCCAGTCCGAACTACCAAGCCATGTCTTTCCCAGACTGGAATCAAGCATCCAAGGACCGGTTTCTGGCTATCAGCCTTCATCAGCCTGGATAGCTTGACTCCAGTGGTGTGGTGAGCCTGGGACTCACGTCTGAGTATTCCCAGCACACTCGGGTTGAAAATTGCAAAAAACACAGTTGATGGACAGAATGTAGAACAATGTCATACATTCAACCCAGTACAAGGATCTGGGCCTAAATCCATCGTTTTCTTGCACTCCACACCACCCTGGGTAAGACACTGGCTGTATGCAAATCAGCTCTGATCCTGTGCCTCATGGGAACAGTCCCGTCCGAACTACCAAGCCATGTCTCTCCCAGACCGGATTCAAGCATCCAAGGACCGGTTTCTGGCTATCAGCCTTCATCAGCCTGGATAGCTTGACTCCAGTGGTGTGGAGAGCCTGGGACTCACGTCCGAGTATACCCAGCACACTCGGGGTGAATATTGCAAAAAATCACAGTTGATGGACAGAATGTAGAAAAATTTCATACATTCAACCCAGTACAAGGATCTGGGCCTAAATCCATCATTTTTTTGCGCTCCACACCACCCTGGGTTAGACACTGGCTATATGCAAATAAGCTCTGACCCTGTGACTCATGGGAACAGTCCAGTCTGAACTACCAAGCCATGTCTTTCCCAGACCGGAATCAAGCATCCAAGGACCGGTTTCTGGCTATCAGCCTTCATCAGCCTGGATAGCTTGACTCCAGTTGTGTGGAGAGCCTGGGACTCACGTCTGAGTATACCCAGCACACTCGGGGTGAAAATTGCAAAAAACACAGTTGATGGACAGAATGTTGAACAATGTCATACATTCAACCCATTACAAGGATCTGGGCCTAAATCCATCGTTTGTTTGCACTCCACACCACCCTGGGTTAGACACTGGCTGTATGCAAATCAGCTCTGACCCTGTGCCTCATGGGAACAGTCCAGTCAGAACTACCAAGCCATGTCTTTCCCAGACCTGAATCAAGCATCCAAGGACCGGTTTCTGGCTATCAGCCTTCATCAGCCTGGATAGATTAACTCCAGTGGTGTGGAGAGCCTGGGACTCACGTCTGTGTATACCCAGCACACTCGGGGTGAAAATTGGAAAAAACACAGTTGATGGACAGAATGTAGAACAATGTCATACATTCAACCCAGTACAAGGATCTGGGCCTAAATCCATCGTTGTTTTGCACTCCACACCACCCTGGGTTAGACACTGGCTATATGCAAATCAGCTCTGACCCTGTGCCTCATGGGAACAGTCCAGTCCGAACTACCAAGCCATGTCTTTCCCAGACCGGAATCAAGCATCCAAGGACCGGTGTCTGGCTATCAGCCTTCATCAGCCTGGATAGATTGACTCCAGTGGTGTGGAGAGCCTGGGACTCACGCCTGTGTATACCCAGCACACTCGGGGTGAAAATTGCAAAAAACACAGTTGATGGACAGAATGTAGAACAATGTCATACATTCAACCCAGTACAAGGATCTGGGCCTAAATCCATCGTTGTTTTGCACTCCACACCACCCTGGGTTAGACACTGGCTATATGCAAATCAGCTCTGACCCTGTGCCTCATGGGAACAGTCCAGTCCGAACTACCAAGCCATGTCTTTCCCAGACCGGAATCAAGCATCCAAGGACCGGTTTCTGGCTATCAGCCTTCATCAGCCTGGATAGCTTGACTCCAGTGGTGTGGTGAGCCTGGGACTCAGGTCTGAGTATTCCCAGCACACTCGGGTTGAAAATTGCAAAAAACACAGTTGATGGACAGAATGTAGAACAATGTCATACATTCAACCCAGTACAAGGATCTGGGCCTAAATCCATCGTTTTCTTGCACTCCACACCACCCTGGGTAAGACACTGGCTGTATGCAAATCAGCTCTGATCCTGTGCCTCATGGGAACAGTCCCGTCCGAACTACCAAGCCATGTCTCTCCCAGACCGGAATCAAGCATCCAAGGACCGGTTTCTGGCTATCAGCCTTCATCAGCCTGGATAGCTTGACTCCAGTGGTGTGGAGAGCCTGGGACTCACGTCTGAGTATACCCAGCACACTCGGGGTGAATATTGCAAAAAATCACAGTTGATGGACAGAATGTAGAAAAATTTCATACATTCAACCCAGTACAAGGATCTGGGCCTAAATCCATCATTTTTTTGCACTCCACACCACCCTGGGTTAGAAACTGGCTATATGCAAATAAGCTCTGACCCTGTGACTCATGGGAACAGTCCAGTCCGAACTACCAAGCCATGTCTTTCCCAGACCGGAATCAAGCATCCAAGGACCGGTTTCTGGCTATCAGCCTTCATCAGCCTGGATAGCTTGACTCCAGTTGTGTGGAGAGCCTGGGACTCACGTCTGAGTATACCCAGCACACTCGGGGTGAAAATTGCAAAAAACACAGTTGATGGACAGAATGTTGAACAATGTCATACATTCAACCCAGTACAAGGATCTGGGCCTAAATCCATCGTTTGTTTGCACTCCACACCACCCTGGGTTAGACACTGGCTGTATGCAAATCAGCTCTGACCCTGTGCCTCATGGGAACAGTCCAGTCAGAACTACCAAGCCATGTCTTTCCCAGACCGGAATCAAGCATCCAAGGACCGGTTTCTGGCTATCAGCCTTCATCAGCCTGGATAGATTGACTCCAGTGGTGTGGAGAGCCTGGGACTCACATCTGTGTATACCCAGCACACTCGGGTGAAAATTGGAAAAAACACAGTTGATGGACAGAATGTAGAACAATGTCATACATTCAACCCAGTACAAGGATCTGGGCCTAAATCCATCATTGTTTTGCACTCCACACCACCCTGGGTTAGACACTGGCTATATGCAAATCAGCTCTGACCCTGTGCCTCATGGGAACAGTCCAGTCCGAACTACCAAGCCATGTCTTTCCCAGACCGGAATCAAGCATCCAAGGACCGGTTTCTGGCTATCAGCCTTCATCAGCCTGGATAGCTTGACTCCAGTGGTGTGGAGAGCCTGAGACTCACGTCTGAGTATACCCAGCACACTCGGGGGGAAAATTGCAAAAAACACAGTTGATGGACAGAATGTAGAACAATGTCATACATTCAACCTAGTACAAGGATCTGGGCCTAAATCCATCGTTTTTTTGCACTCCACACCACCCTGGGTTCGACACTGGCTATATGCAAATCAGCTCTGACCCTGTGCCTCATGGGAACAGTCCAGTCCGAACTACCAAGCCATGTCTTTCCCAGACCGGAATCAAACATCCAAGGACCGGTTTCTGGCTATCAGCCTTCATCAGCCCGAATAGCTTGACTCCAGTGGTGTGGAGAGCCTGGGACTCACGTCTGAGTATACCCAGCACACTCGGGGAAAAAATTGCAAAAAACACAGTTGATGGACAGAATGTAGAACAATGTCATACATTCAACCCAGTACAAGGATCTGGGCCTAAATCCATCGTTGTTTTGCACTCCACACCACCCTGGGTTAGACACTGGCTATATGCAAATCAGCTCTGACCCTGTGCCTCATGGGAACAGTCCAGTCCGAACTACCAAGCCATGTCTTTCCCAGACTGGAATCAAGCATCCAAGGACCGGTTTCTGGCTATCAGCCTTCATCAGCCTGGATAGCTTGACTCCAGTGGTGTGGTGAGCCTGGGACTCACGTCTGAGTATTCCCAGCACACTCGGGTTGAAAATTGCAAAAAACACAGTTGATGGACAGAATGTAGAACAATGTCATACATTCAACCCAGTACAAGGATCTGGGCCTAAATCCATCGTTTTCTTGCACTCCACACCACCCTGGGTAAGACACTGGCTGTATGCAAATCAGCTCTGATCCTGTGCCTCATGGGAACAGTCCCGTCCGAACTACCAAGCCATGTCTCTCCCAGACCGGAATCAAGCATCCAAGGACCGGTTTCTGGCTATCAGCCTTCATCAGCCTGGATAGCTTGACTCCAGTGGTGTGGAGAGCCTGGGACTCACGTCCGAGTATACCCAGCACACTCGGGGTGAATATTGCAAAAAATCACAGTTGATGGACAGAATGTAGAAAAATTTCATACATTCAACCCAGTACAAGGATCTGGGCCTAAATCCATCATTTTTTTGCGCTCCACACCACCCTGGGTTAGACACTGGCTATATGCAAATAAGCTCTGACCCTGTGACTCATGGGAACAGTCCAGTCTGAACTACCAAGCCATGTCTTTCCCAGACCGGAATCAAGCATCCAAGGACCGGTTTCTGGCTATCAGCCTTCATCAGCCTGGATAGCTTGACTCCAGTTGTGTGGAGAGCCTGGGACTCACGTCTGAGTATACCCAGCACACTCGGGGTGAAAATTGCAAAAAACACAGTTGATGGACAGAATGTTGAACAATGTCATACATTCAACCCATTACAAGGATCTGGGCCTAAATCCATCGTTTGTTTGCACTCCACACCACCCTGGGTTAGACACTGGCTGTATGCAAATCAGCTCTGACCCTGTGCCTCATGGGAACAGTCCAGTCAGAACTACCAAGCCATGTCTTTCCCAGACCTGAATCAAGCATCCAAGGACCGGTTTCTGGCTATCAGCCTTCATCAGCCTGGATAGATTAACTCCAGTGGTGTGGAGAGCCTGGGACTCACGTCTGTGTATACCCAGCACACTCGGGGTGAAAATTGGAAAAAACACAGTTGATGGACAGAATGTAGAACAATGTCATACATTCAACCCAGTACAAGGATCTGGGCCTAAATCCATCGTTGTTTTGCACTCCACACCACCCTGGGTTAGACACTGGCTATATGCAAATCAGCTCTGACCCTGTGCCTCATGGGAACAGTCCAGTCCGAACTACCAAGCCATGTCTTTCCCAGACCGGAATCAAGCATCCAAGGACCGGTTTCTGGCTATCAGCCTTCATCAGCCTGGATAGCTTGACTCCAGTGGTGTGGAGAGCCTGAGACTCACGTCTGAGTATACCCAGCACACTCGGGGGGAAAATTGCAAAAAACACAGTTGATGGACAGAATGTAGAACAATGTCATACATTCAACCTAGTACAAGGATCTGGGCCTAAATCCATCGTTTTTTTGCACTCCACACCACCCTGGGTTCGACACTGGCTATATGCAAATCAGCTCTGACCCTGTGCCTCATGGGAACAGTCCAGTCCGAACTACCAAGCCATGTCTTTCCCAGACCGGAATCAAACATCCAAGGACCGGTTTCTGGCTATCAGCCTTCATCAGCCCGAATAGCTTGACTCCAGTGGTTTGGAGAGCCTGTGACTCACGTCTGAGTATACCCAGCACACTCGGGGAAAAAATTGCAAAAAACACAGTTGATGGACAGAATGTAGAACAATGTCATACATTCAACCCAGTACAAGGATCTGGGCCTAAATCCATCGTTTTTTTGCACTCCACACCACCCTGGGTTAGACACTGGCTATATGCAAATCAGCTCTGACCCTGTGCCTCATGGGAACAGTCCAGTCCGAACTACCAAGCCATGTCTTTCCCAGACCGGAATCAAGCATCCAAGGACCGGTTTCTGGCTATCAGCCTTCATCAGCCTGGATAGCTTGACTCCAGTGGTGTGGTGAGCCTGGGACTCACGTCTGAGTATACCCAGCACACTCGGGGTGAAAATTGCAAAAAACACAGTTGATGGACAGAATGTAGAACAATGTCATACATTCAACCCAGTACAAGGATCTGGGCCTAAATCCATTGTTTTTTTGCACTCCACACCACCCTGGGTTAGACACTGGCTATATGCAAATCAGCTCTGATCCTGTGCCTCATGGGAACAGTCCAGTCCGAACTACCAAGCCATGTCTTTCCCAGACCAGAATCAAGTATCCAAGGACCGGTTTCTGGCTATCAGCCTTCATCAGCCTGGATTGCTTGACTCCAGTGGTGTGGAGAGCCTGGGACTCACGTCTGAGTATACCCAGCACACTCGGGGTGAATATTGCAAAAAACACAGTTGATGGACAGAATGTAGAACAATGTCATACATTCAACCCAGTACAAGGATCTGGGCCTAAATCCATCGTTTTTTGCACTCCACACCACCCTGGGTTAGACACTGGCTATATGCAAATCAGCTCTGACCCTGTGCCTCATGGGAACAGTCCAGTCCGAACTACCAAGCCATGTCTTTTCCAGACCGGAATCAAGCATCCAAGGACCGGTTTCTGGCTATCAGCCTTCATCAGCCTGGATAGCTTGACTCCAGTGGTGTGGAGAGCCTGGGACTCACGTCTGAGTATACCTAGCACACTCGGGTGAAAATTGCAAAAAACACAGTTGATGGACAGAATGTAGAACAATGTCATACATTCAACCCAGTACAATGATCTGGACCTTAATTTATCGTTTTTTTGCTCTCCACACCTCCCTGAGTTAGACACTGGCTATATGCAAATCAGCTCTGACCCTGTGCCTCATGGGAACAGTCCAGTCCGAACTACCAAGCCATGTCTTTCCTAGACCGGAATCAAGCATCCAAGGACCGGTTTCTGGCTATCAGCCTTCATCAGCCTGGATAGCTTGACTCCAGTGGTGTGGAGAGCCTGGGACTCACGTCTGAGTATACCCAGCACACTCGGGGTGAAAATTGCAAAAAACACAGTTGATGGACAAAATGTAGAACAATGTCATACATTCAACCAAGTAAAAGGATCTGGGCCTAAATCCATAGTTTTTTTGCACTCCACACCATCCTGGGTTAGACACTGACTATATGCAAATCAGCTCTGACCCTGTGCCTCATGGGAACAGTCCAGTCCGAACTACCAAGCATTGTCTTTCCCAGACCGGAATCAAGCATCCAAGGACCGGTTTCTGGCTATCAGCCTTCATCAGCCTGGATAGCTTGACTCCAGTGGTGTGGAGAGCCTGGGACTCACGTCTGAGTGTACCCAGCACACTCGGGGTGAAAATTGCAAAAAACACAGTTGATGGACAGAATGTAGAACAATGTCATACATTCAACCCAGTACAAGGATCTGGGCCTAAATCCATCGTTTTTTTGCACTCCACACTACCCTGGGTTAGACACTGGCTATATGTAAATCAGCTCTGACCCTGTGCCTCATGGGAACAGTCCAGTCCGAACTACCAAGCCATGTCTTTCCCAGACCGGAATCAAGCATCCAAGGCCCAGTTTCTGGCTATCAGCCGTCATCAGCCTGGATAGCTTGACTCCAGTGGTGTGGAGAGCCTGGGACTCACGTCTGAGTATGCCCAGCACACTTGGGGTGAAAATTGCAAAAAACACAGTTAATGGACAGAATGTAGAACAATGTCATACATTCAACCCAGTACAAGGATCTGGGCCTAAATCAATCGTTTTTTTGCACTCCACACCACCGTGGGTTAGACACTGGCTATATGCAAATCAGCTCTGACCCTGTGCCTCATGGGAACAGTCCAGTCAGAACTACCAAGCCATGTCTTTCCCAGACCGGAATCAAGCATCCAAGGACCGGTTTCTGGCTATCAGCCTTCATCAGCCTGGATAGATTGACTCCAGTGGTGTGGGGAGCCTGGGACTCACGTCTGTGTATACCCAGCACACTCGGGGTGAAAATTGCAAAAAACACATTTGATGGACAGAATGTAGAACAATGTCATACATTCAACCCAGTACAAGGATCTGGGCCTAAATCCATCGAAGTTTTGCACTCAACACCACCCTGGGTTAGACACTGGCTATATGCAAATCAGCTCTGACCCTGTGCCTCATGGGAACAGTCCAGTCCGAACTACCAAGCCATGTCTTTCCCAGACCGGAATCAAGCATCCAAGGACCGGTTTCTGGCTATCAGCCTTCATCAGCCTGGATAGATTGACTCCAGTGGTGTGGAGAGCCTGGGACTCACGTCTGTGTATACCCAGCACACTCGGGGTGAAAATTGCAAAAAACACAGTTGATGGACAGAATGTAGAACAATGTCATACATTCAACCCAGTACAAGGATCTGGGCCTAAATCCATCGTTTTTTTGCACTCCACACCACCCAGAGTTAGACACTGGCTATATGCAAATCAGCTCTGATCCTGTGCCTCATGGGAACAGTCCAGTCCGAACTACCAAGCCATGTCTTTCCCAGACCGGAATCAAGCATCCAAGGACCGGTTTCTGGCTATCAGCCTTCATCAGCCTGGATAGCTTGACTCCAGTGGTGTGGAGAGCCTGGGACTCACGTCTGAGTATACCCAGCACACTCGGGGTGAAAATTGCAAAAAACACAGTTGATGGTCAGAATGTAGAACAATGTCATACATTCAACCCAGTACAAGTTTCTGGGACTAAATCCATCGTTTTTTTGCACTCCACACTACCCTGGGGTATACACTGGCTATATGCAAATCAGCTCTGACCCTGTGCCTCATGGGAACAGTCCAGTCCGAACTACCAAGCCATGTCTTTCCCAGACCGGAATCAAGCATCCAAGGACCGGTTTCTGGCTATCAGCCTTCATCAGCCTGGATAGCTTGACTCCAGTGGTGTGGAGAGCCTGGGACTCACGTCTGAGTATACCCAGCACACTCGGGGTGAAAATTGCAAAAAACACAGTTGATGGACAGAATGTAGAACAATGTCATTCATTCAACCCAGTACAAGGATCCGGGCCTAAATCCATCGTTTGTTTGCACTCCACACCACCCTTGGTTAGACACTGGCTATATGCAAATCAGCTCTGACCCTGTGCCTCATGGGAACAGTCCAGTCCGAACTACCAAGCCATGTCTTTCCCAGACCCGAATCAAGCATCCAAGGACCGGTTTCTGGCTATCAGCCTTCATCAGCCTGGATAGCTTGACTCCAGTGGTGTGGAGAGCCTGGGACTCACGTCTGAGTATACCCAGCACACTCGCGGTGAAAATTGCAAAAAACACAGTTGATTGACAGAATGTAGAAGAATGTCATACATTCAACCCAGTACAAGGATCTGGGCCTAAATCCATCGTTGTTTTGCACTCCACACCACCCTGGGTTAGACACTGGCTATATGCAAATCAGATCTGACCCTGTGCCTCTTGGGAACAGTCCAGTCCGAACTACCAAGCCATGTCTTTTTCCAGACCGGAATCAAGCATCCAAGGACCAGTGTCTGGCTATCAGCCTTCATCAGCCTGGATAGATTGACTCCAGAGGTGTGGAGAGCCTGGGACTCACGTCTGTGTATACCCAGCACACTCGGGGTGAAAATTGCAAAAAACACAGTTGATGGACAGAATGTAGAAGAATGTCATACATTCAACCCAGTACAAGGATCTGGGCCTCAATCCATCGTTGTTTTGCACTCCACACCACCCTGGGTTAGACACTGGCTATATGCAAATCAGCTCTGACCCTGTGCCTCATGGGAACAGTCCAGTCCGAACTACCAAGCCATGTCTTTCCCAGACCGGAATCAAGCATCCAAGGACCGGTTTCTGGCTATCAGCCTTCATCAGCCTGGATAGCTTGACTCCAGTGGTGTGGTGAGCCTGGGACTCACGTCTGAGTATTCCCAGCACACTCGGGTTGAAAATTGCAAAAAACACAGTTGATGGACAGAATGTAGAACAATGTCATACATTCAACCCAGTACAAGGATCTGGGCCTAAATCCATCGTTTTTTTGCACTCCACACCACCCTGGGTTAGACACTGGCTGTATGCAAATCAGCTCTGATCCTGTGCCTCATGGGAACAGTCCAGTCCGAACTACCAAGCCATGTCTTTCCCAGACCGGAATCAAGCATCCAAGGACCGGTTTCTGGCTATCAGCCTTCATCAGCCTGGATAGCTTGACTCCAGTGGTGTGGAGAGCCTGGGACTCACGTCTGAGTATACCCAGCACACTTGGGGTGAATATTGCAAAAAATCACAGTTGATGGACAGAATGTAGAAAAATGTCATACATTCAACCCAGTACAAGGATCTGGGCCTAAATCCATCGTTTTTTTGCACTCCACACCACCCTGGGTTAGACACTGGCTATATGCAAATAAGCTCTGACCCTGTGACTCATGGGAACAGTCCAGTCCGAACTACCAAGCCATGTCTTTCCCAGACCGGAATCAAGCATCCAAGGACTGGTTTCTGGCTATCAGCCTTCATCAGCCTGGATAGCTTGACTCCAGTTGTGTGGAGAGCCTGGGACTCACGTCTGAGTATACCCAGCACACTCGGGGTGAAAATTGCCAAAAACACAGTTGATGGACAGAATGTTGAACAATGTCATACATTCAACCCAGTACAAGGATCTGGGCCTAAATCCATCGTTTGTTTGCACTCCACACTACCCTGGGTTAGACACTGGCTATATGCAAATCAGCTCTGACCCTGTGCCTCATGGGAACAGTCCAGTCCGAACTACCAAGCCATGTCTTTCCCAGACCGGAATCAAGCATCCAAGGACCGGTTTCTGGCTATCAGCCTTCATCAGCCTGGATAGCTTGACTCCAGTGGTGTGGAGAGCCTGGGACTCACGTCTGTGTATACCCAGCACACTCGGGGTGAAAATTGCAAAAAACACAGTTGATGGACAGAATGTAGAAGAATGTCATACATTCAACCCAGTACAAGGATCTGGGCCTAAATCCATCGTTGTTTTGCACTCCACACCACCCTGGGTTAGACACTGGCTATATGCAAATCAGCTCTGACCCTGTGCCTCATGGGAACAGTCCAGTCCGAACTACCAAGCCATGTCTTTCCCAGACCGGAATCAAGCATCCAAGGACCGGTTTCTGGCTATCAGCCTTCATCAGCCTGGATAGCTTGACTCCAGTGGTGTGGTGAGCCTGGGACTCACGTCTGAGTATTCCCAGCACACTCGGGTTGAAAATTGCAAAAAACACAGTTGATGGACAGAATGTAGAACAATGTCATACATTCAACCCAGTACAAGGATCTGGGCCTAAATCCATCGTTTTTTTGCACTCCACACCACCCTGGGTTAGACACTGGCTGTATGCAAATCAGCTCTGATCCTGTGCCTCATGGGAACAGTCCAGTCCGAACTACCAAGCCATGTCTTTCCCAGACCGGAATCAAGCATCCAAGGACCGGTTTCTGGCTATCAGCCTTCATCAGCCTGGATAGCTTGACTCCAGTGGTGTGGTGAGCCTGGGACTCACGTCTGAGTATTCCCAGCACACTCGGGTTGAAAATTGCAAAAAACACAGTTGATGGACAGAATGTAGAACAATGTCATACATTCAACCCAGTACAAGGATCTGGGCCTAAATCCATCGTTTTTTTGCACTCCACACCACCCTGGGTTAGACACTGGCTGTATGCAAATCAGCTCTGATCCTGTGCCTCATGGGAACAGTCCAGTCCGAACTACCAAGCCATGTCTTTCCCAGACCGGAATCAAGCATCCAAGGACCGGTTTCTGGCTATCAGCCTTCATCAGCCTGGATAGCTTGACTCCAGTGGTGTGGAGAGCCTGGGACTCACGTCTGAGTATACCCAGCACACTTGGGGTGAATATTGCAAAAAATCACAGTTGATGGACAGAATGTAGAAAAATGTCATACATTCAACCCAGTACAAGGATCTGGGCCTAAATCCATCGTTTTTTTGCACTCCACACCACCCTGGGTTAGACACTGGCTATATGCAAATAAGCTCTGACCCTGTGACTCATGGGAACAGTCCAGTCCGAACTACCAAGCCATGTCTTTCCCAGACCGGAATCAAGCATCCAAGGACCGGTTTCTGGCTATCAGCCTTCATCAGCCTGGATAGCTTGACTCCAGTTGTGTGGAGAGCCTGGGACTCACGTCTGAGTATACCCAGCACACTCGGGGTGAAAATTGCCAAAAACACAGTTGATGGACAGAATGTTGAACAATGTCATACATTCAACCCAGTACAAGGATCTGGGCCTAAATCCATCGTTTGTTTGCACTCCACACTACCCTGGGTTAGACACTGGCTATATGCAAATCAGCTCTGACCCTGTGCCTCATGGGAACAGTCCAGTCCGAACTACCAAGCCATGTCTTTCCCAGACCGGAATCAAGCATCCAAGGACCGGTTTCTGGCTATCAGCCTTCATCAGCCTGGATAGCTTGACTCCAGTGGTGTGGAGAGCCTGGGACTCATGTCTGAGTATACCCAGCACACTCTGGGTGAAAATTGCAAAAAACACAGTTGATGGACAGAATGTAGAACAATGTCATACATTCAACCCAGTACAAGGATCTGGGCCTAAATCCATCGTTTTTTTGCACTCCACACCACCGTGGGTTAGACACTGGCTATATGCAAATCAGCTCTAACCCTGTGCCTCATGGGAACAGTCCAGTCCGAACTACCAAGCCATGTCTTTCCCAGACTGGAATCAAGCATCCAAGGACCGGTTTCTGGCTATCAGCCTTCATCAGCCTGGATAGCTTGACTCCAGTGGTGTGGATAGCCTGGGACTCTCGTCTGAGTATACCCAGCACACTCGGGGTGAATATTGCAAAAAACACAGTTGATGGACAGAATGTAGAACAATGTCATACATTCAACCCAGTACAAGGATCTGGGCCTAAATCCATCGTTTTTTTGCACTCCACACTACCCTGGGTTAGACACCGGCTATATGCAAATCAGCTCTGACCCTGTGCCTCATGGGAACAGTCCAGTCCGAACTACCAAGCCATGTCTTTCCCAGACCGGAATCAAGCATCCAAGGCCCAGTTTCTGGCTATCAGCCGTCATCAGCCTGGATAGCTTGACTCCAGTGGTGTGGAGAGCCTGGGACTCACGTCTGAGTATGCCCAGCACACATGGGGTGAAAATTTCAAAAAACACAGTTAATGGACAGAATGTAGAACAATGTCATACATTCAACCCAGTACAAGGATCTGGGCCGAAATCAATCGTTTGTTTGCACTCCACACCACCGTGGGTTAGACACTGGCTATATGCAAATCATCTCTGACCCTGTGCCTCATGGGAACAGTCCAGTCAGAACTACCAAGCCATGTCTTTCCCAGACCGGAATCAAGCATCCAAGGACCGGTTTCTGGCTATCAGCCTTCATCAGCCTGGATAGATTGACTCCAGTGGTGTGGGGAGCCTGGGACTCACGTCTGTGTATACCCAGCACACTCGGGGTGAAAATTGCAAAAAACACAGTTGATGGACAGAATGTAGAACAATGTCATACATTCAACCCAGTACAAGGATCTGGGCCTAAATCCATCGAAGTTTTGCACTCCACACCACCCTGGGTTAGACACTGGCTATATGCAAATCAGCTCTGACCCTGTGCCTCATGGGAACAGTCCAGTCCGAACTACCAAGCCATGTCTTTCCCAGACCGGAATCAAGCATCCAAGGACCGGTTTCTGGCTATCAGCCTTCATCAGCCTGGATAGATTGACTCCAGTGGTGTGGAGAGCCTGGGACTCACGTCTGTGTATACCCAGCACACTCGGGGTGAAAATTGCAAAAAACACAGTTGATGGACAGAATGTAGAACAATGTCATACATTCAACCCAGTACAAGGATCTGGGCCTAAATCCATCGTTTTTTTGCACTCCACACCACCCTGGGTTAGACACTGGCTATATGCAAATCAGCTCTGACCCTGTGCCTCATGGGAACAGTCCAGTCCGAAGTACCAAGCCATGTCTTTCCCAGACCGGAATCAAGCATCCAAGGACCGGTTTCTGGCTATCAGCCTTCATCAGCCTGGATAGCTTGACTCCAGTGGTGTGGAGAGCCTGGGACTTACATCTGAGTATACCCAGCACACTCGGGTGAAAATTGCAAAAAACACAGTTGATGGACAGAATGTAGAACAATGTCATACATTCAACCCAGTACAAGGATCTGGGCCTAAATCCATAGTTTGTTTGCACTCCACACCACCCTGGGTTAGACACTGGCTATATGCAAATCAGCTCTGACCCTGTGCCTCATGGGAACAGTCCAGTCCGAACTACCAAGCCATGTCTTTCCCAGACTGGAATCAAGCATCCAAGGACCGGTTTCTGGCTATCAGCCTTCATCAGCCTGGATAGCTTGACTCCAGTGGTGTGGAGAGCCTGGGACTCTCGTCTGAGTATACCCAGCACACTCGGGGTGAATATTGCAAAAAACACAGTTGATGGACAGAATGTAGAACAATGTCATACATTCAACCCAGTACAAGGATCTGGGCCTAAATCCATCGTTTTTTTGCACTCCACACTACCCTGGGTTAGACACTGGCTATATGCAAATCAGCTCTGACCCTGTGCCTCATGGGAACAGTCCAGTCCGAACTACCAAGCCATGTCTTTCCCAGACCGGAATCAAGCATCCAAGGCCCAGTTTCTGGCTATCAGCCGTCATCAGCCTGGATAGCTTGACTCCAGTGGTGTGGAGAGCCTGGGACTCACGTCTGAGTATGCCCAGCACACTTGGGGTGAAAATTGCAAAAAACACAGTTAATGGACAGAATGTAGAACAATGTCATACATTCAACCCAGTACAAGGATCTGGGCCTAAATCAATCGTTTTTTTGCACTCCACACCACCGTGGGTTAGACACTGGCTATATGCAAATCAGCTCTGACCCTGTGCCTCATGGGAACAGTCCAGTCAGAACTACCAAGCCATGTCTTTCCCAGACCGGAATCAAGCATCCAAGGACCGGTTTCTGGCTATCAGCCTTCATCAGCCTGGATAGATTGACTCCAGTGGTGTGGGGAGCCTGGGACTCACGTCTGTGTATACCCAGCACACTCGGGGTGAAAATTGCAAAAAACACAGTTGATGGACAGAATGTAGAACAATGTCATACATTCAACCCAGTACAAGGATCTGGGCCTAAATCCATCGAAGTTTTGCACTCCACACCACCCTGGGTTAGACACTGGCTATATGCAAATCAGCTCTGACCCTGTGCCTCATGGGAACAGTCCAGTCCGAACTACCAAGCCATGTCTTTCCCAGACCCGAATCAAGCATCCAAGGACCGGTTTCTGGCTATCAGCCTTCATCAGCCTGGATAGCTTGACTCCAGTGGTGTGGAGAGCCTGGGACTCACGTCTGAGTATACCCAGCACACTCGCGGTGAAAATTGCAAAAAACACAGTTGATTGACAGAATGTAGAAGAATGTCATACATTCAACCCAGTACAAGGATCTGGGCCTAAATCCATCGTTGTTTTGCACTCCACACCACCCTGGGTTAGACACTGGCTATATGCAAATCAGATCTGACCCTGTGCCTCTTGGGAACAGTCCAGTCCGAACTACCAAGCCATGTCTTTTTCCAGACCGGAATCAAGCATCCAAGGACCAGTGTCTGGCTATCAGCCTTCATCAGCCTGGATAGATTGACTCCAGAGGTGTGGAGAGCCTGGGACTCACGTCTGTGTATACCCAGCACACTCGGGGTGAAAATTGCAAAAAACACAGTTGATGGACAGAATGTAGAAGAATGTCATACATTCAACCCAGTACAAGGATCTGGGCCTCAATCCATCGTTGTTTTGCACTCCACACCACCCTGGGTTAGACACTGGCTATATGCAAATCAGCTCTGACCCTGTGCCTCATGGGAACAGTCCAGTCCGAACTACCAAGCCATGTCTTTCCCAGACCGGAATCAAGCATCCAAGGACCGGTTTCTGGCTATCAGCCTTCATCAGCCTGGATAGCTTGACTCCAGTGGTGTGGTGAGCCTGGGACTCACGTCTGAGTATTCCCAGCACACTCGGGTTGAAAATTGCAAAAAACACAGTTGATGGACAGAATGTAGAACAATGTCATACATTCAACCCAGTACAAGGATCTGGGCCTAAATCCATCGTTTTTTTGCACTCCACACCACCCTGGGTTAGACACTGGCTGTATGCAAATCAGCTCTGATCCTGTGCCTCATGGGAACAGTCCAGTCCGAACTACCAAGCCATGTCTTTCCCAGACCGGAATCAAGCATCCAAGGACCGGTTTCTGGCTATCAGCCTTCATCAGCCTGGATAGCTTGACTCCAGTGGTGTGGAGAGCCTGGGACTCACGTCTGAGTATACCCAGCACACTTGGGGTGAATATTGCAAAAAATCACAGTTGATGGACAGAATGTAGAAAAATGTCATACATTCAACCCAGTACAAGGATCTGGGCCTAAATCCATCGTTTTTTTGCACTCCACACCACCCTGGGTTAGACACTGGCTATATGCAAATAAGCTCTGACCCTGTGACTCATGGGAACAGTCCAGTCCGAACTACCAAGCCATGTCTTTCCCAGACCGGAATCAAGCATCCAAGGACTGGTTTCTGGCTATCAGCCTTCATAAGCCTGGATAGCTTGACTCCAGTTGTGTGGAGAGCCTGGGACTCACGTCTGAGTATACCCAGCACACTCGGGGTGAAAATTGCCAAAAACACAGTTGATGGACAGAATGTTGAACAATGTCATACATTCAACCCAGTACAAGGATCTGGGCCTAAATCCATCGTTTGTTTGCACTCCACACTACCCTGGGTTAGACACTGGCTATATGCAAATCAGCTCTGACCCTGTGCCTCATGGGAACAGTCCAGTCCGAACTACCAAGCCATGTCTTTCCCAGACCGGAATCAAGCATCCAAGGACCGGTTTCTGGCTATCAGCCTTCATCAGCCTGGATAGCTTGACTCCAGTGGTGTGGAGAGCCTGGGACTCACGTCTGTGTATACCCAGCACACTCGGGGTGAAAATTGCAAAAAACACAGTTGATGGACAGAATGTAGAAGAATGTCATACATTCAACCCAGTACAAGGATCTGGGCCTAAATCCATCGTTGTTTTGCACTCCACACCACCCTGGGTTAGACACTGGCTATATGCAAATCAGCTCTGACCCTGTGCCTCATGGGAACAGTCCAGTCCGAACTACCAAGCCATGTCTTTCCCAGACCGGAATCAAGCATCCAAGGACCGGTTTCTGGCTATCAGCCTTCATCAGCCTGGATAGCTTGACTCCAGTGGTGTGGTGAGCCTGGGACTCACGTCTGAGTATTCCCAGCACACTCGGGTTGAAAATTGCAAAAAACACAGTTGATGGACAGAATGTAGAACAATGTCATACATTCAACCCAGTACAAGGATCTGGGCCTAAATCCATCGTTTTTTTGTACTCCACACCACCCTGGGTTAGACACTGGCTGTATGCAAATCAGCTCTGATCCTGTGCCTCATGGGAACAGTCCAGTCCGAACTACCAAGCCATGTCTTTCCCAGACCGGAATCAAGCATCCAAGGACCGGTTTCTGGCTATCAGCCTTCATCAGCCTGGATAGCTTGACTCCAGTGGTGTGGTGAGCCTGGGACTCACGTCTGAGTATTCCCAGCACACTCGGGTTGAAAATTGCAAAAAACACAGTTGATGGACAGAATGTAGAACAATGTCATACATTCAACCCAGTACAAGGATCTGGGCCTAAATCCATCGTTTTTTTGCACTCCACACCACCCTGGGTTAGACACTGGCTGTATGCAAATCAGCTCTGATCCTGTGCCTCATGGGAACAGTCCAGTCCGAACTACCAAGCCATGTCTTTCCCAGACCGGAATCAAGCATCCAAGGACCGGTTTCTGGCTATCAGCCTTCATCAGCCTGGATAGCTTGACTCCAGTGGTGTGGAGAGCCTGGGACTCACGTCTGAGTATACCCAGCACACTTGGGGTGAATATTGCAAAAAATCACAGTTGATGGACAGAATGTAGAAAAATGTCATACATTCAACCCAGTACAAGGATCTGGGCCTAAATCCATCGTTTTTTTGCACTCCACACCACCCTGGGTTAGACACTGGCTATATGCAAATCAGCTCTGACCCTGTGCCTCATGGGAACAGTCCAGTCCGAACTACCAAGCCATGTCTTTCCCAGACCGGAATCAAGCATCCAAGGACCGGTTTCTGGCTATCAGCCTTCATCAGCCTGGATAGATTGACTCCAGTGGTGTGGAGAGCCTGGGACTCACGTCTGTGTATACCCAGCACACTCGGGGTGAAAATTGCAAAAAACACAGTTGATGGACAGAATGTAGAACAATGTCATACATTCAACCCAGTACAAGGATCTGGGCCTAAATCCATCGTTTTTTTGCACTCCACACCACCCTGGGTTAGACACTGGCTATATGCAAATCAGCTCTGACCCTGTGCCTCATGGGAACAGTCCAGTCCGAAGTACCAAGCCATGTCTTTCCCAGACCGGAATCAAGCATCCAAGGACCGGTTTCTGGCTATCAGCCTTCATCAGCCTGGATAGCTTGACTCCAGTGGTGTGGAGAGCCTGGGACTTACATCTGAGTATACCCAGCACACTCGGGTGAAAATTGCAAAAAACACAGTTGATGGACAGAATGTAGAACAATGTCATACATTCAACCCAGTACAAGGATCTGGGCCTAAATCCATAGTTTGTTTGCACTCCACACCACCCTGGGTTAGACACTGGCTATATGCAAATCAGCTCTGACCCTGTGCCTCATGGGAACAGTCCAGTCCGAACTACCAAGCCATGTCTTTCCCAGACTGGAATCAAGCATCCAAGGACCGGTTTCTGGCTATCAGCCTTCATCAGCCTGGATAGCTTGACTCCAGTGGTGTGGAGAGCCTGGGACTCTCGTCTGAGTATACCCAGCACACTCGGGGTGAATATTGCAAAAAACACAGTTGATGGACAGAATGTAGAACAATGTCATACATTCAACCCAGTACAAGGATCTGGGCCTAAATCCATCGTTTTTTTGCACTCCACACTACCCTGGGTTAGACACTGGCTATATGCAAATCAGCTCTGACCCTGTGCCTCATGGGAACAGTCCAGTCCGAACTACCAAGCCATGTCTTTCCCAGACCGGAATCAAGCATCCAAGGCCCAGTTTCTGGCTATCAGCCGTCATCAGCCTGGATAGCTTGACTCCAGTGGTGTGGAGAGCCTGGGACTCACGTCTGAGTATGCCCAGCACACTTGGGGTGAAAATTGCAAAAAACACAGTTAATGGACAGAATGTAGAACAATGTCATACATTCAACCCAGTACAAGGATCTGGGCCTAAATCAATCGTTTTTTTGCACTCCACACCACCGTGGGTTAGACACTGGCTATATGCAAATCAGCTCTGACCCTGTGCCTCATGGGAACAGTCCAGTCAGAACTACCAAGCCATGTCTTTCCCAGACCGGAATCAAGCATCCAAGGACCGGTTTCTGGCTATCAGCCTTCATCAGCCTGGATAGATTGACTCCAGTGGTGTGGAGAGCCTGGGACTCACGTCTGTGTATACCCAGCACACTCGGGGTGAAAATTGCAAAAAACACAGTTGATGGACAGAATGTAGAACAATGTCATACATTCAACCCAGTACAAGGATCTGGGCCTAAATCCATCGTTTTTTTGCACTCCACACCACCCTGGGTTAGACACTGGCTATATGCAAATCAGCTCTGACCCTGTGCCTCATGGGAACAGTCCAGTCCGAAGTACCAAGCCATGTCTTTCCCAGACCGGAATCAAGCATCCAAGGACCGGTTTCTGGCTATCAGCCTTCATCAGCCTGGATAGCTTGACTCCAGTGGTGTGGAGAGCCTGGGACTTACATCTGAGTATACCCAGCACACTCGGGTGAAAATTGCAAAAAACACAGTTGATGGACAGAATGTAGAACAATGTCATACATTCAACCCAGTACAAGGATCTGGGCCTAAATCCATAGTTTGTTTGCACTCCACACCACCCTGGGTTAGACACTGGCTATATGCAAATCAGCTCTGACCCTGTGCCTCATGGGAACAGTCCAGTCCGAACTACCAAGCCATGTCTTTCCCAGACTGGAATCAAGCATCCAAGGACCGGTTTCTGGCTATCAGCCTTCATCAGCCTGGATAGCTTGACTCCAGTGGTGTGGAGAGCCTGGGACTCTCGTCTGAGTATACCCAGCACACTCGGGGTGAATATTGCAAAAAACACAGTTGATGGACAGAATGTAGAACAATGTCATACATTCAACCCAGTACAAGGATCTGGGCCTAAATCCATCGTTTTTTTGCACTCCACACTACCCTGGGTTAGACACTGGCTATATGCAAATCAGCTCTGACCCTGTGCCTCATGGGAACAGTCCAGTCCGAACTACCAAGCCATGTCTTTCCCAGACCGGAATCAAGCATCCAAGGCCCAGTTTCTGGCTATCAGCCGTCATCAGCCTGGATAGCTTGACTCCAGTGGTGTGGAGAGCCTGGGACTCACGTCTGAGTATGCCCAGCACACTTGGGGTGAAAATTGCAAAAAACACAGTTAATGGACAGAATGTAGAACAATGTCATACATTCAACCCAGTACAAGGATCTGGGCCTAAATCAATCGTTTTTTTGCACTCCACACCACCGTGGGTTAGACACTGGCTATATGCAAATCAGCTCTGACCCTGTGCCTCATGGGAACAGTCCAGTCAGAACTACCAAGCCATGTCTTTCCCAGACCGGAATCAAGCATCCAAGGACCGGTTTCTGGCTATCAGCCTTCATCAGCCTGGATAGATTGACTCCAGTGGTGTGGGGAGCCTGGGACTCACGTCTGTGTATACCCAGCACACTCGGGGTGAAAATTGCAAAAAACACAGTTGATGGACAGAATGTAGAACAATGTCATACATTCAACCCAGTACAAGGATCTGGGCCTAAATCCATCGAAGTTTTGCACTCCACACCACCCTGGGTTAGACACTGGCTATATGCAAATCAGCTCTGACCCTGTGCCTCATGGGAACAGTCCAGTCCGAACTACCAAGCCATGTCTTTCCCAGACCCGAATCAAGCATCCAAGGACCGGTTTCTGGCTATCAGCCTTCATCAGCCTGGATAGCTTGACTCCAGTGGTGTGGAGAGCCTGGGACTCACGTCTGAGTATACCCAGCACACTCGCGGTGAAAATTGCAAAAAACACAGTTGATTGACAGAATGTAGAAGAATGTCATACATTCAACCCAGTACAAGGATCTGGGCCTAAATCCATCGTTGTTTTGCACTCCACACCACCCTGGGTTAGACACTGGCTATATGCAAATCAGATCTGACCCTGTGCCTCTTGGGAACAGTCCAGTCCGAACTACCAAGCCATGTCTTTTTCCAGACCGGAATCAAGCATCCAAGGACCAGTGTCTGGCTATCAGCCTTCATCAGCCTGGATAGATTGACTCCAGAGGTGTGGAGAGCCTGGGACTCACGTCTGTGTATACCCAGCACACTCGGGGTGAAAATTGCAAAAAACACAGTTGATGGACAGAATGTAGAAGAATGTCATACATTCAACCCAGTACAAGGATCTGGGCCTCAATCCATCGTTGTTTTGCACTCCACACCACCCTGGGTTAGACACTGGCTATATGCAAATCAGCTCTGACCCTGTGCCTCATGGGAACAGTCCAGTCCGAACTACCAAGCCATGTCTTTCCCAGACCGGAATCAAGCATCCAAGGACCGGTTTCTGGCTATCAGCCTTCATCAGCCTGGATAGCTTGACTCCAGTGGTGTGGTGAGCCTGGGACTCACGTCTGAGTATTCCCAGCACACTCGGGTTGAAAATTGCAAAAAACACAGTTGATGGACAGAATGTAGAACAATGTCATACATTCAACCCAGTACAAGGATCTGGGCCTAAATCCATCGTTTTTTTGCACTCCACACCACCCTGGGTTAGACACTGGCTGTATGCAAATCAGCTCTGATCCTGTGCCTCATGGGAACAGTCCAGTCCGAACTACCAAGCCATGTCTTTCCCAGACCGGAATCAAGCATCCAAGGACCGGTTTCTGGCTATCAGCCTTCATCAGCCTGGATAGCTTGACTCCAGTGGTGTGGAGAGCCTGGGACTCACGTCTGAGTATACCCAGCACACTTGGGGTGAATATTGCAAAAAATCACAGTTGATGGACAGAATGTAGAAAAATGTCATACATTCAACCCAGTACAAGGATCTGGGCCTAAATCCATCGTTTTTTTGCACTCCACACCACCCTGGGTTAGACACTGGCTATATGCAAATAAGCTCTGACCCTGTGACTCATGGGAACAGTCCAGTCCGAACTACCAAGCCATGTCTTTCCCAGACCGGAATCAAGCATCCAAGGACTGGTTTCTGGCTATCAGCCTTCATAAGCCTGGATAGCTTGACTCCAGTTGTGTGGAGAGCCTGGGACTCACGTCTGAGTATACCCAGCACACTCGGGGTGAAAATTGCCAAAAACACAGTTGATGGACAGAATGTTGAACAATGTCATACATTCAACCCAGTACAAGGATCTGGGCCTAAATCCATCGTTTGTTTGCACTCCACACTACCCTGGGTTAGACACTGGCTATATGCAAATCAGCTCTGACCCTGTGCCTCATGGGAACAGTCCAGTCCGAACTACCAAGCCATGTCTTTCCCAGACCGGAATCAAGCATCCAAGGACCGGTTTCTGGCTATCAGCCTTCATCAGCCTGGATAGCTTGACTCCAGTGGTGTGGAGAGCCTGGGACTCACGTCTGTGTATACCCAGCACACTCGGGGTGAAAATTGCAAAAAACACAGTTGATGGACAGAATGTAGAAGAATGTCATACATTCAACCCAGTACAAGGATCTGGGCCTAAATCCATCGTTGTTTTGCACTCCACACCACCCTGGGTTAGACACTGGCTATATGCAAATCAGCTCTGACCCTGTGCCTCATGGGAACAGTCCAGTCCGAACTACCAAGCCATGTCTTTCCCAGACCGGAATCAAGCATCCAAGGACCGGTTTCTGGCTATCAGCCTTCATCAGCCTGGATAGCTTGACTCCAGTGGTGTGGTGAGCCTGGGACTCACGTCTGAGTATTCCCAGCACACTCGGGTTGAAAATTGCAAAAAACACAGTTGATGGACAGAATGTAGAACAATGTCATACATTCAACCCAGTACAAGGATCTGGGCCTAAATCCATCGTTTTTTTGCACTCCACACCACCCTGGGTTAGACACTGGCTGTATGCAAATCAGCTCTGATCCTGTGCCTCATGGGAACAGTCCAGTCCGAACTACCAAGCCATGTCTTTCCCAGACCGGAATCAAGCATCCAAGGACCGGTTTCTGGCTATCAGCCTTCATCAGCCTGGATAGCTTGACTCCAGTGGTGTGGTGAGCCTGGGACTCACGTCTGAGTATTCCCAGCACACTCGGGTTGAAAATTGCAAAAAACACAGTTGATGGACAGAATGTAGAACAATGTCATACATTCAACCCAGTACAAGGATCTGGGCCTAAATCCATCGTTTTTTTGCACTCCACACCACCCTGGGTTAGACACTGGCTGTATGCAAATCAGCTCTGATCCTGTGCCTCATGGGAACAGTCCAGTCCGAACTACCAAGCCATGTCTTTCCCAGACCGGAATCAAGCATCCAAGGACCGGTTTCTGGCTATCAGCCTTCATCAGCCTGGATAGCTTGACTCCAGTGGTGTGGAGAGCCTGGGACTCACGTCTGAGTATACCCAGCACACTTGGGGTGAATATTGCAAAAAATCACAGTTGATGGACAGAATGTAGAAAAATGTCATACATTCAACCCAGTACAAGGATCTGGGCCTAAATCCATCGTTTTTTTGCACTCCACACCACCCTGGGTTAGACACTGGCTATATGCAAATAAGCTCTGACCCTGTGACTCATGGGAACAGTCCAGTCCGAACTACCAAGCCATGTCTTTCCCAGACCGGAATCAAGCATCCAAGGACCGGTTTCTGGCTATCAGCCTTCATCAGCCTGGATAGCTTGACTCCAGTTGTGTGGAGAGCCTGGGACTCACGTCTGAGTATACCCAGCACACTCGGGGTGAAAATTGCCAAAAACACAGTTGATGGACAGAATGTTGAACAATGTCATACATTCAACCCAGTACAAGGATCTGGGCCTAAATCCATCGTTTGTTTGCACTCCACACTACCCTGGGTTAGACACTGGCTATATGCAAATCAGCTCTGACCCTGTGCCTCATGGGAACAGTCCAGTCCGAACTACCAAGCCATGTCTTTCCCAGACCGGAATCAAGCATCCAAGGACCGGTTTCTGGCTATCAGCCTTCATCAGCCTGGATAGCTTGACTCCAGTGGTGTGGAGAGCCTGGGACTCATGTCTGAGTATACCCAGCACACTCTGGGTGAAAATTGCAAAAAACACAGTTGATGGACAGAATGTAGAACAATGTCATACATTCAACCCAGTACAAGGATCTGGGCCTAAATCCATCGTTTTTTTGCACTCCACACCACCGTGGGTTAGACACTGGCTATATGCAAATCAGCTCTAACCCTGTGCCTCATGGGAACAGTCCAGTCCGAACTACCAAGCCATGTCTTTCCCAGACTGGAATCAAGCATCCAAGGACCGGTTTCTGGCTATCAGCCTTCATCAGCCTGGATAGCTTGACTCCAGTGGTGTGGATAGCCTGGGACTCTCGTCTGAGTATACCCAGCACACTCGGGGTGAATATTGCAAAAAACACAGTTGATGGACAGAATGTAGAACAATGTCATACATTCAACCCAGTACAAGGATCTGGGCCTAAATCCATCGTTTTTTTGCACTCCACACTACCCTGGGTTAGACACTGGCTATATGCAAATCAGCTCTGACCCTGTGCCTCATGGGAACAGTCCAGTCCGAACTACCAAGCCATGTCTTTCCCAGACCGGAATCAAGCATCCAAGGCCCAGTTTCTGGCTATCAGCCGTCATCAGCCTGGATAGCTTGACTCCAGTGGTGTGGAGAGCCTGGGACTCACGTCTGAGTATGCCCAGCACACATGGGGTGAAAATTTAAAAAAACACAGTTAATGGACAGAATGTAGAACAATGTCATACATTCAACCCAGTACAAGGATCTGGGCCTAAATCAATCGTTTGTTTGCACTCCACACCACCGTGGGTTAGACACTGGCTATATGCAAATCATCTCTGACCCTGTGCCTCATGGGAACAGTCCAGTCAGAACTACCAAGCCATGTCTTTCCCAGACCGGAATCAAGCATCCAAGGACCCGTTTCTGGCTATCAGCCTTCATCAGCCTGGATAGATTGACTCCAGTGGTGTGGGGAGCCTGGGACTCACGTCTGTGTATACCCAGCACACTCGGGGTGAAAATTGCAAAAAACACAGTTGATGGACAGAATGTAGAACAATGTCATACATTCAACCCAGTACAAGGATCTGGGCCTAAATCCATCGAAGTTTTGCACTCCACACCACCCTGGGTTAGACACTGGCTATATGCAAATCAGCTCTGACCCTGTGCCTCATGGGAACAGTCCAGTCCGAACTACCAAGCCATGTCTTTCCCAGACCGGAATCAAGCATCCAAGGACCGGTTTCTGGCTATCAGCCTTCATCAGCCTGGATAGATTGACTCCAGTGGTGTGGAGAGCCTGGGACTCACGTCTGTGTATACCCAGCACACTCGGGGTGAAAATTGCAAAAAACACAGTTGATGGACAGAATGTAGAACAATGTCATACATTCAACCCAGTACAAGGATCTGGGCCTAAATCCATCGTTTTTTTGCACTCCACACCACCCTGGGTTAGACACTGGCTATATGCAAATCAGCTCTGACCCTGTGCCTCATGGGAACAGTCCAGTCCGAAGTACCAAGCCATGTCTTTCCCAGACCGGAATCAAGCATCCAAGGACCGGTTTCTGGCTATCAGCCTTCATCAGCCTGGATAGCTTGACTCCAGTGGTGTGGAGAGCCTGGGACTTACATCTGAGTATACCCAGCACACTCGGGTGAAAATTGCAAAAAACACAGTTGATGGACAGAATGTAGAACAATGTCATACATTCAACCCAGTACAAGGATCTGGGCCTAAATCCATAGTTTGTTTGCACTCCACACCACCCTGGGTTAGACACTGGCTATATGCAAATCAGCTCTGACCCTGTGCCTCATGGGAACAGTCCAGTCCGAACTACCAAGCCATGTCTTTCCCAGACTGGAATCAAGCATCCAAGGACCGGTTTCTGGCTATCAGCCTTCATCAGCCTGGATAGCTTGACTCCAGTGGTGTGGAGAGCCTGGGACTCTCGTCTGAGTATACCCAGCACACTCGGGGTGAATATTGCAAAAAACACAGTTGATGGACAGAATGTAGAACAATGTCATACATTCAACCCAGTACAAGGATCTGGGCCTAAATCCATCGTTTTTTTGCACTCCACACTACCCTGGGTTAGACACTGGCTATATGCAAATCAGCTCTGACCCTGTGCCTCATGGGAACAGTCCAGTCCGAACTACCAAGCCATGTCTTTCCCAGACCGGAATCAAGCATCCAAGGCCCAGTTTCTGGCTATCAGCCGTCATCAGCCTGGATAGCTTGACTCCAGTGGTGTGGAGAGCCTGGGACTCACGTCTGAGTATGCCCAGCACACTTGGGGTGAAAATTGCAAAAAACACAGTTAATGGACAGAATGTAGAACAATGTCATACATTCAACCCAGTACAAGGATCTGGGCCTAAATCAATCGTTTTTTTGCACTCCACACCACCGTGGGTTAGACACTGGCTATATGCAAATCAGCTCTGACCCTGTGCCTCATGGGAACAGTCCAGTCAGAACTACCAAGCCATGTCTTTCCCAGACCGGAATCAAGCATCCAAGGACCGGTTTCTGGCTATCAGCCTTCATCAGCCTGGATAGATTGACTCCAGTGGTGTGGGGAGCCTGGGACTCACGTCTGTGTATACCCAGCACACTCGGGGTGAAAATTGCAAAAAACACAGTTGATGGACAGAATGTAGAACAATGTCATACATTCAACCCAGTACAAGGATCTGGGCCTAAATCCATCGAAGTTTTGCACTCCACACCACCCTGGGTTAGACACTGGCTATATGCAAATCAGCTCTGACCCTGTGCCTCATGGGAACAGTCCAGTCCGAACTACCAAGCCATGTCTTTCCCAGACCGGAATCAAGCATCCAAGGACCGGTTTCTGGCTATCAGCCTTCATCAGCCTGGATAGATTGACTCCAGTGGTGTGGAGAGCCTGGGACTCACGTCTGTGTATACCCAGCACACTCGGGGTGAAAATTGCAAAAAACACAGTCGATGGACAGAATGTAGAACAATGTCATACATTCAACCCAGTACAAGGATCTGGGCCTAAATCCATCGTTTTTTTGCACTCCACACCACCCAGGGTTAGACACTGGCTATATGCAAATCAGCTCTGATCCTGTGCCTCATGGGAACAGTCCAGTCCGAACTACCAAGCCATGTCTTTCCCAGACCGGAATCAAGCATCCAAGGACCGGTTTCTGGCTATCAGCCTTCATCAGCCTGGATAGATTGACTCCAGTGGTGTGGAGAGCCTGGGACTCACGTCTGTGTATACCCAGCACACTTGGGGTGAAAATTGCAAAAAACACAGTTAATGGACAGAATGTAGAACAATGTCATACATTCAACCCAGTACAAGGATCTGGGCCTAAATCAATCGTTTTTTTGCACTCCACACCACCGTGGGTTAGACACTGGCTATATGCAAATCAGCTCTGACCCTGTGCCTCATGGGAACAGTCCAGTCAGAACTACCAAGCCATGTCTTTCCCAGACCGGAATCAAGCATCCAAGGACCGGTTTCTGGCTATCAGCCTTCATCAGCCTGGATAGATTGACTCCAGTGGTGTGGGGAGCCTGGGACTCACGTCTGTGTATACCCAGCACACTCGGGGGTGAAAATTGCAAAAAACACAGTTGATGGACAGAATGTAGAACAATGTCATACATTCAACCCAGTACAAGGATCTGGGCCTAAATCCATCGAAGTTTTGCACTCCACACCACCCTGGGTTAGACACTGGCTATATGCAAATCAGCTCTGACCCTGTGCCTCATGGGAACAGTCCAGTCCGAACTACCAAGCCATGTCTTTCCCAGACCGGAATCAAGCATCCAAGGACCGGTTTCTGGCTATCAGCCTTCATCAGCCTGGATAGATTGACTCCAGTGGTGTGGAGAGCCTGGGACTCACGTCTGTGTATACCCAGCACACTCGGGGTGAAAATTGCAAAAAACACAGTCGATGGACAGAATGTAGAACAATGTCATACATTCAACCCAGTACAAGGATCTGGGCCTAAATCCATCGTTTTTTTGCACTCCACACCACCCAGGGTTAGACACTGGCTATATGCAAATCAGCTCTGATCCTGTGCCTCATGGGAACAGTCCAGTCCGAACTACCAAGCCATGTCTTTCCCAGACCTGAATCAAGCATCCAAGGACCGGTTTCTGGCTATCAGCCTTCATCAGCCTGGCTAGCTTGACTCCAGTGGTGTGGAGAGCCTGGGACTCAAGTCTGAGTATACCCAGCACACTCGGGGTGAAAATTGCAAAAAACACAGTTGATGGACAGAATGTAGAACAATGTCATACATTCAACCCAGTACAAGTTTCTGGGACTAAATCCATCGTTTTTTTGCACTCCACACTACCCTGGGGTATACACTGGCTATATGCAAATCAGCTCTGACCCTGTGCCTCATGGGAACAGTCCAGTCCGAACTACCAAGCCATGTCTTTCCCAGACCGGAATCAAGCATCCAAGGACCGGTTTCTGGCTATCAGCCTTCATCAGCCTGGATAGCTTGACTCCAGTGGTGTGGAGAGCCTGGGACTCACGTCTGAGTATACCCAGCACACTCGGGGTGAAAATTGCAAAAAACACAGTTGATGGACAGAATGTAGAACAATGTCATTCATTCAACCCAGTACAAGGATCTGGGCCTAAATCCATCGTTTTTTTGCACTCCACACCACCCTGGGTTAGACACTGGCTATATGCAAATCAGCTCTGACCCTGTGCCTCATGGGAACAGTCCAGTCCGAAGTACCAAGCCATGTCTTTCCCAGACCGGAATCAAGCATCCAAGGACCGGTTTCTGGCTATCAGCCTTCATCAGCCTGGATAGCTTGACTCCAGTGGTGTGGAGAGCCTGGGACTTACATCTGAGTATACCCAGCACACTCGGGTGAAAATTGCAAAAAACACAGTTGATGGACAGAATGTAGAACAATGTCATACATTCAACCCAGTACAAGGATCTGGGCCTAAATCCATAGTTTGTTTGCACTCCACACCACCCTGGGTTAGACACTGGCTATATGCAAATCAGCTCTGACCCTGTGCCTCATGGGAACAGTCCAGTCCGAACTACCAAGCCATGTCTTTCCCAGACCGGAATCAAGCATCCAAGGACCGGTTTCTGGCTATCAGCCTTCATCAGCTTGGATAGCTTGACTCCAGTGGTGTGGAGAGCCTGGGACTCACGTCTGAGTATACCCAGCACACTCGGGGTGAAAATTGCAAAAAACACAGTTGATGGAAAGAATGTAGAACAATGTCATACATTCAACCCAGTACAAGGGGTTGGCCCTAAATCCATCGTTTTTTTTGCACTCCACATTACCCTGGGTTAGACACTGGCTATATGCAAATCAGCTCTGACCCTGTGCATCAACTGTGTTTTTTGCAATTTTCACCCAGAGTGTGCTGGGTATACTCAGACGTGAGTCCCAGGCTCTCCACACCACTGGAGTCAAGCTATCCAGGCTGATGAAGGCTGATAGCCAGAAACCGGTCCTTGGATGCTTGATTCCGGTCTGGGAAAGACACGGCTTGGTAGTTCGGACTGGACTGTTCCCATGAGGCACAGGGTCAGAGCTGATTTGCATATAGCCAGTGTCTAACCCAGGGTGGTGTGGAGTGCAAAAAAGTGATGGATTTAGGCCCAGATCCTTGTACTGGGACGAATATATGACATTGTTCTACATTCTGTCCATCAACTGTGTTTTTTGCAATTTTCACCCCGAGTTTGCTGGGTATACTCAGACGTGAGTCCCAGGCTCTCCACACCACTGGAGTCAAGCTATCCAGGCTGATGAAGGCAGATAGCCAGAAACCGGTCCTTGGATGCTTGATTCCGGTCTGGGAAAAACATGGCTTGGTAGTTTGGACTGGACTGTTCCCATGAGGCATTGGGTCAGAGCTGATTTGCATATAGCCAGTGTCTAACCCAGGGTGCTGTGTAGTGCAAAAAAACAATGGATTTAGGCCCAGATCCTTGTACTGGGGTAAATGTATGACATTGTTCTACATTCTGTCCATCAACTGTGTTTTTTGCAATTTTCGCACAGATAGGTAATGACATGCAAAGTGGGCATATGTCCAACCACATGCAAAATGTGGTTGGAGGTGAAAAGACCCTATCACGAAGACAGGCGTTGAGAGAAAAAGAGCTGGAATAAAATTATTTATCGTAGGTCTGCCAAGGCCTGCTCTGATCAAGGGTTCGGCATCGTTAACATGGGTCATAAAACTGATTCCACCTCCCTCCCCTTATTAGAAAGCACACATTAGCGCGTGAAAGCAACGCTTGTTTTCGCACGGTAATATTAACTGCCGCCGGCTGTTACAGGATTTACTATCGCATATGTGTTCGCATTGATAATAACGCACTAACACTGCGAAAAAATCTGGCGATAGCCGGCGATAGTCAAATGTGTGATGTTCGTTCTTTAACACACATCTTGATAATATACCCCTGTGTCATCTTTCTAATCAATGAATGTGTAGTGTTTAAATAACTAAATGAAATTAATGAGAAAAAATACACTAAGGGACTGACGAAATGAGTAAGGTAAAAGAAGTGTAGTGATTGAAGAAAGTGAAATAAAAGAGTGACTAAAGCAAGGGGGCTAATGTATGTTACATGGCACATCTCTGCAAATCATCAAGGATGCACCATTGACCTACGGAAAAAAAAAAAAAACGTGCACCACCATTGATGCATCTCATTTAAAATGTGGCACACCATGGGGAAAAACAGAACACATGTGTGACGCATCTGTGCCGTAAAGGTGTTACATTGTTGGAGTTGCATCACATGAGCAATGTAGCATCAGCAATGCTCCTGGCGGGCCCATTCAACTAATACTGCTTCAAGCCTTTCGCCTGCTTCAAGCACGTGCAGAGTTTCCACATAGCATTGGTTTAAAAGTGATTGAGTAAAATCTTGTAGATTTCACTCACCCACTCTTAGCAGACGTTCCGGCGCAGGAACGTCCCCCCCTGTACCAGAATGCCATCTTAAGGCACAGTTCTTTACAACATAACACATCTCACAGATATATCAAGTTGTATATATTCCACACCATGATGCATCTTTTGCACCGTTGCTGCATCACAAAAGTGACGCAATAGCGGCGCAAAAGAGACATAAAGGACTTTTAAATGTGCCCCAAGATGTCTAAAGATAGAGTAGTGAATTAAGGGAAATTAAGAATTAGGAAAAATCAGTATTGAAAAGAAAGGAAAAGTGAAGTAGTCAGAAAAGGGGACTGAGTATGCACATATGGAAGAAAACTAAGGTAGAAAGAGAGATATATAGAGTAGGGTTAGGGTAATGAAAGTAAAACACATAGAAAGATGTTGAAGGAAGGAGATTTGAGGATAATAAAAAGGAGGTAAGTGAAAGTGAAGAGGTGGAAATAACTAATTTAAAAATTGATTAATGGAATGAAGGGACTTTGTAAACCGTAGAGACGGAATACAACAGAGACACAGATTTATATTACCCAACACATCTATGAAAAATAGCATAGATACGCTAGTAAAAACGCGACATACAAATTAATCTTTGCACCAGTCATGATGGACCGCATTTCCAAATCAGTTTTATCATGTCGGAGGAATAAACAGATGCGTATCAGATCGAGAGCTGAAAGTTGATACAGTGTTTAAATTGTGTTCCATGTACGACGCAACTCCAGCACTTTTCAAACTTGTTCTATCTGTAACGTGGTACATCAACCTTTACAGTTACGTCAATAGCTCCAATGTTTTCACACATCAGCGTTGGTGAACTGACTCAGTAAAATGTTGGTGATTTCATAAAATCACTTTTTAAGGGGCTTCTTGTGACAGAACAGCCAGTCCTGCGTGGAAGTGCTCACATAAAACATGACACTGGTTTGACCAGGATAGAAAAAGAAGTAAGACAGTGATGGAAAAGTATTTTTATTTTTATACTTACCTAAGAAATAGTAACAAAGTAATAGTAAAGTTCTTTAAAAAACATAGTATCTGTGGAAGAAAAGTAAAAATAAGGGTATAATGTACATTTCATAAAACAAAACAAAGTAGGAGTGAATGAAACAGAACGTGAAAGAAAGGAAGAGTGAGGGAGAGAGAGAGACAGAGACAGAATGTGAAGTATATAAATCAATGACTAAGATAATTAATTGAAAGAGATAATGGCACTGAAGGAATGACTGTGTAAAGGAAGGTATAGTGAGAGAGAAAATGAGAGTATGATGAGTGATAGTACACGAAACAAACAGTCTCTAAAAGAAACAGACTAAGAGTACGGGAATATCTTAAGGAGATAGATAAAATAAAGGAAGAAAACTAAGAGAAACAGAGTGAAAAAGGGTGAGTAACAGAAGATGAACGGGGCAGAAACAGACAAGGACTGTAAGATACAGATAAATAGAAATGAAGTAGGGTAAGGGAACTGAAGTATAGATTTAAGTTTGGGAAATGAGCATAAGTGGTGAAAGTAGAGTAAGGGAACAAATATTAAGGTACGGTAAGACAAAGGAATTAGGATTCAGGAAACAAAGGTGGTAGAGAGTCGATAAAGGTGAGTCACCATGAGACAACGGGAGTAACAAACTGAAGAGATAGACAGAGTGAAGGAAATAGTGACAGAAAAGATGTAAGAGAAGCAGGAAAGAAAATTAAACAACCCAAAATGTGGATGAGTTAAAGGGAGTGCGCGTGAGAGAACGGCACTGACAAAGGAAGGGGATGAAAGGAGTAAGGATAAGAGAGAGGCAGAGAGAAAACTATAGGGAGAAATATAAATAAGAAACTAATGAATTTTTTTTTCTTATTAGTCGTACTTACCTTATAAATGTAATATCTGTGGAAGACAATAAACAAATCTGTTATAATAAATATTTCTAAATCCAATCTAACAAAATAACTTAGACAACATATTACATGTTTTTTTTTGCTGTCCTCAGAATATATTGATTTTCACTATAAGCAGTGATTTCAATAGTACTCATCATATGACAGCGGGCAAAAAAAAAACACAATCAAAATGATTGTGTTTAAAAGACCCGTACAACATCTCTATACATAATGTAATTACCTGAAAAAAACATGTCTTAAATGTTTTTCTCTAATTTGCAATTTCTTGAGTAAGGACACTACATCTTCCACAGTTACACTTACTTTTAAATACCTCTCAACAAACTTCCGTGCAAGTATGTTCTAAAAACATTTATCTCAAGTACACATTTTGTTGTCTCATACTTTTCCGCGTGGCCAAATAGCATGAGTTAACTCCTTATTTTCCCAAATTACTTAATTGTACTCTTATCCATTCTTTTCTCGACCTTTCGAGTGAAAATTCCAACGTGTTCTGTACCATCAAAAATTAAGTAAACCCGTACCTGATACTATCACTATGCCAAATACAAGTTAACATTTCTAAATTTGCACACCCTCAGTCACACGATATTTCTAAACAACAGAGTTTCTTATCTTTACAGTATTAATCTTCCTACACCAAGTAATTTTACTGAAATTTGGGTTGCAAAAATAGCAGATAAGAATTTGTAAAGTCAAAAGGCAAACGTTTCTTAAAAGTCAATTGACTATCATTGCAGAGCGTCCAGCCTGTTGGAGACTTCAAATAAGCTGTGAAATGTCCTGATGATGTTGAAGGACCTTCATGAAAGATAATTGCTACAGTTACAAATGTTCTTCTAGTAATAGATATTTGAGAAGCCACAAAAATTTTAATTAAAGTTGACAATTTACTTCCATCAGCTCTGCATCGTTGAAACATTAAAATTACATACTGTCCATATCTGTGGATAAATAATGTTGATAACATTTCTGAGTTACATTGAGAGCAGACCATGTTTTGATGCACATCTTTAACTAGTTTATAAAAGGACACTGCTTTACAGTCTGGTAATGTTAAACATATAAATCTTTCTGTGTGTATGTCAGTACTACTTGAAAATGAACAATTATCGCAATTATGTTCCCATTTATAAGAAAGGCCAAAAAGACTATCAATATCTACACCTTCATCTTCCAAAACTGTAAGCATATACATAATAAATTCCTGACAATCTTGCTGAATATTCTGAGAAAATTGATTTAGTCCAGCACATATGTCTAAAGCATTCCGTAGTTCTGAAACACTTGCTACTTCACTATTATCACTGCTACATTTTTCAAAGACAGAATTTAAATACCAACAAAATGTTTGCTCCCGATTTTGTACAATCTGTTTCTGTAAAGTTTTAAGAAAAAAAACAACATTAACCACTACATTTGCATAGCAGTTGACACCAGAACTGTTTTCAAATTTAAATCTAACAATCTCTTCAATAGTAACCTTTTTCTTTCTGCTACCAAGGACAGCTTCATCTTTTTTGCTTAGTTTTTCTACTACTTCACTACATTTTTCCTCATATCTCCTTTTTTGTCCTACCATACACTTTTGAATTAAAGGATATTGAGGTAAACTTGGAGCATATTTTCTTCTTAACCTATTATACTCCTTCACACAATTTAGATCTGCACTAATCTTTGTCTCATCAAAATCAATTAGATAAAGTCCAGATAAAGTTCTAACTCGAGATAAAGCAACATAGGCCATACCCTCTTTGAATACAGTGCTTCCAATATTTACCAATGCACAATCTACACTTAAACCTTGAGATTTGTGAATAGTCACTGCAAATGCCAAACAAATAGGAAATTGATTCCGACGGACATATAAGTCTTTCACAAGCAAAAAACGAGTTGAACAACGACTGAATTGTTGAACTTCCTCAATTCCATCAAATTTGATTCTTAAAAATTCAATCTCATCTCTATTTGGGTAATTCACAAAACCAACAACATTACCCATTGCTCCATTCACCAAACCTCTTTCTACATGTAAATTTCTCCGTAAAATAATCTGACAATTTAAACATACATACAGATTCTTTTCTAAGCCAGCAGTTTTAAATATAGATTTCTGTAGAGAATCCAATTTTAACTTCAACCTTTGGGACAAACCAATAGTACTTCCTTCATGCTCTATTCTATCTTTAGCTTCCAGTTTCTTAATTTGTTGATTTTCTAACTTCAACATTTTTTCATTGAACACTGAACATTCTTGTAGAGTTGGCATCAAGCATATGACTGACTTATCTTCTACATATAATACAAAAGGTTGGGGAAGGGTCCAAGGGGTGAGAATATTTAAAGACCACTCATAGCCTAAACCCCCAGTCTAGACAGTTTAACACGAAAGAAAGGCTAATGGGGTCTCTGCAAAAGACTGATCTCAAAAAGTAGAAGAGAAGGATGCATAAGAGCTAGAAAAGAGTGTGCGGAACAATGGAAATGAATCCCATCAGCCCACCCATGTGGCGGAGCCTCATCATCTGGGATTAGTTGTGGGGTCCCGGTTCAGATAAGGAGACACACCTGATAAATAGTGTGTTTCAATCATCCAGGACCACCCAGGCGGATCCGACCTCCAATGTGCAGTGGGTAAGATGGTGTGAGGGCTCAAAGAAAAATAATTTGCAGTGTACCAAAAGATATGAGAAGAAAAATAGTGAAGTAAAATTGACTACCATGTTCTAAGGAAACTTTATTGGGGAATGAACCATGGGGTCAAGATTAAAACTAAAGTGTAAGACAGTGCAATGAAATAACTGCCCTAAGAAGATGATAAAGTGGTCGACATGTTTCTGCTGTAATCAGGGGCAACTCCCCTGCTTAGCTTTCATCAGGACCAGATCTTAGTATTACACTACTGCAAAATGAAAAAGTGATTCAAACTTGAAACATCAAATATTCTCATGGGATTCTTTCCCCAGTAATCTAGGGAGTAAGCCTCACCTCTCCTGGCACCGGCTCAGGGATGGGAGGCCCCGCTCTGTCCGTCGGTACCTCTGGCCTCGCCCTAGCCTCAGGACGAGGCCAGAGGTACCGACGGACAGAGCGGGGCCTCCCATCCCTGAGCCGGTGCCAGGAGAGGTGAGGCTTACTCCTTAGATTACTGGGGAAAGAATCCCTTGAGAATATTTGGCACAATTGGACTGTAAGTAATTTTTGCCTGCAGAACTCTTGCCAGGTTAAATACTGGGTAACACTTAGTACCTAATAGATGATGTTTCAAGTTTGAATCACTTTTTCATTTTGCAGTAGTGTAATACTAAGATCTGGTCCTGATGAAAGCTAAGCAGGGGAGTTGCCCTTGATTACAGCAGAAACATGTCGACCACTTTATCATCTTCTTAGGGCAGTTATTTCATTGCACTGTCTTACACTTTAGTTTTAATCTTGACCCCATGGTTCATTCCCCAATAAAGTTTCCTTAGAACATGGTAGTCAATTTTACTTCACTATTTTTCTCATATCTTTTGGTACACTGCAAATTATTTTTGTTTGAGCCCTCACACCATCTTACCCACTGCACATTGGAGGTCGGATCCGCCTGGGTGGTCCTGGATGATTGAAACACACTATTTATCAGGTGTGTCTCCTTATCTGAACCGGGACCCCACAACTAATCCCAGATGATGAGGCTCCGCCACATGGGTGGGCTGATGGGATTCATTTCCATTGTTCCGCACACTCTTTTCTAGCTCTTATGCATCCTTCTCTTCTACTTTTTGAGATCAGTCTTTTGCAGAGACCCCATTAGCCTTTCTTTCGTGTTAAACGGACTTATCTTCTACCTCTTTAGTATATATTTTCTCAGCTACATTATCTTCATTGGGAAACAACTTGTAAAGTAATCGTGTTTGTAAAGTTTCTTTCGCATCTTCAGTTTGTTTTCCAATTCTTATATCTTGAAGAACATTTCCATATTTAGTATCCTTTGCCTGTCGCATATTTTGAATGAGTTCAGTATATTTGAAATGTGACCATATATTACAATTTCCAATACTGAACAGGCACTTTCTGGTGTCTTCATGTGTAACAGTTTCAAATACAGGTTGCCCTTTTACAGGAGTTAGCTGCAGTAGATCTCCAAAAACTATGACATGTTTGCCTCCAAATAACACATCATACTCTGTTGTAAGAATCTGTTGCATTCTTAAATGCACAAAAGCAAGCATTAAATTTGATACCATGCTTACCTCATCAATAATGAGAAGGTTCATTTTTTTAAGGACTCTAGAAACTTCACAACAAGCTTCTCCAGATAGCTTGTGATATTGTAATTTATTTTCATGTTCAACTGGCAGCATCAATAAACGATGTAAAGTAATACCTTTAATATTATGTGCTGCCAATCCAGTTGGAGCAGTAACAACACAAGACAGTGTTGACTGAGTTCTTTGCTGTAGATATGTAGTAATTCCTTTAATTAGAAAACTTTTACCAGTTCCAGCTTCTCCACTTACATATAGACGTACAGGTTCAAATGACATACATGAGCATTCTTTTTTCTCATGACGAAAACCATGCTCAATCTGCTCTGTCACTTCATCATATATCTATTTTTGCTCAAGATTAAGTTGCTTCTCCAATTCTTCTAAGTTTATTACATCCTCTTGAGCTTGCTCCATTGCTCTTTCCACCTCCTCCATGGCATTGGCTGCTTCATTTTGGATAATTGGTTGTCCCAGTGGATCTTGACTCAACGAAGCAGAACTTTGACTATCTTGAGAACTGTCTCTAGCCATCTCCGCTGCAATTGTTGCTTCTTGCTCTATTTCGTTGTTCAACATTTGGAGATAATTACTAAAAACAGGACATTTGATACTATTTTTAGATGCGTTGAATGAATCTTCATAACTATCAAACTCACCAAGTAGTTCCTCTTCTGTACGCCATGGTTTAAAGAGTTGCAAAAGAGCTAAATAGTAAAATTCTCTTTTGTCAGGAGTTTCGCAACTCAGTTTTCGGTGATTAATCAAGTGTCCTTTTCTTTGTTTGACCAGACATCCTTCATGTCCAATCACAGCGTATACACCTTTATCAATATTCTCGGTAATATTCCTTTTAAAAGTGTAGTTATGAAGTATTTCATACAGACAAATGTTTTCAAGCAGAGTACTTCTATTTGGATAGTATGTATCCAACATATTTGTCTTCAGAATGTCTGTACTGTTTGTTTCTTTCTATGCTAAATATTCAATTTCTTGAACAGGTTTCAAAACACGGTTTCGTGTTCCTGCAAGACCTAAACTCACCCACAGGATAGTTCTAGATTTTGCATAAAGACTTGCTGATGATAATCGATCACAACATTCATATGCTCCAATTTCTCGATGAGATAACATCTTCAAACTGTACGTATGCAATTTCTTGCTTAGGCTCTTTTCATGAGAAATGTCTTCCCACATCTCCTTCAGTTCCGTCTTTTCAGATTTGGTGATGTAAGACGTTACATATCGAGCCACAGCAATAGAGTTATCTGCAACATATTGAATATCCATGTTAGCATTCCACATGGACAAAATGACTGGGTTATAGTCATTTACATATTTGGACTCTTCACCTCTTCTTAAATTGTAGGTATTTTTGGGTGATCTTCTTGTGATATTATGTCGCAAAGATGACATAAAATTGTTGACTCTTCCTTTTGAAAGTACCGGTCGTGGAAATCCAAAACGACATTTGGTATAGAATTTATCCTTTGATTTGAATTTTCCCTGACAATATTTTCCACAACCCAGGCTTTGAAATCGTAACACTTTTCCTCTTAAGTCCATATCAGTTGTACTTTTAGGTATCTCACAAGTTGCATATTCTTCAATGAAAGACAGTACAGTGTCATCTGAGTCTGTTCCAAATTTGGGAGCATCCTTGATCGATAATAGCATATGAGTATGAGGAGCACCTCTCGCTTGATACTCTTTTCTCCAAAAGAAATCCAGAACTTCGCCAAGAGGTGGATTTTTCTTGTTTGTAATAAAAGAGATCATAGCTTCAAATCTATGATTAAAATATCTGCAAACATTAACCGGATCAAACGAACATAGTTCTCCAGGTGTCTTGTAGTTTATATTTTTTATATTTGCATTTGCCTCCTGAAGAAATTCAAGTAAACCTTCCCAAGCATACTCAGCACAACTTAGAGTTAAAAACCATGTAGGTGCTCCTAAGTTTCTTAACATGCATTTCAATTCTCCATGACGATTTTACCAGTACTCAATAGTACCACGCTGACATGCCATTAAATTAATTAGGTGAGAATCCAAAACACTGTTTTTCTGTTGCACTTTATCCATAAATTCCTTTGCTGAAACATTTTGCAGATGCACTCCACTTTTTAAGATATGGTTTACTGCATAAGAAAGTCCAGATAAGTCACTCTCAAACAGAAGATGAAACAAATATGGAATACATTGACGAAATCTCGGATCTTCTGCATTTAATCTTGTTGTCCGGTACTCAGATGCAGGAATCTGCATAGGTCGATCATCATATCGTGCACCTTGACCTGTTGGAAATAACTGTGGGAAACAATGACCGTCCAAACTTTCTTCCCATACACTAATAGGACTTCCTTTTGCTTTTTTCATCTGAAATAATTCAATAGCATTCCCCATTGCTTCTTTGGAATGCAGTGGATGAACACCTTAATGTTCATACATTTCTTCGCTTCTGGACAGGTCGACTTTTTCAATTTGTCCAATAGACAAATCGTTATCCTCTTCTTCACTTACTTCCTCTTCTTCTACGTATACATTTTTATAGTATTTATTGTTTTTGACTAAATACAACGTTGCCATTTTGACTTTTCTAACATCCACTAAATCTTGCCAGATTTTCTTACTCTTTGTAGGTACACCATTAACTAGAATAACTAGAGGTTCCTCTTCTACATTTTCAACACCAATTGTCTCAATATTTTTTTTTAAATCAAGTGGCAAATATACAACTCTACCCTTTAATCCTCTTTGTAAATCTGAAGGATTTAATTTCCCAGTCTTAGGCTCCATACGAACAATAACCTGAAAAGGATGTACACATTGAATCAGAATAGTCTCATAAGTATTTAAATCCTTCAGTTCCGATGGAATATTTATCAACTCAAGATTATTATGTACAGCTTTAGCAGGCATTCTATTTTCATTTAATTTATTATAACAATATTTACAAATACGTTGCTCAAAACCCAAATCAAAACAGTTTTCTACCAACAAATAAGTCGCAAAATCTTTCCACTGACTATTATTTCCATCTTCACTTTTTAAATATAAATCAACTAACCTAGTTTGACTTTTGTAATGAATGCAAGGAAAATTTGGTTTTTCACCTGCATTGACCTTAAACTTTGTTATTTCCTGTTCAAAATCTTCAGTATTAAAATTTCCGACATTTTTTAACACATTTCCTTCTATAACTGTATCAGTTTCTGCATTGTCTTCTTCTGGACCAAAGTAACTAACCTCAATTTCTGCACAAATCTTCTTAACATCTAATTCACATCCATGCAAAAGAGCACTATTTAACTGTTTAAGTTTAGGTGCTGGACTTTTTGCATAATACAACTTTCTCACAAATTTTCTAATTTTGTTATGATGCACTGCTAACATCCTGAAGTGATGAAAAACACTCAGGCATATTTTTTTAGAAAGACAAGCCAAAGAATGGCCTTGCAGACCTGTTTTTTCTCTCACTCTGCAACGGTGTAATTCTTGCAACATTACAATCTTTTTTTTTAGACTTTCCTTAGTATACTTACGTAGGAAATTGTGAAAGAAATCAATTGAATCCTGTCGTACACTGCAAATACTACTACAATTCCAACTGTAAACAGGAACGTTAGGACGTGCCTCTAAAACTACTTCAGCTATCACCTCTTCTGCATTTCTAAGCCCAATTTTCTCTTTCTCAATAGGACAACCATCCTTCACCTCATATGCTCGACCACTGGTGTCAACTGCATGCAACAAATCGTTACTTTGAATGTAACTCTCTTCATTAAAAAATGGCTCAGAACTTGAAGTATGCATCCATTTCCCAGAAAAAACTTTACAAAAATTACTTCTATTTATGTGTCTCTTCCATTTACTCTTAGCTTTTAAAACTCTGATTGCCTTATTCAGTGTATTTATTCTATTAATTACTAAAATAAATTTTAAAAAAATTGTCTCAAACGCGCGCTCAACAACATCCTCTATATATATTTTTTTCTTATAAAAAGCTGATTTCCTTTTAGAAAGTTTTTCCTTTTTTAATAAATTCGAAACTACTCTGTTATAAAACATGCGCTTCCTGATTTCCGCAAACTGATTAGTACGTCTTTTACTGTACATATTTTCCTCACCGCAGAGTTGAGAAACATTTTTCTTTTTTCTCTGATTTCTCCTTGTAGATACTGACAACTGTTTTTCCTTTTGAACATTATCCAAATTATTTTTCCTTTGAGACAACTTTTTTATAAAATCCTTGCTTCTCTTACCAGTAGCAATCTTGTTTTTATCCGTCCTTTGTTGATTAGGTAATTCTTCTAATTCTCTTCTCTTCAAATGGTGTGTCCGTTTATACAGCTTTCTTTTTTCATTTCTGGTCGGCATACTGATTTATGTTTGTGATAAAAATGACAATCTGTTAAGAAAAAAGTAAAAAAATGTTATAGACCTCTACTAGCATATAAAATAGAAATTATAACCACTGGTTTACTTTAGAAGTAGAATAAAGACAAACCAACAGTCTCTGAACAGAGTAGGAAATCATGTAGTGAATGTTGTTTCTAAGTTTATGACAGTCCATAGCTGTGTCAACATTATAGACGTATTTTCTGATAATAATTTTTCAGGCATAAGAACAGTACACTGATTTTCAAGCACTGTAGGTGATCATAGTGCAATTAATATGTTTGACTATAATGTCTGAACACACTTCATGAAAACATTTATTCTCATTCTCATAAAGCAGATCAACAATGAATAGTAGAAGAAAACTGACTTCAAGAATGTTTTTATATCAAAAATAATTGTATTCATTTAAAAATTCATATTCTAGTAATACTTGTAACATAATTTCATCAGGTACTTCTTCTACATAATCAAAATTCTGATCTTCCAAAATCTCTTTTTCCCCTTCCAATTCTTTCACCATTTCTAAATATGCACTGTCCAAAGTGTTGTCCATAAAATCCTCATTTTCAGAGTCAATATCCTCTTGAAAAAATCCATCTATTAATTCCTCTATCAAGTCATTGGCAATTTCAAAATGCAAATCAATGCCGTCTGAATAATTTTCCATTTTAGGAATCTTTTTGTTTCCTCTTTATCCTTTTAAAAAAACATAAAGACAAAATTATATCTTTTTCATGAATAGATAACTAAAAAGTACCTTTACTAATTTTTAAAGTACATACATTATCATACTTTGTAACACATTAACTACATAGATTAAGATAGCACCTTCCTCTTCTTTGAAAACAAACTGACACTGTGATCCTAGACATTAACACTATCCCTTTTAATTTTTTTTAAATAATTACTGCAGTGAAAAGAAACCTTACTGTGAAATTTGTTTTTAGGTTTTCTGGACTGTAGAACTGTTGAAAGACGTTATAATTTATTTTTAGGGATCTATTTTCTGAGTTCACCACTATAAACTGCTATTCAAACTGTATACAGTCTGAAGGAGGGGGCCACAATGTACACATCCAAAAATTCACTAAACAGATTAATACTTGCCACAGAGACAGTTGTTTTCTACCTTTCAACAGCATACTCAGCATCTGAATTTCACAGCATCTACAAAATTTCATGCTAACCATGAGCAACTATATCATAATAGACCTCTGCAAATGCATATAAAAGGGTGCAGACAGATGGTACTGCCACAGATATGCAGAGAAGATGCCCAACACACCAACAGCCATATCATAATACACCTCTGTAAATGCAGAAGAACGAGTGCACACAGATGGTACAGCATGAGTTAGAGAGATAATGAAGACTTAGCAAGAATTAATGCACACAGACAGTAAACTGTTACAGTCAAAGGATAGATGAAGCAGAACTGCAAAGAAAAGAACACATAGACCAGGCCCATAAAAAGATAGAGCCAACAGACAGTAAAAAAGAATGTCAAAATACATATGTAGTGCAAGCAGATACAGACATGGTAAAAATAGAAGATAAAATCCTCCAGCAGAAGAGAAACAGTGCAAATATTCTGAAAAATGTTGCTTATTATTTTAATCTGCACAAAAATAAATTCCCTTTAAAAAATACCAACTCACCTTTAAAAATGGTTTTGAACGTTGAAAACTCTATTGAGTACAATGCAGATTCTTGCTTTTCAGCAGCAAACACTATAAAAAAGAAAAATACTCAAATTTTATTAACATATTACACGCATATTTATTACACAACATACACCCTTTGTGGCAAATAACAAGCCTAACAGATATATTCCCTAAGATTCTCTACCATTAGATATCCTAAAGCCTAACTAATTTCAAGAAATGTTTTTTAAACACATCAGATAACCAAATTTTTCACCCAGATTTATTTAAAATCAAACTTCATTTACAGTGTAATCTCCACACATTTCCAGGATACTACATGCAATCTTTATGATATATACTGCTAGAGAATCTTACGTAGCATATCTGTTACCCATCTTACTTGCCAAAAGAAATCACCATGGAACACCAAGATCACACTGTGATTTAAGCTTCTTTTTACATGATTTTGGGTGAATAATTTGCTTACTAGATTTATTTTAGATTCTGCTAATTATAGTGATTTGTTTTCTTTCCTACATTTTGACAATCACTAGTTGCACAAAACTAATGACAGAGATGGAGGGAGACCGAGAGTAGGAAAGAGACACAGGCCGCAGGAGAGAGAGAGGGTAGGAGGGAGAGGAAGATGCAGAGAGAGAGCAGCATTGAAAGACACAAATGGAGAGAGAGGAAAATGACGGGAGGCAGAGAGAGGTCAAGAGAGAGAGGGAAGGCACAAAAAAGAGAAAGATGAACATGGAAAGGGAGTCACAGAGTAGGAGGAACAGACAGGGCAGGAGGGAGACAAACGACAGGAGACACAGGGAGACAGAGGACAGCAGGCAAACAGGACAACAGGGAGAGAGAGAGCAGAGGGAGAGCAGAAGGGACGCAGAGATGTACAAGCAGAGCAGAAGGGAGAGAGAGATGGAGAGAAGGAGGGGGAATAGGAGGGAGAGAGAGATAGACCACCATGGAGACACTGCAGGAGAAAGACTGAGAGCAGGAGGCAGAGAGAGATACAAAACGAACGCGGGAAGGAGAGAGAGATCACAAGGGAGAGGGAGGGCAAGAGGATGAGACAGGCCAGAAAGGAGAAGAAGAACAGAAGGGAAAAAAAGAGTAGAAAAAAGGACAACAGGGAGAGGGAGAGCAGGAGAAACAGAAAGAGTAGGACAAAGAGTGAGGGAGAACAAGAACAGGATAGAGAGAAAATGCATGAGGGACAGGAAGGGTAGAAAGCAGAGGGTAGGCAACATGGAGAGGAACTGCACAATAGACAGAGATACAGAGGGCGAGCCGGAGAGACAGAAATATATGAAGGGAGCAGCACAAAGACAGAGATGTTGAGAAAGGGAAGGAGGAACACAGATGTATGTATGCTGAGTCTACTAACTCAGTGCATGAAGGCATCTGCTGCAGGGACTTCTGTATAACCTCATAGTCACAACTCTTTGTTTCCCTTTAGCCCTACCCCTTTCCTCTCTGACCCCTCACCCACCACGCAGCCCTCGGCCACAAACCACACTGTAAATTTTGCCCCCATATCATCGCATTTAATTATGATACAACAGGTAACATCATACCTACAGCAACTGAGGAGTATTGCCTTTGACACAGATTCATAGCTGCACAAGTTAAATAAACAGAAGTTTTGGCCTCTCAATAATTTTCAGAAAACTTCCACTTACAGTCCTGGTGACGCCACAACAATATTGCTGTACCTGAGTTTCAGAAAAAGAAGGGAAATCCACACAGAAAATGACTCTCTTTAAAGAATTTCCCTTCCTTTACTACGCTCACCTAGCATGACCTTATGCCGTCACTTCTCCACTAGTCTCAAGTAGGCAGTGTCAGCAGCATCAATAGCGCACATAATCTACCTGCAGTTTCTGAACGTGTCTGTATCGGGCTCTGTTTTTTGCCCTCGCACTTTTTCTTGAACTGCTGCAACAGCAGGCTGTCACTACAGGCCGCCAAAAAAAACAGTCTGCCTATGCCAGGGTTCAAAAGTAGAGCCCGATAGACACCAATTTCGAGCTTGCCTTTAAAAAACTGCCGGTGCTCAGACCCGAAGAGACCCGGCCAACTTAAAGCCCTGAAACTATGTTAATGTCTCCTCTCTCTTTGCACCCTTAAATTTGACTTTCAAACCACGTTTGCTTTCCATGACACACACTTCTTTTTCGATGTTCCACATTCAACGCCTAGAGACTTTGCCCTTTTTAGTATCAGAAGCCGCAGCTGCAACGTGGCTAATCCACGGATTAATTACTTTCGCATTTTTTCAGTTTTCAAATTCCATAAATTATTTTCACATAAGTAGATACGAGCGGCTCAGTACCTCCTACTGGCATGAACCCAAGTCGCTCCCTTTCACTTATAAATGCCTTAGAGACGGCAAAAAAGTATATCTGTATAGAGATGAGTGTACAGAAACACGGGATCAGTCATTGATGTCTAGGCACTTCCAATTGCATGAGTTATGTAACCAGAACCGCTGTAATGTAGCATGTGTTTTCAAAGGTACACCGGTGCCTGCTATAATGCCGACTTTTACCTTATTGGTCAACGGGGGTTATTTATTTTCAAGCAATGAGAATTGCTATGAGTTATTAAATGACACAGCTTACGTTGTAATATGCTTCCCTGTAAGAATGTACTTTATCCACCCCCGCATGGGAACCTTGATATTTCCATCTGGCCACGAATTCTGGTCTTGAATTCAAAGTTCAATCACATGAGATGAACAAGAGCCTTATTGTCACAAAAACAAGTTACCCTAGCATCTGTTCGCAAACATTTCTCCTTCACTTAGCTAACACTTGCAGAGAAGTGCATGCCTTATTAAATAGTGACCTTCCTTTACAATTTGCTGAGGTGACTCCCATAATCTTTAACGCATCCTCCACTTCAGGGCTGGCCCATTTTTTTTATAAGTACTGAGCAAAGATTTAGTGACTTCTTTGCCAAAAATATTTGAAGTCATTCCTGCTACTCTTCACTCCATATTCTCCGGTCTATTTTGTGGACTTCCTGTTCTACTACCCGTGGCTGCTGGTTTGGTGTTCCTATTTTGTTTATTACAAAATGGATGTCCGTCCTGTCTTCGCAAAGGAGCCGGAGCACTTAGGACTGTTTCGCCACGGGATGCTTGAGTACTATGGCATCCTGCCACTCGCGACTTTGAGTGCATCATATGGATTATCATTTCGATTTTCCTATTTCACCTGTGTGCAGCCTGTATTTCATTGCCTGAGCTGTGATTTCATGTGGGCCCTGGACTTATGCCTCTGCAACTTGGTATCTCCTGAAGTGAATTACAATCATCTCATGAATCCGTTAATTGATCATGAACAGCTTTGTTCCGACGGAGGGATTATGGCCTTTGCAGCGATACATGGAGTTCTGGGTCATTGGAATATATTCGCAGCGGCGCAAGATTTCTTGGCACACAGCTACATTAAAAACCCACCGAGTTGTCCTCTGATGGTACTAGAGGCTCCGATATTTGAAGAGCATGTATGTTCTTTTCCTCTTTTCAATTGGATGGGTGAGTTGTTTTTGGATGATAGCAGTGACTTCCTTTTAGAAGCGGTTGCTGCTTATGTCGCCTACTCAGTTTTAGGATGACTCTTATGGAAGCCATTGACGTCTTAATTTTTTTTTCTCTCCCTATCTTTCTGACCTTTTTTGAACTTCTTTTTTTATATAAACAGACCTATTGGCTTTACTAACAGTGGACATTACAATTTCGTGCTGGTGAGATTTTAGTTTTTTATGTGGACTACATTTTTTTACTTCACCTACTCGATTTCGAACTAAACATTTCATTGAACTCTGATTTCAACAATTCAGTTGCTTATCTTATCTTATCTTATTTGATACATACTCGGAGCAAGGCAGGGTAATATATGGTTAAATGTGCCCTGATTAATGTGTAAAGTTAGCATGAGTTTTTTATAAGTTTAAACGCCATTTTTCCTTTCTGCTGCTTTTTTGCGCCTGACACACATCTGCTGCTTTACTTTTCTGCCTAGTGAAATGTTTTCGATTCATACGAGAATAATATGTTGTTACACTGATATTAGCCATGCTTGTCGAGCTGTATCTGTACAGCGACTACTGAAACCTTCAAAAGATATCTCAATACAGTAGTTGTTTTCAACACTGATTTTCGAACGTCCCTACAGATAACGTACATGCAGCTGTAGCCAAGTTCTCGCTTTTGGCACGTTTTTTATTACCTTACACAAGAGCATAACACAAACTTGATGGTGCTTCGCATGCAGAGAGCTGATTGTTAATGATGTGATCTCTAACCACTAGAATTTTCATATATGGTTGCTCTACTTAAAGTCAAAAGACACCTTCTTAGATATAATATAATATAATATACTTGCTTGGGAGGGTGTGGAATAAGTTTTGTTAAACCCTATTCATTTGGCATCATACTATGCTTGCACCGTTTGTGTTCTATGGACTAGTAACTATGCCGATTACTTTGTTTCTTATAATATGTTTACTCGTATTAGATGAGATACTTCGCTTGAAAGCACTGCATTAGTGAATAAACATTTCAAATATACACGTTCCCTCTTTTAATCCATATTCTGAACTGAAATTATTGTATACTGAAAGAGTATTCTTGTCTTCCACGTAACCTCAGCTGTACTAAGTTCATGTTGTACTTTGTCGACCTGAGTTACTCATACTACAACCCGCGGGCCTGTGACGGCCCGTCAAGCCTTTCTTGGCGGCTCGCGGACCATGCAAACAATCGTACCTCTGCTAAAAAATAATTTATTAGTGATACCAAGCGCGGCCGCAGTTGCGCTTCAAGCAGACTGATAATCACTGCTCCCCCGCTTCTACAGAGCAGAGGCTTTGTCGTATTTCACTTCTTATCGCTCTTTCATCTGCACTCTAACAATCACTTCTCCCCCAGCCACCACAGAACAGAGTGGAAAAGCAGAGGCACTAAGAAGTGAAATACGACAAACCCTCTGCTCTGTGGAGCCGAGCGAGTGGTAATTGTGAAAGTGGAGATTCACTGGCGCTTCAACAAAGCATCTCAATTATATAAATGGTCTTTTGAACACCTGCCAAGTACTTTGATGCGACTATCTGTGTGTGCCTGCAGACCAAACTGTCTCATCCCGGACTGAAGGCAGACACAGACAGACACACACACACTAAGATAACACAGGGGGACGGAGACGGAAAGCAGGAGGGAGATAAAGATGGAGACAGACGGCAGGAGGGAGAGAGATCTATATAAACTCGGTCTGCTACCTCAATGTATGAAGACATCTACTCCACGGACCTGTCTACAACCTCATGGTCACAAGTTTTCATTTTACTTTACTCTGCCCCCTCCCCCTCTCACCCCACCCCCACCAGTGCAGCCCTCGGCCACAAACCACACTGTAATGTTATCCTCCGACAGAAAGTTTATGAATACCGTAAGCATTGGCAGTTTATGATGACCAATAAGTGACTGAATGCTAGACTGGTAGAGGATTTTTGGGTACTAAGGTGAGTTTTGCGACATCGTAATTCACTGAGGTTCCATACCTCTATGCACAGTTCTGTCTAAGCACGGAATCCCTGCGACAGTCTGTTAGACCTCTTACTTGCTTAAAAGAATTACCATGTATCTTTTCACAACGACGAGGCCTAAGAAACATCCTGCCTAAGATTCTGAATCAGTGCATACCATCTTGCCTAACTAACTTCAACAATTGTTTTTTTAACACATCAACTAAGCAAACTATTCACCCAGATTCATTTAAAATGAAACGTCACTCACAGTTTCATCTAACACACATGACCATGTTACATGCAATCTACCATGTCTCTGTGTATCTACACTATATGTATCTCTACTCATACCCTCTCAGTACCTTTACTAGCAAAAAATGCACCATATATATGTATGCAAGAAAAAACATTCCTTTCTCATTTCAACACCACACCCTTCCTCTTTTTCGCAAGTAACAGACCTAACAGACATGCTACCTAGCATTCTGTACCAGTACATTTCTAGAAGAGTAACTTAATTGAAAAAATGACTTCGTAACACATCAACTGACATAATTTTTCATCCACATTCATTGAAAAATAAACTTAATTCACTATATAATTGTAGACAAATGACGACGGTATCACATGTAATCTACCATTTCTCTCTCTACCTGCATTATCTGTGTCTCTGCTAATACCATTTCTCGATCTCCAAACCAACTTTACAGATTACATAGAAACGCTTCCAAATAACTCAAATAATTACTGTCTGTTTTAAACACATTTTATATACCATTTATTCAGTATACCAAAAATAGTTGCAAAACTATAATTGACAGTTGAAAGAAACAAACTGAAGAAAGAGATTAAGGAAAATGAACTGACAGCAGGTGCGCAACCCCCATTAAATTCACACGACTTCAGCCCCTCCCGTCGGGTGTGGCAGCCCGAGATAAGATAGATCCCAGGTACACACAGAGCCGCACCTGAACGTTTCACATGTCTGTAAAGAACCATTTGAATGTTAATTAGGCCTTGCAGTTGTTTCACCCCTTCTAAGAGCCCCTGAAGCTTCACTCTGCCTACTGATTAAACGTTCAGGCCCCCTAACAAAAGAATTTTGTTAGCCCCCCCCTGAAATTTCGCTCCAGTTCCGTCACTGACTGACAGTGAATAAAAAGAACTAACAGTAAGGGATTACATAAGAACATGACTGAAGATCACTGAGCTTAATCAAATTTATTAATCGATATTTAAAACTAGTAATTGTGAACACATAATGTATATAAAGAGTGATGAAACGAAATGGAAGAGTAGTTGAAAAAATAGAAAACAGTGCCAAAGTCAAAAATGAGGTTAGTCAGAGACTGTGAGGGAAACAAACAATTATAGTGACTAAACCACATTTTACGGTGAATCACAATAGAAACAGTTAGAGACTCACCTTTACCAATGCTTTATAAGATGTAGAACAGTGACAGTCACAAAACAGATATTCGTTTGAAGGAACTCTCAATAATGCTTCTATCACTGAACCAAAGATTAATGGCACAGATTTCCTCTCAATATAGACTCATATATGTCTGTTCAACCAATCATATTTGTTCCCGCACAATTTTAAAATCAAATTAACATTTCAGTTGGTTGTCGCTTTCAATATTTTCAAAGTCACATAAAGGTCACCCTTCACCCTCTGCCTTCTCTGGCTGTTACCATGGTAACACCTCATTCTGCACCTGGCTGAAGGCTCAGGTCAAAAGTTCATATCTCAATGTTCCAAATCAAAGTAACAAGGCTGATTTCCCTCCAAACACACCTGCTTATCCACTGCTTTGTTACATTTCATTTTTTTTCACAACCAATAGCATTTTCCATTTTAAAAAAAACATTAACATGCAACCTAGTCTTCAATCTTGAGGTATAAGAATCAACCAATCATTTTTAGTTTTTCAAGCACACCAAACCTCATCCACTTTTTTATCCTAACTTTCAGCTGCTAACTGCCATTCCACTTCCAGAACCCATCGGAGTACTACTGCATCTGCCTTGAAAATGAAGGTTTGGCTTTTAGGACACAGCTATATTCACTGGAGTGAAAAATATGCAGCAAACAGACAAATTTCCAACCTTGATTTACCAAATGTGGACATTACGTGGATTGGCCAGAGAGGATTGAGATGTCACCAATTGATACCATTGGTGAAAACTTTTATGCATCTCCCAGAACCTGACTTTATAATTGTGCACTGTGGTGGAAATGATCTAGGCACATTGACTGGGGTAGGTCTGGAAATGCTTCTAAAGGACACCTTTCGGCAATTGATTACACTTTTTTCTCGAACTGTCTTGGTGTATTCCAATATATACACAACAACATTTTAGAAGAGGGCCCAAGGGCAAGTTTAACGACTACACAGGTACATGCCCCAAACTCAATATTTAAACACCAAATGGTACCTAGTAGTCAAGAAAGTGAGTTAATCACCTGGAATCACAACGCAAGTACAATACAAATAACACCCGTGGGAACACACCATGCACGTTTTAAATGTGAAATTGGCCAAGTAAGGGCTCAAGGACGTTTGGAAAAATTCCCATCAGAAGCCACACTGTACTGCCCTCTTTTGCATCATTTGGGATCTCCTTGCCCAGGAGACAAAACAAGACGGCCGGTCAGATGTTACCGTGACCGAAATGGAAATGTGAGAGGAGAGTTTCACATGATTTAGTGGCGACTGAAAAAAAGCAGTGGAAAGTGGAAAGGGTGAAAAAATGAGTGACCACTACTGACTGCGGATATTATTTCTAACCCGCATTTACACTTGTTTTTAACCTTAGGGACTGGGAGACACTAATAAATTCTTGATTTCTACCCAGCTCACCTAATTTTACAATCACTAATTTTTTCACCCTTTCCACTTTCCACTGCTTTTTTACACCCCTTTCCATGTTCTAACCCTTTGTTCTGTACAATACATTCACTCGCACTAACAAAATGGCGGTCAACACTTCCTGATTTCCTCTGAATCGAATGTTGACAGACGTCAAACAACAAATCAGAATTCCGCTCGCGCACAGCCGCACTAGTGCGCGCACCCGTGCGCGCTTATAGATATATAATTGATTTCAACTTTAATTTTCTCAGCAACTACTAAACGGATTTACACCATTCAAACAAAAGCGTAATCTGCGAGCCGGACTCTACCTTTTTACCATATATCTAATAAATCCATTTGGCCGTTCGAGCTGTAGCCATGTCTAAACGTCCTATGGAAAATGACATGGGGAAAACACGTTTTGGGACCCCCCTTTTATCTCAGCCCCCACTTGACGAATCCCCCCAAAACTTTCAGGGAAGGAGAGCAGCGGATCGAGCCATCTTCTTTGAGAAATTCGCAAAGATGTGTCCACCGGCGCCAAAGTTAATACAAATAGAATGTTGCGGATTTCCTATGGAAACTAGGTCCTAACTATAACTACCTACTGGCGACCGCCAGTAGGTAATATATAATATATTTTATTTTAACATTTTTTTTATTTGCATCAAGGAGGGCAAACAAGAGAAAACCATAATAAACAAGATTTGTCTGCAGAAGTTTCAGCAAGAGCAGTAAATTAACATTGTAAATTCCGTAAATCATAAGCAATGTAGAGATCATACAGAAAAAAAAAGCAAGAAAGGAAAGTATACTGTTATTGAGACATGATTAACCCCCAGATTCTGTCAATTTTTCGTTTAGCCTGCAGGCCCCTTGTAGCAGCAAGGGCAAGCTCCATATTGTATGTTTCCTTAACCAGGCTCCACCATTCCATAACCGTTGGTGGATTTTTTTAAATCTAAGCTCTAGCAATAACAAGTCTTGCACAAGTAACTAAAATATTCAACAAATCACTAAATACACTAGTACCCCCGCATATACCCACCAGCACATCAATTGATGAAAATGAAATAGGATGAGCAAGTCTATCAGAAACCACCTTAGTTATTCCATCCCATAATTCACTAAGATGAGGGCAAAAAAAAACATGTGGACAATATCAGCACCACTTAGATCGCATTTTGGGCATTTCGTGCATTTCGTGCGCTCACTAAAATTATTATTCGTTGCCCATTTAAGAATTCTCTCGGGGTATGATATAATTGACATACAGTTTTAAACATTTGCAATTTAAGATTAGAAGATTGAACTGATACATTTAGGCTTTTAAGAGATAGAGTGATTAAATCAGATGGTACATTCAATGCCAGTTTTCTATTCCATTTCTCAGTCAATTTTGTAATATCGCTAGTATTAAAGCCAGAAAAGATCTTATATCCTGTGCTAATCATGGCTTTATCTGCTTCTCTATAGATGCAATCCCAGACCTCAGAATCTAATACCGTGGTAAGGTCTAATTTCTTCATTAGATAATCTTTGACCTGATAGCATTTGAACCTAGCCAATTCAGGTAAATTATAGCACAACTTCAGCTGTTCATATGCCATAAATCCCTTGTGATCATATTGTGGTAAATATTTGATTTACCGTCCTAATTTCTATGCAGGTAAGTACTTAATCAATAATAACTCAATCGGAAAGAAAAAGGCAGAGTCCGTGGTGTTAGAGTTCTTTGGGGTTTTATTCCTTAAAAAGGAATGGTTCTAGAACTGGATATTATGTTCCTGCAACCACAGGGGTTCAGGAAGGGATAGAGCAATATTTTATTGACAATACATAACTTATATACTTAATTCATATTATAGAAACCAATACAGTAGGCGTAACAGCTGAGAGAAACAAGATAACAGCATCCACGTGGTAGTGAAACGTAATTAGAAGGCGTGAACTAGGCGTGAACTAGGCGTGAACATAGAGGTGTGTGCTAGAAACGTCACAGATAGGTGTCACAAGTGGGTGGCAACAAAGCAGAATCTTGTAATGTCAGCAGAAATCTGAGGCCTGGATGCGCGCGCAGCTGCATGACGTGTGATTGACGTGGAAACTGGAGGGTGCAGGGGACTTGACATTTACACTGGCGGAAAGAGACAGAAGTCTGGCATGTCAGATCAACTCGTACTTCTATCATATCTGATATCTGATGTTTGGGAACCATATTATCTAAACGGAAAAGGTCTCTGGGGCAGAAGCTATTCTATACTGACTGTGAGTGCGTGTATAAGCGCCTAAGTGTCTACATGAGAATGCGAGGGGCATGGGCCTACCATGGTAACAGAGGCTATGAATCACTTGCATGGAGACAGTGAGGCCGGGCCCTTTGCTCTGCAGCTGGGGGAATGTTTACTTAAACTAGTAGGCAGGAATGCATTTTCGAGGAGCGGAACAGATAATTCGAAGGTTGAAGTCAGTCTTGGCAGGCAGCAGGCTGAGCTAAGCGCCATGAGCCGCACAGGGAGTAAGGCAGAAGTCACGGGTACAGAGACAGCCTGGGCTGAGGCTTTCAGAGTCAGAAGCCAGGAAAAAGGCTCGATGGCAGAATTCAGGGCCTACTTCGCCAGAGCTGAAAAACGTGTAAAGTACACTACAAAAAGAGGTTGGCATAGCATACTTAGAAACGGAATATTCAACCCATTCAGGGTGGATCTGAAAGAGGACATGTTAACGTTGGACGCAAATGTATTTGCGTCTTCATAGCTGGCACAGGAGGGAAGTTACATGCACTTTAAGCTGGTACATGGAGACGGTGGGGTACACGCTAGGGAACATCACTTGACCATAAAATTTATATTTCCTCATTCCCTCCTTGTTCCCTACGGACCCTTCATGATATATCGATCCTCATAAATCGATCAGTCTGTTCTTGTAACATCATTTGTTCTTCTTTCTTTCTTTGACGTTTTGAGAGAAAACTGGAATGTTCAATGCACGATGTGGCACACAGTCCACAAATCGCTGGCCCACACTGTAGGCACAGGCAGCAACTGAATACTATGACAAGGGCAATGCCTAGGAAGGATAGGATCTTCCATCCCCAAGCGGTTAACGTTGTCCAGAACCAACCGGACCAAGTCCAGGTGCCTGGATTCTGATGTATCAAACTTGCAATCTTATGAAGACGTGTAATAGCTTTGTATACGGTTGGCGCGTTTTCTGGAATGAAAACACAGCAACTTGACCCGATGACCTTACAGGCTCCACCTCTATCTGCCAAGATGACGTCAATAACAAGACGATTTTGAAGGACAACAATCCGCATAGCAGACTGCTCCTCTGTTAAGTTACCTAAGGCGGAGGCAGTTTCATTCACTACTGCTTCAAGTGTTCTAGTTAATCTGCGTATTAGTTTACTATTTTGGACGGGGCCTGTGAAGAAAAAGAATCCTTTATTAAAATCTGTGTATTGCTCCCATGCCGTTTCTGTGTAGTCGACAATCGGGAGATCTCTTCGGAGTCTATTCTTTACTAGATTTGTATTTCTGTGATAATCAGGAGGAGCTAGAAAAACAGGGGGCAGAAGGAATGCAATATAACAGGTACCATCCCAATCTGGAGGCAAGCGTATGTATGCGGTATGGCCGCAAACAAAGTAGGAATGACGGGTAGCTCTAAAGGAAGATTTGCCTTGGTCACTGAATTCGACCACAGTAGTACATTTACTATGACCTAAGTGTACTGAACCTTTCTTACTAACACATAAATCACCAGTGACTGGTAATACTGACATAGCGGGGAGAACTGGTGCAGCTTCGGATTCGACAGTAAGAATCATAAGGTTAATTGTATAATTACCTAATCCATATACTTCATTTTCTAGATCAGTTCCTATTCTAGTGGGGAGTCCCTTCTTGTCAGGGTAACAGACATTAAGCAGAACTAAGTTCAAGTTTCCCCAAACCCAGCTCCCTTTGAAAACAGCGATATCAGGATCTAAGGAATTAATTATTCTAAACCATGCACCACAGGAGCCATTGTGAGTGAACGGGTACGGAAAGAGGGGCAGAACTCCCTTGTATTTCTGGTAGGGAGGGAGTCGGCCACATATCCAGCAGTTTGTAGCATTGTTAGTCTGATGGGAATGATGTAACATACTAATGAATGTGTTGTTGCGCAGCGCAAGTCTGTAAGAAAGTTTGTGGGGAGGTAATTCACTAAAAGAATGTTCAGCAGAAACATTGTAAGCAGATTGTTCACGCTTGAAAATAGGGTAGTATATGGGAAGCAATATACTAGCAACAATAATCAGAAGACTCAGAAAAAACATAATCAATAATGTCACTATACAGTGACTTCGGAGTGATTTGCAATATGTACGTTTCTTGAGTTGTCTCTCTCTCTCTCTATCTCGATCTAGGGGATACATGTCAGAAACTATTTAACCGATTCACCTAGGGGAGGACTTAAACAATTAAACTGTCTGACTTGCTAGATCGGAGTTTCATGCGGTATTCTTCTTGGGGAGTTTTCTCTTGTTTCGGAACTTTAAAGTCACTAGGTTCGATACAGTCTTTGGAAGGGGTGGACGAGTCCTTTTCTGGCATCAGTTCGTTACACTTCTTTATATGGCTTGTATGGATCCACCCCTTTCTGCCTTCTATTTTGATAGCGGTCCTCGTTGTAAGAAGGACGGTCTTCGGCTCTTTCCAGCGGGGCTCCAGCGGACTTTTCCTGTCGAAGTTCCTAATTAGGACCAGATCTCCGGGACGGACATCATGCGGCTTTACATCAGTGTTGTCAGGGAAGGCTGCGGCAACCTGTGAACGACATGATTGGAGTGCAGACATCAAGGAGGCAAGGTAATCTGTCAGCATATTACAATCAACATCGGTAATTTTCTTAGGTATGGGCGTCCCCCACATATTCGGTGGTCTGCCAAAGACCACTTCATACGGGGATAGTCCTGATCTCGAGTGGGCGACCATCCTCATATAGAACAATGCAACTGGCAGGGCGACTATCCAGTCGACCCCTTTCTCTTTACATATTTTAGCAAGGCGGGTCTTTAGTGTCTGATTATGCCTCTCTACAAGGCCAGCGGCTTCGGGATGTCGGACACAATGGAATTTCCACTGATATCCTAGCAGCAAGGAAACTTGTTTCATTAATTCGGATGAGAATGGCTGTCCGTTATCTGAGTACACGACACGAGGCAAGCCGTATCGTGGGAAGAATTCTCGAACCAGCTGTCTGGCAGTGGTCGGAGCAGTGTAGTCTGGGACTGGATATGCTTCGGTCCAACGGGAAAGTGCACAAACAATTACGAGGACATATTTGAATCCTCGACAACGGTCCATCTGGATATAATCCATCTGGAGGACTTCAAAAGGGTGATCGGGAGAATGGAATCCACCTTGCTCTACAGGGACGCTTTTACCTGGATTGAACTGACAACAGATCATGCAAGTACGCACTTTCTGTTTTGCTGCTGCTCGTAAGTGTTTATTGCACCAGAGATTCTGTAAACTGTCTAACATCGCTTTCTCTCCTAGATGTGCTGGACTATGTGCTGTATTGATTATGACTTGAACCATAGAGTCAGGGAGAAACCATGTAGATTTTCCCTTCGTCATCCAACCTTGATCTGTCTGGATCCCTCCTAGTTCAGTCCATTTCTTTATTTCATCTGGAGTAGCATGTGTCTGAATATCGATTACATCTAGTGTGGGATCCCTGACTGTCATACAATGTGTCGGTACTATTGTCTTTGTCACGTCAGTTGTCTGGGTGTGAGTCAGTGCTGTATGTTTTGCTGTCTGGTCTGCCAGGTCGTTACCCTGGGAAACAGAATCTGTAACTTTAGTATGTGCTTTACACTTCATGACGGATATGCCTGAAGGCAGATGTATTGCTTCTAGCAGTGCTTGAATGAGGGGACCGTGTTGGATCTTGGCACCGTGAGAGGTCAAGAAACCTCGTTCTTGCCATAACATTCCGAAGTCGTGTACAACTCCGAACGCATAACGGGAATCAGTGTATATGTTAACATTTCTGTTCTTGGCCAGTATACAGGCTCGGGTCAGAGCAATAAGCTCTGCCGCTTGAGCGGACAGTGTGTCAATACGATGTGTTTCTTTAACTTCGGTTTCAGTGGTCACTGCATACGCGGCCACTAATTCTCCTGTACTTGTTCTCATACATGAACCATCCACGTAAAGTGTCAGGTCTGGATTTGTCAATGGAACATCAGTTAAGTCTCGTCGGGGCTTTGTTACTGCATTAATGATCTCTATACAATCATGCGGAGCTGGATCTGTCATAATTGAAGGTAACAATGTTGCGGGGTTTAGAATGCTGCAGCGTCTGATTTCTATGTGTGGCTGGAATAGTGTTAATTCATAACCTGTCAGTCGTGCTATAGTCAAGTGTTGAGTCTGAGTTCGGTTTAAAAGAACCTTTACAGAATGTGGAACTTGTACTGTTAATTGATGTCCTAATACAATTGAATCGCTCTGTCTGATTGCTAAGGCTGTTGCTGCTACTGACTTTAAGCATGCAGGGAGTGCCTGGGCTACAGAATCCAATGTACTTGAAAAATAAACGCAAGGCTTATGTGAACCTGCTTGGTCTTGAGTGAGGACAGACAATGCTGTACCATCCCGTTCTGTAACAAAAAGTGTAAAAGGTTCGCTGTAACATGGTGTCGCTAAAACTGGTGCTTGGCATAAGGCTTTCTTTAATTCTTCAAAGGCTTGTGTGTGTTCCTGAGTCCAAGGGAGGACAGTCGAAGTCGCTGCCTCCTGTGTTGTCAACTGAATGAGTGGTTTAGCTAGAAATGCATACTGAGGGATCCATTGTCTGCAGTACGAGGTGAGGCCTATAAAGGCCCGCACTTCCTTTTGTGTCTTGGGTTGTGACATATTTACAATTAACTGAATGCGATCAGGAGTGAGCTGTCTCCCCACTTTGGACAGCAAGTGACCCAAGTACACAACTTGCTGAACACAGAATTGTAGCTTCGAAGGAGACACCTTGTGTCCCTTGTCGGCCAGAAAATGTAACACTGTCAGTGATGCTTGTTCACATTCGGGCTCACTTCGTGCGGTGATCAGCAGATCATCGACGTATTGCAGTAAGGCGGTATTAACTGGCATTTGGATACAATCTACTTGTCTTTTCAATGCTTGACTATAGATGCTGGGGCTTTCTGTGAATCCTTGAGGTGCGCGGGAAAATTTGAAACTTCGTCCATTTAAACTGAATCCGAAGAGGTATTGGCTCTCTGGATCAATGGGTACACTAAAGAAGGCGTTCTTGAGGTCAATTACGGTAAAGAACGTTGCTTCAGAATCAATAGCAGTCAATAGGGAAGAGATATCGGGGACCACAGGGTACTGTGGTACAATGCATTTATTCAGTTCTCGTAAGTCAATCACCAGCCGATATACTGGCGGTGCATTGGGATCAGTACGTTTAAGAATCGGAATGATAGGGGAATTACAGATATTGGAGTCGGTCTCTACGACCACTCCTTGGGCAATGAGCTCTTCAATGATTTCCAGTAAAGCCACTACAGCATCGGGTGGTAACTTGTATTGTCTGATTCGGGGTAAAACAACTCCTGGCTTGAGTGTAACACGGTATGGTGTGATATGCATACAGCCTACATCAGTTTGGCCTTGTGCCCACAAGTGATCTGGTACATTTTTCAATCTGACATCAAACTCTCGTAATACATAGTGACCCTTGAAATCTCGCAGAAAGAGTCTAACTCCCTCCGGAGAACAACATATTACGGCTCCTAGAGCCTTCAATGTCTTTATTCCTAACAGATTTTCTGGACATGATTTCGTCAGTAACAGGTCTGTAACTCGTGATAATGGGCCCACAGCCAGGGGGACTGGTTCTGATACCTCATTTACAATAGACTGTCCTGAAAAACCAAGGGAAACATTCTGTGAGCCTGAGAGGGGTGCCCCTGGGACTTCGTCATGGCTGATTGTTGTGCGGCTTGCCCCTGTGTCAATCAAAAACTTTCTGTCTTTTCCCAATACTTGACTGTGTACATAAGGACCCTCTTGATCTACAGGAATTTCAATAAGAGGCAAGCCCAACTCCCTCTCTAGGCTGTTTCATGTGTATCGTGGGTAATCGGGGTAAGCAGATTGGGCATACTGGTACATCTGTTGTGAAACTTGCTGAGTCGCGGCAATGGGCTGTGGCTGTGGTACCGCTACCGTCTGTGCTGTATGAGATGAAGCATGCATAGGCTGCGTATTCTGCATGGGCTGTACATTCTGTGAAGTCTGTTGCTGGGCCTGGTCTTGTCTTGGTGGATGCGGTCTTTCTTTAGTTTTACCTGTTGCTATGTTATGTTTCAGAACTGGACATTCATGTACGTAGTGACCTGGCTGCTTGCAATAGTTGCATGTCCCTTTAACGGGAGCTGCGGCGTGACCTGTCTGGGTCGTACCCTTTCTCTGGCTGTCGGCTGGAACTGATTGGGCCACTAACATTTTCATTTTCGTGTCTTTCATGCGTTTCTGTTCATGATCCTGTTCTTCTCTAATTCTGTTCTGATGGTATTGTAACATCTGTAACATCTGTGATGGCGTATTTGCTTGCCATGTACTCTCAACCTTGTATACACGGTTTTTAACTGCTAACAGGGAATTCTCCACTAACTTCGATACAAAAAGATGCGGGTACGACTCGCTACTTGGTTTAAGACCACTATTAATAATAAAACATTTCTCGAATCTTGAATAGAAGTCACTAGTATCTTCATCTTGCTTCTGTTTACAGGCCGAAATTGCGTCCCAATCTTCCTTTCTAGTTGTCAGTAATCTTGGCAGAACCTGTACTATCAAACCTGGTAATGCTTTAGTTTTCTCCCCAAGGCCTAGCCCTGGGGTACGTTTTTCCTCCTCGTCTTCTATTTCTGCCCATACAACCTTTTTGTCTCCCACCTCCCATTCTTTTTCTTTGAGTTTCTCGTAGATGCCCGTGGGCAGCAGTACCTTTAACATTTTCATGATATCTTCATATGTGTAATCCCCCATCAGTAACATGTCTTTAAGTTCTCTGTGAAAACCTGCAGGGTCTTTATCATGACACGGTACTAGTTTCTTCATTTCTAACAGTTCTAACTTGGTCAGAGGCGTGTGTACATACACACGTTTCAAGTTATGATCGGTACCCATAACTGGATGCACTTCTCGTAAGGGGTTCTGACTTTCAATGCCATGCAGACGCTCCATATGATACATTTTTCTTTCTGGGGGCGGAGCGGGTACATATTCGGCACTTAAGAAAGTGTTGTATCTATGTCGTTGTTCTAGAATTATTTGTATTAACTTGGTACTTAGACCTTTCCATCTATCCATGAGTAGTGCTTCTAATGTATCGTGTAAGGGACCTGGATCAGAATGTTGGTTTCTGTATAACGTGAGGAGGTGCTGAATCATGTATACACCTGCTAATTTCTGCTCGTCTGGGGAAAGGTTCAGAAATGTCTGCGCTACTGTGTCATCATTGTATATGTTCGGATTGTCAGCCCATATTACTGCTGACCGGGCTAGTTCTTGTTCATCCATAGAATTGAGTACATGGTACCCCATTCGTTCTCGAAGCCTTTTATCAGTCTCTTGGAACTGATGTTCAGGAGAATTCGGTTTTGTTATGCCAGAGAGAAAAACTCTCTTGCTTTCTGGACGAATGCCTTTCCTAAGGTAAGTTCCCTTACCTACATACGCTATCGTGTCTGTAGTATTTTCTTGTTCTTCAGGTTCTTCCTCCTCCTCGGAGGAAGCTTTTTCTTTCTCTTTTTCGTGTATTTCTATCACTGCTTTTCTTATTCTCTTGTACATACTGGCTATGCAACCCCCTTTATCATGTTTTCCTTCGGATATATTTTGGCCCCACTTGTTTAGTGCCTCCATTTCATCCTGTTCTGTCTCAGGCCTGTCTCGTTCTCTTATTAGGCAATTTATAAAAAAGCGTAGTATATATGCTTGAGTGTCAACTTTCTGATGCGCCATGGCATCCTTAATACTTTCGGGGTCTTCCCCAGTCTGGACAAAATGATATATTCTATCTAGGTGCTCTTTCATTCCTGAGAAAAACAGTAGATAATCTGTAGCATGTCGTAAGCGTAGTGATGCTATCATCATTCAATCGTCTTTGCCGGGTACTGGATCATATCTGCAAACTGAAAGCGGTTCTTTGAGCATGTCGAGACGGGGTGATTGGAGCGTAAAAGGGTTCTGCATATCCCTAAGGTGTAATCTGTGTGTTGGTGGCGGGGTCCGGTAACCCCCGGTCGCACCTCCTGAGGCGGAAGCTTGGACATTATCTCTCTGTGGAGTCTGTATCTGTACTTGAACTTGTCTTTTAGTAGGATCAGGTAGAAGCGGTTTTGGTATATCAATTTTAGGTGCGGGAAGTGGTGGAGGTGGAGGAACGATGGGCTGTCGAATGGGGAAACCTGGTTGCGGTAATGGCGGGATATGGTCTGGAGGCGGGTTGCCACCCCCGTCACCGTCAGTAGGTGGGACGCGGACAGGCAGATTAGTGTAAGCGGGTGCTACATCCTCTAGATAGGAATTCAGAAATATGTCTTTAGTGGTCCTGTGAGTTACTTTAGTTGGAACCAATGGTGGCGGCAGATTTTTCGGTATTTCTGAAGTGGCCTCAGGCGAACCCTCGGCCACGAGATACATGCCATTTACGAGATTGTTTCGTGCGCGGTCTATTTGCTCTGATTTTACTCGGATCCCTTCAGTAACTAATTCGTTTTCTTGGGCTTTATCTGATTCTTTAAGTCTGTCTTCTCTACGGAGTGCTTTTTCAGCACGCTTATGTGATTCCTTACGCCAAAACTCTATGGCGTCTTTCTGAGATTGTCTGGCTTTCTTTTTCCATAGTGCTTCCTCTACCTTCATGATGCACTCGGCATCCCATGTTCCGGTGACAGGCCATCTATGTCTTTCGTCTAGATGCTTAGTATAATCGGCCCATAAATCTAGATACAATATGGCATCTAAGCCATGCTTGTGATACATAAAATTTCCAGGAGTGTCCCTAGGGGGGATAGGAATTTCTTCCTCTAGTATCCCTTTCCTAGTTCCTATCTGCTTTAACTTGTTGAAAAACGGCATCTTGTTTACTTAGTACTGAATGCTCAATCCTTGCTACTTAATACTGAATACAGCTAGTTACACAAGAACACAATAATGCACATTAAAAACAGTCACACTCATACCACGACATTAATCACATGAAAGACATTTGAGACATATATGACTACCCCCCTATACTGGATATACTGCTAAACAGTACAGATACACTGTCTAAAACAGTGCAAGAACTTGAAATAACTGATATACTGCTAAACAGTACAGATACACTGTCTAAAACAGTGCAGACCGAATTTGTGTACCCAAACCCGTCTTGATACGTCCCAGCAATGGTACTCACCGGGAAGCACGGAAACAGAAGGCCTCGGAAAAACTCGACTGGACCGGACTGGACTCGACTTCGACTCGACACGTGGATATTTCGGAAACTGGTGGGCCTCTTGACACCTCGGACCTTGCTTCTTTCGGCTAGGCTCTGGTCGGGATCCTCCGCACTCCTCACCGCCTCATCTGGGTGCTGATCGCAGTCTTCGTCACCTCCGTGGGCCAGAGGGAGATACAGGAAATCCTGCCAGTACGCGTAGTTTCCGTCTAACTGATGGCAGGGGACAGAGCTTGCAACGCACCAACCGGCGCGTGGGGTGGGGGAGGGGTCCCTATTCGGGCGCCAAAATATTGTGGTAAATATTTGATTTACCGTCCTAATTTCTATGCAGGTAAGTACTTAATCAATAATAACTCAATCGGAAAGAAAAAGGCAGAGTCCGTGGTGTTAGAGTTCTTTGGGGTTTTATTCCTTAAAAAGGAATGGTTCTAGAACTGGATATCATGTTCCTGCAACCACAGGGGTTCAGGAAGGGATAGAGCAATATTTTATTGACAATACATAACTTATATACTTAATTCATATTATAGAAACCAATACAGTAGGCGTAACAGCTGAGAGAAACAAGATAACAGCATCCACGTGGAAGTGAAACGTAATTAGAAGGCGTGAACTAGGCGTGAACTAGGCGTGAACATAGAGGTGTGTGCTAGAAACGTCACAGATAGGTGTCACAAGTGGGTGGCAACAAAGCAGAATCTTGTAATGTCAGCAGAAAGCTGAGGCCTGGATGCGCGCGCAGCTGCATGACATGTGATTGACGTGGAAACTGGAGGGTGCAGGGGACTTGACATTTACACTGGCGGAAAGAGACAGAAGTCTGGCATGTCAGATCAACTCGTACTTCTATCATATCTGATATCTGATGTTTGGGAACCATATTATCTAAACGGAAAAGGTCTCTGGGGCAGAAGCTATTCTATACTGACTGTGAGTGCGTGTATAAGAGCCTAAGTGTCTACATGAGAATGCGAGGGGCATGGGCCTACCATGGTAACAGAGGCTATGAATCACTTGCATGGAGACAGTGAGGCCGGGCCCTTTGCTCTGCAGCTGGGGGAATGTTTACTTAAACTAGTAGGCAGGAATGCATTTTCGAGGAGCGGAACAGATAATTCGAAGGTTGAAGTCAGTCTTGGCAGGCAGCAGGCTGAGCTAAGCGCCATGAGCCGCACAGGGAGTAAGGCAGAAGTCACGGGTACAGAGACAGCCTGGGCTGAGGCTTTCAGAGTCAGAAGCCAGGAAAAAGGCTTGATGGCAGAATTCAGGGCCTACTTCGCCAGAGCTGAAAAACGTGTAAAGTACACTACAAAAAGACGTTGGCATAGCATACTTAGAAACGGAATATTCAACCCATTCAGGGTGGATCTGAAAGAGGACATGTTAACGTTGGACGCAAATGTATTTGCGTCTTCATAGCTGGCACAGGAGGGAAGTTACATGCACTTTAAGCTGGTACATGGAGACGGTGGGGTACACGCTAGGGAACATCACTTGACCATAAAATTTATATTTCCTCAATATAAATCACCCAAAAATCTAATACCGGATCTAAAAGTAAGCGGCAAGCTGAATCATGAAAAATTACAGGAAAGCCCGGATTACCCCACAAAGGTGTTTTATTTTTTTTTATTTTTTTTTTTTAAAGTTTTTATTAAAAAATATAAAAGAAGTGGATTATACATTTGGCAACTCTTATATACAGTATAGTGTGTTATACGCTTCGCCTTTATCTTTCCCAAGGGAGGAAGAGAAAGAGAGAGAGAGAGAAGAAAGAAGGTGGGGGGGGGGGCGCTTTGGTCCCGAGTCTTTTTACTGGGCTCTCTTCAGCGGTGCATCCAGTGGCTCCCACATGCCTTCTTTTGAGTTGTGCTCCTTTGAGGATTTTCCTGTGATGTTGTCTGCCCCTCTTAGGAAGGTGACCCAGTTCATCCATGTTTTAAAGTTTTCTTTGGTGGTGTTTTTCCAGTTCGTCAGGATTATTTTTAGGGCAGCTGTGAGAAGAAGGTCTAGTAGGTCTCTCTCTTCTGTGCTGTTTAGGCTTGCTGTCACGTGCTCTGTTGCCAGGCTTACAAAGCTGATTGTTAGGTCTGCGTTAAAAGTGTCGTTCAGGAATGTGTTGATCTGCATCCAAAACTTCTTGACCTTCGCGCATTTGAAGATGAGGTGCTCCAGAGTCCCCTCCTCTGTCTGGCAGTTCCAGCAGTTGCCAGACTCTGTGATGCCGATTTTGTGAAGCCTTGATGGAGTCCAGTAGGCCCTGTGGAGGTGCCAGAATTTTGTCTGCGCTAGTTGTGGGGTTATTTTGTTTGTTGTTGCTGAGCACCACATTTTGCAGTGTTCTTTGTCATTTAACTGCCTGCCTAGGAGTTGTTCCCATGTATTTGTTGTTTTCTTGTTCAGTGACGATGTGGAGGGGCTGAGGAACCTGTATATCTTTGCTGTTTGGTGGCCGGCTGAGTTGAGCGTTTGCATATACTTGATAATGGTGGGTTCTTCCCTGCGTAGGTTTGCTTTGGTTATGGCTGTCTTTATTTTTAGGAAATTGTAGAGTTCTCGGATGGGGAGTTTGTGTAGTTGCTGCAGGTTTTGGAAAGTTAGTGGTAGTTGTTTAGTTTCTAGCTGGTTTGGAAGGCTAATTCCTTTCTCGATCCATGTATCATTGTGCATTGTTGCCCCTTGATAGGTTATCTTTGTGTTGAACCAGATCGATTCCCAGGTCGTGCCTTTCAGTTTCTGTGCCATACGCCTGTCTATTTTCATCAGAGCCTCCCTGGGGTGTTTCAGTACTAAACGGAGACGAAAGAGATTCGCTGGAAGCTGACATAACAGACACAGAAATTGAAGCAGCAATCAGCCAGCTAAAACAGAACAAAGCGCCAGGCCCAGACGGATACACGGCGATGTTCTACAAGACCTTCTGCCTGCAAATAAAAACGCTGCTGGCGGAGACATACACTCACTGCATACAGAGAGGCAAGATGACAGAGTCCATGAGCGAAGCAAACATCACAATAATCCCCAAGGAAGGGAAAGACCCACAACACCCGCATAACTACAGACCAATCTCGCTCATAAATGTTGACTGTAAGATCTACGCGAAGATATTGGCCAACAGACTGAACAAGGTCCTGCCAAATATCATCCATAGCTCACAAGTAGGGTACATCAAGAACAGGCTATCGCAAGACAATACACGCTTATTGTGCCATCTAATCAACCACACGACACAGAGCAATGAGCAGGCAGTCATGATAGCACTAGATGCAGAGAAGGCTTTCGATAGAGTCTCCTGGCCCTTCCTAAGCAACTGTATGAGCAGATTTGGGCTAGGGGTCAAATACAGATCCATGGTGATGGCCCTATATAACAGGCCGAAAGCGAAAGTGGTGATGAATGGTAGCACATCGGAAATGCTCACACTGGGCAGAGGCACCAGGCAAGGATGCCCCCTCTCACCAAGCCTTTTCCTGCTGGCACTGGAACCACTACTAGCCAGAATTAGAGACAATGCTGAAATAACGGGCGTCAAAGTCAAAGAGAAGATGATCAAACTTGCAGCGTACGCAGATGACATCCTCATCACGACCACAAACCCATCAACGTCAATAGCAGCACTCATGGACACAATAGGAGAATATGCGGAAGCCTCAGGATACAAGCTCAACAGAGACAAATCGGAGTGTAAACCAATGAACATCCACATCACAAGAGAGGTTCTCGGTGACTCTGGACTGACATGGCAGACAAAACCACTCAAGTACCTAGGTCTGCTGTTTGGGAAAGACCTCACATCCACGTTACAACATAACGAAGACTCAACCCTGAAAAAAATAAAGGAAAGACTAGAACTATGGTTTCCAAAAGACATAAGCTGGTGGGGCAGGATAGAAACTATCAAGAAGATGATAACGCCAGCGATCAACTACACGCTAAGCATGCTGCCACTCCCGATGACAGATGCTTTCCACAAAAAACTAGATAAACTCATGAACATCTTCATATGGAAAAACAAAAAACCAAGAATCAACCTACAGAAACTGAGACTAACGAAAGACCTTGGAGGACTCAACCTAGCGAATTTCAAAACCTACCAAACAGCCTGCCTACCAAGGCAAGGAATCTCCTGGCTAGATGACACCCAAACCTAAAAACCAGTTTGGTTAGAGGTGGAAAAGGACACTCTGGGAGGTCTAAACACAATAGCGCTTCTAACAGCAAACAGACACCCCCAAAGAACTAACCCAATACTGAACCACAAAGGTGTTTTATAATGTAGAAGAGAAACATTACACTTAGCCATAATGGTACGCCAGATAATAACTGTATCTCGTACAGTCTTAAATTTAACCCTTTTAAAATAGTTAGGGTCGTTTAGCCTGTAAAGGAACATATTAGCATCCTGTCCAAGTAAGAATCTATGGAAGTACAAACATTTATCGGAGACCATTAGGCTACGAAAACGAGTCAAAAAAGCCGACCAATAATAGAGTTTAAAATCCGGGAGGGCCAGTCTGCCTTGATTGAAAGGAAGTTTGAGTGAGGAGACAGCCCGCCGGGCTTTTTTATATCCCCATATAAAGCTACTAATATTTCCCTCTAATCTGAGAAAGTAAGAATTATTTACCAGTTGGGGAATTGCTCGAAATAGATATAAATATTTCATCTTAACTTAACTAAGTTCATTCAGCCAATATTACTAAGCGGCAATTTATGCCATTTCTTAAATTGCATAGCAGTCTCTTTTAGTAATGATTCATAATTTAATGCCACAATTAAATCAATATCCGAAGAGATTTTAACCCCCAAATAAGTTGCAACACAACAAATGCCTGGAACGGGAGCAGGCGATTGATAATTCATAACAATTTGAGTTTTAGTGTTGTTAAGTCTAAATCTATAGCCAGAAACTGAGCCATATATACCTGCTTCTATTAGAATACCCTTCAGGGCTTGGGGCACATCAGAAGAGAAAACTGCAACGTCATCTGCATACACAGTGGTATCAAGTTTATTTGAGCCATTAAAAAAAGGACTAATTAAAGCCTGACGTTGAAGTGCAACTAAGAAAGGTTCCATACCTAAAGCCAAAAGCAGGGGTGGTAAAGGACACCCCTGCCTTGTCCCTCTATTAATTGGGAACATAGGAGAGCTTTTTCCCATATAAGATACCTTGCCCATAGGGTTATCATAAAGCGATTGAATCCATCTCAAGAGCTGACCTTTAATGTCAAATGCCTGTAATGCCGCCCATAAAAAGCCCCACGCCACTCAGTCAAATGCCTTTTCTGCATCTAATAAGATCATACCGAGTGGGGCGGACTGAGTCCGAGCAGTATCAAAAGCAGAGATAGCCATATTAATATGCGCTGTGGTGTCTCGCTTTGGAATAAATCTCTGGTGCTGGGAAGAAACGAGCTGAGACATTACTGGCGCAAGCCTAGTAGCCGATATTTTGGCAAAAATTTTGGCATCGCTATTGATAAGTTAAATTGGTCTGTACAAACCTCTCTCTTGAGGTATTTTACCCTTTTTTAAAAAGAAAATAATTTGGGTTGGATTCCAGGATTTGGGTGCTTGTTGCCCATTGCCTATAGCGCGGATCACATCAGTTAATAATGGTATCAATTCCTCTGTGCAGCATTTAAATAATTCCAAAGGAATAGAATCCTCCCCTACAGCTTTACCCGTTGCTAAGGAGTTGATGGCACCCCTAATTTCTGTCGCTGTAATGTCTACCGCTAATTGTACAGATTGTTCCGGCTCTAAAGTTTTGACCATATTTAACTCTATATAATTTTTAATATTGTTATCTGAGGCTGCAGTTTCTGGTGTATAGAGAGCTTGATAAAATGATGCAAATTGTTGTAAAATTGATTTAGAGTCACAGAATAATTGGTTGTTATCCCCTTTAATTTCTTTAACCATATTCTGAGATCGATCTTCAGCAACTTTATAGGCCAGAAGTTTACCGATCTTATCACCACTTTCATATTGATCAAGTTGATATTTCTTTAATTTACTAATGCTCTTAGCCCTAAGAAGATCTTTTAATGCAGCTTTGAGTTCAATTAGTTTGAAGCTTAATACATCCAAGTTTGTTACCCCACTAGAAAGAGCTTCTGACATTTGATGTTCAATATCAAGAATTTCACCAAGCCTTTTCTCATTTAAACATCGACGTTCTTTATTTTGTCGCCAAATATATTGATGTGTGAATCCACGTATGCTAGCTTTGCAAGCATCCCAAACTATCAAAGATTGCGTAGAGTGTATATTTATGTCAATGAATTCCTTTATGTGTTCTTTAAGTTGATTCACAAACCCGAGGTCGGTGAACAAATATCTTGGAAATGAGAAAGGGCGAGGAGAAGACTCTTCAGTTGTAACCTCAAAAGTTAAGGAGATCGGGTTGTGGTCCGAGGTTACCCTTGGGCATATAGCCATTGAGCAAGTTCCAAGAATAAGGTCTGAGACCCAAACCATGTCTATGCGTGAGCATAGTTTATGTGCAGCAAAATAATATGTATAGCCGGCCAATTTAGGGTATAGACATCTCCAGGCACCTTTAAGGAAATGAATAGCTGCCAAATCCAAAATTGCATGGCATTACATAGCAGATGGTATTACAACGCATACCATTACATCGTAAGTATAGGTAAGTATACCTTTTTTAAAAAAATGTTATTAAGTTAATTTAATTAATTTAATTTAATTAATTTAATTAAAATACATTTTAAAATAGCCATTAATTTATTTTAATAAAATAATATCTATTTAATGAATGTAATTTTAATAAAAAAAGGAAATAATTTAATTTAATTAAAATAATGAAAATAATTTAATGTACATATTTTTAAAATTGAAATTAAATTAATTGAAATAATTTAGTTAATTTAATTAATTTGATTTAAAAATGTAATTAATGTAATAAAATTAATTTAATTTATTAAATATATTTTAATTAATTTAAAAATGGTAAATATAATTTAATTATCCCAAAACACAAACCTACCCCTGAACCCTACAATACCCCTGTACCCCAAAACCCAAACCCTGCCCTAAAACCTAAAAACACCCCTGTACCCCAAAACCCAAACCCTGCCCTAAAACCTAAAAACACCCCTGTACCCCAAAACCCAAACCCTACCCTAAAACCTAAAAACACCCCTGTACCCCAAAACCCAAACACTGCCCTAAAACCTAAAAACACCCCTGTACCCCAAAACCCAAACCCTGCCCTAAAACCTAAAAACACCCCTGTACCCCAAAACCCAAACCCTGCCCTAAAACCTAAAAACACCCCTGTACCCCAAAACCCAAACCCTGCCCTAAAACCTAAAAACACCCCTGTACCCCAAAACCCAAACCCTACCCTAAAACCTAAAAACACCCCTATACCCCAAAACACAAACCCTGCCCTAAAACCTAAAAACACCCCTGTACCCCAAAACCCAAACCCTACCCTAAAACCTAAAAACACCCCTGTACCCCAAAACCCAAACCCTGCCCTAAAACCTAAAAACACCCCTGTACCCCAAAACCCAAACCCTGCCCTAAAACCTAAAAACACCCCTGTACCCCAAAACCCAAACCCTGCCCTAAAACCTAAAAACACCCCTGTACCCCAAAACCCAAACCCTACCCTAAAACCTAAAAACACCCCTGTACCCCAAAACCCAAACCCTACCCTAAAACCTAAAAACACCCCTGTACCCCAAAACCCAGACCCTACCCTAAAACCTAAAAACACCCCTGTACCCCAAAACCCAAACACTGCCCTAAAACCTAAAAACACCCCTGTACCCTAAAACCCAAACCCTGCCCTAAAACCTAAAAACACCCCTGTACCCCAAAACCCAAACTCTGCCCTAAAACCTAAAAACACCCCTGTACCCCAAAACCCAAACCCTGCCCTAAAACCTAAAAATACCCCTGTACTCATACTTATTTAAAAAATTACTTAAATTTATAATATTTAAAAACATAAATAAATATTTTTATTTATAATTAATAATAATTAAATCAATTATATAATATTAAATAAAATAAAAAAAATTATATACTTACCAATACTTACGATGTAATGGTATGCGTTGTAATACCATCTGCTATGTAATGCCATGCGTTGTAATGGCATCCGATGTAATGGATCCTGCGTTGTAATAGCTGCGTTGTAACAGCATTACGACGTAAAAGTTGCATTGTAAGTGTTACATACCAATAAATTGCTTCAATTTCCAGCGTCGTTCCAGAGAAAGTTTACTTAGGTCAGATCTAACGAAAAATATAACTGAATCAATGGTAACTGGAGTATTTGGCAGTGCTTTTATTGAAATAGCTTGGGGGAGCAGATAGATACCTATACATATCAAGATTTGACGGGGATATTTACCACCCTTATTTCTTTGAAATAGGGGTAGCCGATGGGCACGTTGTATCTGCGAGTCCCAATCCCAATCTGATAAGTCAGGAAAAGCTTTTTGAAACAATTGGGCAATAAATGCCCTAGGGTCAGCTCCCTCTGCTCCCTCCGCAATGCCAAAAAAGCGTAGATTCTGTCTCTGTTGTCTGTTTTCTAAGTCTTCAAGTTTAGCTTGCATCTGAAGTAGTTGAGCAGCATGTTTATTCACAGCAATTTCAGAGCGATGTGACTTTTCCTCTGTTAAAACCACTCTTTGCTGTAATTCCTCCATATCTTGGGAGACAGCCGCCAGTTTGCACGACAGCTCTTGCAGAGAAGCTTGAGTCTTACTACTGTCTTCCCTCATCTGCTGACAATGAAGCTTGGATTCTTGTTTCTGTTCATTTAATAGCTGTAATAGCGTCTGAAATTATGCAGACACCTCACCTTGAAGGGTCCAATCCGCTGATAAGAGAGAGGAATTCTCCAGCCCCTCTGAAGCAATTTCTTTTGTTGGCCCTGCGTTTGATACTGTCTCGGTGCCACCCATTGCTAATTTTACAATACTGACTGTACTTTGTAACGTAGTAGTAATATTAGAAGAGAGTGTAGGGGAATCACCAATAGATGTTGTTGGTACTTGAGTAGATGGTTGCAGAGTTGTTAATGAAGAAGAGGAGGCTTCCACTAAAGATTCCATACCAGAGCCAGATAAATCTTGTCCTTCCATTAAAGCCAAAGTAGATTCTGCATTCTGAGCTACAATGAGTACTTCAAATGGCCGTTGGTTGGGCCCCGCTGATCCAGATGTATGTATCACAGCATTAGAAGCACTTGCATCGCCCGCTAGAACGCCCAGTTCAGTTTAGTAGGACTATTTCCTGAGAGTCTCATAGCCATTGATTTAACGCCTCCCTTGGCTTGCACCCATTGTCTGATAGGGCTATTTTCTGCTTTTGCTTTCATAGTACTAGGCTTAGGTTTGCTTATAGTATTCTTAGCTTTATTCTTAGATTTGCCTTTTAGGTTTTTGATGCTGATAGCTTTATCTTTGTCTTTGATTAATGCTGATGGTGTATTATTACCCAGATCATAAAGGTCACAGTACTCCTCATCCGTCTCGGCACCATCAACATTATCCAATCCCTCAGCCCCTACCACTCCCACTTCAGCTGAGCTTTCGTCTGGGATAACAGTTAGCACTTGATTAGTTGATGTATTCTCCGCAAGAAGAGTCTCAGATTGGATAGGGCTTATACTGAGATTAATTACTGATATTGCTGCTTGGGTAATCGGGGCAAGAGAACCTGTAACTGAACCGATATTGACATCAGGTTCAATTTCATTTACATTTGAAGAGGGAACGCTTTGTAATGTAATCTCAGCATTAATTTTATCATTAATTTTATCATGGGCCACTTTATCCCCTGTAACTGCAGCAATGCTCTGGTTCTCTCCTTTATCTACATTTACAATGTTGCCCACAGTCTCGGGCAGTATTGAATGAGCTCCCATATTCTGTAACAGAGTATCATCAGCGTTAGTCTTAGAGCCGCCCACTCTTTCCCCCAGTTTCTCTTGCCTACCCGTGAGTTGTTTGTTTGTGTCCAAACCGACTCCGATGTGGTGCTGGCAGCCTTCCCCACAGGAGCCGGGTCGATAGGAGTGCCGGTCATTAACAGCGTCGGCGTTTGCTTCACAGTTGTAGCCGTAGTCCGGGTGTTTCGCGCTTGAGGTTTCAGCGCCATCTCAAAGTGACCTGCTGCCGTTGTCGATGGGGAAAACCGCCGATAAACCTTCAGGCCAAACGAGCTAATCGCCGACCAGCCCCTCGTAGCCTCAGGGGTCAGACGTGGTAATCGAACGAAGTGAAGCAAGATCCGCACTCGGCTCTCAATCAGCCGAAGTTGCAGCATCCGTCTGGGGACTGGTCTGCAACAAGCCGCAGCAAAGCCGCTCAAATCCGCTATATGATGAAACAGGGTCTCCTGCTCAAACCTCACAACAGGTCAGAGACGCCAGCAACGTGACCGCGATGTCGGTATAAGGTACTCAGTTTCCATAGGAAATCCGCAACATTCTATTGGGAATAACTTTGGTGCCGGTTGAGGAATTTGCGTGTAATTTTCCAAAATTTAGGCCAGCTCCGCTCCTTCCCTGAAAGTGTCGGGGGATTCGTCAAGGGGGGGCGACAAAAAAAGGGGGTCCGAAAACGTGTTTTCCCCATGTTAATTTCCATAGGACGTTCAGACACGGCTACAGCCCGAACCGCTGAATGGAATTACACCAAACCTGGCAAAATGGTAGGGACTGGTACGCAGTAGTGCCTTTTGTTTAAATGGTGTACATCCCTCCAGTAGTTCCTGAGAAAATCAAAAGGAAAAACATATATATATCTGGGCGGAGCCTAACCACACATCTCATCGTGAGATCTGATTGGCTCTCAGCACTTCATCCAAGAAGTGTTGGCAGCCATCTTGGGACCAATATACATGCTAGCACCTCATTAAAAAGCAGTGCAGTTAATAGAAGGTTTTAAGACTTTAGTTACATTTTAAATCATTTGTTGATGGTACCATACTCATTTTAGGAATTGTGGTGTGTTTTAAGGTGATTTTACCATGTGAAAAAGCCTTCTGCTGGGATATCATGAATCATGTCTGAAAGAAAACTATTATCTCATGCTTTTCCCGCAGTGGTTTGGAAGGGGATCTATAAGCTAAGCTGAAAGCATATTTTCTGTAAATTCACATTATCTTTCTCAGTCATGTGAGAATGAAGTCTACATCCAACAAGGACAGTGACTGTCAGTTGATTCCTTTGTGTTCTACTGCAGCCTCCTAGAGTGTTCTAAAGAACAACTAGAGCGCTAACAGTCCTACTTATTACAAAGGTATGGCACACCTGAAGCCATCTTGATTGGAATAAAGTGGTAACTCTTAAAACATTTAATTTAAAAAGGAACAAAATGAGGGGGTATATTTTGCCATAGAAAGTATGATTAGTGCTGCAGAAAGAAAAATTAGGGGACATTTTGAGTGACTTCTCAAATCCTCTTCTATTTAATTAAAAAATTCTGACATGCAGTCTCCCAAGATGGCCACCAGAGACAAAAGAGCCCAAATGTAGCCCAAATATCACCCAGATGTAGCCCAAGTATAGCCCAATGACAGAATGTCCCAGAGTGTTCTAAAGAACAACTACAGCGCTAACAGTCTTACTTATGACAAAAGTATGGCACACCAGAAGCCATCTTGATTGGAATGAAGTGGTAAGTCTGAAAACATTTAATTTAAAAAGGAACAAAATGAGGGGGTTCATTTTGCCATAGAAAGTATGATTAGTGCTTCAGAAAGAAAAAATAAGGCACATTTTGAGTGACTTCTCAAATCCTCTTCTATTTCATTAAAAAAATTCTGACATGCAGACTGAAACATGCACTTTGAATACCAGCAGCAGACTTCCCTGGTGAGTAGTAGCTTTACTACAGTGATCTAATGAGCAACTAGAGTGCTAACATTCAGAATTTATGGCAAATGTGTGACACATCTGAATGCCTTCTTGATGGAACCAAAGTAAACAAGCATTGAAAATGCAATAGATCTCGCCCTCGTTTAAGATAAAGCCATTCTGTTTGTAATGAAGTGGCTTTTTAGCTTTGCTTTTATTAGTGTTTTTCAAACTTTCATGTAAATAACATGCATATGTATGCATATATGTATATGTATGCATGCATTTATATTTGTATTTATATAGATATGCAGATTATATATGTATATATGTATGTATATATATATATATATATGTTCACTGAAAAAACCATAGGTTATAGACCATATATAGTTAGGGATTAGCATTTACTAAACCTTATTTTACTCACACAAAACCATTGAAATTCGCATATATAGTTAGTTGCACTAACTATATATCGCGCACCCGCAATCCACTGCTGATGATGTCACATATTACATCATTCATGACATGGTCAGTGACATCACTGATGACATCACTGATGACATCTCAAATGACATCACCGATGACATCACTGATGACAACATCCAGTGACTGTATGTTTCTGTAAAGTTAAAATATGTCTTACATATTGAAGAATGAGTGGATGTATAAGTGTCTGGATGAAGGATTTAGTAGGTGCATGACTGACTGTATGAGAGAGTGATTAAATGAGTCTCACTGAGTGCATGGGTTAGTGACTAAGCTGTCTTAATTTGTGCATCATTATATCTGTTGTTCTGTAAACTGCTGCATGTGTTGATCAGTAGCTATATGAGTAACTATATGGGTTATTGATTGGTTGCCCAAGTATTTGTATGGGAGAGTGTGTGTGTGTGGGGGTGGCTTGGAGGTGTGTGACTTTGTGCATAGATGTGTCAACAGTTGATTCACTAGATGTATGGATTCAAAACTGCATGTGGAAACAACTGTATAGGTTGTTGACTGTGTGCATGGGTGTATTGGTGAGTGAATGTATATCTCAGTGCTACATGTCAAAGTAAGTACATATGTAAAACACAGTACATGTGAGAGTTGTCATATATAAATTACTAGGCATATGAGCCAGTGAATGTGTGAGTGGCTGTACGGATCATTGTAAACTTGTATCAGGGATTGTATAAGAGAGTAAATATGTGTTAGTATATGTTTGATTAAGTAAGGTGTGTATAACTGTATAGTTGAGGAAATGGAGGTGTGATTGATTTTCTGCATGAGTGACTAGGTGTGTGAGTAACTCCATGGATGAGTGACAATCTGTGAGTGTCTGTTTACACTGATTGTATCTAAGGTTATATTAGAATCTGAAGAGGTTCATCGTATTATCACATGAATGATATCATCAGTGATGTGATGAGTAATGTCAAATGAGATGTCATCAGTGATGTCATTTGAGATGTCATCAGTGATGTGATCAGTAATGTCAAATGAGATGTTATTAGTGATGTCATCAGTGATGTCATTTGAGATGTCATCAGTGATGTCATCAGTGATGTCATTTGAGGTGTCACCAGTGATGTCATCAGTGATGCCATTTGAGATGTCATCAGTGATGTCATCAGTGATGTCACTGACCATGTCATGAATGATGTAATATGTGACATCATCAGCAGTGGATTGCGGGTGCGCGATATATAGTTAGTGCAACTAACTATATATGCGAATTTCAATGGTTTTGTGTGAGTAAAATAAGGTTTAGTAAATGCTAATCCCTAACTATATATGGTCTATAACCTATGGTTTTTTCAGTGAATTTTCAAGGTTTTGTAAATGCTAATTCCTAACTATATATGGTCTATAACCTATGGTTTTTTCAGTGAATTTCAATGTTTTTTTAATAGCAAATATCAAAAGCTGTAAAATGTATTCTTATTCTAATTCAAAAATATATTTTTTATATTTTTGTATTATATTTTTTTAATTTAAATATTTATTTAATTATTTTTTTTTGTTTCGCTGCCGGTCCGCGAACCAGGCAGCTTCCCGTTAGCTTCAATTTGTTCCGAGACCCGGTCCGCAAACCGGTAAACGTTCCGTTAGCGCAAGTACCGCGTTAGAAAGCAACATCGTGACGCGTCGCGTAAGCGCGACGTATCGCGTTACTGCGTATTGCGTCTTATGACGCGCCGCGTTAGCGCACCCGGAAGCGCTCCGGAACGCGAACCAAGGCGCGAAACGCAGCGCCCCGGAAGCGATCCGAGGCGCAGCGCAGAACACGTAACGTAAGCATAACAGGTCATGTGACTTGTTTATAAAACTTTTCATTGGTTCATTTTACTTTTTAGTTTCCTAATGATGGAAGGCTTGGTCATATGACTTAAAATTAACACTTTTCATTGGTTTAGAACATTTTTTTTTCCCAAATGATGAAAGTCCCACCTTTTTTCCTCACTCTGACTTTCATTTTTATGAGAGAAAGACCTACATTGACGACCTTACAAATGGCTTCAATGATTGCTGCAGCTAGTGGACCCCCACCACCACCACAACCTCCTAGGAAGCGAGGACCATCTCCTCAGGTCATCCTCCAACAAGAGGAGGAAGAAGAGGAAGAGGAGCAAGGCACAAGGAGGTTTTTAAAGGAACAGCCAAGGAGATCCCATATAAAAGAAAATTTTATTTGGCAATTTTTTTCATTTACCCCACATCAAAAAAAGGTAAATGCCCGGTACGTTACCTGCCTGATCTGCCACAATGAACTGTCCAGAGGAACAGAAAAAAAATACAGTTATGGTAATTATACCATGCATCGCTATATGGAGAGGTGGCACCCGATAAATTACAGTGCTGCCCAAATACGTGATCTGGTGGATAACCCCGACCTGCCAGTACATCCACCAATGAAGAGGCAGTGACGGGATCAGAGGCAAGTGAGACGGTCCCAAATCTACAGATGAACTTTGGCCAAATGAAATTAACCTGTTTAACTTGCGGCAAATTAATTTCCTGTGGAGAGAGGAGTGTAACTCTAATCAATAGAGCTTTTGAACATCATCAATGTACAAAACGTCCCGGAAAATAAATTTTCTTTTTTTTTTGTTGCTCCTGTTGAGCCCTTTCTAATGAATCATTTTTGTTCCCCCCCCCCAAAAAAACAAAAAAAATATAAAACAACAAAAATAATAAAAAAAGTTCTTTTCAGAACTACCTTCCTTTTATAAAAATTGCTAGAATGTTTAGCACTCTAGCAACCTCTATTTCTTTTGATTCGCTTCCCGGTTCGCGCTCTGGTACGCGAACCGGAAGCGAACTAAAAAAATTTTTTTTTAAAAAAAAAAGAAGAGTAAGTAAACAGAGAGTAATGTTAATAGAAAGACAAATAGAGGGAGTAACACACAGTTACTGTTGAAAGAGGGACTGAGAAAAGGAGTGGAAAGAGTAGTATAAGTAAGTAATAGAAAAAGAAATGAGGGAAGTAGCAAAGGCAGGAAACTGAAGGTTAAAGAAATGAAGCAGTGGAACTAATAAAAGTTAAATTTGATAGAGATGTAACGTAAAGAGTACTAAACACTTACCTTATAATTGTCGTTAATTAGTCAATTGTAATTTTTATACTTTTAATCTGTGTAAGAAAGAACAAAAAAATTTAAATTAATAGAAGGTAGTAAAAAAAGAGTCAGCATGAGACAAGATGAATACATATTATAAATCACAATTCAAAGTACAAAATTAATTATACATATTTAATGGTTTATTTTTGCTGTTCTCAGAATATATCAAATTTCACTGAAAACAGTGAGTTGAAGGTATTCATCATATAACAGCGGGGAAAAAAAAACACAATCAAAATGATTGTGTTTAAAAAACCCTTAAAATATAATCAATCAGAAATAAGAACTCCTCAAAAGTAACTTACTTTCTATGACGTCAAAGGATGTCCTATGAACAGCTTATACTCTGTTGTGCTGTTACTATTTTCTGCCTGCCACTTTCTGAAAGATAAACTCCATCGTTTTAAGAAAAATGAGACATACAAAGCAATTTAAAACAGCACCCTAATTACAGCAACACCTACAATCATTATAGTCCAGTTACCTACCCTAAATTCTCATTTCAGAAAACAAGTCAAAAGGCAACATTGCTTCATACTCAATTAGTAATGTTTGCTGAAAGACTAGCCTTTTTTATATTTCAAATAAGCTGTGTAATATCCGGATGTTGTCAAAGGACCATCTTAATATATAATAGCTGCAGTTGCAAATGTTCTTCCTGAAATCGATGACTGTGTAGCCAAAACATTTTTAATTAGACTTAACAACTTTTTTTCATCCAGTTTATGTAGTTGAAATTGTAAAATGACATTTCACCCATAAGTTTCCATAAATAATATGGACAGCATTGCAGACTTACATTTCCTCTACTCCTTGTTTTGATCTGCTGCTTGAATTAGCTTATAAACACAAACAGTTTTCGCTCTGTACTACACTTATCCACAAGGCCAGATAGAGTAGGAGCCATTAGAACCTCTTGAAATTCCTCAGAACAAATCCCAAGATTCCTTTCCTAAAATTTTGGTTGTAAGAACACCAGGTAAGAATTTTGAAGGTGGAAAGGCAATCTTTTTTTGAAAGTTAAAACAGAATCATTGCAGAATGACCAGCCGTTTCCAGATTTTAAATAAGCTGTGTAATGTCCTGAAGTAGTTGAAGGACCGTCATGATATAGAATTGCTGTAGTTACAAAAGTCCTTCCTGATATTGACAACTGCGAAGCCACAAAATTATTAATTAAAGTTGTCAATTTAGTTCCATCAGGCCTACATCGTTGGAACATTAAAATGACATACTGGCCATAACTTCGTATAATTAACGTGGACAGCTTTGCAGACTTACATTGGCTACACTCCATGTTTTGATCGGCTGCCTTTACTAGCTTATTGAAGGATACTGATTTACTGTCAGGCAAAGTTAAATATATAAATCTTTCTGAGTCTACACTAGTAGTACTTGATAGCCTACAGTTCTCGCAATCATTCTGCCATTGATAAGAAAGGCCAAACAGATAATCTACATCTACACCTTCATCTTGCAATACATCAAGCATATACATTAAAAACTCCTGACAATCCTGCTGAATATTTTGAGAGAATTGTGTTTGACCTGAACATTCGTCTAACAGATAACGAATTTCAGACACACTTTCTACTCTTGTTCTATCAGCGCTACATTTCTCTAACACAGAATTCAACAAACAGCATAAACTTTGTTCCGAATTGATCACAATCTGTTCTTTTAAAGTCTCTAGTGAAAAGACAACATTAACCACTACATTAGCATAGCAGTTGACACCAGAACTATTTTCAAATTGAAAACCAACAACATCTTCAACAGAATTCATTTTATTTCTGCTTACAATTTTCGGTTCATCGACTTTTGGTCTTTTTGCTACAACCTCCCTACTATTACTGATATTTCTTCGTTTCCGGCCTACCACACGTTTCTCAAACAAAGGATATTGAGCCAAATGTGGCGCATACTCTCTTCTTAACCTATTGTATTCCTTAACACAATCTAGATCTGCACAAATGTTTTTGACATCACAGTCAATCAAGTACAATCCCGATAAAGTTCTGACTCGTGACAATGCTACATAAGCCATACCCTCTTTGAACACAGAACTGCCAATATTCACTAAAGCAGTGTCTACACTTAAACCTTGCGATTTATGAATTGTCACCGCATATTCCAAGCAAACAGGAAACTGCTTACGGCGAACAAATAAGTCTTTTACAAGCAAAAACCTAGCTGTGCAATGACCAATTAGCTGTACTTCCTCAATACCATCAAATTACATTTTTAAAAATTCAATTCCATCTCTACTTCTGTATTTCTCAAAATCAACAAAATTACCCATTGATCCATTTACCAGACCTCTTTCAACATGTAAATTCCTTCTCAAAATAATACGGCAATTTAAGCACACATTCAGAGACTTTTCAAAACCCGCAGTTTTAGATATAGTCTTCTCTAATGAATCCAATTTAGATTTCAAATTCTCAGACAAAATAATTGTTGCTCCCATATGCTCTATTCTGTCAATAGCTTCCAGTTTCACAATCTCTTGGTTTTCTAAATTCAACATTTTGTTGTTGAAGATGGAACATTCTGCAAGAGTTGGCATCAAACATATTCCCGATTTCTTCTCAGTAATTTTCTGAAAAATATCCTCTGGCAGAACGTCTTCTTCTGGATACAAATTTGACAGTAATCGTGCATGTAAAGCTTCTTTCCCACGCTCAGTCACTTTCCCGATTCTAATATCTTGTAGAATATTCGTGTAATCTGCGTCCTTCGCCTGATGCATATTTTCAAGCAGCTCAGCATAATTGAAGTTTAACCATATGTTAACGTTGCCAATGCTCCCTAGGCACTTCCTGGTATCTTCATGCGTAAGCAGTTTAAACACTGGTTGTCCTTTCACTGGTGTCAGCTGCAGAAGATCACCGAAAACAATGATGTGTTTGCCACCGAATAACACATCATACTCTGTTTTAAGAACTTCCTGCATTCTCAAATGCACAAAGGCAAGCATGACATTGGAAACCATGCTTACTTCGTCAATGATAAGAAGTTTCATCTTCTTCAGGACTCTAGATACTTCACAACAAGCATCCCCAGATAACTTGTGGTATTGTAACTTGTTATCATGCTCCACTGGCAGCATCAGTAGCCGATGCAAAGTAATACCTTTAATGTTATGTGCTGCCAGTCCAGTTGGAGCGGTGACAACACAAGACAGCGATGACTCAGTTCTTTTCTGCAGATAACATGAAATTGCTTTCATGAGGAAACTTTTTCCAGTTCCTGCTTCTCCACTCACGTACCGTCGGACAGGCTTCAACGACGTACATGAGCACTCTTTCTTCTCATGACTTAATCCATGATCAATTTGGTTGGTAACTTCGTCATATATTTTCCTCTGCTCAACGTTGAGTTGTCTTTCCAAATCTTCTAAGTTAACCGCATCCTTCTGAGCATGTACCATGGCTCTTTCCACTTCAATCATAGCAGTGGCAGCTTCATTTTCGATAACTGGTTCTCCTAGTGGATCCTGACTCAATGAAACAGAACTCTGACTGCCCTGAGAACTGTCTCTAGCAATCTCAGCTGCAGTTGTTGCTTCCTGCTCGATTTCTGCATTCAACATTTCTAGATATTTTGGAAAAACAGGACATTCTATGGACTCCTTGGCTGCATTAAAAGAGTCTTCCTAACAGAGAAAGTCTCCAAGCAGTTCCTCTTCTGCACGCCAAGGCTTGAAAAGTTGCAAAAGAGCTAAATAGAAAAACTATTTTCTTTCTGGAGATTCGCAATTCAATTTTCGATGATTTACCAAATGACATTTTCTTTGCTTGACCAGACATCCCTCACTTCCAATTACAGCATACACTCCTTTATCAATATCTTCTTTGATGTTCCTCTTGAAAATGTAATTTTGTAGAACCTCATACAGACAAACATTCTCCAGGTGACTGCTTCTATTTGGATAATATGTATCCAACATGTTGGTCTTCAAAATATCTGTACTGCTTGGCTCCTTCTCTGCCAAATACTCAATTTCCCGTACAGGTTTCAGAACTCGATTACGCGTTGCAGCAAGACCAAGACTCGCCCAAATGATACTCCTAGATTTGGCATAGAGACTTGCTGAAGATAACCGGTCAGAACATTCGTAAGCTCCGATTTCTCGATGCGACAACATCTTCAGACTGAAACTGTACAACTTCTTACTGAGGCTCTTTTCATGGGAAATATCCTCCCACATATCCTTCAGTTCTGTCTTTTCTTTTTTGGTGATGTAAGACGTCACATACCGAGCCACAGCCATACAGTTGTCAGCCACAAACTGTATATCCATGTTAGCATTCCACATGGACAAAATCACTGGGTTGTAGTCGTTAATGTACTTGGACTCTTCGTTTCTTTTCAAATTGTATCTGTTTTTGGGTGATTTCCTCGTCACATTATGTCACAGCGAAGACATCAAATTGTTCACTCTTCCTTTAGATATCACCGATCGTGGAAATGCAAAACGACATTTGGTGTAGTACTTGTCCTTGTTTCTGAATTTACGACGACAGTACTTTCCACAACGATGGCTTTGAAACCGTAAAACTTGTTCTCTTAGACTTTTATCTTCCTTTGTCTTTGGAACAGCACATGTAAAATACTGTTCTATGAAACTCATCACTAAGTCATCCGGATCTGTTCCAAATTTGGGTGCATCTTTGATCCATAGCAGCATATGTATATGAGGAGCACCTCTTGCTTGATACTCCTTTCTCCAGAAGAAATCCAACACCTCTCCAAGAGGTGGATTTTTCTTGTTCGTGATGAAAGACATCATAGCTTCAAATCTATGATTGAAGTATCTGCATACATTTACTGGATCCAAAGAGCACAGTTCTCCGGGTGTCTTAAATTCGATATTTTCAATGCTTCCATTTGCCTCTCGTAGAAATTCAAGTAAGTCTTCCCAGCCATACTCAGCACAGCTGAGAGTGAGGAACCATGTGGGAGTTCCTAAGTTCCTCAGCATACATTTTAAGTCACCATGACGGCGGTACCAATACTCATTAGTACCACGCTGACAAGCCATGAGATTAATCAGGTGAGAATCCAAAATACTGTCTTGCACATTGACTTTATCCATAAAGTCCCTTGCCGAGATATTTCGCAGTTGTACACCACTTTTCAAGATGTGGTTCACTGCATAAGACAATCCAGAGAGATCACTTTCAAACAGTAGATGAAACAAATAGGGAATGCATTGACGAAACCTAGGATCTTCTGCATACAATCGTAAAGTCCGGTATTCTGAAGCAGGAATTTGAACAGGTCGCTCATCATATCTTCCTCCTTGACCTGTGGGAAATAACTGTGGGAAACATCGAGCTTCCAAACTTTCCTCCCAAACACTAATGGGACTCCCTTTGGCTTGTTTCATTTGAAACAACTCAATAGCATTCCCCATAACTTCCTTGGAATGCAAAGGATGAACACTATAATGTTCATATATTTCTTCATTTTTAGAGGCTTCTACTTTCTCAATTTGTCCAGCACACAAATCGCTGTCCTCTTCTTCACTTACTTCCTCTTCTGCAACACATACATTCTTGTAGTACTCATTGTTTTTTATCAAATACAATGTTGCCTTTTTGACTTTCCTAACATCCACTAAATCTTGCCAGATTTTCTTACTCGTTGTCGGAACCCCATTAACTATGATAACCAGAGGTTCCTCTTCCACTTTCTCTACTCCAATTGTATTAATGTTTTTCTTCAAATCTAAAGGCAAATAAACAACTCTTCCCTTTAATCCTCTCTGTAAATCTGATGGAGGCAATTTCCCTGTCTTTGGCTCCATTCGTACAATAGCCTGGAAGGGATGGACACTTTGAATCAAAATAGATTCATAAGTATTTAAATCCTTCAATTCAGAAGGAATGTCAACCAATTCCAGATTATTATAAACCGCTCTAGCAGGCATCTGGTTTTGGTTTAATTTGTTAAAACAATAAGTACACATACGTTGGTCCGCTCCCAAATCAAAACAATTTTCTACCATCGAGTATGTGGCAAAATCCTTCCATTCACTATTGTTTTCCATATTAATTTTTCGCATATAAATCCACTAACTTAGTCTGATTCTTATAATAAGTCTGTCGACAACACACACAAGTGAAATTAGGCCTCTCACTTGATTTCACCATAAACGTGGAAATTTCCTTGTGAAACTTATCTGTACTGAAAATCTGTACACTCTCTTCCACATTACCTTCTTCTAGTGGGTCAATTTCAACATTGTTCTCTTTACCAGCAAAGTAACAGAACTCAATTTCTTGACAAATATTCTTCACATCTACTTCAGAACCATGCAAAAGAGCACTGCTTAATTGTTTAAGCATAATTGCTGGACTCTTAGCATAATACAACATTCTAACTAATTTCCTCACTTTATTATGATGCACTGCTAGCATCCTGAAATGATGAAAAACACTCTGGCAAACTCTCCTGGAAAGACAAGCCAGTGAATGACCATGCAAACCTGTCACTTGTCTCACTCTGCAAGGATCTAATTCTTGCAACAACTTTATTTTTTGTTTTAAACTTTTCTTATTAAATGTCCGTACAAAATCACAAAGCAAATTGATGGAATCCTGTCGCAGGCTGCAAATAGAACTACACTTCCAGGTGTACACTGGTCCCTTAGGACGTCTCCCTAAAACCTCATCACTTAACACCTCTTCTGCATCTGCAGACACAAGTTTTTCTTTTTCAACCGGATGACCATCTTTTACCTCATATGCTCGACCACTGCTGTCAACTGCAGGCACCAAATCATTGTCCTGAAAATAACTCTCCTCATTAAAAAATGCCTCACAACTTGAACTATGCATCCATTCTCCTGAGAAAACTTCACAAAAATTACTTTGATTAACTACTCTCTTCCATCTACTATTTGATTTGAAAACATAAATTACCTTGTTTAGTTTCCTAATTCTATTAATTACCAAAATAAATAACTTTCGCTTAATTTCGAAAGCCTGATCAATAATTTTCTCTACATTTTTCTTTTTCTTATAAAATGCCACTTTCTGTTGGCCTTTCTTAAATTGTTTTAGCAAATTGACAATTATCCTGTTGCGGAACATTCGCCTACGAATGTCCCTGAATGTATTTTCCCTTCTACTGCCATGCACAGAGTTATCTCCTGCTCTAGCAGAAACTTTTTTGACGGGCCTTTCCTTTCCATTTAAATTGGCTCTCTTTTTCAGGACTAAAACTTGTTCTATAGTTATACTTTTGTTTCTACAAATGTTTCTAAGGAATGATTTCGTTCTCTTAACCGGAGCTTTCTTCGTGCGTTAACGAGATTTTAATGTAGAGGACTGCTGCAAGCATTTAGTAATCTGCTGTCTTTGACGTTTCGTAGCCTTTCGGATTCTATCCTTAGACGGCATTGTCTAATTTCTAAATAATCTGCAGTTGAATCTGTGGTAAAATATAATAAAACATTTTATTAACCACTATTACCAAACAGTAAATCAATAACAGTAAGGATTTGATTCAGCAATGCCATAAAGATGATTCAGTGAAATCTTCTTAATTTTACTGTGATAGTTTTACAGGGCTTTCATGCAAATGACTGCCCACCCTGCAACAAAAAGCCCACATGAAACTTGACGCACATTAAATTGTGTACTTACCTGCAATAATCCATATGCCAGTGTTTAGGTCCCTCCACCCTGCCCCTCCCCGTTCCCGCCTCCCTGCCCCACCGTAACTCCCTCCACGACCCGCGGCTGCTATCTTGCAACATGGTACATCTTGTAAATCACTGCTGCATTATAAAAGTGACGCAACAGCAGCACAAAAGAGGCGCACAGCCATCATAAATCTGCCCCTAACACTTTAAATGATTGATTCAGGATGACGATAAGGTGTGGACTATCTAGAAGTTTGTTTGAGGTGAGGCCTACCCAGGGTTGCAGATGAAATTTAGGCTTGTTGAAGAGTACAGAGGTGATAATACATGTACAAGCCTACCAATGAAGTGAATCATGTCCACTGCACTCTTGAACAAAGGTCAGACCTCCTCTATCTCCCTGAACACGACTAAACCTCATCTGCACAATATGATTCGTAATGTTAGGAAACACAAGTGATATAATTGAAAATTGTGCAAATATTTTTGCACATTTAACAATCACATCACCTGTATTTCTTCAGCTTAGTTATCTCATTGTGCAGATGTAGTCTACGTCCTATTTAGAAGCACACCCTATCAATACTTAAATTACCCAAGCACACATGGGAGCGTATTTACAAGGACCTTGCTCCAGGGGAAATGTCTTAAATTAAAATGGGAAAAATTACATCAAAGGGACTCAAAGGCCTTGTAAATATGCCCCAAACAACCTATGAAACACTAGCAGTACATATCAAGAAACCTAATTGATTTAAAAAAACGTTTTTAAACCTTTTATGCAAAACAATTATATACCTACATTCATGGGGAACTGACTTAAAATGCCCTAATACACATGAAAACGTTTTTAAGGCACTTGCACCTTTTTTTCCATCACTTTTAACATGGCTATGTAACTCAAACAATCAAAATCAAAATTTGCCAAGCACACATGGGGGCGTATTTACAAGGACCTTGCACCACGGGGAAAGTGACTACAAATGACCAAACACACATGGGGACGTATTTACAAGGCCCTTGAACCAGGGGGAAGTGACTTGAAATGGCCAAGCACACATGGGGACGTATTTACAAGGACCTTGCACCAGGGGGAAGTGACTTGAAATGGCCAAGCACACATGGGGACGTATTTACAAGGACCTTGCACCAGGGGGAAGTGACTTAAAATGACCAAGCACACATAGGGGGGTATTTACAAGGCCCTTGCACCACTTATGCATCACTTTTAACATGTACACTGTGGAGCACCATGGGGCAAAAACAACACAGATGCATCATGCATCTGTTCCGCAAAAGCGACGCATTGCAGGAGTCACATCGCAAGTAAATAAATTCTCATAAATTTTTAAAGCATTCCTTTTCCTTAAAAACGATTTTCTAATCATAATTTGAAAACACAGCACAGCTCCTATGTACAACCACACCTTGTCAGTACTAATACTTTACATTATCTGCAATTACAATTTGTAAAAGAATGCAAAATCTTCTTTGAAAACATAATGCAAACACTTGACTCAAAACATCATTTTAAATGCACAGCTGGCTTTCTTATTTTCTCAAAAAAACATACTAGTCTCTATCTAAAATAAAGAAACGATATCTCACCTTAACAAATGCTTTTTGAATTTCAAAACAGTCTCAGAAACACACCAATTTTTCTTTAGCAGAACAAAAGGTATGCACTCCGGAGGCTGCAACCAAGAAAGGCACATAAATGCTGATATTCATCACACATAACTCTCATGTCAGCCAATCAAAACTCTTCCCTCACTTTTTTCAAATCAACACCCTTCCCCCCTCTGCCCTTTCTGCCATTTTTCCATAGCAACTGCCTCCTGCCAGACCTCTCATGTTTACAAGTTCACACAACAATGTTTCAAATGAACTCTGAACTCTCAGTACACCTGCTAATCCACTGCAATCTTTCATAAAATAATTTTTTATTAACCATTCAAATTACATCTTTCAAAGAACACATCCATGCACCCTAACTTTCTGTTTTCAGCAATGAAAATTCACCAATCACTGCTAATGAATCATTAGCACTCAAACTCCACAGTATTTTTCTTTACAAACTCCACTATTTCAACTGCCATTTCATTCCCACACTTCATCTGACTGCAGCAGAAGCTCCTCTCGCCATGTTTTCTGTCTGGATTCTAGGACATAGCTACATCCACTGGGCTCACAGGTATACTGATAACAGAAATTTACACAACCTCAATTTTACAAAATGTGGAAATCAAATGGATTGGGCAAAGAGGATTGAGATGTCACCAATTGATACCATTGGCGAAATTTTTTTTGCATTTGCCAAACCCTGACCTCATAATAGTGCACTGTGGAGGAAATGATTTGGGCACTTTGACTGGGGTAGGTCTGGAAATGCTCTTAAAGGACACCTTTGAGCAATTGATGGCACTTTTTCCTCAAACTGCCTTGGTATATTCCAATATATGTCAAAGACAAAAATGGAGGTGGTCGTATCAATTTTGTCCACAAATTGAAAAATCGAGGAAGCATGTAAATAAGTCTGTTTCAGCTTACATGAGAGACCATGGAATGGGCTGCATCTACAACAATAACTTGCATTACTACATGCAAGATATCTACAGAGGAGATGGCGTGCACTTCTCAGATGAGGGGAACAGAGTTTTCATACAAAATTTAAGACTGTGTAGTGGTACCTACTTATCCTAGAACTTACAGAGAACCCAACAGCTCTTTTCAGAGCTACCTTAAGTTTAATTACTCTTTAAAAATTTCGAATGTACCTTTTTTCACTAATTTTCACTTATGTTCGCTTCCCGGTTCGCTACCCGGTTCGCGTACCGGCAGCTAACCGCGCAAAAAATTCAATTTTTTTTTCCCGACATATATGAGCCTCCTCAGCCACCCTCAGAAAACCTAGGGGGTCAGAATACGTCTACCGTGCCCCCTTCTACCCATTCTGAACATTATTTACCCTCCATCTTGTATCTCAATTCTACCGAAACACAAAATGGAGGACTCCCGTAACGCTGCAGGTTCGCGTACCGGGACACGCACTGACAAACACTCGCTTAAAAAAGGTGGGAAAGTAATTTACAGAAAAACCACTGGAGACACTTTCACCAAATATACATTAGCTCATACTACATACCAATCCCTACCATTTTCACAAATTTGGTTGGAATTCCATTTAGCCATTTAGCATGTAGACATCTCTAAATTCCCTGAGGTAAATTACTTCACAAAACACATCGGAAGTGTTGGAATTGACAACCAATTAAAATGTTACTTTCATTTTCTACTTTTTTAACCTAACATTTGATTGATTATTACCTGAATATATATATATATAAAGAAAGAGAGAAAAACACAGCCATTTTGACTACTACTTCCTGAAGTACATTGCAAGAACATTTTCATTGACAACTTAAACTTGTTTTTGAAAGGTAAGAAGTTATTTTAAAAATTTGAAATGAGAACTATGTTATGGTAATTTGTGAAAACCTTTTCAGATAGTTATATACTGTCCCGCTGTAAGAGTTAGAGATTGAGATAGGCTTCTCTGTTATAATTATGGATTGAGTTAGGCTTCTCTGGTATAATTATGAATTTACTTAGTCTTCATCACAGGCACTTTTTAATAGTTCTACTTCCTGCCTGAATCCATACAGTGCCCAAGATAACTTCACTGTTAAAAACTCACAAGTACCTGCCTGAACTTTAACCCAACAGTAACCTATCTCTACTGATATTTTTATTTTTTATGCAATTTACAGCAAGAAAATGGAAGCACAACAGAAAGAAAATAATATTTCCTTTCAAATAAATATTGAAAACAATCCAAATGAAGAAAAGGATGAAAATGACTTTTTGGATGACACATTAGACGAAGAATTAATTGAATGTGTAGAAGAATATGAATCATGGAATGAAAAGGAGGACATACCTGATGAATTGATGTTACAAATTCTTTTAGATTTTGAAAAATCCGAACAATAAATTAAAATTTTAAAATTAAAAATAGTTTGAGACATTATTCTTTTTTATATGTAAATTATGAAATAGTACCAAAATAGATATAATATAAAGTGAGACTTAAAATATACTGTACAACTTTTTTGTGTTACATAGTAAGTTTGCACATAGTTACTTCCTTTCTCCAACTATATTATCTCCAATGTGTATTTAATATCTCTTTATCATCTCCTGACTCCATATTGTTTCTGCTTTCCAGACAGACTATTGTATGAATTCCATATACCACAATAACTTCTGAAACAACTTGCAAGATATCTACAAAGGAGACGGCGTTTATTTATTTTTAGACTCTGCATTGGTACCTACATGTTGCTACGTAAATAAAAAAAACAAAAAAAAAACCAACAAAACGAACAATCAATAAACATACAATATTTAAAAAGTCTATCATTCTTGTTTCCTCATAGTACGCTCACCGGACTGCTTTCCGGTGGGCGTACCGGGCGCACCCCACGCAAAAAAAGAATATTTTTTTTTTTTCCCGCGGGGCCCTTTTAAAGCCTCCACATCAAACCTAGGGGGTCAGGGAGGATCTACTATGCCCCCTTATGGTCATTTCCCCCTTCGTTTTGGCCTCCTCTTGTCTCTCGATCCTACCGAGAGACAAGATGGCGGCCGCTCCGGACTGTTTTGAATGTTGACAGACACCGGAGAGGCAATCAGCTTCGCTTCGCAAAGTTCCGTTACGCGAAAAGTACGCGAACCGGAGCGCTACCCGGGACGCTGTCACAGATATATCTGTTTTTTAAAACGTTAATTTCTCAAAATCCACTGGAGCACATATATTGAGACCTAGCAAAGGCACATCGGGCTAACAGTCCCTACAATTTTGCCAAGTTTCGTGCAAATCCATTCAGCCGTTCGAGCTAAAAGTGAGGCCAAACGCCCTATGGAAAAATGAATGGGAAAAACGCGTTTTGGGACCCCCCTTTTTTCTCAGCCCCCCTTGACGAAACCCCCCCAAATTTTCAGGGGCTGCCCAGAAACAAAATGTGCCATTTTCCTGAAAATTTCAGCCAATTCCGTCCACAAACGCCAAAGTTATGAGACATAGAATTTTCAAAAGTCCCATAGAGAAAAAATCCTAACTATATATACCTACTGGCGACCGCCAGTAGGTAATATACACATACATATATATAAATGCATATGCATATATATATGTGTATATGTGTGCGTGTAGAGAGAGGTAGAGAGGTAGAGGTAGAGAGGTAGAGGTAGAGAGGTAGAGACTAGTATGGACGGAGTATCTGAATCAATCAAACACTCACACCCAGTCAAAAGATCTGGGTTTAATCCATCACTGTTCTTTAGCCCACTCTGCCACCCCAGTTCAGACAATATGTGACATCATCAGCATTGGATTGCGGGTGCATGAAATATAGTTAGTACAACTAACTATATAGGAGCAATTTCAATGGTTTTGTATGAGTGAAATGTCCAGCCAACTATAACACCCCTAAAACTTATAGTTTTTTGAGTGAATTTCAAGGCTTTTTAAAAGCTAATTCCTAACTATATAAGGCCTGAAACCTATGTTTTTTTCAGTGAATATATATATATATATATATATATATATATATATATATATATATATATATATATATATATATATATATATATATATATATATATATATATATATATATATATATATATATATATTCACTGAAAAAACCATAGGTTATAGACCATATATAGTTAGGGATTTGCATTTACAAAACCTCATTTTACTCGCATAAAACCATTGAAATTCCATATATAGTTAGTTGCGCTAACTATATATCGCGCACCCGCAATCCACTGCTGATGATGTCACATATTACATCATTCATGACATGGTCAGTGACATCACTGATGACATCACTGATGACAACATCCAGTGACTGTATGTTTCTGTAAAGTTAAAATATGTCTTACATATTGAAGAATGAGTGGATGTATAAGTGTCTGGATGAAGGATTTAGTAGGTGCATGACTGACTGTATGAGTGAGTGCATGGGTTAGTGACTAAACTGTTTTAATTTGTGCATCATTATGTTTGTTGTTCTGTAAACTGCTGCATGTGTTGATCAGTAGCTATATGAATAACTATATGGGTTATTGATTGGTTGTATGGGAGACTGAGTGTGTGTGTGGGTGGCCGGGAGGTGTATGACTCTATGCATAGATGTGTGAGCAGTTCATTCACTAGATGTATGGTTTCAAAAGTGCATGTGGAAACAGCTGTATGGGCGGTTGACTGTGTGCATGAGTGTATTGGTGAGTGAATGGATATCTCAGTGCTACATGTCAAAGTAAGTACATATGTAAAACACAGTACATGTGAGAGTTGACATATATAAATAACTGTGCATAAGAGCCAGTGAATGTGTGAGTGGCTGTATGGATCATTGTGAACTTGTATCAGGGATTGTATAAGAGAGTAAATATGTGTTAGTATATGTTTGAATAAGTAAAGTTTGTATAACTGTATAGTTGAGGAAATGGAGGTGTGATTGATTCTTTGCATGACTGACTAGGTGTGTGAGTAACTGCATGGATGAGTGACAGTCTGTGAGTGTCTGTTTACACTGATTGTATCTAAGGTTATATTAGAGTCTGAAGAGGTTCATCGTATTATCACATGAATGATATCATCAGTGATGTGATCAGTAATGTCAAATGAGATGTCATCAGTGATGTCATCAGTGATGTCATTTGAGATGTCATCAGTGATGTCATTTGAGATGTCATCAGTGATGTCATCAGTGATGTCACTGACCATGTCATGAATGATGTAATATGTGACATCATCAGCAGTGGATTGCGGGTGCGCGATATATAGTTAGCGCAACTAACTATATATGGAATTTCAATGGTTTTATGCGAGTAAAATAAGGTTTTGTAAATGCAAATCCCTAACTATATATGGTCTATAACCTATGGTTTTTTCAGTGAATTTTCAAGGTTTTGTAAATGCAAATTCCTAACTATATATGGTCTATAACCTATGGTTTTTTTCTGTGAATTTCATTGGTTTTTTAAAAGCTAACATCTGTAGCTGTAAAATGTATTCTTCTTTAAATCTTAAAATATATTTTAGATGTTTATTAATAATTTTTTTTTTAATATTTTTTTTCTTCGCTTCTAGTTCGCGAACCGGGAAGCTTTCCGTTAGCTCATCTTGATGCCGCGACCTAGTCCGCGAACCGGTCAACGTTACGTTAGCGGAACTGTGACGCGTCGCGGAAGCGCGACGTATCACGTTGTCGCGTAATGCGTCTAATGACGCGCTGCGTTAGCGCTCCCGGAAGTGCTCCGGACCGCGAACCGGCAACGATCCGGGACGCGGCGCGCACCGCGTAACGTAAGCGGAACAGGTCATGTGACTTGTTTATCAAACTTTTCATTGGTTCATTTCACTTTTGGTTTCCAAATGATGTATGACTAGGTCATGTGACCTAAAAATAACACTTTTCATTGGTTCAGAACTTTTGCTTTTCCCAAATCATGTAAACCCCTCCTTCTTTCCTCACTCTGACTTTCATCTTGGTGAGAGAAAGACCATTTTCCTGGAGTTCAGCAATGGCTTCCATACTTGCTGCAGCTGGTGCACCCCCACCACCACCTCCACCTCCTCATAAGAAGAGAGGACCACCAAGTCAATTTACCTCCAACAGAGAGGAGGAAGAGGAGGAAGAAGAAGAAGAGGATAGAGATCAACCAGAATTTATCCCGGAGTTGCCCCGTGTTTCTAAGAGAAAAACAAGTTTCATCTGGCAGTTTTTTTCCATCCCTCCAGGGGAGAAGAAGGTGAATGCTAAATATGCCACCTGCCTCATCTGTGATTACAGATTGTCTAGAGGCACAGAGAAAAAATATAGTATGGGCAACTATACTATGCATCGACATATGACCAGGTGGCATCCCTTAAACTACAGCCGGGCTGAGTTAAGGGACCTACAAGACAATCCCCCGACAACTCCTGTGGCCAGATCTACCTCAACAATGTCTTTGACAGGAAGAGAGGCACAGGAAACTGTGCCAAACATTCAGCCAAATTTTAAACATATGAGGTTTACCTGTATATATTGTGGTGCTATGCTGTCGTATGGGAACATGAGCGTCAACTTGATTAATATGGTGTTCGAAAACCATAAGTGCCCTAATGCACCCAAGCAGTAATTTTTTTTTTGCTCCTGTTGAGCCCTTTTCAATGCCTGTTTTTTTGTTGTTTCCCCTCCATAAAAAACACAAAAAAAACATAAAACTGTTCTAAAAATACAAAAAAATCAAAAAATGTTCAGAAAAAAAAAAAAAAAAAAAAAACAACAAAAACAAAAAAAAAAAGTTATTTTCAGAACTACCTCCCCTTTCAAATAAAATTGCTAGAATGTTTATCACTCTGGCAAGCTCTATTTCTTTTGGTTCGCTTCAAGTTCGCTGACCGGTTCGCGAACTAGAAGCGAACCAAAAAAAATATTTTTTTAAAAAAAAGAAGAGTTAGTATAAGGGAAGTAAACAGAGAATAATGTAAAAAGAAAGACAGCTATAGAGAGTAAATGAGAGATAGTGTCAGTGACATCATCAGCAGTGCATTGCGGGTAAAAAGAGTAGAAAACATTTACCTTATAATTCTTGTTACCTTTTTAAAATATTTTTTCATACTTTCAATCTGTAAAACAGAGAACAAACATTTCCAAAAATATTAAAACATGTATTTAAAAATTAGAAAAGACAAGGGAAAAGGTTCAAGAACAAACAGTTTTTCAACAACTTTGACATTTACAGAAGTCTCTGCTTCTCTACGTCCCCTACACAATCCTAAAGATATATATTTTAAAGAAACTGTATCTTGATGTTGATGAACTGAGGCCTATTTTGGAACATGGTGCTTTTTTTGCACTGCTAATGTCTCACAATAGTGATGCAATTGCAGCGCAAAAAAGATGTAAAGCCATCATAAAATTGTGTCTAACATTTTAAATGATTGTTTCAGGATGCAAATAAGATGTGTGCTTTCAAGAGCTTTCTTTGAGGTGAGGCCTATTCATTTTTTTTTTTTAAAACAGTACCCAGAAGTACAGCACTGTAAGCATTAAAATTGACACTTACAGAAGACTCAGTTTCTCCATATCTACTTCACATTTCTAAATGTATATCATAAGTACAAAAAGCAAAACATTAATTATACATGTTAAATGGTTTATTTTTGCTGTTCTCAGAATGTATCAAATTTCACTTAAATCAGTGACTTGAAGGTATTCATCATGTAACAGCGGGGAAAAAAAAACACAATCAAAATGATTGTGTTTAAAAAACCCATTCAACATAAGAAATCTGAATTCAAAACTCCTTAAAATTAACTTACTTTCAATGACGTCGAAGGATGTCCTATGAACAGCGTCCACTGTGTTGTGCTATAAATATTGTCAGCCCGCCACTTTCTGAAAGAAAACCTCCAACGATTCGAAAAATATGCTACATACAAGAAAAGACTTCTCACATTCTACCACATGTTTCCACTTGGCCAAATCATGTTGCAGCTATTCACAAGTCTTGTAATTCTTCCAATCAAATCCCGTCATTTTCTATATTCGCAACTTTCAAAAAAAGAAAACATTTAAGATAATTTTCACAATCCTGGACTACTAATATCTTACCCTTCTTTGTCACTCATGTTCTCCTTTTCCTATGACACTGATACTGCTTACTATGAAGCAGACTTACTTGCATCAGGTTTATATAGTCGGATTTGACAAAATAACATTATAATTAAAAGTTTTGGACCAATAATCTAGACAGCATTGCAGACTTACATTCCCTCAACTTGATGAACCTTTTCCAATTCTTCACAGGAAATCTCGAGATTCTTTCTTTAAAATTTTGGTTTTAAAAACACCAGGTAAGAATTTTTAAGGTCAAACGGCAATTTTTTTTTGAAACTTACAACGGAATCATTGCAGAATGACCAGCCGTTTCGAGACTTTAAATAAGCTGTATAATGTCCTGAAGTTGTTGAAGGACCATCGTGATAGATAATTGCTACAGTTACAAGAGTCCTTCCTGATATTGAAAGCTGAGAAGCCACAAAATTTTTTATTAAAGTTGACAATTTTGATCCATCAGGCCTACATCTTTGCATCATTAAAATGACATACTGTCCATATCTACGTATAAGTAATGTTGACATCATTTCAGATTTACATTGGCTACACTCCATGTTGTGATCCGCTGCATTTACTAGCTTATTAAAGGAGACTGATTTACTGTCTGGCAAAGTTAAATATATAAATCTTTCTGAGTCTACACTAGTAGTACTTGATACCCTACAATTCTCGCAGTCATGCTGCCATTGATAAGAAAGCCCAAACAGTTGATCTACATCTACACCCTCATCTTGCAATATATCAAGCATATACATTAAAAACTCCTGACAATCTTGCTGATTATTTTCAGAGAAGTCTGTTTGACCTGAACATTCATCTAACAGATAACGAACTTCAGACACACTTTCTACTTTTGTTCGATCAGTGCTACATTTCTCGAAAACAGAATTCAACAAACAGCATAAAATTTGTTCTGAATTCAACAGAATCTGTTCTTTTAAACTCTCTAGTGAAAAGAGAACATTAACCACTACATTTGCATAGCAGTTGACACCAGAACTGTTTTCAAATTGAAAACCGACAACATCTTCAACAGAATCCACTTTCTTTCTGCTAACAATTTTTGGTTCATTGACTTTTAGTCTTTTTGCAACAACCTCCCTACTATTACTGCTATTTCTACGTTTGCGGCCTACCACACGTTTCTCAAACAAAGGATATTGAGGCAAATGTGGCGCATACTCTCTTCTTAACCTATTGTATTCCTTAACACAATCTAGATCCGCACAAATGTTTGTGACATCACAGTCAATTAAGTACAATCCCGATAAAGTTCTAACTCGTGACAATGCCACATATGCCATACCCTCCTTGAACACAGAACTGCCAATATTCACCAATGCACAGTCTACACTTAAACCTTGCGATTTATGGATTGTCACCGCATATGCCAAGCAAACAGGAAACTGTTTACGGCGAACATATAAGTCTTTAACAAGCAAAAACCTAGCAGAACAACGACCAATTTGCTGTACTTCCTCAATGCCATCAAATTTAATTCTTAAAAATTCTATTCCATCTCTATTTCTGTATTTCTCAAAATCAACAACATTACCCATTGATCCATTTACCAGACCTCTTTCTACATGTAAATTCCTTCTCAAAATGATTCGGCAATTTAAACACACATTCAAAGTCTTTTCAAAACCCGCTGTTTTAGATATAGTCTTCTCTAATGAATCCAATTTTGATTTCAAATTGTCTGACAAAATAATTGTTGATCCCATATGCTCTAATTTGTCGATAGCTTCAAGTTTCACAATCTCTTACTTTTCTAAATTCAACATTTTGTTGTTGAAGATGGCACATTCTGCAAGAGTTGGCATGAGACATATCCCGGATTTCTTCTCAGTAATTTTCTGAAAAATATTCTCAGGCACAATCTCTTGTTTGGGATATAAATTTGACAGTAATCGTGCATTTAAAGCTTCTTTCCCATGCTCAGTCACTTTTCCAATTCTAATATCTTGTAGAATATTCTTGTAATCTTCATCCTTTGCCTGACGCATATTTTGATGCAGTTCTGCATAATTGAAGTTTAACCATATATTGACGTTGCCAATGCTCCCTAGGCACTTCCTGGTATCTTCATGCGTGAGTATTTTGAACACAGGTTGACCTTTTACTGGTGTCAGCTGCAGAAGATTTCCGAAAACAATGATGTGTTTCCCACCAAATAACACATCATATTCAGTTTTAAGTACTTCTTGCATTCTCAAATGCACAAAGGCAAGCATGACATTGGAAACCATGCTTACTTCGTCAATGATAAGTAGTTTCATTTTCCTCAAGACTCTTGAAACTTCACAGCAAGCATCTCCAGATAACTTGTTGTATTGTAATTTGTTGTCATGCTCCACCGGCAGCATCAGTAGACGATGCAAAGTAATACCTTTAATGTTATGTGCTGCCAGTCCAGTAGGAGCGGTGACAACACAAGACAGCGATGACTCACTCCTTTCCTGCAAATAACAAGAGATTGCTTTAATGAGGAAACTTTTTCCAGTTCCCGCTTCTCCACTCACGTACAGTCGGACAGGCTTCAACGATGTACATGAGCACTTGTTCTTCTCATGACTTAATCCGTGCTCAATTTCCTTGGTAACTTCATCATATATTTTCCTCTGCTCAACGTTGAGTTGTTTTTCCAAGTCTTCTAAGTTAACTGAATCCTCCTGAGCATGTGCCATGGCTCTTTCTACTTCATTCATAGCAGTGGCAGCTTCATTTTCGATAATAGGTCCTCCAAGTGGATCTTGACTCAATGAAACAGAACTCTGACTGTCCTGAGAACTGTCTCTGGCAATCTCGGCTGCAATCGTTGCTTCCTGCTCAATTTCCAAAGTTAGCATTTCTTGATATTTAGAAAAAGCAGGACATTCTATGGACTCCTTGGCTGCATTGAAAGAGTCTTCGTAACAGAGGAAATCTCCAAGCAGTTCCTCTTCTGCACGCCAAGGCTTGAAAAGTTGCAAAAGTGCTAAATAAAAAAACTCCTTTTTTTCTGGAGATTCACCACTCAATTTTCGATGGTTTACTAATTGGCATTTTCTTTGCTTGACCAGGCATCCCTCACTTCCAATTACAGCATACACTCCTTTCTCAATATCTTCTTTGATGTTCCTCTTGAATATATAATTTTGGAGAACCTCATATAGACAAACATTCTCAAGGTGACTGCTTCGATTTGGATAATATGTATCCAACATGTTGGTCTTCAAAATGTCGGTACTGTTTGGTTCCTTTTCTGCCAAATACTCAATTTCCCGGACAGGTTTTAGAACTCGATTTCGCGTTGCAGCAAGACCAAGACTCGCCCAAACGAGACTCCTGGATTTGGCATAGAGACTTGCTGAAGACAATCGATCAGAACATTCGTAAGCTCCGATTTCTCGATGCGACAACATCTTCAGACTGAAACTGTACAACTTCTTGCTGAGGCTCTTTTCATGGGAAATGTCCTCCCACATATCCTTCAGTTCGGTCTTTTCTTTTTTGGTGATGTAAGATGTCACATACCGAGCCACAGCCATACAGTTGTCAGCCACAAACTGTATATCCATGTTAGCATTCCACATGGACAAAATCACTGGGTTGTAGTCATTGATGTACTTGGACTCTTCGTTCCTTTTCAAATGGTATGTATTCTTGGGTGATTTCCTCGTCACATTATGTCGCAGCGAAGACATCGAACTGTTCACTCTTCCTTTAGAAATCACCGGTCGTGGAAAGTTGAAACGACATTTGGTGTAGAACTTGTCCTTGTTTCTGAATTTACGACGACAGTACTTTCCACAACGATGGCTTTGGAAACGTAGAACTTGTTCTCTTAGACTTTTCTTCTCCGTTGCATTTGGAACAGCACACGTAGAATACTGTTCGATGAAATTCATCACTAAGTCATCCGGATCTGTTCCAAATTTAGGTGCATCCTTGATCCACAACAACATATGTATATGAGGGGCACCTCTTGCTTGGTACTCCTTTCTCCAGAAGAAATCCAACACCTCTCCAAGAGGTGGATTCTTTTTATTTGTGATGAAAGACATCATAGCTTCAAATCTATGATTGAAGTACCTGCATACATTCACTGGATCCAAAGAACACAGTTCTCCAGGTGTCTTGAATTCAATGTTTTCAATATTTCCATTTGCCTCTCGTAGAAATTCAAGTAAGTCTTCCCAGCCATACTCGGCACAGCTCAGAGTGAGGAACCATGTTGGAGTTCCTAAGTTCCTCAGCATACATTTTAAATCACCATGACGACGGTACCAGTACTCATTAGTACCACGCTGACACGCCATGAGATTAATTAAGTGAGAATCCAAAATACTGTCTTGGACATTGACTTTATGCAAAAACTCACTTGCCGAGATGTTTCGCATCTGTATACCACTTTTTAAGATGTGGTTCACTGCATATGACAGTCCAGACAGATCGCTTTCAAACAGGAGATGAAACAAATAGGGAATGCATTGCCGAAACCTAGGATCTTCTGCATACAATCGTAAAGTCCGGTATTCAGACGCAGGAATTTGATGAGGTCGCTCATCATATCTTCCTCCTTGACCTGTGGGAAATAGCTGTGGGAAACACCGAGCTTCCAAACTTTCCTCCCAAACACTAATGGGACTCCCTTTGGCTTGTTTCATTTGAAACAACTCAATAGCATTCCCCATGACTTCCTTGGAATGCAAAGGATGAACACTATAATGTTCATATATTTCTTCACTTTTAGAGGCCTCTACTTTCTCAATTTGGCCAGCACACAAATCGCTATCCTCTTCATCACTTACTTCCTCTTCTGCAACATATACATTCTTATAGTACTTATTATTTTTCTTCAAATACACTGTTGCCTTTTTGACTTTCCTAACAGCCACTAAATCTTGCCATATTTTCTTATTCTTTGTCGGAACCCCATTAACCAAGATAACCAGAGGTTCCTCTTCCACTTTTTCTATTCCAATTGTGTTAATGTTTTTGTTCAAATCTAGAGGCAAATAAACAACTCTTCCCTTTAATCCTCTCTGTAAATCTGCTGGAGGCAACTTCCCTGTCTTTGGCTCCATTCTTACAATAGCCTGAAAGGGATGGATACTTTGAATCAAAATAGATTCATAAGTATTTAAATCCTTCAATTCAGAAGGAATCTCAACCAATTCCAGATTATTATGAACTGCCCTAGCAGGCATCTGGTTTTGGTTTAATTTATTACAACAATAAGTACACACACGTTGATCCGATCCCAAATCAAAATAATTTTCTACCATCAAGTATGTGGCAAAATCCTTCCATTCACTATTATTTTCCCTTTCACTTTTTGCATATAAATCCACTACCTTAGTCTGATTCTTATAATAAGTGCGTCGACAACATACACAAGTGAAATTAGGCCTCTCACTTGATTTCATCTGAAACGTGGCAATTTCCTTCTGAAAATTATCTGTACTGGAAACCTGTACATTATCTTCCACATTACCCTCTACTTCAGGGTCAATTTGAACATTCTCATCTTTACTACCAAAGTAACAAAACTCAATTTCTTCACAAATATTCTTCACATCTATTTCAGAACCATGCAAAAGAGCAGCACATAATTGTTTAAGCATAATTGCTGGACTCTTAGCATAATACAACATTCTCACTAATTTTCTCACTTTATTATGATGCACTGCTAGCATCCTGAAATGATGAAAAACACTCTGGCATACTCTCCTGGAAAGACAAGCCAGTGAATGACCACGCAAACCTGTCATTTGTCTCACTCTGCAAGGATCTAAATCTTGCAACAACTTCATTTTCTGCTTCAAACTTTTCTTATTAAATGTCCGTATAAAATCACAAAGCAAATTGATGGAAACCTGTCGCACACTGCAAATAGAACTACACTTCCAAATGTACACAGGACCCTTAGGACGTCTTCCTAAAACCTCATCACTTAGCGCCTCTTCTGTCTCTGTTGTCACAAGTTGTTCTTTTTCAACTGGACAACCATCCTTCACTTCATAAGCTCGACCACTGATGTCAACTGCATGCACCAAATCATTATCCTGAAAATAAGTCTCCTCATTAAAAAATGCCTCAGAACTTGAACTATGCATCCATTCTCCGGAAAAAACTTCACAAAAGTTAGTACGATTTACTACTCTCTTCCATCTACTTTTTGTTTTGAAATCAGAAATTACCTTGCTTAGTTTCCTAATTCTATTGATTACCAAAATAAACAACTTTCGCTTAATTTCAAAAGCATGATCAATAATTTTCTCTACATTTTTCTTCTTCTTATAAAATGCCGCTTTCTGTTGGCCTTTCTTTTTAATATTTTTCAATAAATTAACTAATATCCTATTACGGAACATTCGATTTCGAATGTCCCTAAACTGTTGTTTCCTTCTACTATCATGCACAGAGTTATCTCTTCCTCTACCAGTAACATTTGTGATGGGTCTCTCCTTTCCATTTAAATTACTTTTCTTTTTGTGAACTGAAACATTTTTTTGAGCAAAACTTTTTTTACTACAAATATTTCTTAAGAATGATTTCGTGCTCTTACCCGGACCTTTCTTGCTGTTTTGACAAGTATTTGGAGAAGAGGACTGCTGCAATAAAACATCATCCTGCTGTCTTTGACGTTTTCTAGCCTTTCTTATTCTACTTTTTGTAGGCATTTTCCAAACTATGAAAGAATCTGCAGTTGAATCTGTGGAAAAATATAATATAAAATGTTATTAACCACTATTACCAAACAGTAAATAAATAACAGTCATCTAAAACTTAATGCCGTACTAATTATTTAACATAGCAAATGTTTTCCACCAGCACTGCATCACAAAAATGACACTCAATGGTACAAAACAGGCATACAACACTCATAAATCACTCCCTAATATTTTAAATCATTAATTCAGGATGACGATAAGATGTAGCCTATCGAAAGATTTGTTTAGGCCCAGATCTTTAGACTGGGGTGAATGTGTGTCATTGATCCACATTCAGTCCATCACCTGTTTTGTTTATTTGAGGTGAGGCCAACACATGGTTGCAGATAACATTTTCACTGAAAAAAACCAAGGTAAAAAAACATGTGAAGGCCTACCAATGAAGTAAATCATTAAATGAAAACCAATACATTTCTGGAAATATGCACTACTAGTGCTTCATAAGATGTTTTGGGTCATATTTATAAGGCATTTGAGTGTCTAGTATGCTATTTTACGTTCTTCATGGTGCAAATTTATTGTAAATACGCTCCCACCTGCGGTTGGCAAATTTAGATTTTGATTATGGGAGTTAGATAGGCATGTTAATAATTTCCCAAAAATGGTGTATAACCCCAAACAACCTTTGAAGCAAATGCTCTTAGCCATGTTATCCACCTCCCATTGGATAACATGGCTAAGAAGTGCTTGCAAATGTGAAAAAAAACGGCCGCAATGCATGAATATCGCTGAAAAATCAGCGATATTCATGCATTTTCCAGCAAATGCTCTTAGCCATGTTATCCACTTCCTATTAAATAACATGGCTAAGAACTGCTCAGGGCCCCATGAGGAACGCTTTCCATTTAAAAAGGGAAAAATAACATCAAAGACACTAAAATGCCTTCTAAATATGACCCCAAACAACCTATGAAGCTCTAAAAGTACATATCAAGAAATGTAATTGTTTATCACAAATGCGATTAAAAACAGCCGCAATGCATGAATATCGCTGAAAAGTCAACGATATTCATGCATTATCCAGCAAATGCTCTTAGCCATGTTATCCACCTCCCATTGGATAACATGGCTAAGAACTGCTCGCAAATGCGAAAAAAAACGGCCGCAATGCATGAATATCGCAGAAAAGTCAGCGATATTCATGCATTTTCCAGCAAATGCTCTTAGCCATGTTATCCACTTCCTATTAAATAACATGGCTAAGAACTGCTCAGGGCCCCATGAGGAACACTTTACATTTTAAAAGGAAAACATAACATCTTAGACACTCAAATACCTTATAAATATGGCTCAAAACAACCTATGAAGCTCTAGCAGTACATATCCAGAAATGTAATTGATTTCTTAAATCGTTTTTAAAAACAACATATCTGTTTCAGCTTACATAACAGACCATGGAATGGGCTCCATGTACCACAATAACTTGTGTTACTGCATGCCAGAATGTTACACCAAATATGCAATTACAATTTCTCTATGAAACTAATTCTATTAGTATATCACTAGAGACAAAACCACATTTTAAAAACACAGCTTTCTTCATCATTTTCTCCTTAAATCATACTATTCTCTATCTAAATTAAATAAATCTTTTCTCACCTTAGCAAATATTTTTTGAGTTTTGAAAACAGTCTCAGAAATACACCAAATTGTCTTCAGCAGAAGAAAAAGGATGCACTCCAAAGGCTGCAGCTATTGAAAGCACAGAAATACAGATATTCATTTCACATATCTCTCATATTAGCCAATCATACCTCTTCCCTCACTTTTTTCAAATCAAAACCCTTCCCCCCTCTGCCCTCTCTGCCTTGTTTCCATAGCAACCACCTCCTGGAAGACCTCTCATGTTTGCAAATTCACACAACAATGTTTCAATTGAACTCTGAACTCTCAGTGCACCTGCGTATCCAGAGCAATCTTTCATTAAATGTTTCTTCCTTGACCATTCAAATTACATGTTTCAAAGAACACATCCATGCACCCTAACTTTCTGTTTTCAGAAATGGAAATGCACCAATCACTGCTAATGAATCATTAGCATTGTAAATCCACAGTTTTTTTTCTTTAGAAACTCCTACTGTTTCAACTGCCCTTTCATTACCACACTTCATCTGACTGCAGAACAACCTTCTCCCACCATGTTTAAGGTCTGGATTGTTGGACATAGTTACATCCACTGGGCTCAAAGGTATGCTGAGAACAGAAATTTACCTAACCTCAATTTACAAGATGTGGAAATTAAGTGGTTGGGCCAAAGATGATTAAAATGTCACCAATTGATACCATTGGTGAAAACCTTTATGCATTTGCCAAAACCTGACCTGTTAATAGTGCACTGTGGAGGTAATGATTTGGGCACTTTGACAGGGGTAGGTCTGGAAATGCTTTTAAAGGACACCTTTGAGCAATTAATGGCACTTTTTCCTCAAACTGCCTTGGTATATTCCAATATATGCCAAAGACAGAAATGGAGGTGGTCCAACCAATTTTCTCCACAAATTGAGAAAGCGAGGAAGCATGTAAACAAATCTGTTTCAGCTTACATGAGAGACCATGGAATGGGCTCTCTGTACAACAATAACTTGCGTTACTACATGCAAGATATCTACAGAGGAGATGGAGTTCACTTCTCAGATGAGGGCAACAGAATTTTCATTCTGAATTTAAGACTGTGCATTGGTACCTACTTATAAGTACCTAAATGTACCATAAACCCAAAAGCTCTTCTCAGAGCTACCCTACATCTGATCACTCACAATTATTATTTTTCTCTAACTTTTTTCACTAATTTCCACAAAATTCGCTCCCCGGAGCGCTACCCGGTTCGCTAACCGAAAGCTAACCTCGCGGATTTTTTAAAAAAATGTTTTTTTTCCGCACATATAAGCCTCCTCAGCCACGCTCAGAAAACCTAGGGGGTCAAGATAAGTCTACCATGACCCCTTCTACCCATTCTAAACATTATTTGCCCTCCATCTTGTATCTTAATGCGACCGAAACACAAAATGGTGGACTCCCGTGACGCTTAAGGTTCGCTAACCGGGCCGCTTTCCGGAAAGCGGTCCTAAAAAAAGGTGGGAAAGTAATTTACAGAAAAACGACTAGAGACACTCTCACCAAATATAGATTAGCTCATACTACATAACAATCCCTTCCATTCTCACAAATTTCATTGAAATTTCATTTAGCCATTTAGCCTGTAGACCTCTCCAAGTACCGTGAGGTAAATTACTTCACAAAACACATCTGAATTGTTGGAATTGACAACCAATGAAAATGTTACTTTCATTTTCTACTTTTATTACCTGACATTTGATTGGTTATATATCTGTATATATATAAAGGGAGAGAAGGAAACACAGCCATTTTGACTACTACTTCTTGTTGTACCTCCTATTTCAATAGCTTCAAAAAACTTCAACTTCTTTGTGAAGGTAAGTTATAATTTAATATATTGTGCACTATAACTTAATATAGTAGACTTTTTCTGCTAGATATACACTATCCCTCTGTAGTAGTAATGTATTTAGATAGACTTCTCTGTTATAGTTATGAATGGAGTAAGGCTTGTCTTGGTTAAATCACATACACTTTTTTATAGTCCTATTTCCACTCTCATACTATACACTGCCAAAAGATAAATTCACTGATAAAAACTGCCTATCTAAAATTAATCCCAACAGTGCCCTATCTCTACTAATATATATTTTTTTAATCCAAATTTCAGGCAAAATGGAAGGCGAGCAGCAAGTTTCTTTTGAGATGGACCTGCAAGAGAGCAGCCAGGAATTAATTGAACAAATTGACATGGAATTTATGGATGAAAGCTTGGATAATGAACTGCTGCAATGTGTCCAAGCAGTAGATGTCCTCCTTGCAAATGAGGACATTTTGCAACCTCACAGATTGCAAACAATATTTCAAGAAAATAATGACATTTCAGACACTGAAATGTTAGAAAGTTTAATAAATTATGAAAAAGAATCAAAATAAAAAAAACACTTTAAAAAAAAGAAAACAAAAAAAAACAAGAAAAACAACAAACAATTAACATACAGTATTAGAAAAGTCTTTCATTCTTTTATCCATAAAGTTCGCTGCCCAGAACGCTTTCCGGTTCGCGAACTTGGCGCTTACCACGCAAAAAAAAAATTTTTTTTTTTTTTTTGGACCCTCCTAGGCCCTTTTAAATCCTCCACATCTAACCTAGGGGGTCAACGAGGATCTACTATGCCCCCTTATGGTAATTTCCCCCTTTGTTTTGGCCTCCTCTTGTCTCTCGATCCTACCGAGAGACAAGATGGCGGCCGCTCCGGACTGTTTAGAATGTTGACAGACACCGGAGGGCCAATCAGCTTCGCATCGCAAAGTTCCGATACGCGAAAGGTTCGCTAACCGGATCGCTGCCCGGAGCGCTGTTACAGATATATATCTTGATTTAAACGTTAATTTCTCAAAATCCACTGAAGCACATATATTGAGACCTAGCAAAGGCACATCGGGCTAACAGTCCCTACAATTTTGCCAAGTTTCGTGAAAATCCATTCAGCCGTTCGGGCTAAAAGTGAGTCCAACCGCCCTATGGAAATTAACATGGGAAAAAGGCGTTTTGGGACCCCCCTTTTTTCTCGGCCCCCCCTCCACAAAACCCCCCCAAATTTTCAAGGGCTGCTCAGAAACAAAATGTGCCATTTTCCTGAAAATTTCAGCCAATTCCGTCCACAAACGCAAAAGTTATTAGGCATAGAATTTTCAGAAATCCCATAGGGAAAAAATCCTAACTATATATACCTACTGGCGACCGCCAGTAGGTAATATATATATATATATATATATATATATATTCACTGAAAAAAACATAGGTTATAGACCATATATAGTTAGGGATTAGCATTTACAAAACCTTAATTTACTCGCACAAAACCATAGAAATTCGCATATATAGTTAGTTGCAATAACTATATATCGCACACCCGCAATCCACTGCTGATGATGTCACATATTACATCATTCATGACATGGTCAGTGACATCACTGATGACATCACTGATGACATCTCAAATGACATCACTGATGACAACACCCAGTGACTGTATGTTTCTGTAAAGTTAAAATATGTCTTACATATTGAAGAATGAGTGGATGTATAAGTGTCTGGATGAAGGATTTAGTAGGTGCATGACTGACTGTATGAGTGAGTGATTAAATGTGTCTCACTGAGTGCATGGGTTAGTGACTAAACTGTCTTAATTTGTGCATTATTATGTCTTTTGTTCTGTAAACTGCTGCATGTGTTAATCAGTAGCTATATGAGTAACTATATGGGTTATTGATTGGTTGCCCAAGTATTTGTATGGGAGACTGAGTATGTGTGTGGGTGGCTGGGAGGTGTGTGACTCTGTGCATAGATGTGTGAGCAGTTGATTCACTAGATGTATGGGTTCAAAAGTGCATGTGGAAACAGCTGCATGGGCAGTTGACTGTGTGCATGAGTGTATTGGTGAGTGAATGGATATCTCAGTGCTACATGTCAAACTAAGTACATATGTAAAACACAGTACATGTGAGAGTTGAATATATAAATAACTGTGCATAAGAGCCAGTGAATGTGTAAGTGGCTGTATGGATCATTGTGAACTTGTATCAGGGATTGTATAAGAGAGTAAATATGTGTTAGAATATGTTTGAATTTGTAAGGTGTGTATAACTGTATAGTTGAGGAAATGGAGGAGTGATTGATTCTTTTCATGACTGACTAGATGTATGAGTAACTCCATGGATGAGTGACAATCTGTGAGTGTCTGTTTACACTGATTGTATCTAAGGTTATATTAGAGTCTGAAGAGGTTCATCGTATTATCACATGAATGATATTATCAGTGATGTGATCAGTAATGTCAAATGAGATGTCATCAGTGATGTCATCAGTGATGTAATTTGAGATGTCATCAGTGATGTCATCAGTGATGTCATTTGAGATGTCATCAGTGATGTCATTTGAGATGTCATCAGTGATGTCATCAGTGATGTCACTGACCATGTCATGAATGATGTAATATGTGACATCATCAGCAGTGGATTGTGGGTGCGCGATATATAGGTATTGCAACTAACTATATATGCGAATTTCTATGGTTTTGTGCGAGTAAATTAAGGTTTTGTAAATGCTAATCCCTAACTATATATGGTCTATAACCTATGGTTTTTTTCAGTGAATTTTCAAGGTTTTTTAAATGCTAATTCCTAACTATATATGGTCTATAACCTATGGTTTTTTCAGTGAATTTCAATGGTTTTTTAATAGCAAATATCAAAAGCTGTAAAATGTCAAGTACGTGGTAGGTAAAAACATTTTCGTATTTATGCACGCTGATGTGCTTTGAACGCTACCCCCCCTCCTCTTTTCTTTTAGGAGTATTCTCTCTTTGCAGATAGTGAAGGGTAGGTAACGTAAGCCTTTGCCCCCGTTGTAACCCGTCGTGCCTGCTTCCCTCTCCATTTGATTGATTGTTATCCAAGCATTTACTGTTTTAGAATTGGTTCTCTTTGGTTCATTCTCTATTTACAAACAAGCACAGAGTCGCAATACTCTGTTTAGTCTTTGCAGATAGTGAAAAATCATTTAAAAAAACAAAAGGAATCGAGCAAAATCAGTAGGCCACTAATGGGATCTCTTTTTGACCTCGCTAAAATAGAAACATTAGGAACAACCCCTCATGAGAAATACGAAACTAGTGAGATGAACTGAGCTCAACACCATGATGGCTGCAAGACAGCTCGGCTCCGCCGGCCACCCCGCCTCAAATAACGACTAAGCCTATGCAAATATTATAAATATATACAACACACCAGCAAAGTAACAGGGTAAAACGTTTTATTAAATAACTATTTACATGGCAGCCGGTAGAGAAGAACTTGCCCTCCCCTCTTTGACTGATTGTTCTTGTTGCCTGTCCCTTCTCTTGTCATTTAACAGAACTTGTTGGACTGCTGAAAGGGGTTGTATTCCGACCGCTGGTTGGTGGAGACATTTTGACTATATTCTGGACCTGCGTTGTCGCGTAATGCGTCATATGACGCGCCGGGTTAGCGCACCCGGAAGTGCTCCGGTGCGCTAGGCGCAGCTTCCCGGAAACGATCCAGAGCGCGGCGCGCAGCATGTTACGTAAGCATAACAGGTCATGTGACTTGTTAATAAAACTTTTCATTGGTTCATTTTACTTTTGTTATTCTAATGATGAAAGGCTTGGTCATCTGACCTAAGAATAACGCTTTTCATTGCTTTCGAACATTTTTTTTTTTCCCAAATGATGAAAGCCCCACCTTTTTTTTTCTCACTCTGACTTGTAAAGCAAAGGACCCAGATGCATTTACAGTTTATCACTAACAATGTTGCAGGCTAATGTATTTTCCCGGGAAATTTACAACTGTCCTGCAAGTAAAATATTCCTTTTTCGAGAAAAAGGGCGTTTCTTCGTCCCATGAGGGAGCCGTTGAGTAAAAGAGGCTCGGCCTGCTGTCTTAGTCGCTGATAGGCATGAATATCAGATTCTTATCGATCACTTTATGTTGCAGGAGTAGAAAACACAACAGCCCTTGACCATTTATCTTTACTGCGTTCCTGCGTATTATACCTTTTAACAGTCATGTAATTGGACTGCTTTATTTCACTTGCCTTTTACTGATTCGAAAACAGTGGCTATTATTCAAAACTTTACCAATGTAGGTACTACTACCATGTTTTTTTAAAAAAACCTTTATTGTGAAAATGTTAGTATACAAATACGGGCCTATAACCACGTGGGCCGGCCACGGAGCAAACTGGAATCGTATATGATGAGGGCACATTTACACTGTAAAAGAACGTAACGGGCGACCCATTAGATTGCAAGAACTAAGGTGTCTAACATTTGCGGAATCGGTGGACGTACATTTTATAATTAAAGTACGACAGGGCCAGTTACAATAAAATTATCTAGATATACATTTGCGGGCAAGTACCATGGGTGACGTTAATTCGAACTTTCAATAGTACAGTAATCAATAACACATCAGAACTTAATATCAATAAGGATGTCAAAAAGTTCAATCAATTCTCGTCCCCGCCCGCCATGTGCTTCAAAACTGCATACGTATCTCGTGATATCAAGGTTGGGCAACCAGTACACAACAAGGAGTTACGAGTCCCATTTATACCGGCGCTATTTTGAGCGAGGCCGGGCAGGTCCAGGATATAGTCAAAAAGTCTCCACCAACATCTGTCACCATGACCGTAGACACCAGCTGCTTCATACTTATTGTAATTCTCCTGTTTTCCTTCCCCCCCCCCTACATCCTACTATCCGTTCTTTCTGTACTACTACCTGACCTCCGATGCCCCCGACTGACTCATACACGTCTCTTTACTCCATTGCCTTTCTAATGCGCCCTTTGGCGTTTCTTTCCTGGTTTGGTTATCTTTATAAAATAATAAAAACAACCTGCAAGGTCCTGCTGTAATTTGTTTCACACATTCGTCCTCCTGATACTATGCTGCCTTGCCTCCGGGGTGTAAGGCTGAATAGCTGTGTGCTTGTATATAATAAAGGTTTTAAAAAATTAAAAAAAAAAAAAAAAAAGTCTCCACCAACCAGCGGTCGAACCAGAACCATTTTCGGCAGTCCAAAAATGTTCCGTTAAATGACAACAGAAGAAATAGGCAACAAGAACAATCAGTCAAAAGAGGGGACGCTTTCGTGAATGGGGCCCAAGCCCTAGCAGACAAGCGTCCGAGTTCCAAGGTGTCCCAGGGCCATTTTAGTGGACCAGGCCCAAATCCAAAGAGCCTGCCGCCATTTTAAGAGTCCTGTGGCAGCCGCCTATCGCTGCACCGCAAGAGTGGGCGCAACTCAACTACATGGTGAGCGAGACGCTGTAGCCACAAGAGCGGGCGGTAAACAGCTGAATGGCGGATGAGGCACAGTGTAGCAAAAGCGGGCGGAATGGCAACTGAAACGGTAAAGGGGCGCCCCACTACAGCAGACAAGCCTCCACCTGGGGAGGCCCGTTCACGCCGCCTCCCCCCCCCCCCCCCCCAGGGCGCCCCACACCGTTTTTCGGAGCAGCATTGTAGGATGCCAAAACCAGTGCGGCAACTTACTGGACATCACCTGGGTGCCGTCCAGATCTCGGCGCGTTCTGCTGCCTTGGGACTATTCGCACAACAGACCGCTACTGACGAGGCACAGTGCAGCAAAAGCGGGCGGAAAACCGCTGAATGGCAAGTGAAACGCTAAAGAGGGGCCCACTACATCAGACGAGCCTCCACCTGGGGAGGCCCGTTCACGCCGCCTCCCCCCCCCCCCCCCCCCGGGGAGCCCCACGCCGTTTTTCGGAGCAGCATTGTAGGATACCAAAACCAGTGCGGGACCCAGGTGACATCACCTGGGTGCCGTCCAGAACTCAGCACGTTGTGCTGCCTTGGGACTATTCGCACAAAAGACAGCTACTGACCATTGTTGCTTCTGTTTTAAAAATTATTTTTTAACGTGTTTACTGTTTTTGTTGCGTTGTATATATTTATAAGTTATTAAAGTGTTATAATCCTACTACTTTGTTGGAGTGCTATATATTTTTAATGTGACACATAATTGTGAAGGCTTTGATGTACAAAAACGCATCCCTGGAATCTTCCGCTTCAGGCTCGGTCCCACACACCCTCACAGTGAGAATCCCCTCCCCAATCACAATACAGGATGGTTATCAGATAGTAGGGACACGTGTGGTGTGACGGATCTCATCGGGTGGGGGCCTTGATCTACTGTAACTCCTTTGAAGAGGGGTGATTCTTTACAGTTGAGGCCATAAACTACATCCGCAGGGCTAGGTGATAGCCTGGGACCGGCCTGGACAATCGGACACAGAGGAAGAGGAATGTCAGAGGGTGCGGTAGTGAATAGGGTGAAAGGGTGGTGTCGGGCGGGCACAGGGTGTGATTCTCAGGGAAGAGCAGCGCAGATGGGGGGAGGTTTATGGCCCATGCATAAGACAGAGAGCGGGGTGACCAGTGTGTGGGGGAGATGCTTGCGAGGGTGGGGAGCCATGCTGAGGATCGGCGGCGTGCAGAGAGTGGGTCTGGTCAAGGCATCTAAAATGGCTGCCGTGCACGACAAAAGTGTGGCATTGGAAAAAAGCAAGATGGCGCAGACAATGTTTATCAATACGAATTAATTTATAACAATTATTTTTAACAATATATTTACTCGCAGTGTCAAAATGGCGGTCAACACTTCCTGATTTCCTTCGAATCGAACGTTAACAGACGTCACGATCGGCGGCGTGCAGAGAGTGGGTCTGGTCAAGGCATCTAAAATGGCTGCCGTGCACGACAAAAGTGTGCCATTGGAAAAAAAGCAAGATGGCGCAGACAATGTTTATCAATACATACGTGTGAGCGTTTTTTTTTTTGCTGCGTGACGTCTGTTAACGTTCGATTCAAAGGAGATCAGGAAGTGTTGACCGCCGTTTTGACACTGCGAGTAAATATATTGTTAAAAATAATTGTTATAAATTAATCCGTATTGATAAACATTGTCTGCGCCATCTTGCTTTTTTTCCAATGGCACCCTTTTGTCGTGCACGGCAGCCATTTTAGATGCCTTGACCAGACCCACTCTCTGCACGCCGGCGATCGTCACGTCTGTTAACGTTCGATTCAAAGGAAATCAGGAAGTGTTGACCGCCATTTTGACACTGCGAGTAAATATATTGTTAAAAATAATTGTTATAAATTAATTCGTATTGATAAACATTGTCTGCGCCATCTTGCTTTTTTTCCAATGCCACACTTTTGTCGTGCACGGCAGCCATTTTAGATGCCTTGACCAGACCCACTCTCTGCACGCCGCCGATCCTCAGCATGGCTCCTCACTCTCGCAAGCATCTCCCCCACGCACTGGTCACCCCCGCTCTCTCTCTCATGCATTAATTATGTGTCACATTAAAAATATATAGCACTCCAACAAAGTAGTAGGATTATAACACTTTAATAACGTATAAATATATACAACGCAACAAAAACAGTAAACACGTTAAATTTTTTTTATTTAAGCAGAAGCAACAATGGTCAATAGCGGTCTGTTGTGCGAATAGTCCGAAGGCAGCACAAAGTGCTGAGTTCTGGACGGCACCCAGGTGATGTCACCTGAGTGCCGCACTGGTTTTGGTATCCTACAATGCTGCTCCGAAAAATGGCGTGGGGCGCCCCGGGGGGGGGGGGGGGAGGCGGCGTGAACGGGCCTCCCCAGGTGGAGGCTCGTCTGCTGTAGTGGGGCGCCCCTTTAGCTTTTCACTTGCCATTCAGCGGTTTTCCGCCCGCTTTTGCTGCACTGTGCCTCGTCAGTAGCGGTCTGTTGTGCGAATAGTCCCAAGGCAGCAGAACGCGCTGAGATCTGGACGGCACCCAGGTGATGTTCTTTACTTGCCGCACTGGTTTTGGCATCCTACAATGCTGCTCCGAAAAACAGCGTGGGGCACCCCGGGGGGGGGGGGGAGGCGGTGTGAACGGGCCTCCCCAGGTGGAGGCTCGTCTGCTGTAGTGGGGCGCCACTTTGCCGTTTCTGTTGCCTTTCCGCCCGCTTTTGCTACACTGTGCCTCATCCGCCATTCAGCTGTTTACCGCCCGCTCTTGCGGCTACAGCGTCTCGCTCACCATCTAGTTGAGTTGCGCCCACTCTTGCGGTGCAGCGATAGGCGGCTGCCACAGGACTCTTAAAATGGCGGCCGGCTCTTCGGATTTGGGCCTGGTCCACTAAAATGGCCCTGGGACACCTTGGAACTCGGACGCTTGTCTGCTAGGGCTTGGGCCCCATTCTCTAAAGCGTCCCCTCAGCCTTGAAGATTCTACAAAAGTCTTGGGGGCCCCCGACTCCCGCAGGCTTCCGGTGGGGAGCGGCTGCCATGATTGCTTGCGGAATGGCCACGACGGAGCTACAAGATGGTGGTGCTCTCATGCTGATGCCAGCTTCAGTCTGAAACATCCAGAAACACTGTAGACTGTCAATTCGATGAGTTCCAGTGGAGCCCCAACATGACCCGGTAGGGAAGAACTTGCCCTCCCCTTTTTTGAGTGATGGTTCTTGTTGCCTGTCCCCTCTGTTGTCATCTAATGGAACCTTTTTGGATTGCCGAGTGAGAAAAAAAAAGGTGGGGCTTTCATCGTTTGGGAAAAAAAAATGTTTTAATCCAATGAAAAGTGTTATTTTTAGGTCATATGATCAAGCATTTCATCATTAGGAAACCAAAAGTAAAATGAACCAATGAAAAGTTTTATAAACAAGTCACATGACCTGTTATGCGGCTTTGGGCTATAAAAAGCCTACAAAATCAGTTGGCCTGTGAGGCGGCGTCAGTAGCGGACCGATGTGCGAATAGGCCGAAGGCAGCATAACGCGCCGAGATCCGGATGGCACCGAGGTGGTGTCCAGCAAGTTGCCGCACTGGTGTGGCCATCCTACAATGCTGCGCCGAAAGACGGCGTGTCCAGCTGAGTTGCGGTCACTCTTGCTGCTACAGTACGCCGAAGGCAGCACAACGCGCCAAGATCCGGATGGCACCGAGGTGGTGTCCAGCAAGTTGCCGCACTGGTGTGGCCATCCTACAATGCTGCGCCGAAAGACGGCGTGTCCAGCTGAGTTTCTCCCGCTCTTGCGGTACAGTGACTCGAACGCGCCGAGATCCGGATGGCACCGAGGTGGTGTCCAGCAAGTTGCTGCACTGGTGTGGCCATCCTACAATGCTGCGCCGAAAGACGGCGTGTCCAGCTGAGTTGCGGTCACTCTTGCTGCTACAGTACGCCGAAGGCAGCACAACGCGCCAAGATCCGGATGGCACCGAGGTGGTGTCCAGCAAGTTGCCGCACTGGTGTGGCCATCCTACAATGCTGCGCCGAAAGACGGCGTGTCCAGCTGAGTTTCTCCCGCTCTTGCGGTACAGTGACTCGAACGCGCCGAGATCCGGATGGCACCGAGGTGGTGTCCAGCAAGTTGCCGCACTGGTGTGGCCATCCTACAATGCTGCGCCGAAAGACGGCGTGTCCAGCTGAGTTGCAGTCACTCTTGCTGCTACAGTTCGCCGAAGGCAGCACAACGCGCCGAGATCCGGATGGCACCGAGGTGGTGTCCAGCAAGTTGCCGCACTGGTGTGGCCATCCTACAATGCTGCGCCGAAAGACGGCGTGTCCAGCTGAGTTTCTCCCGCTCTTGCGGTACAGTGACCCGAACGCGCCGAGATCCGGATGGCACCGAGGTGGTGTCCAGCAAGTTTCACTGGTGTGGCCATCCTACAATGCTGCGCCGAAAGACGGCATGGGGTGCCGGGGGGGGGGAGGGGGAGGCAGCGCAAACGGGCCTCTCCCTCCTCCCCAGGTGGAGGCACCTCAGTTGCAGTGGGGTGCCTCTTAGCGTTTCACTCGCCTTTCAGCTGAGTTCCGCCCGCTTTTGCGGTACAGTGACTCACCCGCCATCTAGCTGAATTGCGGCTATTCTTGTGGTGCAGCGATAGCCGGCTGCAACAAGACTCTCAAAATGGCGGCCAGCTCTTTGGATTTGGGCCTGGTCCACTAAAATGGCTCTGGGACACCTTGGAACTCGGACGCTTGCCTGCTAGGGCATGGGCCCCATTCATGAAAGCGTCCCCTCTTTTGACTGATTGTTCTTGTTGCCTATTTCTTCTGTTGTCATTTAACGGAACATTTTTGGACTGCCGAAAATGGTTCTGGTCCGACCGCTGGTTGGTGGAGACATTTTGACTATATCCTGGACCTGCCCGGCCTCGCCCAAAATGGCGCCGGTATAAATGGGACTCGTAACTCCTTGTTGTGTACTGGTTGCCCAACCTTGATATCACGAGATACGTATGCAGTTTTGAAGCACATGGCGGGCGGGGACGAGAATTGATTGAACATTTTGACATCCCTATTGATATTAAGTTCTGATGTGTTATTGATTACTGTACTATTGAAAGTTCGAATTAACGTCACCCATGGTACTTGCCCGCAAATGTATATCTAGATAATTTTATTGTAACTGGCCCTGTCATACTTTAATTATAAAATGTACGTCCACCGATTCCGCTATTGTTAGACACCTTAGTTCTTGCAATCTAATGGGTCGCCCGTTACGTTCTTCTACAGTGTAAATGTTCCCTCATCATATACGATTCCAGTTTGCTCCGTGGCCGGCCCACGTGGTTATAGGCCCGTATTTGTATACTGACATTTTCACAATAAAGGTTTTTTAAAAAAAACATGGTAGTAGTACCTACATTGGTAAAGTTTTGAATAATAGCCACTGTTTTCGAATCAGTAAAAGGCAAGTGAAATAAAGCAGTCCAATTACATGACTGTTAAAAGGTATAATACGCAGGAACGCAGTAAAGATAAATGGTCAAGGGCTGTTGTGTTTTCTACTCCTTCAACATAAAGTGATCGATAAGAATCTGATATTCATGCCTATCAGCGACTAAGACAGCAGGCCGAGCCTCTTTTGCTCAACGGCTCCCTCATGGGACGAAGAAACGCCCTTTTTCTCGAAAAAGGAATATTTTACTTGCAGGACAGTTGTAAATTTCCCGGGAAAATACATTAGCCTGGAACATTGTTAGTGATAAACTGTAAATGCATCTGGGTCCTTTGCTTTACAAGTCAGAGTGAGAAAAAAAAAGGTGGGGCTTTCATCATTTGGGAAAAAAAAAATGTTCGAAAGCAATGAAAAGCGTTATTTTTAGGTCATATGACCAAGCCTTTCATCATTAGAATAACAAAAGTAAAATGAACCAATGAAAAGTTTTATTAACAAGTCACATGACCTGTTATGCTTACGTTACGCGCTTCGTGCCGCGCTCTGGATCGTTTCCGGGAAGCTGCGCCTTGCGCACCGGAGCACTTCCGGGTGCGCTAACACGGCGCGTCATATGACGCATTACGCGACAACGCAGGTCCAGAATATAGTCAAAATGTCTCCACCAACCAGCGGTCGGCACACAACCCCTTTCAGCAGTCCAAAAAGTTCTGTTAAATGACAAAAGAAGGGACAGGCAACAAGAACAATCAGTCAAAGACGGGAGGGCAAGTTCTTCTCTACCGGGTCACGTTGGGGCTCCACCGGAACTGATCGAATTGGTAGTATACAGTGTTTCTGGATGTTTCAGATTGAAGCTGGCGTCAGCATGAAAGCACCCCGTGGCTACGTCGTGGCCATTCCGCAAGCAATCATGGCAGTCGCTCGCCACCGGAAGTCTGCGGGAGTGGGGGGCCCCGGTGACTTTTGTAAAATCTTCAAGGCTGAGGGGACGCTTTTAGGAATGGGGTCCATGCCCTAGCAGTCAAGCGTCCGAGTTCCAAGGTGTCTCAGGGCCATTTTAGTGGACCAGGCCTAAATCCGAAGAGCCGGCCACCATTTTGAGAGTCCTGTTGCAGCCGCCTATCGCTGCACCGCAAGAGTGGGCGCAATTCAAGTGGATGGTGGGCGAGACGCTGCAGCCGCAAGAGCGGGCGCAACTCAGCTGGTTGCGTGAAGCGCTGGGGTGTACCTGAGAAACCTCCACCTGGGGAGGTGGGGGAGGCTCGTTCGCGCCGCCTCTCCCTTGTAGTGCATCCTACGCCGTCTCCTGGCGCAGGAATATGTGATGGTCAGACTAGGGCACCGCAGGACGTGTCTTCAGGTCAAACGGATTGTGGGACAATGTTCAGAATAGAAGAGTCACCAAAAGGCAAAAAGTTCTGCTTGACCCCGGGAGCCGGCCGCCTATGTCGGGGGCGATCTCAGGCCACACCAGGGCAACAAGACTTGGGGAGGGGGTCGGCGCCATCACACCGCCCCTCGGGGACCTCCGTCAAGCGGTTCAGAAAGGCACCGCATCACATTGTTTTCCAATGCAGTCAGGTCCACAAACAGCCCCCACTTACTTTGAGAATAGTGAAGCTGCAGCAGGTGCAAATAAACTTCAGACAGTGTTACAAGCGCTGCTCGGAACCCTCAACTATGGCACCCAACATCCAGGACTTATGCCATTTGTGCAAGGCAGTGACATCGAAGTAACTCAGGGACCAAGGAACATACCATATCCAGAGTCCTTCCCACAGCGTCTGCCTTCCTTGTTACCTAGTTATGGTTCTTTCACTCCCACTCCAGGCTTTTAGTCTGTGGATGGAAAACCATGAACCTACACTCACCTATGAAAATGTTACTATTGATGCTTGACTGAGGCCAAGGAGATCAGAGTGCATGAGTCTCATGCTCGATCGATTGAGCTAGCCGGATCAGGCAACAAAAAGGTGGTGGTGGGGGTGGCGGCATCAGCAAGGCATCCTCACACACAACTTGTCGGACATCAGCTCTGGATGTACTGGGGACGAGTCTTGGCTCATGGTGTCGTCCCCGGGCAATTTGCACAACGGTTCTCCACCCCTAGGCCGCCAGCTATGCTACCTCGACAGGAATAGTGATGGATGTTGCAGCAGGCTGCCATGTAAATAATTATTTAATAAAACGTTTTACCCTGTTACTTTGCTGGTGTGTTGTATATATTTATAATATTTGCATAGGGTTTGTCGTTATTTTGGGCGGGGTGGGTGGCGGAGCCGAGCTGTCTTGCAGCCATCATGGTGTCGAGGTCAGTTCATGTCACTAGTTTCGTATTTCTCATGAGGGGTTGTTCCTAATGTTTCTATTTTAGCGAGGTCAAAAAGAGATCCCATTAGTTGCCTACTGATTTTGCTTGATTCCTTTTGTTTTTTTAAACGATTTTTCACTATCTGCAAAGACTAAACAGAGTATTGCGACTCTGTGCTTATTTGTAAATAGAGAATGAACAAAGAGAACCAATTCTAAAACAGTAAATGCTTGGATAATAGTCAATGAAATGGAGAGAGAAGCAGGCACGACGGATTACAACGGGGGCAAAGGCCTGCGTTACCTACCCTTCACTATCTGCAAAGAGAGAATACTCCTTAAAGAAAAGAGGAGGGGGGGGCAGTGTTCAAAGCACATCAGCGTGCATAAACACAAAATGTTTTTATCTATCACATACTTGACATTTTAAAGCTTTTCATATTTGCTATTAAAAAACCATTGAAATTCACTGAAAAAAACATAGGTTATAGACCATATATAGTTAGGAATTAGCATTTACAAAACCTTGAAAATTCACTGAAAAAACCATTGGTTATAGACCATATATAGCTAGGGATTAGCATTTACAAAACCTTAATTTACTCGCACAAAACCATTGAAATTCGCATATATAGTTAGTTGCAATAACTATATATCGCGCACCCGCAATCCACTGCTGATGATGTCACATATTACATCATTCATGACATGGTCAGTGACATCACTGATGACATCACTGATGACATCTCAAATGACATCACTGATGACATCTCAAATGACATCACTGATGACATCACTGATGACATCTCAAATGACATCACTGATGACATCACTGATGACATCTCATTTGATATTACTGATCACATCACTGATAATATCATTCATGTGATAATACGATGAACCTCTTCAGACTCTAATATAACCTTAGATACAATCAGTGTAAACAGACACTCACAGATTGTCACTCATCCATGGAGTTACTCATACATCTAGTCAGTCATGAAAAGAATCAATCACTCCTCCATTTCCTCAACTATACAGTTATACACACCTTACTAATTCAAACATATTCTAACACATATTTAATTTCCTATACGATCCCTAATACAATTTCACAATGATCCATACAGCCACTCACACATTCACTGGCTCTTATGCACGGTTATTTATATATTCAACTCTCACATGTACTGTGTTTTACATATGTACTTACTTTGACATGTAGCACTGAGATATCCATTCACTCACCAATACACTCATGCACACAGTCAACTGCTCATGCAGCTGTTTCCACATGCACTTTTGAACCCATACATCTAGTGAATCAACTGCTCACACATCAATGCACAGAGTCATACACCTCCCAGCCACCCACAAACATACTCAGTCTCCCATACAAATACTTGGTCAACCAATCAATAACCCATATAGTTACTCATATAGCTACTGATTAACACATGCAGCAGTTTACAGAACAACAGACATAATAATGCACAAATTAAGACAGTTTAGTCACTAACCCATGCACTCAGTGAGACACATTTAATCACTCTCTCATACAGTCAGTCATGCACCTACTAAATCCTTCATCCAGACACTTATACATCCACTCATTCTTCAATATGTAAGACATATTTTAACTCTACAGAAACATACAGTCACTGGATGTTGTCATCAATGATGTCATCAGTGATGTCACTGACCATGTCATGAATGATGTAATATGTGACATCATCAGCAGTGGATTGCGGGTGCGCGATATATAGTTATTGCAACTAACTATATATGCGAATTTCAATGGTTTTGTGCGAGTAAATTAAGGTTTTGTAAATGCTAATCCCTAACTATATATGGTCTATAACCAATGTTTTTTTCAGTGAATTTTCAAGGTTTTGTAAATGCTAATTCCTAACTATATATGGTCTATAACCTATGGTTTTTTCAGTGAATATATATATATATATTCACTGAAAAAACCATAGGTTATAGACCATATATAGTTAGGAATTCGCATTTACAAAACCTTATTTTACTCACACAAAACCATTGAAATTCCATATATAGTTAGTTGCACTAACTATATATCGCGCACCCGCAATCCACTGCTGATGATGTCACATATTACATCATTCATGACATGGTCAGTGACATCACTGATGACATCACTGATGACATCTCAAATGACATCACTGGTGACATTTCAAATGACATCACTGATGACATCACTGATGACATCTCATTTGACATTACTGATCACATCACTGATGATATCATTCATGTGATAATACGATGAACCTCTTCAGACTCTAATATAACCTTAGATACAATCAGTGTAAACAGACACTCAGAGACTGTCACTCATCCATGGAGTTACTCACACACCTAGTCAGTCATGCAAAGAATCAATCACACCTCCATTTCCTCAACTATACAGTTATACAAACGTTACTTATTCAAACATATACTAACACATATTTACTCTCTTATACAATCCCTGATACAAGTTCACAATGATCCATACAGCCTCTCACACATTCACTGGCTCTTATGCACAGTTATTTATATATGTCAACTCTCACATGTACTGTGTTTTACATATGTACTTACTTTGACATGTAGCACTGAGATATCCATTCACTCACCAATACACTCATGCACACAGTCAACCGCCCATACAGATGTTTCCACATGCACTTTTGAAACCATACATCTAGTGAATCAACTGCTCACACATCTATGCACAGAGTCATACACCTCCCAGCCACCCACACACACACTCAGTCTCCCATACAAATACTTGGGCAACCAATCAATAACCCATATAGTTACTCATATAGCTACTTATCAACACATGCAACAGTTTACAGAACAACAGACATAATGATGCACAAATTAAGACAGTTTAGTCACTAACCCATGCACTCAGTGAGACACATTTAATCACTCACTCATACAGTCAGTCATGCACCTACTAAATCCTTCATCCAGACACTTATACATCCACTCATTCTTCAATATGTAAGACATATTTTAACTTTACAGAAACATACAGTCACTGGATGTTGTCATCAGTGATGTCATCAGTTATGTCATTTGAGATGTCATCAGTGATGTCATCAGTGATGTCACTGACCATGTCATGAATGATGTAATATGTGACATCATCAGCAGTGGATTGCGGGTGCGCGATATATAGTTAGTGCAACTAACTATATATGGAATTTCAATGGTTTTGTGTGAGTAAAATAAGGTTTTGTAAATGCGAATTCCTAACTATATATGGTCTATAACCTATAGTTTTTTCAGTGAATTTTCAAGGTTTTGTAAATGCTAATTCCTAACTATATATGGTCTATAACCTATGGTTTTTTCAGTGAATTTTCAAGGTTTTGTAAATGCCAATTCCTAACTATATATGGTCTATAACCTATGGTTTTTTCAGTAAATATATATATATATACATACATATATAAACATATATCATCTGTATATCTATATAAATACAAACATAAATGCATGCATACATATACTTATATGCATACAGATGCATGTTATTTACATGAAAGTTGAAAAAACACTAATAAAAGCAAAGCTAAAAAGCCACCTCATTACAAACAGAATGGCTTTAACTTAAACGAGTGTGAGATCTATTGCATTTTCAATGCTTGTTTACTTTGGTTCCATCAAGAAGGCATTCGGATGTGTCACACATTTGCCATAAATTCTGAATGTTAGCACTCTAGTTGCACATTAGATCACTGTAGTAAAGCTACTGCTCACCAGGGACGTCTGCTGCTGGTATTCAAAGTGCATGTTTCAGTCTGCATGTCAGAATTTTTTTAATGAAATAGAAGAGGATTTGAGAAGTCACTCAAAATGATCCCTAATTTTTCTTTCTGAAGCACTAATCATACTTTCTATGGCAAAATTAACCCCCTCATGTTGTTCCTTTTTAAATTGAGTGTTTTCAGACTTACCACTTCATTCCAATCAAGATGGCTTCTGGTGTGCCATACTTTTGTCATAAGTAGGACTGTTAGCGCTCTAGTTGTTCTTTAGAACACTCTGGGACATTCTGTCATTGGGCTATACTTGGGCTACATCTGGGTGATATTTGGGCTACATTTGGGCTCTTTTGTCTCTGGTGGCCATTTTGGGAGACTGCATGTCAGAATTTTTTAATGAAATAGAAGAGGATTTGAAAAGTCACTCAAAATGTGCCCTAATTTTTCTTTCTGCAGCACTAATAATACCTTCTATTGCATAATATACCCCCTCATTTTGTTCCTTTTTAAATTAAATGTTTTAAGAGTTACCACTTTATTCCCATCACGATGGCTCCAGGTGTTCTATACCTTTGTAATAAGTAGGACTGTTAGCGCTCTAGTTGTTCTTTAGAACACTCTGGGACATTCTGTCATTGGGCTGTACTTGGGCTACATCTGGGTGATATTTGGGCTACATTTGGGCTCTTTTGTCTCTGGTGGCCATTTTGGGAGACTGCATGTCAGAATGTTTTAATGAAATAGAAAAGGATTTGAGAAGTCACTCAAAATGTGCCCTAATTTTTAATTCTGCAGCACTAATCATACTTTCTATGGCAAAATATACCCCCTCATGTTGTTTCTTTTTAAATTAAATGTTTTAAGAGTTACCACTTTATTCCAATCAAGATGGCTTCAGGTGTGCCATACCTTTGTAATAAGTAGGACTGTTAGCGCTCTAGTTGTTCTTTAGAACACTCTGGGACATTCTGTCATTGGGCTATACTTGGGCTACATCTGGGTGATATTTGGGCTACATTTGGGCTCTTTTGTCTCTGGTGGCCATTTTGGGAGACTGCATGTCAGAATGTTTTAATGAAATAGAAAAGGATTTGAGAAGTCACTCAAAATGTGCCCTAATTTTTCATTCTGCAGCACTAATCATACTTTCTATGGCAAAATATACCCCCTCATGTTGTTTCTTTTTAAATTAAATGTTTTAAGAGTTACCACTTTATTCCAATCAAGATGGCTTCAGGTGTGCCATACCTTTGTAATAAGTAGGACTGTTAGCGCTCTAGTTGTTCTTTAGAACACTCTAGGAGGCTGCAGTAGAACACAAAGGAATCAACTGACAGTCTCTGTCCTTGTTGGATGTACATGTTTTACTGAGAATGTCAGACTTCATTTTCACATGACTGAGAAAGATAATGTGAATTTACCGAAAATATGTTTTCAGTTTAGCTTATAGATCCCCTTCCAAACCACTGTGGGAAAATCATGAGATATTAGTTTCCTTTCAAACAATATTCATGATATCACAGCAGAAGGTTTTTTCACATGGTAAAATCACCTTAGAACCCACCACAATTCCTAAAACGAGTATGGTACCATCAACAAATGATTTATAATGTAACTAAAGTCCTAAAACCCTCTATTAACTACAATGCTTTTTAATGAGGTGCTATCATGTATTTTGGTCCCAAGATGGCTGCCAACACTTCTTGGATGAAGTGCTGACAGCCAATCAGATCAGATGTGTGGTTAGGCTCCACCCAGATATATATCTTTTTTTGAACCTAAATTACTCAAAATCCACTGGAGCACATATATTGAGACCTAGCAAAGGCACATCGGGCTAACAGTCCCTACAATTTTGCCAAGTTTCGTGCAAATCCATTCAGCCGTTCGAGCTAAAAGTGAGGCCAACCGCCCTATGGAAATTAACATGGGAAAAACGCGTTTTGGGACCGCCTTTTTTCTCGGCCCCACCTTGATGAAACCTCCCCAAATTGTCAGGGGCTGCTCAGAAACAAAATGTTCCATTTTCCTGAAAATTTCAGCCAATTCCGTCCACAAACGCCAAAGTTATTAGACATAGAATTTTCAAAAATCCCATAGAGAAAAAATCCTAACTATATATACCTACTGGCGACCGCCAGTAGGTAATATATATATATATATATGTTTGTGTGTGTTTTGATCATGGTGGTCCAGCACCACTAAAATAGGTCTATGTGCAGTTCAATATGTCTTATATTGTGTCCTCTCTTGAAATTGTTTGTGTTTTAGAAACAATTTTTTTTTATTGTTATTAAATGCTTGAGTTGTATTGTGGGAGGGGGTCAATTTATGCACAGTGTAAATGTAATGCTGTGGAGCCTTTTCTGGGTGGAAATGTTGTTTCTTTTATAATAATAGAATGACATTTGGAGTTGTTACTGTACAATGATGTACATGACATTTTTGAAACTCCTGCGTCAAAATTATGAAGAAATTAATACTTAAAGATTGCAGATAAACTCTCTGAAGATTTATTGGTGATTTGCTTCCCCAAGGGTAGAACTGATTTTTCTCAGAAAATGTTGCCACAATATATTGGTTTGCTATTGTACAACATGGTGACTATTATAATATGTCTTCTATATTTTTCGTTTTTGCACATTTCAAATGATTATAATTGTTGACACAAGATGGTATCTGACATCATGTTCAAGGCTGGTTGCCATCCAAAACACATAGATTTGAGACTCTTGCTGTTTGTTGTAAAAAAACTTCACCGACACTGAGGGCCCAATTCCGTTGCGGGCAGGAAGGGATACAACCATCTGTAGAAGCCTTCCTGCTTGCACCGGAACGTGTCGTTCAGATTCCTTTCCGACCGAGCCCTGCTGATGGGCTCGGTCAGAAAGGAATCCAACTCGGTTTTCCGGATGGCTTTCTACGGTCTCGGAGAGCCATCGGCTATCCAGAAACCCTTCAGTTCTCCCCCGGCTGCCTCTTTCTGGCCAAGGGAGTATGATGGCAGTTTCAACTGCCTTTTTTTGCCGGTCTAACCGGCACAAAAAGGCAGTGGGAAACTGTTTTTGGGGACTCCCAGTAGGGCCCCCATGGGTGTGAGGGGCCTGTCACAGGGTGCAGGGATGAACTGCACATATGCAGTTAACAATGCGAGCATGCATTCCATTTGGAATACATGTTCCCATTGTTAAGTATAGGATTGCAATGAAACAAGGTTAGGTTGCATCCTACTTGCAGTTCTGTAGCCAACGACAGGAGGTCAGTCGGTTACAGTTACTGACCAATGTCGGACGGACTCAGGTCCGTCGGACATCAGAATCGGGCCCTGAGTGTTGGTTCCAATCTTTACTTTACATTGTGGAGCTCCTTGGATTCAGAGGCATCGGAGTGGAGACGCCAGACTACGGCAACCCAGGTGATCAGGTTTGCGGATCTGCAACCACCAGTGCTTTACGGATCTATACATATTTATTTATTACATACCCAGCTGTTTCTATTTTACTTAGAAGGGGAGAGGAGAGGTGTTTTTTTCGCAGCAATACAAGACAATCGAGCTCTGAAGAAATAGTACTATATACACGTAGGGCGAGCTATGACTACCCCTTCCATAGAGGATGATCCTGATCATTAGTTATTAGGGCATCTGCCTAGTGACCAGTTGAATGATCTGTGACTTGCTGGTCAACCTATGGTGGTATTTTACTTGTGCCAGCTATTCCAAGAGCATATATTCACCCGGGCTGTATCCGTTGCTGCTTTTGGCATGTTACTACAGGTAACATATGGGTGGGGCGGGTTGAGTGGCACATGGGCTCTATATTCCAAACTGCCTGCTTTGCCTGATGTTTTTTCCTAATGGTTTAGTCATCAAGAATGTAAAATTGTTTACAATTCTGAACGAGTACTACACATTTACAGTTTTATCCTGATTGGTGCTACCCTTCCATTGGCCAAAATAAATGGTCTGTAATATAGAGTGAATCTATACCTGCCCTTTCAATCTCAACCTGCTTTCTGTCTTCTTTGAATCAGTGTCCAGTTAATGCACTGCTGGGAGACTGGGATGAGAGTGTTTGGCTAATTGTTGGAGAGGGCGGAAATGTGAGCCACAAAGGGGCAGCCACTTTAAATCCCGTTCCAGCACAACATCTTTCATTATGGAGACAACAGATTGTGCACGTTTTGATGATCACCATGCAAGAAATTATTTAGGGCGACTTTCTTATTAACTGGGCCACAAATCCTGATTCAGTAGCAAAGAAAAAATATTTGATTAATGACTATAGCAGTTGCTTTTAAAATGTTTAGGAAGGAAAGTAAAGCAATCATTTCAGTTAAAAGTATGTTGTGATGGCATGTTTTATTGTTAATTTACTTAAATTGTAAAAAAAATGTAGAAAAAGGAATGGATTTTTATTTTGACTCAACAATCCTTTTTTACTTTTTAGGTGAACTAACTTTGGATGAATTTGTGACTGGCATAGAAAACGATTCCAGCCTTTTTGAAGTCATTTCACAAAGTTTTGACCTTTCCAATGTACTCAAAATAATACAAAATGGTAGGAGGCGAAGCGTTTGAGATTTTCAACGGTTTCCCCTGAGGAAATGAACATTTGTCTGACATCATAATTTCCAAGAAGAAACTTCAACAGAAATATTTCCTTCAGGGGAAGATGTTTCCTGTCATGTTACAGAACTAACGTACAATACATGTGGCCTTGAGTAACAATCAAACATTCAGCAATGCAGAGAAAGCACACTGTTGTTGTATTATAACATTATTTTTTTACTGTCACGTTTTCAAAAATAACATAGAATTTAATATTTAACATAATATAAGAATATTTTAGTTGTGTTTTGCAATGCGACATCACTGCCAATTAAGCACACATCAATTGTATCGTAGGGTTCTAGGTTTTCAGGACGTATGATGCTATTAAAAGAATTATTTGAATGACAATGCATGGACTTTATATGGCAATTTATGTTTAAATCTGAGAAATCTGCAATAGTAACTAAACATTATGGATAGCCTAACAGAGAAATGTCTTTTACTAATAAAATATATTCATATGAAATTAAATTAAACAATGATTTGATTTTATTCTATTGACAAATTGGTATTACAAGGGACAAAAACACTGAGCACAGCAGAATATTCTTTCAAGTAGCACAAACATGCACACACTTCAATACGTAAATACCAATTATCCGTTCATAGTAACAAACAGATATTATAATTCTTGCAACAACAAAAAAATAAAAATTCATGATCAAATGTGACTCCATTTGGCTGTATGTGAATATGCCTTTGAAGTAATTGTGCACTACTTGTACATTTTTATCTCTACTTGTCCCAGCACTTGAAATTAACAAAAATTCTAGGTTACCAGAACTAGCTTAAGTTTACATTGTGGAGTGAGGCCTTTGCATTACAACTCTCACTCACATGCAAATACACCAAGAAAAAACTGAATTTTGGTTCCTAAAATATTAGAGTCGTATTTACTAAAAAGTTGGCGCGCCCTAGCTCCACTGGAGCGTGGGTGTTATCATGCCTCCACCCATGGATGTTCGCTCATTCAGAGATTTACAATTACTGTTAGAACTGGGAATGTGTCAAAATGCTACAACTCCCAAGGTAAGGTGACCCTTCTTGCACAAAAACCATCCTGCTTACAACGCAGGCACCCTTGCACCATGTTGCAAGGGTACCTGTGTTGGTGCAAGGCTGCCTGCATTTGTGCTAGGTGCAGGAAGGTGGAATCTGACTGTATGGTTACCCCCACTTTTTTTCCTGGTGTTTTGATGTTTTTTTACTTAGTTTGGCTGAGATCCTGCTAACCCAGGTCCCAGCCTATCTGCATTCCTCTCTAAATTGATTGCATGTACATTAGGTACACTCTAGATTGGTTACTGGGTTACCCTTGTGAGTCCCAAGTATATGGTACCTTAGGTACCAAGGGCATAGATACCCTAGAGGCCTACCAGAGGCAGAAGCATGTATTATGCCACCCCTGAGAAGCCTTCCAAAATGGCACCACAGGTCTGCTACTGCAGCCTGGGTAAGGTGGTATAAGCACCCCTTACTAAGATATAGGTTACCTATATCTACCTTTAAAAACAGACAGATATAAACATATAAGTCACTCCTATGGCAGGCCTTGACAATCCTGAAGACAGAGTGCTTGGTTTTGTGTGAGAGGGTTCCCAAGCATGAGCTGAGCCTCTCTGTAGCTTTCAGAATCACTTCTCTGCAGCTGTTCTGTAATACAGTCATACCATATACTCTTAAGTGCATTATAACCTCGTGGTAAATGCTAACTTTGGAATGTCTGCATCAAAACATGTTGTGTTTGGTGTTAAATACTTTGGAATCCTACCCCCGCTAGTCCTTGTGGCGCAGGTAGAATTCCACCCTTCTAGAGGGAGAAGGCATGTACACGCTTACCCAACCGGTAATAGTTTAAAAGAGCTCCCGCATCACAAAATGGATGCTGCTGCCTCAGACACGAGTCTGACCTCCTGCTACTGGACAAAACACTGGCACGGGAGGCCTGGACAATAGGTTTCCTGTCACAGGGAGGTGTGACCACTTCCCCAGACAGGCTTTAGTGTATTGGGGCAGGGTGGGAACATTCATAAAATGCTTTTCAAACAGTGCTGGGGGCACACCTGGTGTCCCTGTGCATACCCCAGTTCAAACCATTTGATGGGTCCCTCAGCCCCAGATCTGGTGTGAAATTGGACAAAGGGGAAGGGGTGTAACCACCCCCTCCCCAGTTCCTCCCATAGGTGGGACCTTAGAGTTAGTTCAACCCCTAAAATTAGTATAAGTGTAGGAACCCACTCCCTAAGACTTTAGATTACCCTGAACGAAACTCTGCAACATATATCCTGGAACTTCAACATTCTTTTTCGACTAGAAGACGGAAGGATCTCCCTTAGGGTCAAGGAGTGACTCCCCTGTTCAAACAGGCACCAAAGAAGCATCTTGCCGGTCTGCAATTCCAAGGCTCCCGCCAGATCCCGAGGGATTTATGACACAGAGCATGGACTTCCAGACATCTCCAAGGCCAACACAAGATCCCAGCAAAGCAGCTTACAACAGCCATCACAAGAGATGTGGGGTCGGAACTCCTGGACACGTGCATGCTTGAAAGTGCACCTACTTCCCGAGTGTTCCTGAAGTTGTGCATTAGGCTATTTGTAGTCAAAGCACTGAGCACCATCTGCACCGAAAATTGTAGACCTACACTCTAGGAGTGTTCCGTGGGCCCGCTTCTAGCATTTCTGCTTGAGGCCCCTTTGCGAACCCTGGTCCGTCGACTGGTGGGTCCCCACAAAGGTAACTCTTTTGTTTCTTGGACTTCCCTGGTTGCTCCAGACGTGCCCTGACACCCCTCCAAAAGGTGAGTCCCTCAGACCTTTCTGATCTGCTCCGAAGCCAATCTTTGCATCCTGCATGGTTGCTGTTGCCAAGGCTTGTTGGGTCCAATCCGGATACCGACACCGCAGCACTCGACATCTGACATGGGACAGCTTGAACCCAGATCCTGGTAGTCGTCAGCGCCTCCTGGTCCTCGTGACTAAAGAGCCAAGCTTCACTTTCTGCTCCTGAAATCACCCGACATCGGTGGGAATCTTCTTATTGCCTCCCTGGTCACTGGCAGGTGACCCAGATTCTGTCCCCTCTGCTTTCAGGTTCTTCAGATCTTTAATACACCCTTGGATCTATCCGGACACTTTTCATCTGGTCGCCTGCAGCACTTCTTTGCAGCTCTCCATTGGAAATGACGACAAAACCTGACACGAAAAGACACCTATATACCCAGCTTCCCTGGGTGAGGTAACGCGAGTACTTCAGTGCTCCCGGGGGTCTTGACTCTCGAACTGTCCAGTACTGAAGGGGTTTGTTCCTAGTCCACTCCTAAGTGTCCCTAATCTTTAAAAATCTAACCGCAACTTTCTCGATAGAAGTCAATGGTGATTCACGGCTGTGTTTAGACACTGCACGCATCCCTACCTTGGGTGGGTCCTGGTTGCCCCAGCGGTTCTCATACTCTAGGCCTTGTCTCTATCTCTGTAGCGGTACTTATACCACTTTCTTAGTATATGGTTTGTGATGCCCCTAGGGTGAAACGAGTACTGTGCTAATTTACTGTGTGCTAAATAAGTTTACTGTATGTACTTTTGCCTCTAGTCTCATAAAGAGGCTAGAGGGATGTGTTTAGATTAAATACATATGTTTTATATATATACTGTAGCAGGGATGTATGCTCCTATACAGAACTGTGCATAGAGACTTAGAACCTCAGTGAATTAAGGTGTGTCAAAACTCACATTAGTATCCAAAATCCCCTACCAGACTAGCAATCAGTGTCTCATTGGTACTTACAAAACCCCAATGATTTAGACAACCCAGAACATGGACTTAGAACACCTCAGGAAATGTGGAACACATGAACACTCTTTCGTTATACTAACATATCAATCCAGAACGAGGAGTCAATGAGGACACGTGCAAGTTTGAAATGTTTATTTCTGATGCAGTGTTCTCAGACGCAGTATCCTAGCTAATACAAGCAAACATATTATAAAGATCAAGGTTAAAAGCATAAGGCCAGATGTAGGTGATTTACCCATTCGGTAAATTGGTAAATTTACCGATTGTGTAAAATACCGAATCGGTAAATTTACCGAATCAGTAAATCTAGATGTAGGTGGCACTGAAAACAGTGCCACAGGCCTTTAAGAATTCGTTATTTACCACAAAATATTATTTTGTGGTAAATAATGAATTCCAGTGTACATGCACATCTGTGCATGTAGACCTGTGCCATGTGGCACACATACATGCCCTAAGGGCATGTATGTGTGTCACATCGCACACAAGCCAGAATCAGGGGTGCAACAGGGTGTCAAAGTGACACCCTGTCCCCCTTGACAATTCGGTAATTTCACCGAATCGGTATCAAGTCCCATAGGAATCAATGGCAATTACCGAATCGGTAAATACCGATTCGGTAATTATCGAATCTTAACGATTCGATAAATGTTACCGAATATTTACCTACATGGCATTTACCGATTTGTAAATAACAAATCGGTAAAATTCGGTATTTACGAATCGGTAAATGCCATTTACCTACATCTGGCCCAAAGTTACTATTCCATAAAATACAAGGGGTGAAGCATGTTAAAATGCTAAAGGAAACAGGTCTAAATAGAACCTCAGTTTACCCTCCCTAGCTAGTATATTATATTATATCTACAGAAGGTCTCTTTGGGTTTAGAATGGCGGGCCCATACCTTTAGGTTCAGTGGAAATGGATCACATCATCTCCTACACCAACACTCTGCATACGGATATTCATCAAGTGTGTGTCTCCTGCTTTGCGCAGTGCAGTATCATTCGTGCCTAAACCCAAAGTTGGCCACAGCTGCATACATATTATTTCTACTCTGTGCGCTGATCAATCCAAACAATAAATGCTGTGTTGAGATAAGCTTGAAGGCCTCGGCACTCACTGTACAGACATAGCTTACCAAGCAAGACTGATGTTATAAGAAAACATGTTATTCTCGTGTAAAGCAAAATACCTAACTAGGCGAAAAGCATTAATAACAAAATGTGTCGTGTGCAGAGGCAGCAGGAAAGGAAAATGGCATTTAAATTCTAACTAGCACATGCCAACTTAACACAGTGCAAAGGTGAAACCAATACACAAGACACCCTCCCTTTGATCCAAGCACTGATAGGACAAATATAAAGGGACAATTTAGGAACGCAGAGTTCAAGTTCGATAGCTCAAACACAAGTCTCCAATTTAGCACTGTAAAATTCGAAGAAAGGAGAAAAAAATGCAATAGTCGTGAAAAAAACTCAGCTTTGGACATTGATAAAGTCAATAGGCAATCCTTCCCAAAAACTTTTGAGAGTCCAAAAAATGTTTCAAATCCAACGAGATGTGTAGGTTTAAAAAATTGAGACTGCAAACCAAGTTCATCCTAATAATGAATAGGCAAAATAAGCAGCAACAGCCTCCAACAGGAAGTCACTGTCTTCATTTGAAATTCGATTACCGGAGCCTCTTGCACCATCAGAGGACAACTCGGTGGGTTCTCGAGGAAACTGCGAGCCAAGAAATCTTGCGCCGCTGCGAACACATTCCAACAACCCAGAATACCATGCATCGCTGCAAAGGCCATAATCCCTCCATCAAAACAAAGCAATTCATGAGCAACTAAGGGACTCATAAGTTGATTATAATGCGCATCGGGAGATACTGTATTGCAGAGACACAAATCCAGGGCCCATTCGAAGTCGCAACTCAGGCAATGGAAAACAGGCTGAACGCATGTAAAGTAGGAAAATCGAAACAATAATCCATATGCTGCACTCAGTGTAGCAAGCGGCAGCGCACCCTAGTACTCAAGCATCCGGGCGTGAAGGAGCCCTAGCCGAGACAGCCCGTCTTGCAACACACAATGTGCATCCATTTTGGAATAGACAGAACAGCAATAGCACGCCAGCAGCAAGAGTCAGTAGCAAGGGAAATCCACCAAACAGGCTGGAGAAAATAGAATGGAAGAATGCCGGAATCACTCTGAAAATATTTTGGAAGGAAGTCACTGAGTCACTGCTTACAACTTTAAAAAAGTGAGCCAGCCCCGAAGTGGAGGTTGCATTAAAGATTGTATGAATTAATTCACTGAAGTGTAAGGGCAAATCAGTATTTAACAAGTCATGTACTTCTGTGCGGGTGTTAGCCACGTGAAGGACAAATGTTTCACGAGCAGATGTGAGGGCAACTTCTTTCTGGGACAATAGAGCTCTTATGCGACTCATCTTATTGAACTCTGCTTTCAAGGTCAGAATTGTAGGCCAGATGGAAACATCAAGTTTCCCATGCGGGGTGGATACATTAAATTCTTGCTATAAACTACACGTTCACTGACTGTAACAACATAAGCAATCCCTTTAATTAACCCACAACAATCCTCATTGTTCAAAAGTAAATGACTCCCGTTAGCCAGCAACGTGAATGTGGGAACTATTGCAGGCACGGGTGTACCTTTCAAAACACAGGCTAAATTAGGCTCGTTTTGGTTGCAAGAGCCATGTAATTGGATATGTCGACACATTAAGGAATGATCCGGTGTTTCAGTGCATTCTTCACCATTTAAATAAACTTCTCTTCCCTCCCTAAGACATCTGTATGTAAAAGGAAGCGACCAGGCTTCATGGAGATAGGGAACTCCCTAGATGCTCGTATCTGCCAATGGCAAAGTACTTCACACAATTCATAAATGCAAATAAAGGAAATGGAATAGTAATCAAACCATGAATAAGCCATGTAGCAGCATTGGCTTCCGCCACAGAAAACGGTAAAGGCTCTAACTTCTCAATGTGCAACATGGAAAAAGAAGCATCCTTCATTGATAGTAAGTGTTGCTTGTCAGTCAAATTAAAGGGGGCAAACAAGGAAGACATGTTCAAGTTATGCCATGGCACTTAAGAGGCCTGAAGGGTCTGCAATGTCCATGCAAACTGCATAATGGAACGCAACTGATTTTGACTGTGGTACAGGGCAGACACCTCATCTTGCACAATATCTACAACAGATGACACAATATTATCTAACGTGTAAATGCGAGAAGAGAGGATGTTAATGCTGTTATCTACAACTGCTAGCACTTTTTCTAAATTAGCCTGATCTATAGCCCTAAGGCGGGTAGCCGCCTCAATCTGGGAAGCTTTCCAGATTTCAGTATAAACAGCATATATCCATCTTATTGATCTACCTTTAGCCGGGCATTTAATAAATTCATTCAGATCAACATCATCAGTCAGTCTAGATAAATGCAGTTTAACTGACGCCAAGGTAGAATGGCTGAGCCAGTTCTGACACAATTTTCCTACAGAATAGGTAGTCACAGAATGGCCACTTTCGAAACGGGAATCTACCCTGACATATGTAAAGCCATGACCTAAACCCAGAAAACAATGCTGGCATGAATCAGCACTTCTGTGCCGGAGCAACCAGCCTTCGGGATCCAAACTGGATATGTTAAAGGAGGAATTCAATAATAAAGTTTGCAACTCTCCATTGGAATATTTAGTAAAATTACCCCATCCGGAATATTCCTCTAAATCAGGAAAGGAAGAAGTATTCAATTTTTTAGGAGTAGCCAATCCAAAGCATGTTGTTTGTGAAACAGTAGAATTCAAAAACAACATATGGTTCGGGATGAGGCATGCACGGTGCAAAGCCTCAGTGCCTTGCCAGCTTTTAATACCCCAAACTGATTTAAGGTCAATTGTATCCTTCCACAACTCGTAGCCCCCAACAGCCAACTGGTCAAGAAAGGACTTCGAATACAATAATTTAGTATTGGTAAGTCTAACTTTGGATATGGATTTATCACCCATTTTAAAACAAAAGGCATTAGGATTAGATTGATTAAAATCCGTAAAATAAGTGAACCGTTTCAAAAAGGTACCAGAACTGCCTTGTATAGGAGCAGGACAGTGTTCCCACTGGGTGTAATTTACAGTGAGTCTCCTGGTATTAGCTTTATGCAGGTAGTGATTGCCAAATGTTGATAACAATACAAATCACCGTAATTAGCAGACTCCAAGTACAAATCTTCAGCATCAAAGGCAGCATAATATTTCAAATCAGAAAACAATGATTCAACGGCCTGAACATCCCAATCATCAGAACGTATATTTTGTTTAACCACATCCCCCATTAACACTCTAAGCACATTGGGGACATTTATAACCTCAGTGGGCCCATGAATTTGAAATCGAACCGCATCCCATACAATCCCATCTAGGACAGGCCAAGCTGGGATGTTAACAAAAGCTAAATCTCTCTGCACTCTGTGCGATGAGGAATGGGGAGCCAAAGTTCCATTGATATGTCGAATGTCAGTTCTCTCCTCGACATAATGTCCATTGAAGAGACGGAAAAAATAAAATACAAAACCAATTGTCATAAAAAAGGTAAATCGAAAAAAGCACCATCCAAATATAGGTCCAAGGGGGAATCAAAAAATGTTTTTTAAACAGTCTAGCCGAATTAGAAATCTTCGAGGACTTTTTAGGTGTGTGGGAAACAGTGTCAAATGAAAATCTGGATTCTGTAGCCAAGCGAGTTTGCAGATCAGGCATCGATAAGTCAGTAGGATAAGTATAGTCAGTTTCATCATTTTGAGTACCAGGCAGTAGACTCAATAAAGGACTGGAAATTGCAGGCAACTCGAGAGCAACATCAGACACCGGATTGGTAACCGGGACCAAAACAGAATTTCTCAAAATCGAAGGACATAAGACTGCCAGTGTCATACTAAGAAGAATCGGCCACTCTGTGTATCTAGACATTGTCAATAGAGATATACGTGTTCTCCTTACGACCTGGAAGTGGTGGTACTATGACTTTTCTTGTGCCTTTCACTCCAAGCACTGGAACTAGACCTCGATAATAGGGACCAAATTATTTCTTGTTATTGAACTTCTCACAAACTAGCTCTCCAACTTGGAGTAGACAGCCAACTACCTGGATCTGCAACGCATCATCCGAGGTGGAGGGCAAATGTTTCTTTGCAAGACTGTCTCTTGTCCTTTATAGATCCTGTAAAACATTGCAATGTTCATCTACGTCAAAGGAGGCGGCTTGAGCCACCGAGTCTAGACCGTCAAGGTCCGGTACATACATCTTGATACCAAAGAGCATCTCGTATGGGGTCCGCCCACCCAGAGTCCTTCTAGGGAGATTATTAAGAGCACGCTGCACGCCATTGAGATTTGCCAGCCAGTTCCTGCCAGTGCCTATAACTCGAGCCGTCAAAGACTGCTTTAAATCTCGGTTCATTCGTTCCACAACACTATTACCCTCAGGGCGGTATGGAGACGAAAACTTGACTAGGACCCCCAACAAAGTCATGGCATCCTTATACGCCTTAGAGGCGAAAGCCGGACCCTGATCCGAATGGAAGGTACCACAGGCAAAAATCCCTACAAAGATACGCAAGTCTCCTATGACAGTCCGTGAATCAGTGCTGCGGTGAGGCCAGACCCACACATAGCTTGTGCATGAATCAACTGCTACTAAGATGTACTTATACGCAGTATCAGAAAAAAAGGGACCCCAGTGATTTAAATAAACACACCCAAGGGGTTTATTAGAAATGTACAACTGAGACTGATGCGGACGCGCAGCAGTTGAAGGCTTAATCTGCTGGCAAATGTCACATTGAAGGACATAATCACGCGTCTGTTTGTACAGTCCCCGCCACCAGAAACATTGTTGTAACTGAGCTACAGTAGCCGAAGCGCCCGCATGCGCAGACGCAACACCTTCATGGGCTGCTGTAATCATAGTAGGCCTGCTGTCCACGTTGGGAAGCAATCTCTCACCAACGTCAGGAATTTTCATATAAGGAAATGTATCGGGACTTAAGTGGTATGAATACTTCGAAGGGAATCTTTTTGGATATTTACCTCCCTTCTCAGTTGTAGCAACTGCTGCCAAGATATCATCATGAATCTTACTTCTGGAACGTGTAACTGCTGCAACCAAATATGTCGATACCGCTGATTTTGCTGCCTCATCCGCAAGCGAATTGCCAACAGCGTGGATTCCCACGCGCTGATGACCGAGAGTATGAATCACAAACACGAGTGGCAACTTCTCTTTAAGCTCAGCCACTCGGACCCAGATCATTTTATGTTTTCTTGTGCTACCTTTGGAATCACGAAAATCATTCTGAATCCAAAAGAAAAGGTTTTCATTGTAAGACTGGACACAGTATTAAGAATCACTCACAATAAGAGTTGACACACCAGGATCAGCGTACTCCAATGCAAGCATCAGAGCACGAAGCTCTGCCAATTGTGCGGTGCAGTCCCCTAGAGTCTGCGTGTGCACGACTCTGGACTTGAACTCGTCATTCACCATGGCACCTACCACAATAGCGCAAGCAGAAACGTATGCGTGTTTAGACCCATGCGCAACCTGCGCAGAACCATCAGTGTATATGATGCAATGGAAGTCCTCCAAGGGCTGCATAGCCAAAGGGGCAGGATGAACAAATTCATACTGCAAAAACTCCTGCGACTGTAAGGAGGCATCAAAAATAAACGTGACATCCAGACATGTCAAAGATGCTGCCCATTGTATCCACCGAGGGTGCAAAGCTTAAGAATTTGATACACTGCCTTTCGTCACTGCTTCTAACGCAGGAAATGGGGTAACAACCAACATGCGTTCTCCCTGTGACATCGCACATTCCTTGAGAATCGCCATTTGCACTGCTGTCAAAACTTTTTCCACAGAGGAAAACCGCATTTCAGCCAAAGTGTACAAGTGTGACTTGTAAGCAATAGGTACTTTGTCTCCTTCGTTAAAAGTAAGGTACGTGAAACCCACCACCCCAGGGATGATTCTTATCACCAGGTTGGTGTGGTTATCACGAGTCAGTAAGAATTTAGATTCTAGAAGATCAGCTTGCAAAGATTGCAAAATAGCTGAATGTTCCGGCAGCCAGCAAGATTTGGTATAACTAAGCATACAAAGGCTTTATACGCTGGGCATATTCGGGAATATAAGTACGCCCGAAATTCAAAAATCCCAGCAAGGACTGTAGTTTTTTCAGAGTTGTAGGAGTGCGCAGTTGTGCGCATTTCTCCAAGGAGTGAGGGGCCAATCCTCGACCTTCATTGCTGCGCTCATAGCCCAGGAACAACACTGTGTACTCTTTATTGTGGGACTTTGTAAAGTAAAATTTGTAACCGAAGTCCGCAAAGTTACAAATTATGCGGTCAACGCGACAAAGATGCGCCCAAAGTTCATAGTCTGTGAGATATATGTCATCCACATACGAACACGCATCAGTGTCTGTCCTCTCTAAAAGAGAGACAATACCAGCAGCAAACACGCCTGGACTATTCTTATAGCCCATAGGTAAATGAGTATAGTGGCGTTGTTTGCTGCCACAGGTAAAACTGGTCCACTGGAAACTCAGTCCATCCAAATAGTGGGCAAAAAAAACGTTGGAGATGTCAAGTGTAGTTTTAAAACGTTTACGCACGAGACCATCTACAAGAGCAGAGCCATGAGTATTCTGTACTGCACAGGTATGGCAATGCGAGTTCAAATGCCGGTAATCCAATACCAAATGGTACGAATCGTCAGGCTTGGTCACAGTAAAAAGAGGGTTATTCATCGGTGACACACAAGTTTCAATCACACCTTGATATTCCAATTGTTCAAGGATTTCCGTGACGGGAGCCTTAGCTTCACTTCGGATGGGATATTGAGGTTGATGCTGTGGCATAGACCATAAAGGAATCTCGTGGTGTGGGAAAATGTATCCCAACCACACTGTGTACGGTACAAAGCCGGCGCAAGAGCCTTAGCAAACTCTTCTGCAAAATTCAGCGCATGCTCTTTCGAGACAGTGTGCGCGAAACTAGGGATGATCACCTCCTCCCCTCTCGGAGCTGCGAGCACAAAAGGCGGGGGCCAGTCAGCCTCCGCTAACAAAATGTGATATGTACAAATTCGGTTGCCGATGCACTCAAGACGGTGTATACACTGTTAAGTAACAATATACAGAAAAAGACGATAGTGAACAAAATGACAGAAGTATCATAACAAAGGCTCTCAGGGCTAGATGGCTGCGTTCCGATCAGGAAGGTCGCTCAGCTGGTGATAATTCCAAACAGGAACACTGCCTGGGGTCGGACGCGCTACACGCCGCGTCTATGCTGTATCCAGATTGAAGCCCCACTTACAGCTGAGCCATACACGGCGTCAGTAAGATTACGGCAGCAATAGAACAATACCTTGTTCGCCGTGGACAATATATGGGAATTAAAAACACGATTGATCTCCAGCCAGATACTTTGAAAACTAACCGGCAATTAATTGACTTCTCAATACAGACTTATACGAAGTATCGGCGGTCAAGGGCCCGGCTGGGTTGGAATTATCACCAGCTGAGCGACCTTCCTGATCGGAACGCAGCCATCTAGCTCTGAGGAATCGCGAGTGCGATGAAACACGTGTCGGCTGGCTGTTTGCTACATTAAAGACTCCAAGATTTACTCTTCATGAGAGCCTTTGTTATGATACTTCTGTCATTTTGTTCACTATCGTCTTTTTCTGTGTATTGTTACTTAACAGTGTATACACCGTCTTGAGTGCATCGGCAACCGAATTTGTTCATGTAGGGGTAGCTTTCTGTCTACTCTATTGAGTGGTTTAAGGTTTCTCCACTTGCCGTTTTTGCACCTGTTCAAATATTATTCCTTACTGGTGTGCGTATAAACAGGCAGTGCACCCATAGCGCAACTGATTAAAAGCCTTCAGAATTCTGTAGAAAATGTGATATGTAGTCGTAAGATTCTCCAAAAATACCCCTTTGATCTTACGTTGTATGTCACCTTCAATTAAAAGGACTATTTCATAAAGTCTCTGGGGGAGTTACTCTAGTATCAGCTGTCTCCACAACAACATATCGATCAGTCGCTGTCACCTTCAGTAGCGGACGCAGGGCCTCTCGCACTATGGTCATTTCCGCCACGCAGTCCAGCAAGGTCAGAGCCCATGTCTGATTCTGAAGCTGCGTTCTCACTATCTGTGGCATATCTCGCTGTTAAAGCGGCAACTTTCTTTTTCTGAAACTGGGGTCTCTTCGGTGTTGAATCGTCCTGCTTGCCTTTACCGTCTTTCGGGCAGGGCTGGTCGCGTCCCTGCTGGCCACCCCGACCTCTGCCGCCACCTCCACCACCGGTCTATGAGGCCGATGAGTCCTGAAAAGAACGAGGAGAGCGTTGTTCAGAAACCTGAAAACTATCAGGTTATTTTATCATCGCGCGATCGTGCAAGTCATAAATACATTCCGTAGGCGCAGGCACTGGTGATGCAGGACGAGACTCCTGTTTCTGTTGTTGTTGTTTACCATGTTTTTGTTTTTTTGGCAAATTCTGTTTTTTGTCTTGGGCTGATCGTCATTCTCTGACTTCGGCCCTTGGGGCTGCTTTTTCTCCTTAGTGAAAAAATGCTTGACACCACGCTATTGCGGCCCACAGTCTTATAAGCCGCCACAATAATCCTCTGTAACTGTCGGGGTTTGTCGGCATCAGGAACCTCCTGCAATGCATTGGACACCTGAAAGTTCACCTTATCCCCCTTGACATTCACAAGTATGAGATCGGAAACTATGTCGAAGGAGCTGCATAGGCGCATACCCAATTCAACCGCTGCCTCAGGTCCGTGCTTATCCTAAACACGCTTAATGACCGTCGGAAGGACAGTCATGGACGGAGTGCCAAAGCACCTCACATAAACTGCCGCAAAGATCTTCCCCCACGACTCACAGTCACCAATTTCTGGGGTCAAGTCCTTAGGCATGCTAATTATCAGAATCCTGTATTTTTCACCAGGAATAATGTTAGGAAATACTCCTTCTAGGTGGTCGAACTTCTCGGCAAGCCAGAAAGGAAATTTATCCTTATCCTGGGGGCGCTTGCCCACCACTGTGTTGGCCATTACAGGGCTAAGTTTCATTTCGTCCTGTCCAGCAGGAAGCGTCGCACCTCCTGGTGCCCCGCCCGGGAGATTGCGGGTAATGTACTGCACTAACGACCTAATTACATTAATTGCGACAGTATGTAACTGCGCAAATCAGCAACGGCAACCGCTCCATGTCGAGGATGCGGTGTAAATCCAGCCAAAACAGGCCATGTAGCACCTGGAATGGACAAAGGACCTAACCTCGGTGCCGTCAAGGAGTGGGGTAGGGCGCCATTAAACCAAACTCGGTGCTGCCAAGCATCAATCGAAACTTCCTGTGTCCTATACGGAGCATATTCCTGCGGCACAGCAGCGGGAGTGTACGTGCCGAACACAGTGCTATTAGCGCTCTCAGTGGGAAGGTCACCCAGTAGTAAAAAATCTTGTACGGGTAACCCACCTCTGCACTCACCCACCATAATCACGCCCATGCCATCCATGGGGACATGATAATTCTGCAAGTGATTGCGCACCGCAATGCGACTATGTTGCGGAATGTCCACCGCGGCCATAGTGACACAGAAAGAGAAAGGTACAACAAAAAGTACGTAGCACAACTGGGTAGTAATTCAAGGAAACCGTTTAGATAGAATCAAGCTTGAAAGGACCTATATTAATATAGGTAGGTTTGTCCGACACCACTGTTTTCTGGAAACAATAGCGAAGGGTGTTAAGGACCGATATAAGTACTAGTCAAGTGTCATGTAATAAGACCACCAACGATCGGGCGCCATGTAGCAGGGATTTCTGCTCCTATACAGAACTGTGCATAGAAACTTAGAACCTCAGTAAATTAGGGTGTGCCAAAACTCACATTAATATCCAAAATTCCCTACCAGACTAGCAATCAGTGTCTCATTGGTACTTACAAAACCCCAATGATTTAGACAACCCAGAACATGGACTCAGAACATCTCAGGAAACGTGGAACACATGAACATTCTTTCGTTATACTAACATATCAATCCAAAACGAGGAGTCAATGAGGACACGTGCGAGTTTGAAATGTTTATTTCTAATGCAGTGTTCTCAAACGCAGTATCTTAGCTAATACAAGCAAATATATTATAAAGATCAAGGATAAAAGCATAGTTACTAATCCACAAAATACAAAGGGTGAAAGCATGTTAAAATGCTAAAGGAAACAGGTCTAAATAGAACCTCAGTTTACCCTCCCTAGCTAGTATATTATATTATATCTACAGAAGGTCTCTTTGGGTTTAGAAGGGCTGGCCCATACCTTTAGGTTCAGTGGAAATGGATCATATCATCTCCTACACCAACACTCTGCATTCGGATATTCATCAAGTGTGTGTCTCCTGCTTTGCGCAGTGCAGTATCATTCGCGCCTAGACCCAAAGTTGGCCACAGCTGCATACATATTATGTCTACTCTGTGCGCTGATCCATCCAAACAATAAATGCTGTGTTGAGATACCCTTGAAGGCCTCGGCACTCACTGTACAGACATAGCTTACCAAGCAAGACTGATATTATAAGCAAACATGTTATTCTCGTGTAAAGCAAAATACCTAACTAGGCGAATAGCATTAATAACAAAATGTGTTGTGTGCAGAGGCAGCAGGAAAGGAAAAATGGTGTTTAAAATTCTAACTAGCACATGCCAACTTAACACAGTGCAAAGGTGAAACCAATACACAAGACAATACCTGGTGTGGTTCTCCTTTCATTTTGTCATTTATGAGATTATGGACTGGTGAAACAAGCTGCTTTACATTCCTTCAAGACTTAGTCTGAAGGCTGCTTTCCACAGCTACCGCTAGTATAGCTTTCTATATAGGTTGTCTTTAAACCTACCATAAATAAGGGTCGTTAGGACTGGTGCAAGGTGCCCACTAGAATAGTGGACAGCATATGTCAGGCCAACTACTCACATTGGTGTGCAGCTTGTGGGATACCAGCTTGCCATTGTTTTATCAGATAATCTCAAGTGTTTGATCATTTGAAGACCACTAAAGGTACCAGTGGTACATATAATCCAAGCTTAAATACAGTAAGTTCTACTGAACTTGGGGGCATTTTACCAACAACTAGCGATATTTTTTTTATCGCCAAGCATCGCCGGATAATATCGTACAGATAACATGCTATTAGCAACGTTTATCTCTAAAGTGATAAAATATCCGGCGATAGCGCCGAAATGCGTTAATATCGTTGAGAATACAGCGATTTTCACGCATTAACGCCAATAGGGTCTTAGCCATAATATCCACCTCCCATTGGATATAATGGCTAAGAACTGGTCTGAGCAGGCGTTAGCTTTTGGTGATATTCGCGCATAGCACAAATATTTCCATCGCTACGCCTGCGTTGATAATAGGTGATAGCGATGTTAGCGACTGTTTTTAGTCGCTAACAGGTTTGGTACGCCCACTTTGCATGTCATTAGCAATAAATATCGCTGACATGCAAAGCGGGCCCCAAATCGCTCGCTATCGCCTCAAAGCTGTGGCTAACATCAGTTAGCGACAGCTTGCTAATAGGGCGATATAATTATCGCCGCTTAGCGGCCGAAAACTGCTGTAAAGCGGCGATAATCTAAAATCTCCAGGCTTGGTAATATGCCCCTTAGAGTTGTGTTTCAAGGGCTTAAGCACACCCTTTCTACAACTCAATAGAGGTTTAGTAGGTAAACAAATAGTGTAGGTAGTGCATACACCACAGCTCACTAGTCAGTCAGTCAGTCAGTCAAAACACTTTTTTCGATTACTTAAAATCATAAAAGACAGTATAAAAACATTTCATATCATATATACACAATGAATCAATAATTACAATCATTATGCAATATACCCAAAAATCCAATTTTTAAAAACAGATAAAAGTCAGACAGGGACATTATATGCAGTTAATCTTTTGGTATTATTCCGTACAGCAGCCACCAGAAAGCTAGCAACACAAAAAATGTCGCGGGTACTACTTAGCATCTGGAGATAAGTAAGAGCGGGCCTAACTTGTGAAAAGTCCCCCTCTCTTAAAATCGGTACTAAAAACTTTTTCCGAATGTCCGCGTAATACTCACAAAACATAACAAAGTGCATTGTGTCTTGTATAGAAAAGTTATCACAACTGCAAGGGTTGGAGTTTTCAGGTTTGTCCCAAATGGGGAAAACACCAAGTGATAAATGAATTAGGTTGAAACAAAATCTGATTAAAAGCTGGCAATGAAAAGGTCTAATAACAATTTTTACATATGGCTCAAGTGAGGGTGTAGTTAATAATACATAATTGGCTTTTACACATTGTTTCTTTAACTCCTGCTCCTCACGTTCCACTGATAACATAATTAAAAAGTTTTTCTTCGTCCAGCTTAAGCCCTCCTTTTTAATAGAGTCCGGTAATAAGTAGATCTCAGGGCGCCCGAGTTTTGTGAACAGTACTCTGATGTACACTAGCCAGGGCACCCTATTACCCTTATCTTTAACTTATCTTTACTTTAATAAATGGATTACCACCTCTTTAGACTCCACTATTCCACTTAAGGACATCAAATCCAAACAGAGACCTAAAAATGCCCCTTGGTACTCTCAGGATCTGCGCACTCTTAAGAGAGAATGCAAAAGACTGGAACGGAAATGGCGCCTTGACTACTCACACACCAGCAAAACTGAATATCGGGCGTCCTTAAAAAATCTATAAAATCAACATACAAAAAGCTCAAGCCAGTTTCTTCGAAAATAAGATTAACGAAGCAACATCCAAACCTAAGGAGATTTACCAGATCGCAAAAAGCTTGCTAAAACTCCCAGACAAGCTACTTGATCCTCTGACCGCACAAACTCGTTGCAATGAACAGGCCGACTATTTTTACTATAAAATAGCCACCATCTACTCCTCCTTCCCCCCACCCCCTCACCCCCTATCAGCACAGCAGTACACCAGACCTACCCCTCCTACTTCCCTGGAAACCTTTCCTCCTCTGGAGTCTACCAACCTAGAAACCATAATACTACAAGTTAAGTCTGGATCCCCTAGTGACCCAGCCCCAGCTCGTTTCCTAAGAACTATTACCCCCATCATCCTCCCCATCATTCTGAACCTGATCAACAACCCTCTCTCAGCAGGACTTGTCCCCCCGAAGTGGAAACAAGCTATAGTGAAGGCTCTCCTGAAAAAACCCAATCTAGATCCGATGAATCCGGGGAACTACCGCCCGATCTCCTTGTTACCGTGGATAACTAAAATCGTGGAAAAACACGTAAACCAATGCCTTACAGAATTCTTGGAAACTAACAATTCTCTGGACACCTCTCAGACGGGATTCCGCCCCATGCACGGAACAGAAACTGCTTTAGCAGTAACGGAAGGAGCTAGAAAAATCGTGGATCAGGGCGGCACTGCGGCCATCATTTTACTGGACCTCAGTGCCGCCTTCAACACTGTGTTCAAGTCGTGTCTTACGCCGACGACACGCAACTGGTGGATACCCTGACTCATCCCTCCTCTTACTCCAGCGATCTCAGAGGCTGCATGGAAGCAGTATGCACCTGGATGAGCCAGTCCTACCTGAAGCTGAACGGCGACAAAACAGAGCTAATGGTGCTGGGCAACTCCCCCCAAAAATCCATTGACTCACTAGGCCCTGCACCCCCAGCCATGGATTCCATCAAGAGCCTGGGCATCTGGCTGGACAATCCATTAGCCTTCGGCCACCAGGCAACCAAACTAGCAGCCACCTGTATAGGTATTATTAGACTCATACGAAAGATCCTACCGCTCCTCCCTTTCAAGGCCAGACAGATCATGGTCCAGGGTCTAATCCTCTCTCGGATGGACTTCGGAAATGCCCTTTACCTAAGAGCCCCCGAATCCACCCTAAAAAAACTGCAGGTTATCCAAAACTGCGCGGCTCGTACTCTCCTACGCATCCCCGCCGGCAATCAGTGAAATCTGAACTAAGAGCCCTTCACTGGCTGCCAGTAAAGGATAGAGTCAACTTCAAAAGCATGTGCATCGCTCACCGTGCTTACTGGAGGAAAGGAGCAACCCTGAATCATACCTTAATCACCCCCTACCACCCCAACAGGCAGCTGAGGTCGACCCTCGCCTTCCAAGTCATCATTCCCAGGTTCAAAAGAGAAAGAAGTGGAGAAAGAATGTTCTCAACAAACGCGGCTAGGCTCTGGAATTCCCTCCCACTCTCTATCTGATCAGAACCTAACATCTTGCTTTTCCGTAGAAAATTAAAACCCTTTTTCTTCAGCAGATAACCTCGACCCGCCTCATCCACCTGTATTCTGTTAAAGCGCTAGGACGCCTGCGGGTAGCTATCGCGCTATATAAAAACTTATTCCATTGCATCCATAGAAACACAATCACCTATAATCAGATGGATCAGTGTAATTTCTCGATTCAACCAAGTCTTTATCCAACAGATCAGTGGAGCAACTTTCAGCTGATCAGTAACATATCCCAACCCTAATTCCGTGTGCAATGAAAATGTAGGGGTAGATTGGGGTACTGCCAGAAGAGATCTTAGAAATTTGTTTCCCGCCACCTGGATCTTCTCCTGGGATGTATAACCCCACAGAGAGGCGCCATACATGGCTATAACCTGGCATTTAGATTTATAAACATTCAGGAGTGCCTCCATCGGTCTTGCCCCCAACCGCTTAAAAAAACCCATGAGTGCTGTGATAGACCTGGCTACAGCATTGCTTTTAATCTTCTGTTGAGGTTCCCAAGTACCTCTTTCATCGAAGAGGACCCCAAGGTATGTAAAGACAGGCACCTTAGTTACCTCAGCACCATTACAAAAAAAGCGTTTTAACTTTGAACCCCTGGGGCATTTACCAACCACCATAACATGTGACTTTTTGCTGTTAACCTTCAGGGCCAAAGATCCCATAAAATCCCCAAAGGAATCCAACAGCCTCTGGAGACCAAGGCCAGTATGAAGGACTGGGTTATTCTAAGACCCAGCGGTGCCAGGGATAACACCTGAAACCTTCGTGGGTTACCTGTTCCGGCGTACAAATGACAGAGACACGGGACACTTCGTGCGGCGTCAAAGATTCGAGGTTTATTTACTGCAGGGAACACAGAAGTCACGAGAAGTACATAGCATGTAAGTTCACGGAGTCTGATTCAAGTTGTATCTGTGGATCGCTCTTCTTATACAGTTTTTGAGCATAGGATAACGTGGTGCACAAAGGATTACAACCTGGTTCCCATCGTAAAGATCATATGGGGTCGCTTTCATGTATTCAGAGCCCGGAACATAATTACAGTAACATTTGGCAGTTCCCAACTGTAAAAGTACATCTTCCCACCATTAGTACATTCCGTTCGGCTGTAAACGAATCAGGGAAGAGACAGAAACAGGTGCAGAGGAAGGCAAGGATAGCGAACAGATCGAAGAAAGTGTAAAAGGGGTGGTATCAGGAAACACGAGCTGCAGGCATCAAAGGACGTGCCTAATGAAATGCACAACTAAGACAATAGACCGACACGGCAAGATGAGCCTCAAGCGGGGCCATCTGCCTTACAGTGTCATCCCCCTCATCATAAAGACACCCTCAAAGGGACACGTGTCTTCCGCAAGAGTTTGGGAATCCCAGGGTCGCGAAGCGGACAACGTCCGTTCGCTGGCTACTTGAGGGCAAGAAACAAAATGGATGCCGTATCTAAGATGGAACCCGTGGGTTCAGAAGAAGAAACCCACGAAACAAACGAACGGTTCAGGTTAGTACAGCGAAAATGCGTACACCCACTAAACACGTCATGTGCAGTTCATAGATACCGGACTCGACCATATTCGTGCAAATCGAAAACACCACTTACAATTGTCACGGAACCTCAGACGCTCCTTTTGCCCTCATGTAGGCAAGCACTAGTCGGAATCATAATCGATCTCAATATTCATCAGACCATCCAGATGCTGCTGCAACATAATTCTATCCATCAATGCTTCCTTGGTAACAGGCGGCCGTCTTATACACGTTGTAGCACAGAGGCCACATAAGGCAGGACCACACTGCTCACAAAGACAACACGTGAACAAAAATGCTACAACAGCCCCGATGATCATCAGAATCTTCCAACCCCAAGTCGACATTAGGCCCCAAAACCACCCGAGTAGCGTCCAATCCCCTACGTCCACGTGTATGGACTCGGAGATCTTATGCAACTTCGAGATGGCTTGATAGACAGTCGGAGCGTTGTCAGGAATGAAAATACAACAGCTCGAATGGATCACCTTACATACTCCACCTCGGTCTGCTAAGACAACGTCTAAAACCATACGGTTTTGTAACGTCATAAACCTGTCCGCCTGAAGCTCTGCTGTGATATTGCCAAGGGCACTGGCAGTGATATTAGCGGTGGATTCCACCACTCGAGTCAACTGTCTCAGGTTCCTACTATTGACCATAGGTCCCCAAAACGGAAAGAAACCCTTGAAAAAGTCTCCTGCCTCTTGACCGGCAGTGTCCTCTTTGCTAATCACGCCCCTCACAACTCTAGTCTTGTGATAATCTGCAGCAACCGTAAAGGTTGGTGGCAACAAGTTTGCAATATAACAGGTGCCCGCGAAGTCAAGGGGCAACCACGTATATGCACGGTCGTAACAGACAAAGTACGTACCCTTGGCAGTTAGGAGAACAGGGGAAGAGAGCATTGGTAAAACGTACGTCTCGGAGCAAGCACTCTCCCCGAGATGAGCTCTCGGGCTTCGACCACGGCCCTTTAAACAGAAATTACCAAGGTGGGGTACGATCCATATTGGAGATGAGCTTTTAAGCTGTCTATCGCCCACAAGCACACTATACTCAGCCTCACTCAGATCCCTATAGGCTCGCACCTCTTCCTCTGGGATGAGCGACGGCTCATAGACATCCCTATCTAAATCCGCAATCGCTATAGCCAAAGACTTATGGTACGGACCGGGACCAAAGTGAGGAGAACGCGGCTCTCGATTGGGGTAAGAATCTAGTGCGCTTCGAAACATTGTTTGGAATGCTCGAGCTGAACCCTGGGAGCTGTAAGGAAGGACCAAGTACGGAATTCCCCTATCAGTGGTATGTGGCATTAACCCACACACCCAACAATTGGTAGTGTTCATCACCAACTGATGCTGATGAAGGAGCTGAACGAAGGAATTGTTCATAAATTCCGCACGTCTAACCTGCTCGTGTTGGGGTAAGATGTGGAAGGAATGAGGAGAGACAGTGGAAGTAGGTTTAGGTTCAGAAGAAGGGGTAGGTGAGGCAGTAGGCAACAATAACTGTATCGTATAATACACCCCACCCACCAATAACGAAGAAACAGTTAGGAATAGAAGGAACACCTGAAACATGAAGCATTTTGTTCGTGTGATTCTGTGCAATTCAAATCTTTGAGATTGAGTCTTTTCCAATTCCAACAGCTTCGAAAAAGTCACCCTCTAAAACCCTCTGCAACGTTCTTGACGCACTTCGTTCTGTGTAGCAGTAGCCAATCCCCAGGAGTTCCTAGGAATCGACGGTCTCTGACCTAGTGTCAAGACCTACTAACCAGAAGGAAGTACCCGCGCGGCCCTACGGTCCACCCGGATGTAAGGTACTTTAATCAAACAATATATACAAAATCTCCTAGCTGTGGAAACAAATACACATATGCAGAAAAGAACTCAGAATTTACGAAAATTGCAGTTATTCAAAAATGTTCAAAATGAAAAGTGATAATGGGGTAACGTGAACGTCAGGGGAGGAAGCAAAAATTATTTCTTTATTAGTCTCTAGTGTTGGAGCGGAGGAAATATCTGCTTCTCCCAGGACGAGTCTGTTCGTCAAACAGTTGATCCGATGATGAGAGAGAGTTCTGTTGATCAATCAATTGTTCAGATCTTGAATTCTGTGGTGACAAATGTTCAACAATATCGTTCTGCTGTACTGAGGTATCTCCGACAGGCTGAGCGTCGCTGAATGGAACAAAGTTCGGCAAGACCTCACCCTCAGACGAGGCGATGCCCTTCCTCACCCACGAGTCCACTGGTAAAGGTATAGGTACCTTTTTGGTATGGGTGGCGTGTACCCAATTGTTACGCCCCTCCAAACGAACAGCAGTCCTCGTGGCAAGGAGCACCTGGTAGGGTCTGGTGAAACGAGGCTCAAGGTTTCTTTTGCGGCCAAAGTTTCTTGTGACCACCCAGTCTCCGGGCTGGAGCTGGTGGCCTGGACCCTCCGTCTGCGTCGGCAGTGCTTCAAAAACCTGTTGGTGAATTAACCTCAGTTTAGCAGTCAGATCCTGAAGATAATCGATCAACATTGGGTACTCAAGATCAGAAAACACAGTAGGTCTAGGGACCCCCCAATTATTGGCAGGGCGGCCAAACACAATCTCATAGGGGCTGAGCCCTACTCGGGAGTGCACTGTCGCCCTGGTTGACAGAAGAGCTAAGGGCAAAGCGTCAGGCCATGAGAGACCAGTCGTGGCTTGAATTTTCGCAAGTTTAAGTTTGAGAGTTCCATTGTATCCCTCAACTAAACCTGCTGACTGGGGATGATTGGCGCTGTCGAATTTTTGTGTAATTCCAAGGCCCTTACACACACTCTTCATCACACTCCCCACAAACTCACTTCCATTATCAGACCATACAATCCGTGGCATTCCATACCGAGGAAAGTATTCCTTCAGTAGGATTTTTGCAGTGGACAGAGCAGTGTTGTCTTTAAGAGGATAGGCTTTGATCCATCGGGAGAATGCGCAAACCACTACTAAAACGTATTTTAGGTTATTGCATCGCTCCATATGGATGAAGTCTAACTGAATCACTTCAAAGGGACATGAAGGGGGAGCAAAATGGCCAGGGGGTGTAGGAGTTCCCTTACCAGGATTGTACATCATACATACCATACAATTCTTGACCAATCTATCAGCACATTTAGCAATACCATCATTCTTCCATACAGGGGACAACAACTTGCAGATACCTTTCGCACTAATATGTGCCAAGCCGTGTGCCATTGTCACAACAGCTAGCACATATGCATCTGGCAACATCCACCTCTTATTCTCCGACAAATCAATCCAGCAGCCATTCGAATCCAATTTTCCCGTACTCTCTTTCCACTTAGTCTTTTCAGTCTCAGTGGCCTCATTCTGAATCGCTTTCACACTTTCGATAGTGTCTTCACACACACCAGTTTCTGCAGGCCACCTAACCGAACTCGCCACATACATTCTAGTGCTAAGGTTCCTGGCAGTCTCCTTTGCAATCTCATCAGCGAACGCATTGCCACGACCAACATCATCCGTCACCTTACATTGTGCACTACATTTAATAATCGCCACCTGCTTGGGCAATGTAAGTGCATCCAAAAGATCATTCACAAGCTGTCCATGCTGGATCTTCGTACCATGGGACGTCATAAAACCTCTCTCTCTCCACAATCGTCCAAAACTGTGCGTAACGCCAAAAGCATACTGGCTATCCGTAAACACATTCACCCGTTTATCTTTCAACAACACACATGCTCTGGTCAAGGCAATCAGCTCTGCCGCTTGCGCAGAGTTCTGATTCAATCTCGCAGTCTCCACAACCGTACTCAACGTTACCACAGCATACGCAGTCGTCACATCACCATTCGGCAACTTAAAACACGAACCATCCACATACAAGGTACCATCAGGGTCATCCAAAGGAGTGTTTTTTAGGTCCACACGACCTTTTGTTTCCTCCTCAGTTCGTAAGTAGCAATCGTGCGGAGCTACCTCATCTGATTCCATATTGGTTGGCAACAAAGTCGCCGGGTTTAGGACATTGCAGAGCTTGATTTGAATATGACTTGCCAGAAGCGTCAGCTCATACCCAGACAACCTTGCACTCGTCAGGTGTTGGGTTTTCGTACGATTCAAGAGAGTGTCAACTGCGTGCGGAACCATCACCGTAAGCATATTATCCATGACCAATCCTGCAGATTGTCGGATAGACACCGCAGCTGCCGCTGTTGCTCTCAAACAACTCGGCAATGCTCTAGCTACCGGATCCAAGGTCGAGGAAAAATATGCACATGGACGCTGCTTACCACCGAATTGTTGCGTCAAAACACTCAACGCACAACCTTCCCTCTCGTGAACGTATAGTGTAAACGGCTTACTGTAGTCAGGAGTACCTAACACAGGGGCCGAACACAACGCATCACGTAGTTCAGAAAAACTTTTCTGACATTCTTCCGTCCATGGCAAAGGAGTTGGAACATCCTTGCACGTAAGGGCTACCAATGGTTTCGCTAGCAATGAAAAATTTGGAATCCATTGCCTGCAGTATGACGTGATACCTAAAAAGGCACGCACATCTCTTTGAGTTGTTGGCACAGTCATTCGAGCAATCGCCGCAATTCTCTCTGGGGTCAACCTTCTTCCCTCCTTTGACAATAAGTGACCTAGATAGGTTACTTCTTGGCAACAATATTGCAGTTTAGAAGGTGACACCTTATGATGTAAGTCACAGAGATGCTGCAACAACGACACCGTAGCAATTTTGCAAATGTCCTGTGTGTCCGCAGCCACCAATAAGTCATCGACATATTGGATCAAGGCCGCACCAGCCGGCAACACAAACGCGTCAAGTTGGCCTTTCAAGGCTTGACTGTATATTGATGGACTTTCACAGTAGCCCTGAGGAGCGCTTTTAAACCTAAAGCTGCGGCCACCTAGAGAGAAACCGAAAAGGTCCCTGCTCTCCTCAGCAATTGGAATGCTAAAGAAAGCATTCTTCAGATCGATCACTGAGAACCAGGACGCAGATGCTGGAATCAGAGTCAGTAGAGCCGTGATGTTAGGCACCACAGGGAACTGAGGAATCACAATTTTATTCACCTCCCGTAAATCGATAACAAAACGATAAACAGGAGGTTTAGATGGATCAGTGCGTTTCAAGATTGGTAAAACAGGGCTATTGCACACGTTTCCCCGAGTCTCCTCGATAACATCTTTTTCGATCAAATCGTAGATAATCGCTAACAACGCTCGCTCACCATCAAGGGAGATACGATACTGGGGAATACGTGGCAAACGCACATTAGATTTCAAATGAACAACATAAGGGGAGATATCAAGCAGGCCCACGTCATTGGGACCTGTTGCCCACAAAGATGCAGGAAGAGAACTCAATTCCGGTGGAAGCTTATCGAGAGACAAGTACATAGGAGAGATAACTCTCTCACCCAAAGTAAGCTTCACTCCGGCAGGAGAACAGTACAAAGTCGCATATAGTCGTTTCAGCAAATCCAAGCCCAAAAGATTTTCACCACAACCAGTAGTCAAAATCAAAGGAGCTTCCAGTTCACGTGGCCCAATTGTAAGGGGCAAAGGACAAGAAACCGGATTGCTAACAGGGGCGCCAGAGAATCCAACGGAAACATTTGTTAAGCCAGACAAAGGTGCGCCAGGGAGTTTCGAATGCATTATGGAACTTTTCGCTGCACCAGTGTCCAACAGAAAAGGCTCAACTACGCCCGAGGTGGCAACTGCGACGTAAGGCCCTCTCTGATCAACCGGAACTAATACTACTCCCTCCCCTTGTCTATGGCCGTCCTAGTAATTACCGTCGTCAGTGCCCTGATCGACGTAATAATCGTCCACATTATACTGTGCGGATCGGCCTTGCGACGATGATCCTCGCTGATCGAAACAATTGTTAGAATCAGAGTAATCATTAGAACGATCATTTTGCACACCACGACCTCTACCTCGTGAGGCCTGTTGAGGACCACTACAGCCTCCTCTAGACGAATTACCACTATTTCGATCACGCAAAACTGGACAATCGAATTTCAAATGACCCTCACCCCTACAATAGGCACACTGATTGTATCCCAACGTAGATCTCTGCGAAGAGGAGTCATTGCGTGATTGCGACCTATTCGACTGAGACTGCGATCTATTCCGCTGTTGTGAGTCATTCTGATTTGAACGTGGAGGATACGCTTGTTGCAACAACACTTTCGTTTTGAGTTCTTTCGTCTTTTTATCGGCACGATCACTTTCCTCTTTCTCTCTATTCTCATAATATTGGGCCGTAGCCAATATCTGAGCAGAAGTGGAAACGGCCCACGCACTCTCAGAATTTCTCAATTTGTTGCTTAGGTCCAGCAACAAATTTGACACAAATTTGTCCACGAACAATCTCTGACCTCCCTCGGTACCCATATCCTGACCACTGTGATCGATAAATGCCTCCTCAAATCTCGTAAAGAAATCGGAGACACTTTCGTCCTTCTTTTGCTTGCAAGCAGACAATTTGTCCCAATTCACTTTCATAGCTGGCATAAGCGTTTTCATAAGAGTTATTATTCTCTGAGGGAGATTAGCAATCAACTGTTCGGGCTTAGCCCCACCGACTTGCAAGGCATCCGCAGCAAGAAGTGCAGCCCAGTCACCACCTAATTCTGCTGCATGGTCTTGCTGACGAATCTTCGCCCATACCGGTTGTGGTACGACATTGCCGAACAGCATATCGATGTCGGCAAGGTTCATTATCGTAGCATCCACTAACTGCGACAATTCTTTATAGTACCCTGCAGGATTTTTGCGAGGGTCAGGCAAAGATTGCTTCACCTGCAAAACTTCTGATCGTTTCCATGGGAGGTGTATCCACACTCTCTGGAAATGCGGCAAGACCGCAGGATTACCACCAGGATTACCTGGCATCCACACTGGTGGAACTTCACGCATAGGAAACTGACCAGACACTGCTGGCGGTTCCTCAATGTCTTCTAAAAACAATGCCCGAGGCATTATGGAAGGACGAAAAGATAGCAACTGCTCGACAGCACGCCGAACATTGCTACCCACCATTATTCCGCTCGCAAACTGAAGATTAGTTAGAGCAGCCAATACATCATCAGTCGCATCGGCTGATATTTGTTCACGTAAAAGCTTGCACATTTCCTCAAACACGAACCTTTGTGTCGGTTCGTTGAATTGAGAGAACGTATCAAGCACCACACGCGGAGGATTCCTAAGGGGGTATCTAATCCAACTCATCGCCATATTATATAGCGAATCACGTTCCCTACCACCAGGAAGCTGACTTCGTCTTTGGGGAGCATCAGAACCAGCGGACTCAAGAATTGGTCCAAGAGAAGTGAAGAAGTTAGCAGCAACAGAAGGGACACGACGTCGAGCAGATGGGGTAGAAGAGTAACTCAACGGGGTAACAAGAGAAGTGTCAGTGACAGAAGGGACAGCAGGAGTAACCAAAACAGTAGAAGTAGCGGGAACAGGAGTATGAGGAAGCACAAGTGGGGGAGCAGTAGGGACAGGAGCAGGTAAGGGAGCAGGAACAGGTTGGGGAACAAGAACAGGAGCAGGTTGAGGAACAGGGACGGGGGGAACCACAGGAACTGCGGTACCCTGTGCATACGGAGGTGGTGACTTCAAGAGATAGGACAACAAAGGATCCTCTACCGCTTCTTCTCCCTTCTTATCCGTATCCGTCGGTAAAGCGGGATAACACTTATCTACTGACATGCGCTGCAATCTATCGAAAACTTCCTTTTCCTTTTCCTCCTTATCTCACTGAAATTGCTCTGCATTTCTTACCGTGGTAACGATACCTTCTCTCTTATTACGTTTAAGCTGCTTGATTTCTCTCTGCTTGGCTTCTTTACGCCACAACCGAAAGGAATCAAACATGGCCGGCCTTGCTTTTCTTTGAAACAATTTAGCTTCTAGATTATCTAAAATCGGGGCCTCAAAACTACCATGAGGTGGCCAACTAAGGACACCATCTTTTTTAGTGTAACAAACCCAACACTGATTGAACGTAATCGGACCCAAACCATGGCGACTGTATAACTCGTAAGTTGGAGTTCCAACCGGAGGTATCGGACACGAGTCCTCCAGCCGGGAATCCGTACCACGACCTTTAAAACAACTGAACAAAGTACTACGGCCAGGCATCATGCACACTAACCAAGTTTCACAAACGTCAAGGGTTATAGGATTACAATATCCCTTCAAAAAGCAAAAAGCCTCGGTTTTTGGCGACTGCAGACGTCAAATAGTACAACTAAGAACAAAATACCAAGAACTACAAATGCAATGGAACCATGCAACAACTAATCACCCACAACAACAGAGGACTCTGGGAGCGACCCACAAATACTTAACTCAAAGATCGATGGTGTCACCAGGAAGGCCCGTCAATCGTCTCGCTGTACCAAGGTCTACGCCAGGCGCCAAAACAGGTCTACAGTCAGGGCAGCAGTCCGTCGCAGCCGTCAGGAGGCGGGAATCTTCGCGGGAAAAGTCGTCGGGCCACTTGTTTCGACAACAGGATCGATGAAGCGGGGTGCACCTTCCCTTGGAGATTTCACACGAAGTTCCTCACGAGCGTCGGGCTTTGGACCGGTACCACTGATGCAGCCCCACGTGGGGCGCCAACTGAAGGACTGGGTTATTTTAAGACCCAGCGGTGCCAGGGATAACACCTGAAACCTTCGTGGGTTACCTGTTCCGGCGTACAAATGACAGAGACGCAGGACACTTCCTGCGGCGTCAAAGATTCGAGGTTTATTTACTGCAGGGAACACAGAAGTCACGAGAAGTACATAGCATGTAAGTTCACGGAGTCTGATTCAAGTTGTATCTGTGGATCGCTCTTCTAATACAGTTTTTGAGCATAGGATAACGTGGTGCACAAAGGATTACAACCTGGTTCCCATCCTAAAGATCATATGGGGTCGCTTTCATGTATTCAGAGCCCGGAACATAATTACAGTACCATTTGGCAGTTCCCAACTGTAAAAGTACATCTTCCCACCATTAGTACATTCCGTTCGGCTGTAAACGAATCAGGGAAGAGACAGAAACAGGTGCAGAGGAAGACAAGGATAGCGAACAGATCGAAGAAAGTGTAAAAGGGGTGGTATCAGGAAACACGAGCTGCAGGCATCAAAGGACGTGCCTAATGAAATGCACAACTAAGACAATAGACCGACACGGCAAGATGAGCCTCAAGCGGGGCCATCTGCCTTACAGTGTCATCCCCCTCATCATAAAGACACCCTCAAAGGGACACGTGTCTTCCGCAAGAGTTTGGGAATCCCAGGGTCGCGAAGCGGACAACGTCCGTTCGCTGGCTACTTGAGGGCAAGAAACAAAATGGATGCCGTATCTAAGATGGAACCCGTGGGTTCAGAAGAAGAAACCCACAAAACAAACGAACGGTTCAGGTTAGTACATCGAAAACGCGTACACCCACTAAACACGTCATGTGCAGTTCATAGATACCGGACTCGACCATATTCGTGCAAATCGAAAACACCACTTACAATTGTCACGGAACCTCAAGTACGGGCAAATAAAACAGCGTCGTCCGCGTAAAGGAGAACCAGAATTACTGAATCTCCTATACGCAGTACATCCAAAGAGGCCCCCCCTAGAGACTTCTCCAGTGCATTGATATATAAAGTAAAAAGGAGGGGGGGCAGGATACAACCCCGCCTAATGCCCTGCTTTGAACTAAAGTGACTGGTGCATCTACCATCCCGTGTAACCCTGACTGACGCTAAAAGACCCTGATGTAGGACAGCTAAAAAATTAACCAAGGGTGGGTCAAGGCCCATGTTTAACTAGATTGACCAAAGTTTTGCCCGGTTAACCAGGTCAAAGGCCGAAGAGAGGTCCACAAAACCCATGTAGAGCGAACCCTCTTTGGCCAATGTATATTTACTTATCAGGAGCTGTAGATTCAGGCATTGATCTAATGTACTTCTCTTCTCCCTGAAGTCATATTGAAGATTAGAGAGGACCCCTCTGTCATCTAACCAATTCCTCAATTTGTACAAGATGACTCTGCCCAGGATTTTAACAGCTGAGTCTATCAAAGAGATTCGTCTATAGCAAGAAGTGTCCCCTCTCTGCCCCTTTTTAAAAACCGGGATTATAATTGAAGTGGCCCAGGATGCAGGGAACCCATTTATGCTAGAGGCATTGTAAACATTAGTGAGAATCTTAGCCCAGAATTTAGTAAAGGTGCCATATAGGTCCACTGGGACACCGTCCAGGCCTGGGGCATTATTTTTAGACATTTCGAGGATTGCTCTTTGTACCTCATCCACTTTAAATGTTAGGGGAGGTGATGACTGCTTGCACACATTGTCATTTTCTAGGAAGCTAGGCCATCATTAGGATAAATCTCACTAAAATGTGAGAGCCATTGATCATCTGGGATGACACAATCCAGGATTGAATTCTCTTGCCCCGAGAAAAAAGGATGGTTGATGGTTGCCCAAAATTTACTACTGTCCCGTAGAACACCCGTTGATAAAAGATTGGTCCACGCCTCAGCTTTGACTTCTTGCTTACAATTGGCAATAGCCATTTTTGTATATATTCCTCAAGCTGGAGACAGAGTCCCTGTCTCTAGGTCTTTTTTTCAAGGCTTGAAGAAGAGCACCATGGGGTTTGGTACAGCTACTATCAAACCATCTTTGTGACTGGTTAGGTCTTTCTTTGTGTTTAACCTTTAGGTCATTTGCGATCTGGCTACATATGGAGACATAAGCTCCAATAATCTCCACACTAGGGGCAGAGCTATCTGAACATATGGCCAGATTTGCATCAGCCTTAGTGAAAAAGTCCTCACAAAAGGCTTCAGGAACCACCCTAGCCCATTTGAGCCTCCTACCATGATCTTTTGTGGTTAGTTGACTAGTCTCTACAGTCTCCCTGTCCCTTGAGTCAATAGCATCTCCCAAGTCCATCTCCAGAATAACAGGGTTATGGTCACTAAACACAGAAGGCACTACTTTGTAGCATATGACCCTAGCTAACACATCAGAAGATAAAAAAATATAGTCAATAACAGTGCCAGAATGTTTACCTTTAAATGTGGGGACCTTCTCCTCCCCCTCACTGGTACCCACCTCAAAGAGATTCATGTTAGCTAAAAGATCCTCTAGGGTCTCTCCTTGCCTACTGTGTTCAAAGTGTGGGACCACAGAGCCTGGAGGCCCTTGGTGATCATCTAAAAGACAATCCCATCTACATGGGTGAATATTAAAATCGCCCATAATGATAATATCGAATAAAGTGTTATGTTTTGATTTATAATCTGCCAAAATACTGCCCAGGGAGCCTAGATATTAGTTAATTAACTCGCTCTCACTGGCATTATAAAAATTAATTAATAAAATATTAGGCAGGTTTGGGATAACCCACTCAAGAATTAAAATGTTACTAGAACCTGACTCCAGCATTTTCAAGGAAACTTTCAACTTTAGTGAGATAAAGATGATTAAACCACCTTTCGATCTGCCCCCTAACCCCGGAATTGCTGGGACAACAAAGCTTATAAAACCATCCAGGCTAAAACACTTACATGTATCCCATGTTTCCTGGAGGGCAATAATGTCATGTTGTTTTACAAAATCCAACCAGATGTCGTCACTTCTCTTTTGTCTAATTCCAGAAACATTCCAACTTAGGATTTTACATGTTGTAAGTTGACACCATAGTTTGTTCCTTTAAATGTTGGACTGGGTCATGTAGTCAGTAATTATCCTCCAGGTTTGATAAAGGGGAAAACTGATTTGATAGAGCTATATCAGTGTCTTGTTGTTTTAAAAAATTACAGATTGGTTGTGGAAGAATTAGTTCAGTTCTCTCCACTCTCTGGGGAGACCCTCTTACTATTTTACGCTGGAGGACATCATGGATATGAATTTGATTAGAGCCAAGAGATGTCCAGCTCACTAGTCATGACTTGAAGGGCAGGTTCTGTTGAATCTCTGCCAGATGTCAGTCAAGTACAGACATCCAAAAAAGACACATTCCCTTTCCAAAAGTTATGGGCTCTATGTGCTATGAGGAAATTGAAGCCAGGGCAGAATTCCAATACCCAACACCTCATAGGGGCATTGCTGCTTGATGACTTTAGACAGGCTACAGAGTCTGGAAGGGTAGGCAGTGGGGTGTGTACAGCAGAGGAGGAAGAGCCCAATGGGTTACCCCACCAGGACTCTGAAGCTGGCCAGGAAGGTGACAATGACCTAGACACCTGTATAATACTGCCCCACCTGGAGAAGAGGAAGGCCAAAGTGGCCCCCTCTTTGTCCCACCAGGAAGAGATGGGGGTGTGCCTAGAAGACCCAGATCACCTTCAGTGGAATCTGATCATTCTGGTACTTCTATAGGAACTTCTGTCTCTTCTCACAGGAGGGACACTTCTTCAGAGAAGAGAGAGAGACAGCTGAGAATGGAAGAAACTCAGCGAGAATAAGGAGACAGAAAGTAGCCGTAGAAAGGGAGTCCCTAGAGCTTGAAAAAGCTAGGAAAAAGATGGGTCTAGAGCCCCCGCGTGGCAGCAACTTCCCTAGTGGTAGGGAAAGGTCTTATGGCAATAGAAACTTTAGCAAGATTGTCCCTCCCTATCAGAATGGGGATGACATCCGCAAATGGATAACTGCACTGGAGGGGGCCTGCAAAGTACAAAAGGTACCCCAGGAGCAGTGGGCAGCAGTCTTGTGGCTCTCCTTTGCAGAAATAGGTAGAGACAAGCTTCTCACTGTAAGAGAAGAGGATGCTGTGATCCTCTGGGTCTTCAGGGTCGGTCTGATACTAGTGAGGACTGCCACAGAAAGGACCCCCCCTCGTACACCAAGCACACAGGCTGCCCACCGGGTCCTCCGTGTGCGTGTTACTGCAGCGCAGTACGTGACATCTGAATCCTACGATATGCGTGCCACAAGTACAAACACACTGACAATAGGCAGGTAAATAAGTGTTAGGATGTTTAATGTCACATCCGCTATGGAGCACACAGTAAATAAGGAACAGAACAAATGAAGAGTCAACGATACCCTTTTACCAGTCAGCAACTCCTTGCGGAACCCCTCCTCAGCCGACAATGCCGAGCGAAGCGTAGAGACCAACCGTCATCCGCAAGAGCACCCATCCTGGTAGCTCACCAATGGAGGGCACTGTGCAAAGTAGCGGCCGAAGTTGCCGCTCGAGTTCCGATTGCTGCGGTAGGGTTAAAGGTGGGCTGTAATGTAGGGGAACCCGCGGTTAATGTCACCGCTGGGAAACATTAATGTTCTCAAAAACGTAACTGCTCAGGAGGGCGTCCCTCGGTAAGTACCACTCGTACCAACCTTCTTGGTAGCAGGCAGGCAGGCACTGAGGAAGACAAAACAGGGCGGATGGCTCCGTGGATGTGGTTGGCTGCAAAGGTCCTGGTAATTCCCAATGGTCCATGAACAAGAAAGGGAGACAAACGCTAGCCTCGCTCTTCTCCCGAAGAAAGTTAGTCGCTGCTAGTGTTCGGCAATATCCGACACTGTATCGTACTGGCGGCCGCCATTTATGCAGTCAAGCCTGCGCATGCGTCGCACATGCGCCGCGTACGGCCTTCTGGGTATTGTGGTTACTCTGCGGTGGTGACGATGTCTGCTTACGCGCCGCTGATCGGAGGGCGCAGAGATGGAAAGGTTGATGCAGTAAGGGCAGAGTCGGAAAGGCTGATGCGGTAAGCGCCTTGTGTCCAGCATCGGAATCATGTGGGGGGGGAAAGGGGGGGTCCGGGGTGCGAACCTGACAGATGCTGAGAATTACAAGGTCTTGAAGAGTGCTCTGATTGATGGGTTTGGCCTAACCACTGAACAGTATAGGTTGAAGTTCAGAGACACCCAAAAGGCTCAGACTCAAGCCTGGGTTGACTTTGTTGATTCTGCTACTAGGGCTCTGGAAGGTTGGTTACTGGGCAACAAAGTGCATGACTTTACAGGATTGTACAATTTGATTATGACAGAGCAGATACTTAATAATTGTCAAAACCAGCTTTTACACCAATACCTGGTGAGCTCTGATCTGACCTCTCCCCAAGAATTGGGAAAGAAGGCAGACAAATGGGTCAGAACCAGGGTAAAGCCTAAGAATCAGGGTGGTGACCAGAAGAAAGATTATACCAAGTCCCAAGAGAAAGGTGGGGATAAATATAAAGATAAGTCCACAACAGGGCCCCAAAAATCCCCTGAAGGGGGTGGGTCCCAAACTCCTTCCTCTCCTACCAAGAAACCTTATTGACATGTGTGTAAGAAACCTGGCCACTGGAAAACTAACAGCAGTTGCCCAAAAGCCAGCAATAAGGAAAATATTCCTCCAAGTAACACTCCAATGCCTCCTGTTACTACTAATAGTAATCCCCCACGTGGTGGGAGTGCACCCAACAATTTGGTTGGGTTTTCTTGGGGAACTAAGGTGGACTCTGGCCTAAACCAGGTCCCCTACTGTAGCAACGCTAGTCTGTGATGGTGGCATGGAGTTAGCCAATTTCACTGCGTGTCCTAATACCTTGGGTAAGTACAGACAAGAACCCCACATCAATGGCCAGACAGGGGCTAGTGTCACCACGGTGACAGAGAGACTAGTACCCCCAGAATAGCTTTTGCCTGGGTTCACATACCAGGTGACCAATATTGATGGAGTAAGGACAAAGCATGCCATGGTGGTAATAAATCTCAGCTGGAGAGGAGTCACTGGCCCAAAGAGATTGGCAGCATCCCCAAACTTGCCTGTAGATTGTTTACTAGGCAATTATCTAGAGATCTCAGCCTGGGCTGAAGTGGAAAAAGAGGCCCATTCCAAAATGTTAGGCCTTCCTAAAAAGGTTAGGGGGGCTGTGAGGGCCACGCCCCAATCCCAGATAGATTTTAGTGTGGTAAAGCCTGAACTATGGATCACTCCACTCAGACAGAGAGCATTGGAGAGGAAGAAAACTCTTCCTCCCACCAGACTATAGGTGAGGGTCAGCCTCCTCAGGGAATTGACCCTACCCCTTGTGAGGGAACTACCCCAGAGGTAGTCAGGCCTGGCCTGGCAGAACCCCTGATGGCAGTGGACCCTTACAAGGTGGTACCCAGTCTGGAGCAGGTTACCTGCCCCTCTCTACCCTGCCTCAGTCAACTCAGGGCTGCAGAGGTAATGGATGCCAGGGGACCCCACAGGGCCCCCTGTCCAGAGGAACCCTCTGACGGATCCCCTTTGCCCTTGTGTAGGGACCTCGCCAAGATGGACTCTGTTGGGCAAAGGCAAACCTGGGACCCAGTGTGTCCCTCCAGTGTTCCACCCAAAGGGATCCAACCTCCAGCTGTAGGCAGCCAAAGGCTGACCCTGAGACCACAGTGCAACTCAGTCATAGAAAGAAAGGCATTTATGGTGGACAGTGATTTGAGGAAGCTGAGCCTCACTTCAATACTCAATCTCAACACCAGCCTCTTACTTTACCAAAACACCCCACAGGCAGTGATTCCCCATGGTGGAGACCCTCTGATACCCTTAGGGTTCGGGATTGCTTAGTGGACCATGAGACAGGGGGTAACCATGCTAGTGCAGGTACTTCTTTATATGGCCACTTAGTCAATATAGGCTCAACTGGGCAAGGCTAGCCTTATCTCCTTTCGTTTGAAGGTGGAATCTGACTGCATGGTTACCCCCACTCTTTCCCAGGTGTTTTGATGGTTTTTGACTTAGTTTGGCTGGGATCCTGCTATCCAGGGTCCCAGCCTATCTGCATTCCTCTCATAATTGATTGCATGTACATTAGGCACACTCCAGATTGGTTACTGGGTTACCCTTGTGAGTCCCTAGGATCTGATACCTTAGGTCCCAAGGGCATAGGTACCCCAGAAGCATACCAGGGGCTGAAGCATGTATTATGCCACCCCTGAGAAGCCTTCCAAAATGGCACCACAGGTCTGCTACTTCAGCCTGGGTACGGTGGTGTAAGCACCCCTTACTAATATATAGGTTACCTATATCTACCTTTAAATTCAGGCACATATAAACCTATAAGTCACTCCTATGGCAGGCCTTAACAATCCTGAAGGCAGAGTGCTTGGTTTTGTGTGAGAGGGTGCCCAAGCATGAGCTGAGCCCCTCTGCAGCTTTCAGAATCACTTCTCCATAGCTGTTCTGTGATACAGCCATACCATATACTCTTAAGTGCATTATAACTTCGCGGTAAATGCTAACTTTGGAATGGGTGCATCAAAACATATTGTGTTTTTTGTCAAACACTTTGGAATCCTACCCCCCCCCCCAACCAGTCCTGGCAGTGGGGGTAGAATTCCACCCTTGTGGAGGGAGAAGGCATGTACACGCTTACCAAACCGGTAATATTTTAAAAGAGCCCTAGCATCGCAAAATGGATGCTGCTGCCACAGACATGAGTCTGACCTCCTGCTGCTGGTTGAAACTCCGGCAGGGAAGGTCTGGACAATAGGTTTCATGTCACAGGGAGGTGTGACCACCTCCCCAGGCAGGCATTAGTGTATTGGGGCAGGATGGGTGCATTCAGAGGATGCTTTTCAGACAGTGCTGTGGCACACCTGGTGTCCCTTTGCATTCCCCAGTTCAAACCGGTTGCTGGGGCACTCAGCCCCAGCTCTGGCATGACACTGGACGAAGGGGAAGGGGTGTAACCACCCCCTCCCCCGGTCCTCCCATAGGTGGGACCTTAGAGTTAGTACAACCCCTAAACTTAGTATAAGTATAGAAACCCACTCCCTAGGACTTTAGATTACCCTGGACGAAACTCAGCAACATATATCCTGGAACTTCAACATTCTATTACGACTAGAAGATGGAAGGATCTCCCTTGGGGTCAAGGAGTGTCTCCCCTGTTCAAACAGGCACCAAAGAAGCATCTTGCTCGTCTGCATTTTCAAAGCTCCCTCAGGATCCCAAAGGATTTGCGACACAGGACACAGACTTCCAGACATCTCCGAGGCCGACACGAGATCCCAGCAAAGCTGAGACCCGCAGCCATCACGAGAGACGTGGGACCGGTACTCCTGCACACCGTGCATATTTGCAAGTGCACCTATTTGCCGAGCTTTCCAGAAGGTGTGCATTGAGCTATCCGTAGTCCAAGCCCTGAGCACCATCTCCACTGAAGATTGTGGGCCGACACTCCACGAGTGTTTCGTGGGCCTGCTTCTAGCATTTCTGCTACAGGGGCCCCTTCGCGATCGCTGGTACGTTGACTGGTGGGTCCCCATGAAGGTAACTCTTTTGTTTATTGGGCTTCCCTGGTTGCTCCAGATGTGCCCTGACTCCTTTCCAAAGGGTGAGTCCCTCAGACCTTGCTGGTCTGCTCCGAAGCCAATCTTTGCATCCTGCTTGGGTTGCTGATGCCAAGGCTTGTTGGGTCTAATCCGGATACCGATACCGCAGCACTCGACATCCAATGTGGGACAGCTCTAATCCAGCTCCTGGTTGTTGTCGACACCTCCTGGTCCTCGTCACTGAAGAGCCAAGCGTCACATTCTGCTCCTGAAATCACCCCACATCGGTGGGCATTTTCCTATTGCCTCCCTGGTCACTGGCAGGTGACCCAGACTCTGTACTCTCTGCTTTCAGGTCCCCTTGGATTCTTCCGGACACTTTTTATCTGGTCGCTTGCAGCACTTCTATGCAGCTCTCCATAGGAAATGACGACTAAACCCGACACGAAAAGACACTTATGCACCCGGCTTCCCTGGGTGAGGTAACATGAGTACTTCAGTGCTCCCGTGGGTCTTGACTCTCGAACTGTCCAGTACTGAAAGGGTTTGTTCCTAGTCCACTCCTGAGTGTCCCTAATCTTTAAAATTCTAACTGCAACTTTCTCCATGGAAGTCAATGGTGATTCGCTGCTGTGTTTACACACTGCACGAGTCCCCCGTGGGTCTCATGCATCCCTTCCTTGGGTGGTTCCTGGTTGCCCCAGCAGTTCTACTGGCTCTAGGCCTTGTCTCTATGACTGTAGTGGTACTTATACCACTTTCTTAGTATATGTTTTGTGATGCCCCTATTGTTAAACTTATACTGTGCTAATTTACTGTGTGCTGAATAAGTTTACTGTTTGTACTTTTGCTTCTAGCCTCATAAAGAGACTAGAGGGATATGTTTAGATTAAATACATATATTTTATTTATATATATACCTGGTGTGTTTCTCCTTTTATTTGGTCATTCACGAGATTATAGACTGGTAAAACAAGCTGCTCTACATTCCTTCAAGAATTAGCGTGAAGTCTGCTCTCCGCAGCTACCACTAGGATAGCTTTTTATATAGGTTGTCTTTAAACCTACCATCAATAAGGGTCGTTTGGACTGGTGCAAGGTGCCCACTAGAATAGTGGACAGCATATGCCACGCCAACTTCTAACACTAGGCAGCACATTGTGCGTCTGTGTAGGGAAAAGACAGGAATGCACTATATTAGGTCAAATATAGTGCATTCCTTCTCTTTATCTATCACGCAGCAAGGTTATGCTCCTCTACAGGGTCCTTGGGAAGCCACCACTTTATTAGCTTCAGCTGGAGTTAGGCTCATTTTGGGCCTCTTCTGTCTTCAATTCAGCAGATAAAAGCTGCTAAATACTGTGAAGAAATACAACATCAATAGAAGGCTAAGCAGGAACAAGGTAAAACAAAAGATGAGTAAATAAAAGAGGGAAATATGGAGGGAATATTGACTAAAAGGAAGAGTGAAAGGATGTATGGATGAGTGGGTGATGGATGAGTGGGTGAAAGGAATAATGAATGGAGAGGTGGATGAATAGGTGAAAGGATGACAGACAAACATGATGGATGAAGAGTGAGTGAATGCTCAAGTGGCTGGAAATGTGAATGAATGGCAACATAAATGGATGGATGGAGTGGGTAAAAAGATGAGTGGACTTGATGGGAGAGTGGATGTGAAAATAGATGAACGGATGGGTGAATGGCAGAGTGGATAAATGTATGATGGGTGGTTGGCAGGATGGATGAATGGCAGAGTGCATGGGTAGACAGAGAGCAGAGCCCATCAATGGATGACAAAGAGTGCTGGATGATTGGATAGAAGAGCAGATGGATGGGTGCAAAGACTGATTGATGGCAGAGTGAATGGATGGGTGTGAATGGAAGGATTGATGGCAGAGCTGATAGATGGATGGATGGGTGAAATAATTAATGGATGACAGATTGCAAAGGTGAAAAAGTGGATATCACTGGTTGGATGGAAGGGTGAAAGGATAAATGGCTTGATACTTGGATGAAAGAGACATGGGAGCTCTTCTTGGGAGGATTGAGTTCACTTGCTTTGTGCCAATAGAGGATTACTTCAAAGTGTGGGGGGTATTTTAATTTGTTGGCTACTCCCTTGCTGCTCTACTTGATGTTTTCATAAATATACCCCTTAATGCCCACTAGTAGCAAGTCTAGTGCATTGAATGCTTGATGTGGGCATTCTGTATCCATTTGGGGTCTGGTTTTTCTGACTGATTTTGTATAAGTTGTAATCAGTTTAGGAACGCTTTTGTTAGGTCCACTAGATTGCAGTTGTTCAATCAAGCAATGACCAGTAGGCTAGTCAGCTTTATACTCACTAGGTTTGTGGAAGTACAGCATTGACAGTCGGTTATTGATAGTGTTTGCCACATAGTTTACTTGAATGTTGAACGTTAAGTATGAATCAAAATGTATTAGCTACCAAATCACATTTCACTGTTTTCTGTTTATCATCTGATAGTTTCAATCTGCAGGCAATAAAGCAACCTTTCCCTCTACTAATGTTAAATGTACCTTAAGCATTCTGTGCGGTTGATTTTACCCCTAATCTCCTTTTGAAGCCAAGTTCATTCTGAGTATTACCCATGCATATCTAAACTTCAAGCTCGTCTAGTTCTCATACTCGAGCCTTTGGATACCCACATGTTGAGGATTGTAGGTGACAAGAATAAATCCTAGGGTACACAACATGAAACTTTCATATGGGTGAACTCAATTAAATAAATTCTGATTTGTCAACACAACTTGTGGTGAAAATCATTTTACACCTACGGCAACGCCTTCATCTCAAGGCAGCTCTTAGTTTTTTAGGCTGATGCTACCAGTATACTGTCAAACATGCTACCAATAAGCCACCATAGGATCAGTGCTGATTATTGATTAGCTTCAGGGGTATTAAATGACACAATCTACAATGATATATATGCATGTATTGAAATAGGTTTTTATAAAAGAGGTCCAGCCCAAAAGACAGTAGAATGCTTGAGAACTTCCTTTTCAAGGAAACAGTATGGGAGATTCAAATGGGCCAGTAATGCTTGTGTATCGGCCATTTGTTCCTGAGGTGTGGGACTGCAAACAATTTCGTATTATAAATTGTGATTCTCTTGGCTAGGGAAAAGTTGATTAGGTCAGTATTAGAAAGAAGTTGTTTTATACTTAAAGCTGGGCAGGTCGCCATCTTTTAATTTCAGACTATGGTTTGACCTGACAACATCCTTGGCTTTCCTTCAATTTGCAAGGTAGATTTCATACTAATCAGACTCACTAAAATGGTGCATTTCTGTGTGATAATGTACCGGATAATATGCAGTAGAAGGAAATTGCAGTTCCCAAGGAGGTCAATGACCATGTAGAGGAACAAGGCCAAACGCCAAATTGCTTTAGTAGGTCGAGAAACAAATAGTTGACTTGCAATATCCTTTTAGCGTGTGGCAGAGGATATTTTATTACTTATAATGAATGGTCATAGTGCTATATTTCTCCCAAACAGGTTTACGTCTTGGTCTCTTGAACTTTATATTGATGAGCATAGTTGCAGGTAAATAGAGCAAATTTGAAATCTGTGGTGCAAAAAACACAGCAATACAATGCAAGCAGGCTTAACATCTGTTTAAGATAGGTAACTTTTAAAACTGTTGTAGTTCAGAATGTGTGTTAACATGCAGAGAAATTACAGCTTTTGTGAAATGAACTATAGCAGGGCAAAAAATAAACATGTGCATAAATGTCTCCATTCCACTAGTGAATATACAATGCAGAAAAACTAACTGGCACAGCCGTTTTAATCCAGCTCCTTGGCCTGCCTTTTGCCCTGTAAGCTTGCTCTGGAAGCAGACTATGTGGTGTAAGAACTCAGTTGTAATTAGTTAAGCCCATTGTTCATAGTTTTACTATAGGTGACTAGTAAGAAAAGTATAGATATGGGGTCTTATTTACAAGAAATTGATGCAGCGTGGCACTGCTAGCCATTTGGCTGCTCTGTGTTACTTTCAAAGCACAGGGATGCATCATACTTACAACAATATGTTGCCTCCCTGTGCTTTCCCCTGAGCTGGTGACAGTTGGCTGCTGTGTGTCAACGCAGACACCCATGATCCTTGGTGCAGGGGTCTCTGCGTTTTAAGGGAGATATTTTTTTGCGCAGGAAGGGACACCCTCCTGCACGAAAGCAATCATGTGATGTGTTTTCCTTTTTCTATGTGTGTTACAGAAATATTATTATTTCTCCTATTTGCACCTTCTTACACATTTCCAGGTTTATAAAATGTTGTAAATCTGTGAATACAGCAGAATTTAAAGGTGCTGCTTGGGAACACTCACCGCAACACCCATGGCACACCCCTTTCTAGCAAAATGCTGCCTGAAATGGGGCCGTATTTACAAGGCCACAAAATGCCAAGCAGGGTAGCTATATGTGGCCTTGTAAATATGGAGCACCACAGTGAGCCACCGGTGTGTCAGAGAAAGTGGCTTGTAAATATGCCCCCATGGTTTTTACAAGGGTTGCAGGCTACCATGAATTATCACATTACATACTGAGTTCATCCAAAACATTAACTATTAATCCATTGTAATTTTAAAATAAAAGATGGCATGTTTATTAAAGTCATGCACGCAGCACAACAAGCTGCCTTGTTGTGCTGCTTGACAGGGAAGGTGCAGAAATGCATCACATTTAACATAATACAGTGCATTACTGTCTTTTTCCAGCTCTTGTTTACAATGTGCTGCTAAGGGCCAATGAAGAAACCCTTGCACCATGGTGCAAGGGTGCCTGCCATGTAAGCAGGATTGTTGTTGTGCAGGAAGGGACACCTATCTGCACAAAAGCAATCCTGTGAGACATTTTCCTCTTTCTATGCGTGCTGCAGAATTCAGCAACCATGGAATCCCTTCCTTTGGCACAGTAATGTAACATAGTGATTTGTGCTGTGTTGTGTTACACCAGATGTATGAGGTCACTCAGGGTCATGCAAGGCGGTTTCGTGTGGCTTGATAAATAGCACTTAGTATTTGCATCTCACTTCAACCCCCTTGTGTGGTGAAATTGTGATGCAACTACTTGATAAACATGGCCCACAGTGTATTGTTATATAAGAGTGCTCTGAGTGTATTGCAAGGGTGGGAGTTCTATCGTTTGACCAATGTCAGTGATGCTCAGGCACTTCTCAAAAAATTATCTAACTTGGCTTTTAAATTAATTTATGTAGGGATGTCATTTTAATGAGCAAATGTGGCTTAAAAGGACCCATAATGTAAGCTCCTGCTTGGAAATATGACTTTCAGAAAGAGGCGATCTGGTGGGCATTTCGGAGGCTGATGGTCAGGTGTTCTCTGGGTTCCTGGGACAGTAATGCTGTCGGTACTAGATGAGCTAAGATGCATGGCTGACGGTAAAAAGCCAAGCGCCCTGATTTTATTAGATCTTTCAGCGGCGTTTGATACCGTCAGCCATGCATTGCTCCTGGACAGACTGGCTAGGTTTGGGATAGGAGAGCAAGCCCTCAAATGGTTAACAGCTTTTTTGACAGGAAGGACGCAGAAGATCCAGTTGGCAGACCAGGTCTCAGATGTGGGCATGTTAGCCTGTGGAGTCCCGCAGGGATCAGCACTCTCTCCGCTCTTATTTAACCTGTACCTACAACCATTGATAGAGTCCCTGGCAAACATGAATTGTAAAGTCTTTAACTATGCCGACGATACTCAGCTGTTGCTGAGTATCAATAATACACCATCGGCTCAGTCCTTGGCCCAAGACATTCTACGATTTACAGTGAATTGGATGCCGTCCAATTTGCTGAAAATCAATCCAGATAAAACGGAAGTGCTCGTAGTTTCAACCTCTACTTCCCCCTGGAATGATCTGTTTTGGCCACAAGAATTAGGACCTACCCCTAAACGTGCCCTAATGTTAAAAGTCTTGGCATGAAAATTTGACCAGGAACTCTCGATGGTCAACCAAGTATCCGCTGTAGTTGGCTCTTGCACCAACTGGATCAGGCAACTACGTAAACTCGCCCCCTTGCTCTCGAGAAACATGCTGCGAACCATCGTCTCAGCCACCATAGTGTCTAGAATAGACTATGGCAACGCACTGTACCTCGGCCTTCCAAAAAACTCCATCAACCGTCTTCAGGTTATCCTGAATGATGCAGCACGCCTGATCTTTGGATTGCCGAGGAGTACTCATGCCTCCCCTTTGCTCTATAGGCTACATTGGCTGCCTATAGCGCAGAGAGTCGAATTTAAGAGTATGTGTATCTGCCACAAAGCAGTTCACGGACAGGCGCCAGCCTACATAAAAGAAAGGCTCAAGATATACGAACCCAAGCGCGCCCTGCGATCGTCCGGATCTTTTCTATTATCCTGTCCACGCTTCAAGTTAACAACAAAAGGAGGCAGATCTTTTTCAGTTCAGGCCCCTACCATCTGGAATAAGTTACCGGAGGCGCTTCGCAGAGAACCTAACCTTCTCCATTTTAGGAAGTCCCTGAAAACCTTACTCTTCAAAGACGCCTTTCCATCTCAATAGTCGGCTACTAGATCAGGCACCTCTATACCTTTATTCCATCTTTGTTGCTGTACTTGGTCAGTAGCGCTTTGAGACCTGTCGGTGAGTTGGCGCGATACAAAACACAGTTACAAATTACAAATTACAAATTACTTGAGTGCAATGGGGTGCAATACCAAGGCACCTAGGGTGTTTTTGGGTGTGATGGCGGAAGCGTGCATAATACTCCCCTTGGGGTTTGCACTGGGTGGGGTCAGGGCTTGCGGGGGCACTGCGTCATAGCAGGGGAAAAGTGGGAGTGCTCACAATCAGTATTTAGATGTTGGATATGCTCAAATGAAATTGGTAATGACGTAATTGGAAATTATGCAATCAATGCCGAAGGGGCAGTTGAGAATGGTTACGGAAGATTGTATATATGAAGCACTATGCCCTTTTTACTGTCAATTTAGGGGGCGTTCTCTTTCGACAAAAGGCAACGCCCTTAGTCACTTTATTCTTACTGCAGACTGTTATCTATATATGATGAATCAAAATTTTCTTGCAGTGCATTTATTTCTCAATAGATTAAGTTTTTCTACTTTTTATTATATGCTGTTTGTGTTATGCCATTTGTATTTTTATTGTGGTATTTAGATTCAGGCTGCTACTCTGGTTTTATGAAATGGGTTCATCTAAGCACATTGCATTTTTGTTACAAAGGATGTTAGGGAGAGGTTGGAAGGCAAATATGGACTGTTAGAGATAGCACATTAGGGAGCTAATGTATTATTTTTTAAATTCTCAGGGGAAAAAATGAATAAGCCTTTAAATGTTCCCGACTGGTTTTACATTCCACTTTAGGTTAAAAATGCAAGTTGAAGTTGCTTTATAGATTCTAAATGAAGGTATTGAAGGATCTCATATGAATTGACACACTAAATGTAAGGCCCGGGCAATAGATGCTTGGGTGATAAGGCACCTGGCAAATTATCGTACTTGTCCAGCAGACACATTTTATTGGCAAAAGGGAACCCACATACAAAAAGTTTTAGTAAATGGAAGGTTATCAGTGTAAGTTGAGTGCAAGTGCTGCTCATAGTGGGGTACCTTGGCAACAAATGGGGGGTGGCAGTTTATGTTAATAAACATTTCCCTCTACAAGTTACTTTTTCTCAGGCAGACACGGAAGGCAGGTGGGTGCTTGTTAGTGGATTACTTAATAATACTAGGTTTACTATACCAACTGTTTCAGCACCGATTTTGGACAATCCAGCGCCTTTAATAGAACTATATCAGGAAACTTGAATATTCCTGGTTTTCAGATTCTAAGGCGGGATTTTAACTTTCTTCAAAAGCCGGAGTTAAGTCATCTTCGGATACGCGAAAGCAGAACAAATCACGCATGGCCAGTGCTATGATAGAGTGCGTTAGGGGTTTGGACTTGACAGATTTATGGTGGTAAAAACATTCAAACAGATGAGAATAAACGTTTTTCTTCAAAATATAATTCTGACTGCCGCCAGACTAGACTATTTCATGTCTTCGCTCAATTTGAAACTAAATAGCTCTGTATACACACATTCGAAATGTTTTTTCGGGTCATGCCTTGGTAAATATGAAAGTGTCAGGAATTAAGGTAGAAAGGTCCGGTGGAAGGTAGTTTTTTAACAAAGTAAACCTGGAGGGAGAAAAATGATGCAAGGAGATACAAAGTGAAATAATAAACAATTTTAAGGTAAATATAAATGCGGCCAGGGTAGAGAGTATTTGTGAAGCATTCAAAGCAACTATATATACACACGTGGCTATATCACTTCTGACGAGATTTTACAGAGAAAATACCTATCAGCACAAATGACGGAGTTAGAGGGGTTTACATTAGGCAAGTATAGAATCTTTGCAAAATAAAACTACTATCAATTATTTGTTGCTTAGACAAGCGATAAATAATACACAAGTAAGAGTAATACTATGCTCAATGATATATTGCTAACTTTACATATCTACAAAAAGGGTTGACCCCGGCCATCTTCAAAGAAATCAAGAATGTACTCATCCCCACCCCGGCAAGAATTGTAAACGCTTCTCTAACACAAGGCACAATCCCGACTGCCTAAAAGCAGCTCAGGTGTCACCTATTCTAAAAAAAACTAACTCAGATAAAGCTGACCTCATACCTTTCGCCCAGTCTCCAACATCCCTATCCTAGCCAAACTCCTGGAAAAATGAGCACAATACCAACTTTGCGCTCACATTGAGATTCCTAGACCAGCATCAATCCAGATATCGGAAGGGGCACAGTACTGAATCGACCCTCACTCACGTTATGGATGACATTTTAAAACTGCTTGACCAAAATGATTCCTGCCTCCTAATCCTCCTTGACGTTTCCTCCACATTCGACAGGGTTAATCATGACAGCCTCTTATCCATTCTGAAGAATAGGATGTGTTTCTTGGGTCAGGTTCTACAATGGTTCTCATCCTTTCTCCACCACAGATCACAAAGAGTCACGGAAAACCACCCCCTCTCCCAGCCCTCTCCAGTACTCATGGGTGACCCTCTCCCAGCCCTCTCCAGTAATCATGGGTGTCCCCAAAGGATCAGCCCTATCTCCTATCCTCTTCAACCTTTTCCTGGAACCATTAGCTATTTCACTAAATTCCACAAACATTCTCTTTCATATGTATGAGGATGATATGTGAATTTATTTGAAAATCTCATCTCTGGATAACATCATCTCACTCAACACTATCCTAATGTTTACTCAAAATTGGTTAACTGAGAACCATCTCCTGCTCAATACCTCTAAAACTGAATTCCTTCTCATCTCGCCTTCGAACCACATCCCCAAGCCAGACCTTTGGCTGAATCACCTCACTGCTTTCAACTGCACCCCTCCCATCATAGACTCAGCCAAATCTCTCGGAATTACCCTGGACAAGCATCTGAATATGAAAAATCACATCAACAATGTGTTTAACCCCTTCCCTGTGCCGCAAATTCTGCCGTGGCGCGGGGGGTCTGGGGTTGGGCGTGGTGCCTCAGTGCTCATGACGGCTCCACGCCGTCATGAGTCACGGGCGGCGTGTGCTCATGACGGCGTGGTGCCATCATGACCCCGCCTGCTCATGAATTCGCCCAGACAGGTGGGAAATTAGTGCCGCGTGGGCAAGCGACAGCGGCATGACAGCTCCACGCCATCATGAGCACATGCTCCCAGTGACACATGACGGCGTGGAGCCATCATGAACACAGAAGAGGTTAAGGGAGCTAACCACTTGATGAGGACACGTAGAAATATGAAACCATTCCTTCCACAATCTGGCTTCAAGCAGGTGATCCAAGCACTTGTCTTGCTCAAAGTAGACCACGGCAGCACTACACTCTGTGGCCTTCCCTAATATACCCTGGCTCCACTAAGGGCATCACTGAACATGGCAGCTAGACTGGTTACAGGTACCAAATGAAATGAGCACATTACCCCAGTACTAACATCTCTTAAATGGTTGCCCTACGAAGCTCAAATTCAGTTAAAGATTGTCGTTTTGACAAACAAAGCCCTGCATTTGAAAACTTCCAGGTACCTAGCGCAAAAGCTTGAATTATCCTGTGGTGGTAGAGCCTCAAGAAGCGCTAACACTTTCCTCTTGAAACCACTCATCCTTAGCAAAAAGAGAATTTGTCACTGAGCCTTCTCTGGCACTTCCCCAAAGATATGGAACTCTCTTCCACAGGGAGTACGCAGAATCTCCTCAATGACTGCTTTCAAGACTAACTGCTTTCTCATGTGTTTCTTCTTCCTTAGGTGTATCTACTTGTTCAGGAACACTGGTGTCATTATGCATATTTTTGCTCTTTAAGTAAGGTATAGCTAATGTGAGTCCAAACCATACCATAACTAGTATTATTATACTACATGTGCATATACTACAGCAAGATTTTAGGCAGTTTCTTTTGGTCTTCTGATAACATTATAATCAGCCATTTCTGACTAAGGAGACTTAGCCCCTCTTTGTATCTTTTCCACAGAATTTTAACCTGTCAACCTTTGTCTCAAGTTGGTCTCACTTCTTAATCAGTTTGGTTATCAATCAGCTCTTCATCACTTTCATCACACAGTTCTAATTTTTCAAAGTCTTCAAGGATGACGTATTTAGTCTTTTGAAATGTAAACTTCTCCTTCTCGGTTTCTCTGTGGATGGTTCAGTTTGGCTTGTTATTTCATTTACTTGCTCGGGTTCTTCATTTATTGTTTTAAGGTGAAATTTCAGTCTTTTGACAAAACCAGGCCACTTATCTTCCTTTCAGAGTCTTTTAGCTGGCACTGTGCTTTGACTTTCTTTAGATGCTCTTTTATTTTCAAGTAGTTGTGGCACATCTAATTCAATGACATCCTCTATATCCCTCTCTATCTGACTTAGACCAGGTCTTATTTTTGTTTCTTCTGCCTGGATGCTCAGCTGGCCTTGTTCAGGAGTTTGCTGAATGTTACTTTGACTTTCACTTTGTTTGCCTTCTTCTTCCTGAACCAGTTTCTCTACACCTATCTGGTCCTGCTCAGGTCTTTGGACTTCTTGATTGTCTTCGCCTTCGCCCTAATACCTAGCTGTCCTTCCTCAGACTCTGGAGCTTTGACAGGTGTGTTGCATGTCTGAGTATATTGATCTCTCCTTATTTGATCCTCCTCAGAATTACTATTGGCTTTCATATCTGTAACTGGATGAAATCAATTTGTAATCTTATAAATGGATCTTCTGCTTTCCCAATCTTTCCTGGCAACACTATAGTTTTGTTACCAGGAATCATTTGTTGGCAAACTAAGCACCTCTGACAAAGACTCTCTGCTATGTTTCTGAACCTCTCATTGAACCAAGTTTGCCTGAACAATCTGATCATCGCATCCTAGCCATAGGAGCAAGCATACAGTCTGGTAACACAGGCCTCCCATCAAGGTAAACAATAACACCATCTCTAGCCCTTCTCTGACAACCTATCTATTCTCACTCTTCCTTTTCCTTTTGCTCTGCATTGTTTTGCAAGTCTCTCACTTCCTCCCAAGTTTTCACACCTCCAAGCAACATAAGTTGGCAGCTGTTTCCACATTCATCAATTTTCTTATTTATTGCCATCTTATGTTTGCACAATGTTGGGCTAATTGGTCAGCATATCGGTTACCTGCTGTCACTTTTTCATTTCCAGTTTGGTGATCAGCACACTTTACCACAGCCACTGTTGCTGGCAATTGAATTGCTTCTAGCAAATCCTTTACATAATGTCCATTTTTAATAGGAGTACCCGAAGAAGTCAGAAACTCCCTTTGCATCCAGAGTTGGCCAAAATCATGCACAACCCCATAACCATACTGACTGTCAGTATATATGGTTACTTTTCCCAATTTTGCAAGCTCTTGTCAATGCAATTAATTCGGCTACTTGTGCAGATTTGACTCCAGGTAAATAGGATGCTTCAACTGGACCCCACAAAGTACACAGAGCATAAGCAGCACTCAATCCTCCTTCCTCATGTCGCATACAGGAACCATCTACATATAGCTCATGTTCTGAATTTATTAGTGGTTCTTCTCTTATGTCTGGACGAGGTTTAGTACTGTATTCTGTGAGGCTGATACAATCATGTTCGACTTCTCCTTTGACTTCTGCCAAATGTGAATCAGGTAACAGTGTAGCTGGATTCAGAACAGTACCTCTGGCAATAGTCACATTTTCGGCACCTAGAATGATCTGCTTGTACTTAGTCAGCTGACTAGGAGTCAAGTACTGAGTCTGTGTTCTTGTTAGCATAATCACAACTGCATGGGGAACATACACGGTTACAGGATGGCCCATAATAATGGATTCACTTTGCTCAAGACTCATACAGGTTGCAGCTGTGGAGTGCAAAAAACCGATGGATTTAGGCCCAGATCTCTGTACTGGGGTGAATGTAAGACATTGTTCTGCATTCTGTCCATCACCTGTGGTTTTTGCATTTGTCACCCCGAGTGGGATGGGTGTGCTCAGACGTGAGTCCCATGCACTCCACACCACTGGATTCAAGCAAACCTGGCTAAAGACGGCTGGAATGCCAGAAACCGGTCCTCGGAAGCTTGTTTCTGGTCCAGGGAAGGCATGGCTTGGCAGTTCGGGCTGGACTGTTCCCATGAGGCACAGGGTCAGACTGATTTGCATATGGCCATGTCTGAACTGGGGTGGTGTGGAGTGCAAAAAAACCCCAAAAACATTGGATTTAGGCCCAGATCTCTGTACTAGGGTGAATGTAAGACATTGTTCTGCATTCTGTACATCACCTGTGGTTTTTGCATGGATTCAGAACAGTATATCTGGAAATAGTCACATTTTCTGCACCTAGAATGATCTGCTCATACTTAGTCAGCTGACTAGGAGTCAAGTACTGAGTCTGTGTTCTTGTTAGCATAATCACAACTGCATGGGGAACATACACCGTCACAGGATGTCCCATAATAATGGATTCACTTTGCTCAAGACTCATACAAAAAACCCAAAAATAAAACGATAGATTTAGGCCCAGATCTATGTATTGGGGTGAATGTAAGACATTGTTCTGCATTCTATCCATCACCTGTGGTCTTTGCATTTGTCACCCCGAGTGGGATGGGTATGCTCAGACGTGAGTCCCATGCACTCCACACCACTGGATTCAAGCAAGCCGGGCTGAAGACGGCTAGAATGCCAGAAACCGGTCCTCGGAAGCTTGTTTCCGGTCGAGGGAAGGCATGGCTTGGCAGTTCGGGCTGGACTGTTCCCATGAGGCACAGGGTCAGACTGATTTGCATATGGCCATGTCTGAATTGGGGTGGTGTGGAGTGCAAAACAACAATGGATTTAGGCCCAGATCTCTGTACTAGGGTGAATGTAAGACATTATTCTGCATTCTGTCCATCACCTGTGGTTTTTGCATTTGTCACCCCGAGTGGGATGGGTATGCTCAGACGTGAGTCCCATGCACTCCACACCACTGGATTCAAGCAAGCTGGGCTGAAGACGGCTGGAATGCCAGAAACCAGTCCTCGGAAGCTTGTTTCCGGTCCAGGGACGGCATGGCTTGGCAGTTCGGGCTGGACTGTTCCCATGAGGCACAGGGTCAGACTGATTTGCATATGGCCATGTCTGAACTGGGGTGGTGTGGAGTGCAAAAAACGATGGATTTAGGCCCAGATCTCTGTACTGGGGTGAATGTAAGACATTGTTCTGCATTCTGTCCACCACCTGTGGTTTTTGCATTTGTCACCCCGAGTGGGATGGGTATGCTCAGACGTGAGTCCCATGCACTCCACACAACTGGATTCAAGCAAGCCGGGCTGAAGACGGCTGGAATGCCAGAAACCGGTCCTCGGAAGCTTGTTTCCGGTCCAGGGAAGGCATGGCTTGGCAGTTCGGGCTGGACTGTTCCCATGAGGCACAGGGTCAGACTGATTTGCATATGGCCATGTCTGAACTGGGGTGTTGTGGAGTGCAAAAAAACGATGGATTTAGGCCCGGACCTCTGTACTGGGGTGAATGTAAGATATTGTTCTGCATTCTGTCCATCACCTGTGGTTTTTGCATTTCTCACCCTGAGTGGGATGGGTATGCTCAGACGTGAGTCCCATGCTCTCCACACCACTGGATTCAAGCAAGCCGGGCTGAAGACGGCTGGAATGCCTGAAACCGATCCTCGGAAGCTTGTTTCCGGTCCAGGGAAGGCATGGCTTGGCAGTTCGGGCTGGACTGTTCCCATGAGGCACAGGGTCTGACAGATTTGCATATGGCCATGTTTGAATTGGGGTGGTGTGGAGTGCAAAAAAACGATGGATTTAGGCCCAGATCTCTGTACTGGGGTGAATGTAAGACATTGTTCTGCATTCTGTCCATCACCTGTGGTTTTTGCATTTGTCACCCCGAGTGGGATGGGTATGCTCAGACGTGAGTCCCATGCACTCCACACCACTGGATTCAAGCAAGCCGGGCTGAAGACGGCTGGAATGCCAGAAACCAGTCCTCGGAAGCTTGTTTCCGGTCCAGGGACGGCATGGCTTGGCAGTTCGGGCTGGACTGTTCCCATGAGGCACAGGGTCAGACTGATTTGCATATGGCCATGTCTGAACTGGGGTGGTGTGGAGTGCAAAAAACGATGGATTTAGGCCCAGATCTCTGTACTGGGGTGAATGTAAGACATTGTTCTGCATTCTGTCCACCACCTGTGGTTTTTGCATTTGTCACCCCGAGTGGGATGGGTATGCTCAGACGTGAGTCCCATGCACTCCACACCACTGGATTCAAGCAAGCCGGGCTGAAGACGGCTGGAATGCCAGAAACCGGTCCTCGGAAGCTTGTTTCCGGTCCAGGGAAGGCATGGCTTGGCAGTTCGGGCTGGACTGTTCCCATGAGGCACAGGGTCAGATTGATTTGCATATGGCCATGTCTGAACTGGGGTGTTGTGGAGTGCAAAAAAACGATGGATTTAGGCCCGGACCTCTGTACTGGGGTGAATGTAAGATATTGTTCTGCATTCTGTCCATAACCTGTGGTTTTTGCATTTCTCACCCTGAGTGGGATGGGTATGCTCAGACGTGAGTCCCATGCTCTCCATACCACTGGATTCAAGCAAGCCGGGCTGAAGACGGCTGGAATGCCTGAAACCGGTCCTCGGAAGCTTGTTTCCGGTCCAGGGAAGGCATGGCTTGGCAGTTCGGGCTGGACTGTTCCCATGAGGCACAGGGTCTGACAGATTTGCATATGGCCATGTCTGAATTGGGGTGGTGTGGAGTGCAAAAAAACGATGGATTTAGGCCCAGATCTCTGTACTGGGGTGAATGTAAGACATTGTTCTGCATTCTGTCCATCACCTGTGGTTTTTGCATTTGTCGCCCTGAGTGGGATGGGTATGCTCAGACGTGAGTCCCATGCACTCCACACCACTGGATTCAAGAAAGCCGGGCTGAAGACGGCTGGAATGCCAGAAAACGGTCCTCGGAAGCTTGTTTCCGGTCCATGCAAGCCATGGCTTGGCAGTTCGGGCTGGACTGTTCCCATGAGGCACAGGGTCAGACTGATTTGCATATGGCCATGTCTGAACTGGGGTGTTGTGGAGTGCAAAAAAACGATGGATTTAGGCCCGGACCTCTGTACTGGGGTGAATGTAAGATATTGTTCTGCATTCTGTCCATCACCTGTGGTTTTTGCATTTGTCACCCCAAGTGGGATGGGTATGCTCAGACTTGACTCCCATGCACTCCACACTACTGGATTCAAGAAAGCCGGGCTGAAGATGGCTGGAATGCCAGAAACCGGTCCTCGGGAGCTTGTTTCCGGTCCAGGGAAAGCATGGCTTGGCAGTTCGGGCTGGACTGTTCCCATGAGGCACAGGGTCAGACTGATTTGCATATGGCCATGTCTGAACTGGGGTGGTGTGGAGTGCAAAAAAACGATGGATTTTAGCCCAGATCTCTGTACTGGGGTGAATGTAAGACATGGTTCTGCATTCTGTCCATCACCTGTGGTTTTTGCATTTGTCACCCCGAGTGGGATGGGTATGCTCAGACGTGAGTCCCATGCACTCCACACCACTGGATTCAAGCAAGCTGGGCAGAAGACGGCTGGAATGCCAGAAACCGGTCCTTGGAAGCTTGTTTCCGGTCCAGGGAAGGCATGGCTTGGCAGTTCGGGCTGAACTGTTCCCATGAGGCACAGGGTCAGACTGATTTGCATATGGCCATGTCTGAAATGGGGTGTTGTGGAGTGCAAAAAAACGATGGATTTAGGCCCGGACCTCTGTACTGGGGTGAATGTAAGATATTGTTCTGCATTCTGTCCATAACCTGTGGTTTTTGCATTTGTCACCCTGAGTGGGATGGGTATGCTCAGACGTGAGTCCCATGCACTCCACACCACTGGATTCAAGCAAGCCGGGCTGAAGACGGCTGGAATGCCAGAAACCGGTCCTCGGAAGCTTGTTTCCGGTCCAGGGAAGGCATGGCTTGGCAGTTCGGGCTGGACTGTTCCCATGAGGCACAGGGTCAGACTGATTTGCATATGGCCATGTCTGAACTGGGGTGGTGTGGAGTGCAAAAAAACGATGGATTTAGGCCCGGATCTCTGTACTGGGGTGAATGTAAGACATTGTTCTGCATTCTGTCCATCACCTGTGGTTTTTGCATTTGTCACCCTGAGTGGGATGGGTATGCTCAGACGCGAGTCCCATGCAGTCCACACCACTGGATTCAAGCAAGCCGGGCTGAAGTTGGCTGGAATGCCAGAAACCGGTCCTCGGAAGCTTTTTTCCGGTCCAGGGAAGGCATGGCTTGGCAGTTCGGGCAGGACTGTTCCCATGAGGCACAGGGTCAGACTGATTTGCATATGGCCATGTCTGAGTTGGGGTGGTGTGGAGTGCAAAAAAACGATGGATTTAGGCCCAGATCTCTGTACTGGGGTGAATGTAAGACATTGTTCTGCATTCTGTCCATCACCTGTGGATTTCGCATTTTTCACCCGAGTGGGATGGGTATGCTCAGACGTGAGTCCCATGCACTCCACACCACTGGATTCAAGAAAGCCAGGCTAAAGACGGCTGGAATGCCAGAAAACGGTCCTCGGAAGCTTGTTTCCGGTCCAGGCAAGGCATGGCTTGGCAGTTCGGGCTGGACTATTCCCATGAGGCACAGGGTCAGACTGATTTGCATATGGCCATGTCTGAACTGGGGTGGTGTGGAGTGCAAAAAAACCGATGGATTTAGGCCCAGATCTCTGTACTGGGGTGAATGTAAGACATTGTTCTGCATTCTGTCCATCACCTGTGGTTTTTGCATTTGTCACCCCGAGTGGGATGGGTGTGCTCAGACGTGAGTCCCATGCACTCCACACCACTGGATTCAAGCAAACCTGGCTAAAGACGGCTGGAATGCCAGAAACCGGTCCTCGGAAGCTTTTTTCTGGTCCAGGGAAGGCATGGCTTGGCAGTTCGGGCTGGACTGTTCCCATGAGGCACAGGGTCAGACTGATTTGCATATGGCCATGTCTGAACTGGGGTGGTGTGGAGTGCAAAAAAACCCCAAAAACATTGGATTTAGGCCCAGATCTCTGTACTAGGGTGAATGTAAGACATTGTTCTGCATTCTGTACATCACCTGTGGTTTTTGCATGGATTCAGAACAGTATATCTGGAAATAGTCACATTTTCTGCACCTAGAATGATCTGCTCATACTTAGTCAGCTGACTAGGAGTCAAGTACTGAGTCTGTGTTCTTGTTAGCATAATCACAACTGCATGGGGAACATACACGGTTACAGGATGGCCCATAATAATGGATTCACTTTGCTCAAGACTCATACAGGTTGCAGCTACTGCTTTCAGACATCCCATCAATCCAGATGCCACTGGATCCAGTGTAGCAGAAAAATATGTCACAGGACGTCTCATTAGACCATGTGTCTGGGTCAGAATTGGAAGAGCACAATTGTCACGTGCATCACAAAACAGTGCAAATTCTTTCAAATAGTCAGGCATCCCTAATGCTGGAGCTGAACACAGAAATTCTCGTAATATCAAAAAGGCAGTCAGGCTCTCATCATCCCACTCTATAGGGCCCTTTGCTCTTTTCTTTATCATCTGTATCAAAGGTTTTGCTAGGACTGCAAATCCCATAATCCATTGCCTGCAGTAACCCACAACTCCAAGAAACATTCTGATGTCTTTCTGTGTCTGAGGTAGATTCATGTTTCTAACTATTTTGATCCTTTCCGAAGTAACTTTTCTGACACCTCTTTCTATCTGGTAGCCCAGATATTTCACTGATGTAATACAACATTTTAAATTTTTCAGGTGACACTTTATGCCCACCTTCAGCCAAATGATTTAGTAATGCAATGGTATCAACAACACTGTCATTTAGAGTTGTAGATGCCACCAACAAATCATCTATATACTGCACCAGGACACACTGTCCAGGCAGCACCAGAGATTCGAGGCACTTTACAAAATCTGATAAAAAATCGATGGACTTTCTGTGTACCCCTGAGGGACACGGTTCCAAACGTAGACATGGTCGTCAAATTTGAATGAGAAAGAGTGGCAGCGTCCCCAAACTTTCCTGTAGATTGTTTACTAGGAAATGATCTAGAGATCTCAGCCTGGGCTGAGGTGGAAAAATAGGCCCATTCCAAAATATTAGGCCTTCCTAAAAAGGCTAGGGTGGCTGTGAGGGTCACAGTCCAATCCCAGACAGATTTTAGTGTGGTGAAGCCTGAAACAGTGGATCACCCCACTCTGACAGAGAGCATTGGAGAGGAAGAAAAGTCTCCCTCCCACCAGACTATAGGTGAGGGTCAGCCTCCTCCGGGAACTGACCCTACCCCTTGTGAGGGAACTCCCCTAGAGGTAGTCAGGCCTGGCCTGGCAGAACCACTGATGGCAGTGGACCCTTCCAAGGTGATTTCCAGTCTGGAGCAGGTAACCCAGGGCTACAGAGGTAAGGGAGGCCAGGGGACCCCACAGGGCCTACTGTTCAGAGGAAGTCTCCATCAGCAGATAAGGAGCACTCAGTCTAGTAGCCCTAGCTAGGTGAACATTCCTCAACCCTCTGAGGGATCCCCCTTATCCTTGTGTAGGGACCTCCCCCAGATGGACTCTGTTGGTCAAAGGCAAACCTGGGACCCAGTGATTCCAAACCTGCCCTGTCCCACCAGTGTTCCACCCAAAGGGATCCAACCTCCAGCTGTAGGCAGCCAAAGGTTGACCCTGAGAGCACAGTGCAACTCAGTCATGGAAAGAAAGGCATTTATGGTGGACAGTGATTTGAGGAAGCTGAGCCCAACCTTAGTAGGGCCTCACTTCAATACTCAATCTCAACACCAGCCTCTTACTTTACCAAAACACCCCACAGGTAGTAATTCCCCATGGTGGAAACCTTCTGATACCCTTAGGGTGAGGGATTGCTTAGTGGACCATGAGACAGAGAGTAACCATGCTAGTGCAGGTACTTCTTTATGTGGCCATTTAGTCAATATAGGCTCAACTGGGCACGGCTAGCCTTATCTCCGTTCGCTTGGGGGTGTGTGTAGGAAGGTGGAATCCGACTGCATGGTTAAACCCACTTTTTTCCTGGTGTTTTGATGGTTTCCGACTTAGTTTGGCTGGGATCCTGCTATCCAGGGTCCCAGCCTATCTGCATTCCTCTCTAAATTGATTGCATGTACATTAGGTACACTCCAGATTGGTTACTGGGTTACCCTTGTGAGTCCCTAGGATATGGTACCTTAGGCACCAAGGGCTTAGGTACCCCAGAGGCCTACCAGGGGCTGAAGCATGTATTATGCCACCCCTGAGAAGCCTTCCATAATGGCACCACAGGTCTGCTACTGCAGCCTGGGTAAGGTGGTGTAAGCACTGCTTACTAAGATGTAGGTTACCGATATCTACCTTTAAATACAGACACATTTAAACCTATAAGTCACTCCTATGGCAGGCCTTGACAATCCTGAAGGCAGAGTGCTTAGTTGTGTGTGAGAGGGCACCCAAGAATGAGCTGAGCCCCTCTGCAGCTTTTAGAATCAAGTCAAGTCAAGACAAAGTATACTTTATTCGACAGCTAAGAGTCATAAAAGCACAGTTCATTGCAAAACATAAGTACATGAAACCTTAAAAAAACATTAAAATTTGAGTTCTAAAAATAGTATGTACAAAGCAAATAAAAACTCATCCCAATTTACAGGGTCCTCAAACATCTATGGGTATACACACAGTACAACAAAGCAAGGTACAAGCATACCATAAATAAATAACCAGTGGGTATTAGATCTATCTCATTTAATACTCATTGAGTAACCAAACACACTGGCACTGAAGCCGGCAGCCTTTTCCTATATCTGATAGCCGATATTAAAAAGCTTGCAACCGCCAAACAAACCATGGGAGAAGACAACCATTGGAGGTAAGTCAGAGCCGGCCTCACTTGAGCAAACTGACGATTTTTAAATAGTGGTAAGATGTGAAGCCTACGCTGAGGGTCATAAAAACTGCAGAAAAACATGAAATGTAGTGTATCCTGGTCTGAAGAATTATCACAGGGGCAGGGTTTGAGCGAATTAGGCTTCGAGTAGCCTAGGGGAAATGCCAATAAACAAGGGACCAAATTCAAACAAAATCTAATCAATACGAAACGGTGATATGATTTGTTTACGTAAGTTAGATAAGGCTGCATTTGTGGTCCCATACTAAGTATAACATGACTCCTCACTGATGGTTTTGCTACTTTCACCTCCTCCCTGAGCATCTGCCGCTTGTCCAAAAACTGCTTTTTCAGTGCTCTAATAGCAGTTTTGCTCAATACCCCTGGATTCAAGAACAGATCCAGGCGACTAAGCCAGCCGGCTTGTTCTTTTATGTTTTTTTGCCAGGGGATACGCAAAGCCTCATCCAGACTAGTGCATTCGACAATTATGAGCTGGCCTAGGTTTGGTGCTGGAGACGCCCAAACTCTAAACCAGCGCAACAACGGAGCAACCGCAATCTCGTCTGAGATATATCTGGCTCCCAGTTCTTGATGCACATTAAAAACAGGTGTTGCAGTGGGGACCGTAAGTAGGTTCCGCATAAAGCTATTCTCAGCTACATGGATCCCCTTCACATCCTTATATCCCCAGATGTCACTCCCGTACATAGCCATCGGGATAGATTCTGCGTTACAGATCTTTAACAGGGCAGGGCGTGGTTTGCACCCCAATCTTTTTGCGAAATTCAAAGTATCCCCCGCTGCTCTGGCCAGAGTGTTCCTTTTAAGTGAAATCTGCGGGCCCCAGGAGCCTTTTTCATCAAAAGTACCCCTAGATAAGGAAACATGGGCACCTTAGTCAGTTCTTCCCTGTTACAGTAGAATTTGGCCTTAGCCACCTTTCCTAAGCCAATGGTCATACTGTGCGATTTCTTATAGTTCGTGGTTAGATCTAAAGACTCCATAAAACTTATGAAACCGTTTAAAAGACGTTGCAGCCTCAATGCAGTTCACACCAGCAGAACTGCATTGTCTGCATACAATAGTGCAGGAATTATTTTGGAACCTGCTCTGGGAATGTCTTCACAACCAGCTATTAGGGCTTTGCCTAGTCTATTAATGTAAAGTGTGAACAGCAGGGGTGCCAAAATGCACCCCTGTCTGACCCCCCTTTTTACTTCCCAGGAATTAGTCAGGCCGCCATCTGTGTTATACCTCACTGCTGCTGTGGTGTTTTCATGGGCAGTATGTAGAAAGGACAGCAACTCTGCATCTATCCCTAAATCATGTGACACTAACCACAGCTTAGACCTGTTGACATAATCAAAAGCTGAGGTGAGGTCCATGAAGGCCAGGTGTAGGGTTCCTCTCTTGGTGATGGTATACTTTCCTATAACTAGATGCAGGTTTAGGCACTCATCCAAGGTCCTTTTCCCCTGCCTCAAACCATACTGCAGCTCAGATATGATATTAGCCTGATCCAAATATCCTGTAAGTCGATCCAAAATAACTTTACCCAAGATTTTAGCTGCAGAGTCCAAAAGAGAAATTTGTCTATAGCAGGCGGGATCATCCCAGGCTCCTTTTTTTAAATATAGGGACGATAACCACCTTGGCCCACGATAAAGGAAAAACTCTTAGAACACGCAGCATTAAAGACATGAGTTAGGATCTTGGCACAGACATTTGGATCAGCTTTATAAAGGTCAGTGGATACCCCATCCGGCCCGGGTGCCTTGCCTGCTGAGGTTGAGACAATAGCTTTTTGAACCTCATCTCCATTAAAAATAAGGGGGTTACTAGATGGGATAAAGACTGATTGTCCCACACCAAGTTCCAAATTTGTATTTCTATAGATACTGCTGAAGTGCTGGACCCAGAGCTCAGCTGGTATTGTGCAGTCGCTACTGGAATTTTCTAGGTCTGAGAAGTAAGGGCTATTAACGACAGACCAAAATCTCCTACTATCGGTCAAAATACTGGCTTCGGTAAGTGCTTCCCAAGCCTCTTCCCTGATCTGTTTCTTCCTTGCCTGAATCGCGAGTTTATAGGCCTTCCTACAGTGCCTAATCGATATAGCTTCCCTTGGCTTTTGCGTAAGGGCCTGTTTTAGTTCCTTGTGTGTTGCTGAACACATTTTGTCAAGCCACCTTTTATTTTTGGGAGAACTTGTTCTAGAGTTAGATGTTAAATTAATTGCCACCTGCCTAACAATACTATCAAAGGCTTGAAGAATATCATTGTCTTATGAGTCGGTGTCCATATATACTTTGAACTCCAGTGCACAGCTCGAGTATAGATTATCTAGAAAACCCACTGGTGTTATCCTTTCCCACTTCAGTCTCCTGGCTTGATGTTTAGTGCTGATGTTTTCGTTGGTGATTTGACTTGTAGCCCTCCCCTCAAATGCGACCAAAAGGGAGGCGTCCAGTGTTAAGGGATTATGGTCACTGAAACAATTACACGTGACGCTTAGGTTGCTGGCAGCTGGAGCCAGTAATTGTGATTTGAAAGAAGACTTTCTAAGTAGGTACTTGCTGGTGTATGCTCAAAGTGGTTAAACAAATCATCCTGCCCATCATCCTTCTCCGTTAAGGAAATACAATTGAGCCTACATTGATGGATGTTGAAGTCCCCAAGAATTAGTATGTCATGGTAGGCTTGACTTCCTTCCCTATTGTTTTCTAGTAAACCCTCCATAGCTAAGAGATGTTCTGTCTCACGTGATCTAGTGTGCGAGTTATAGAAATTGACCACTAACAAAGTAGGGAAATTCTTACGTGACAAGGCTACAACCTTCACATTTGGTGAGCGACAGTCAATCAATTTTGCTTGGTAAGAGAGCTGCAAAGAAAACATTAAAAGCAAACCCCCTCTGGCTCTTCCCATATTTGAGGGGACAGCATATTTACAAAACGTGGTAAAACCATCTAAGTAAAAACAGTTTTTCGGATTCCCATTTTTCCTGTAAGGCAATAATGTAATGCGTTCCAAGAAACTGTTCCCATGCAATATTACCCTGCATGGACTTAAGTCCTGCAATGTTCCAGGATAATATTTTCACAGTAGGATCTACAGGATTGGCCAGGATAGAAATAGGTGTAGCTACATTATTCAGCAGTGGTGGAGGGGGAGACATTGACACAGAACCACATGCGTTAGCGGGGATTTTTGATAATGGCTGATTACCCAGGGTATCTGTGACCACAGGAGATAGTCAGTCACTTCCATCGAGGCTCACCAGGTGAGCTAAAGGTGAAAAACCGTTAGTTAGAGTTAACCCTGGGTTCACATTTCTTTGTTGGTGGGGCTTAACCGGATTGAGTGGAAACTGCCAATCTAGATTTCTCGTGGTTGGTTTAGGGAGGTTAATAAGAAAATAAGGAAGCTATTCTGATTCAGGACTTAATACCGTCCTTAACTTGACAGCCTTCCATTGCTCTTGCCTGCATGGGATTCTTAAAATTGACGATAATGCAGTCTCCCTCCAAAGTTTTCCTAGTCTCAAAGCCTACCCACCCCACCCTCCTGGCCATAATAATATCAGCAGTAATCTGGGCGCCATTTTCCACATTGTTATCGCACCAATTGTCCGTCTTATGGATAAGATCCAAAGTTGTTTCTTTGGTACTAGGGTCAAGTGTGGGCACCCCTGTTAAAATGGCAACCAGAGGTGCTGATTTGGGAGGAAGGTCGATAATACTAAATATTTTAGCTATGGCCATAATTGAGGATGAAGTGGGGTGTGTGAGCCAACCATGGTTTTTGCCCCTGACCTTCTGTATGGACCATGGTCAGAGCAGTGGCAATCTCCCCAGCTTTGCAGTTGTTATGGTTACTGCTAGGTTTACTGATTTGAGATAGTGCAGTGTTTTCTTGGGAGATGCTTGCCTCTGACAGTTGGATCACCCCACCAGGTTCCTGAAAAATGTCCCCCCTCCTCCCAGTATTTACATTACTAGCAGAGGGGCATCATTTATACATGGAGATAAAAGAATTACGTTTCAGCTCAATTTATTTAAATTTTGAGAGTATGGGTGCAAACAAGTCCTTAGTCACAGACCCCAGCTTAGCAATAAGATTATCATGCAACAAATAATTTTTACATTCACAAATACAAACAACAGGGGGTTGGAGAATTTGGAGTTGCAGTGATTTCCGTGCAATTCCTCTGCCACCTTTTCTCTTTCGTTTGGAGGCGGGCTGCCCAAATCCTCACCCTGGGTCGAGACTACAGTGGCAGTACAGTTTGATGCTCCCTCACCCTCGCATTGACCTGCTGTAGGTAGTATTCCCAACATTGGAACGGAAATCATTCTAGTAATAGGCAGCCCCTCTACCTCCCTCACTGATGCCAGACCATATTTCTCAGACTCTATAGATAACCTCTTTCCAGTAAGGGCAATTTTCTTAGTGATGACGTTATCAGCTTTCATCAAAAAATCAATCAATCAATCAATCATAACACTTGTATAGCGCGCTACTCACCCGGAAGGGTTTCAAGGCGCTTAGGGGAAGGGGGCCGCTACTGCTCGAACAGCCAGGTCTTGAGCTGTCTTTTGAAGGCGAGGTGGTCCTGGGTCAGCCGAAGGTGGATGGGGAGGGAGTTCCATGTCTTGGCCGCCAGGTAGGAGAAGGATCTGCCTCCGGCGGTGGCTCTTCGGATGCGTGGTACGGCGGCGAGGGCGAGGCTGGCGGACCGTAGCTGGTGGGGGGGCGTGTGGAAGGTCAGGCGGTCGTTGAGGTACTTGGGGCCCAGGTTGTGGAGAGACTTGTGTGCGTGGGTGAGGAGCCTGAATGTGATCCTCTTGTTGACGGGGAGCCAGTGCAGGTTCCTCAGGTGGCCGGAGATGTGGCTGCGTCGAGGGATGTCCAGGATGAGTCGGGCGGAGGCGTTCTGGATGCTTTGTAGTCTTTTCTGTAGCTTGGCTGTGGTTCCGGCGTAGAGGGTGTTTCCGTAGTCCAGCCAGCTGGTGACGAGGGCTTGGGTGACTGTCTTCCTGGTTTCGATCGGGATCCATCGGAAGATCTTGCGGAGCATGCGGAGGGTGTGGAAGCATGAGGAGGAGACGGCGTTGACTTGTCTGGTCATCGCGAGGGAGGAGTCCAGGATCAAGCCCAGGTTGCGTGCGTGGTCAGTCGGCTTGGGGCGGTGCCCAGGGCTGGGGGCCACCAGGAGTCGTTCCAGGCGGAGGGTGATGGTCCCAGGATGAGGACTTCCGTCTTGTCTGAGTTCAGTTTCAGGCGGCTGTTCTTCATCCACTCGGCGACGTCTTTCATCCCTTCGTTGAGGTTGGTTCTGGCGGTGTCGGGGTCTCTGGTGAGGGAGAGGATCAGCTTGGTGTCGTCGGCGTAGGAGATGATGTTGAGGTTGTGTTGGCATGCAATGGTTGCGAGGGGTCTCATGTAGACGTTGAAGAGGGTGGGGCTGAGTGATGATCCTTGCAGGACGCCGCAGATGACTTCGGAGGCCTCGGAGCGAAACGGGGAGAGGCGGACTCTTTGTGTTCTTCCAGCGAGGAACGAGGTGATCCACTTCAATGCCTTCTCTTGAATGCCGGTGTTGCTGAGGCGTTGGACTAGGGTGCGGTGGCAGACAGTGTCGAACGAAGTGGAGAGGTCTAGGAGGATGAGTGCCGCTGTTTCCCCGTTGTCGAGAAGGGCTCGGAAGTCGTCGGTGGCTGCGATGAGGGCGGTCTCGGTGCTGTGGTTGGCTCCGAAACCGGACTGCGAGGGGTCGAGGTATCCATTCATCTCGAGGAATTCAGCAAGCTGTCTGTTGGCGATCTTCTCGATGACTTTGGCAGGAAAAGGGAGGAGCGAGATGGGGCGGAAGTTTTTGAGGTTGGTGGGGTCCGCTGTTGGTTTCTTCAGTAGGGCGCTGAGCTCTGCATGCTTCCAGCTCTCCGGGAAGGTGGCGGTGTCGAAGGAGGTGTTGATGATGTCTCGGAGATGGGGTGCGATGATGGAGTCGGCCTTGTTGAAGACATGGTGGGGGCAGGGGTCAGTCGGAGATCCGGAGTGGATGGTGTTCATCGTGTGGGCTGTGTCTTCGGTGGTCACTGCGGTCCAGGTGCGGAGGGTGGCGGTGGGGTGCGTTGGTTTGACAGTTGGGTGTGAGGATGGTGCGCCGAAGCTGTTGTGGATGTCGGTGATCTTGCAGTGGAAGAATGAGGCGAGGGAGTCACAGAGATCTTGTGAAGGGGTGATGTCATTGTTGCCGGGGCTGGGGTTGGAGAACTCCTTGACGATGCTGAAGAGTTCCTTGCTGTCGTGGGCGTTGTTGTCCAGCCGATCCTTCAGTGATTTCTTCTTGGTGGTGCGGATGAGCTGGTGGTGCTTACGGGTTGCGTGTTTGAGGGTGGTCATGTTGTCAGTGGTCCGGTCGAGGAGCCAGGCTTTCTCGAGGGTGCGGCAGGTCTTCTTGGAGTTCTTGAGTTCGTCGGTGAACCAGGGGGCCTTATTGATTCTGGGTTTGCTGGGAGGGTTCTTCAGTGGTGCGAAGTCGTTGGCGCAGTCGGTCAGCCACTGCGCGAAGTTGCGGGCTGCTTCGTTGGGGTCCGGTGTGCTCGCAGGTGGGTTCTGGCTGAGGGAGGTGGTGAGCTGGTCGGTGGTGATCTTGCTCCAGCTTCTGTGAGGAACCTGTTGCGGGTGGTGGTGGGTCGTGGTTTTTCTGAAGCTGAAGTGGACGCAGCTCTGGTCGGTCCAGTGAAGTCCGGCGGAGTGGCTGAAGGCGATGTGCTTGCTGGATGAGAAGACGGGGTCAAGCGTGTGGCCGGCGTTGTGGGTGGGGGTGTTGACCAGTTGCTTGAGTCCGAGGTTGGTGAGGTTGTCCAGCAGGGTGACGGTGTTGCGGTCCTTGTTGTTCTCTAGGTGGAAGTTGAGGTCCCCTAGGAGGATGTAGTCGGCAAAGGGGAGGGCGTGCGGGCTGATGAAGTCTGCGCTGTCTTTGCTGAATTGTGTGCGTGGTCCCGGGGGTCTGTAGATGAGGGTGCCTCTGAGGGTCGTCTTTGGGTCGGTGTGAATCTGAAAGTGGAGGTGTTCGGCGACGGCGTAGGTGTCGTCGGCGTCGATCGTGATGCGGACGGTGTTCTTGTGGACGATGGCGATGCCTCCCCCAGTCCGGTTGACGTGGTCCCTCCTGATGATCTTGTATCCATCCGGGATGGCGATGGCGATGTCAGGGGCAGAGGAGGCGTTCATCCAAGTTTCAGTGAGGAACGCGACGTCTGGTGATGTAGTGTCGAGCAGGTTCCAGAGTTCGACGGCGTGTCTGTGGACGGAGCGGGTGTTGAGCAGGATGCATTTGAGGTTGCAGCTGGGGTTTGTCTTGGCGGGCGCCGTGCATGTTCGGAGGCAGGTGAACTTGCAGGTTGTGCAGGTGAAGGGTCCGTGGAAGTGTTTCGGGGAGGCCCGGCAGCAGGCGGGGTCCCGGCCGGTATTGAGAGTGTTGAGGGCAGCAGCGTCGTAGGTCTGACGGGTCGTCTTGAGTCGGTGGGGGCCAGAGGTCCTGGCGCTGGGCGCGGTCCAGGCACGGACGGGCGCAGACCGGCTTACCTTTGGCACGCCTTCGGCGCACAATCGGCGCGCCCGCTGCGGGTGGCCGCTGCGCATACGCGCAGTTGCCATTTATGGCGAAGTGGGAGGAAGGGAGGAGCAGCTGAGAGGCGGGAGCGGGGAGGGCACAGAACAGAAAGGGTGCGTGGGCGTTGGTCGGCGGCGGGGAGCGGGGCGGACACAGGGGGATCAACAACAATGAGGCGATATACTGAGAGAAATACAACAAATACAAAGCAAATCAGGGAGAATTACAGTGAGAGGTGAAAACACACGCACGAGGAAGGAAAAACAGTTGAAAACAAATCGAGGTTAAATACGGTGAGGCAGAGATATACGCACGAGGAAGGAAACAGTTAAGAAGCAAGTCAGGTGAAATACAGTAGGGCAGAAACACACGCACGCAAAACACGGCGTAGGGGCGGGGACCACGGAGGCAGTCGCAGCGAGGCGACGGGCAGCAGCGAGGCAAGGGGTACACACACAGCTGCTGGCCGTGCGGCGCGGGGGTGTCCTGGGGACAGGTCACACTCACCTGCGCCGCGCGGTCACCATTTATGGCCAAGTGGGAGGGAGGGAGGAGCAGCTGGGAGGCGGGAGCGGGGAGGGCACAGAACAGAAAAGGGGCATGGCCGTTGGACAGCGGCGGGAAGCGGGGAGCGGGGCGGGCACAGGGGGATCAACAACAATGAGGTGATATACTGAGAGAAATACAACAAATACAAAGGGAATCAGGGAGAATTACAGTGAGAGGTGAAAAAACACGCACGAGGAAGGAAAAACAGTTGAAAGCAAATCGAGGTTAAATACGATGAGGCAGAGATATACACATGAGGAAGGAAACAGTTAAGAAGCAAGTCAGGTGAAATACAGTAGGGCAGAAACACACGCACGCAAAATGCGGCGTAGGGGGGGACCACGGAGGAAGTCGCAGCGAGGTGACGGGCAGCAGCGAGGCAAGGGGCACACACACAGCTGGTGGCCGTGCGGCACGGGGGGTGTCCTGGGGAGAGTCTAAAGCCCCACTTGAACCGGCTGCATTGGGCCCCTGTGAGCCCCCCTTGCCATTTGGTAACTTCCTTTTGCTCATGACTAATTGATCAAAAAGACACCTTTTGATATGAAATCCTATTAGTCCAATGAGCTGAAATTCAGGTATATAACTTTACAGACTAGAAAGAAGGTGAAGCTTCCAGGCTCCTCGTAACAAAAATAAGGACATACAACCTTTATACAAGGGATCTGAACAGTACCTTAGTTAATAAGATAGTGAGATCAGTCCGGTAGAGTCTATTAAAGATGATTCAAGGGTTATGGCCCATCCCAGTCTCCTCCGGTCGTGGACGGGAACAGACGGGCTACCTCTCATCCCGGTAATGCTGCTGCTGGAATGACGGGCATCCCGAATAACTTCTCTGTAGCTGTTCTGTGATACAGCCATACCATACACTCTTAAGAGCATTATAACCCCGCGGTAAATGCTAACTTTAAAATGGCTGCATCAAAATATGTTGTGTTTTTGTCAAACACTTTAGAATCCTACCCCTTCCCCGCCAGTCCTGGCAGCGGGGGTAAAATTCCACCCTTCTGGAAGTAGAAAGGCATGTACATGCTTACCCAACCGGTAATAGTTTAAAAGAGCCCCAGCATCACAAAATGGATGCTGCTGCCACAGATACGAGTCTGACCTCCTGCTTCTGTTTGAAACTCCGGCAGGGGAGGCCTGGACAATAGGTTTCATGTCACAGGGAGGTGTGACCACCTCCCCAGACAGGCTTTAGTGTATTGGGACAGGGTGGGTGCATTCAGAGAATGCTTTTCAGACAGTGCTGGGGGCACACTTGGTGTCCCTGTGCATACCCCAGTTCAAACCGGTTGCTGGGGCACTCAGCCCCAGCTCTTGCGTGATATTGGACGAAGGGGAAGGGGTGTAACCACCCCCTCCCCAGGTCCTCCCATTGGTGGGACCTTAGAGTTAGTCCAACCCCTAAACTTAGTATAAGTATAGGAACCCAGTCCCTAGGACTTTAGATTACCCTGGACGAAACTCCGCAACATGTATCCTGGAACTTCAACATTCTATTTCAACTAGAAGATGGAAGGATCTCCCTTGGGGTCAAGGAGTGACTCCCCTGTCCAAACAGTCACCAAAGAAGCATCGAGAGACGTGGGACCGGAACTCCTGCACACTGTGCATGTTTGCAAGTGCACCTACTTTCCGAGCTTTCCCGAAGTTGTGCATTGGGATATTCGTAGTCCAAGCCCTGAGCAACATCTGCACCGAAGATTGCGGGCCTAAACTCCACGAGTGTTCAGTGGGCCCGCTTCTAGCATTTCTGCTACAGGGGACCCTTCACAATCCCTGGTCCTTTGACTGGTGGGTCCCCACGAAGGTAACTCTTTTGTTTCTTGGGCTTCCCCGGTTTGATCTAGATGTGCCCTGACTCCCCTCCAAAGGGTGAGTCCCTCAGATCTTGCTGGTCTGCTCCGAAGCCAATCTTTGCATCCTTCGTGGGTTGCTGTTGACAAGGCTTGTTGGGTCCAATCCGGATACTGATACCGCAGCACTCGACATCCAACGTGGTTCAGCTCGAATCCAGCTCCTGGATGTCATCGACACCTCCTGGTCCTCGTGGCTGAAGAGTCAAGCATTACCTTCTGCTCCTGAAATCACCCGACATCGGCGGGCATCTTCTTATTGCCTCCCTGGTCACTGGCAGGTGACCCAGACTCTGTCCCCTCTGCTTTCAGGTTCTTCAGATCTTCAGTCCACCCTTGGATTCTTCCTGACACTTTTCATGTGGTCGCCTGCAGCACCTCTTTGCAGCTCTCTATAGGAAACGACGACTAAACACAACACGAAAAGACACCTATGCACCCGGCGTCCCTGGGTGAGGTAACACGAGTACTTCAGTGCTCCCGTGGATCTTGACTCTCAAACTGTCCATACTGAAGGGGTTTGTTCCTAGTCCACTCCTGAGTTTCCCTAATCTTTACAATTCTACCTGCAACTTTCTCTATAGAAGTCACGGGTGATTCGCTGCTGTGTTTACACACTGCATGCATCCCCCGTGGGTCTCCTGCATCCCTACCTTGGGTGGTTACTGGTTGCCCCAGTGGGTCTACAGACTCTAGGCCTTGTCTCTATGACTGTAGTGGTACTTATACCACTTTCTTAGTATATGGTTTGTGATGCCCCTAGAGTTAAACATATACTGTGCTAATTTACTGTGTGCTAAATAAGTTTACTGTATGTACTTTTGCCTCTAACCTCATAAAGAGACTAGAGGGATGTGTTTAGATTAAATACATATATTTTATATATAGACCTGGTGTGGTTCTCCTTTCATTTGGTCATTCATGAGATTATAGACTAGTAAAACAAGCTGCTTTATATTCCTTCAAGACTTAGCCTGAAGGGTGCTCTCCACAGCTACCACTAGGATAGCTTTCTATATAGGTTGTCTTTAAACGTACCATCAATATGGGTTGTTTGGACTGGTGCAAGGTGCCCACTAGAATAGTGGACAATATATGCCAGGCCAACTTCTCACACTAGGCAGCACATTGTGCGGCTGTGTAGGGAAAAGACAGGAATGTACTATATTAGGTTAAACACAGTGCATTCCTTCTATTTCTCTATAATGCAGCAAAGTTATGCTCCTCTACAGGGTCGTTGGGAACCCACCACTTTAGTAGCTTCAGCTGGAGTGAGGCTCTTTTTAGGCCTCTTCTGTCTTCAATTCAGCAGACAAAAGCTGTTAAATACTATATTTTTTAAGTTTAGGAAAATGTTATTGACAAATGTAATGGTGTCTATATAGAATACATAACAATTATCTCATATCAAATATCAAGAGAAAGCATAGTTGCAAATAAACAAATCAGGTTATAAATGACAATATATGGATTACAAATAATACACGTAAAATCTGAATATCAATAAATTGCAATAGAAAATAGAAACAATTAGGGGGTCAGGGGTGTTTAAGAACTTCCTGTTGTGAAGGTTGTTGCTGGGAGGACCTTTTAGAGCTTGCATCAAGAAATATAGTAACAGGTGACCATAGATCCAGACGCTTCGTCTCCAAAGTAATAGGGAAAACAAAAGCAGTATCCAACCTATGGTTGTGACAGACAGCGTACCACCAGGCTCCATAAGACATTTTTGTAAAATCTTTCCAATTTATGGTAATTTGTTGAAAGGCAACAGCTAATAACAAGTCAATAATTTTAACATTAAACGTCATGTTTTCCCGAACAGGTGAGAGACTTCTTAGGAAGATGTTGGTGAAAGAAAAGGGAAACTTAGTGTCAAAAATTAAGTTGATTTGAGTCCAGACTTGTTGCCAAAAATGATATATAGAAGTACAAGAAAATAGCATGTGAAATAAATCAGTATTTGGAGAGGAACAAGTCCAGCAAGCGTCTGACACAGTTGAAAAACTTTTGCTTAAAACATATGTTGACAATAAAAGTCTATTATATACATAAAACAGTGTTTGCGTTGTTTTTGCTGCTCTGGAAGATTTACATATTTTGATCCAAAATTTTTTCCATAAAGGAAGTGGCCAAGAGGTCTGTAAATCAGTTTCCAATGCTTCCTCTATCTTAGACTTCTGCCTAATAATAGCAGTATCTTGTAGATAGTTATATATGGTGGAAGCTTTAGGTGTGTTTTTAACAAAGTGTGCAATTGTAAGTGGGAGTCGGGCTGTTAGAAATGGTCAGCGTGTTGCGGATTTGGGTAAAGGTAGTCATCACAGCTTCAGATTAATTCTTTCTGTTGCCAAGTTTTCCAATAATAGGGTTTGGTATGGATTAGCAAACTTTCATTATGCCAAATGGTTGAGATGAGGAAGGAATCTAAGGTGTGGTGTGTAAGAGCAGATGATGGATGGCGGAGTTTAGAAGTCAATTTAATTATGGGGGTAGAAAGGGTCTGCGGCTTGCGAGAAAAGGAAAGATATTTCTGGAAAAAAAGGGAGAAAAAGAGGCGTTCAATTGAGGTCCAGAGAGGGCAATCATCTGTAGGTTCAAGTAACTAGTAAGATGCCTGTCATACAAGAAATGCTTTTTGATACGCCTGAAAGTCTGGAAAGTTAACTCCACCATTTTAGAACAGATTAACCTCTTTAGGGACATTCTGGGTTTTTTCTTGTTCCATAGAAAGGAAGAGAGAATTGAACTAACCTTGTGAAATGATTTAAAATGAATTGACACTGGTATATTGGAAATAATGTATAAGACTATGGGCGTTAGCATCATTTTAATGGTATCTAACCATCCCCACCAAGATAGGTAGAGAGGAAGCCATTTAGTAGTTAAGTCGGAAAACGTTTGAGTGCATTTGTTAATGCATAGTGTTACTGTGTCTGAAATGTTAGGTGTAATATATAGCCCTAAGTACTTAACAATGATTCGTTTTCCATTGAAAACTAGAAGTGCTAAAATCAGGTTTAAACATATATTTTGTTAGGGGCAACATTCCACATTAATCATTACTTAGTTTATATCCAGAGATAAGAGAATATGCTTGGACTTCAACGAGAAAGGCAGGGATCGATTCACTAGGATTAGAAATAAAAAGCAAGATATCATCTGCATAAGCTGCAAGTTTGATATGGCAATTAGTCGTTTGGAAACAGTGTATATTTGAATTTAGGCATAATTTGGAGAGGAAAGGTTCCAGAGCTAGATTAAATAAAAATGGAGATAGCAGGCACCCTTGACAAACTCCTCTACCTAAATCAAAGAATGCGGAAACCAGACCGTCAGCGCAGACACCAGCTCAAGGGTTGGAATAAAGAAGAGAAATCAACAATATAAATTTTGGGCCAAAACCAAACCATTGAAGAGTGTAAAATAGATAGGCCCATTCAACTCTTTCAAACGCTTTCTCAGCTTCCAATGCAATTGCAGCAAGGCAGTCTTTTAGATGAGATGATTTAGAAAAGATGTTAAAAAGAAGTCGGTGTTGTCTGTAATAAAGCGTCCCTTGACAAATTCAGACTGTTCCTTTCCCAGTAGGTTTGGTAGGTAAGAACCTAACCTAATTGCTAATGCTTTTGAAAATATTTTATAGTCAAAAGGAAAGCAGTCTTAAAAAACTGCGCTTGCAATTTGGATGATAGGAGATAAATTTGAGCTTGGCTTAAGGCGGAGCATAAAGCATTTGGTGAAACATTCAGCTTATGCTACCATTTGGCATCAATTTTATTCAGATCATCTGACCACTGTCCATTCAAGGTAGAGTAAATACTTCCTATCCTGGGAAGGGTAGGGTTCATCAATTTATCTATCAATCCAAAGGTTGTAAACCCAGCAGAACCCTCAGGTTTATGCTTTAGATACCTCACAATGGCCTGATATTGGAAGATCTGGTTATCACCCAATTTATAGCAAGTTTGTAATTCTTGAAATGAGCGAATATGGCCAGAGCTAAATAAGTCCCCTAGTTTGCCGATCCCTGTTTCGTACCAATGTCGGATGTATATATTTTGAAATATCAAAGGAAGGTTGTCATTACAATTGATATGGGTATAGTAGTTTAATTTAGATATTCCGAACACCTTACGGACATTCTTAAAAACCTGAAAGGCACTAAGCATAGTCTTGAATCGGACTCGCTTAAAGTAACTGAGTTCGAGTTGACGCCAGAGGCATCCTTTTACCTCCTCTCCCAGAGTTAAGAGATATGTGGAAGGTAATCCTGAAGGGCTTAAGGCACCATCTTCATGTAACAGTTCACAGGAGTGTTGTAATGAAACAGCCCAGTAATATATTTTTAGGTTAGGGAGAGCCCAGCCTCCCCTCTCCCGGGGAAGGGAGAGGTGATTAAACGCTCTCCTTGGCTGTGTATATGCCCATATGAACCAAGAAAAACTTTACTCAAATATGGCTAATGAGTGATTATTAAAAATAAGCAGGATTGTCCGGAAGAAGTACAGGAGCATAGGAAAATGCGTCTGTTGTGTTAGTAGTCCTCAGGATCGGTTTGTCGAATGGTAAGCCCACCTCTAAATCTAGCCAATGTCTGATTAGCCGTGATGGCACAGAACGTTGACAGGATTAAGTGAGGGGATAATAGAAAAAACCAGGGAAGGAAAGGAAGGGAACAGCAGGGAGGGAGATCTGAAAGACAGGAACAAAACACAAGCATAAGACCAAAGTCCTGTACTGTAATGAGCACAATAGATATATATACATATAGCAAGAGACTATAACAACTTATACCTGTAAAAGAAAAATAAGGTCTTGTGGATGTGTAGAGGCTATGTATGGGTCAAGATGGTGTAACTAGGGACGCTGACTGCAAGCGCCGCCATTGGTATTGTTCAAACTCCTGAGGCGGAAGCCGGGAGTCTCTCTGCTCTTTTTTTAAAATACTTGATTGATTGTCACTTGTAAATAAATTGCTTTTAAACATACTTACTTCTGCTAGCAGTCTGGTTTCCAAAGCGGATCTAGCGCTGTTTGTTACCGAAGCCTGACTCTCCTCGCCAGCATTCCGCCCAGCCCGCAGGCCACGCCCCCTTTTCGGAGGCCACGCCCCCTGCCAAAGTCCACATAGGGACGCTGACTGCAAGCGCCGCCATTGGTATTGTTCAAACTCCTGAGGCGGAAGCCGGGAGTCTCTCTGCTCTTTTTTTTAAAATACTTGATTGATTGTCACTTGTAAATAAAATGCTTTTAAACATACTTACTTCTGCTAGCAGTCTGGTTTCCACAGCGGATCTAGCGCTGTTTGTTACCGAAGCCTGACTCTCCTCGCCAGCATTCCACCCAGCCCGCAGGCCACGCCCCCTTTTCGGAGGCCACGCCCCCCGCCAAAGTCCACATAGGGACGCTGACTGCAAGCGCCGCCATTGGTATTGTTCAAACTCCTGAGGCGGAAGCCGGGAGTCTCTCTGCTCTTTTTTTTTAAATACTTGATTGATTGTCACTTGTAAATAAAATGCTTTTAAACATACTTACTTCTGCTAGCAGTCTGGTTTCCACAGCGGATCTAGCGCTGTTTGTTACCGAAGCCTGACTCTCCTCGCCAGCATTCCGCCCAGCCCGCAGGCCACGCCCCCTTTTCAGAGGCCACGCCCCCCGGTCCCATCTCTTCGATCCTTAAATTATGTGCCACTTTCGGACGCGCAGCGGACGAGGGCAGCGGGCGCGACGATTGCGCGCCGAAGGTGCGCCTAAGGCAAGCCCGTCTGCGCCCGTCCGCGGCCGGGCGGGGCTAGGGGCACGTCTCCATGCCAAATTACCATCGTACTCCACTGAGGAGCTCACTACCCTCCAGGGCCACTGGACACTCTCAGAGTCAGTCCGCAGCCACATTGCCTCATTAGGGCTCGCCTCTTCATCTTTGCCAACACCGACATTGCCTCCGCCGGCATCATCGCTGCTGTGCTCTTCCTTGCCTGACCCCCCTCCTCCCACTTCTTCATTATCTATTTTTTTGCTCAACACCAGGTCAGCGGTCAAACACCACCATGAGCTGTTCATCCTGCTTGATTCTGAGAAGCCCGACCTACTGCTCCTGACCAAAACCTGGTTTTGTGAGTCTTCCCTACCTGCACTTTTGGCTGCCCTACCCCCTTCCTACGTTGCTCAGCGCCGACCGCCCTGCGGGTAGGATAGGGGGTGGCGTGGCTTTAATTGCTCGGTCCGAATTCAATTTTCAACTTCTTCCCTCCCCCCCATTCCCCCAACTGAATTCCTCGTAGTCCGCTCCCTTTCCTTTTCCCCTCCAATTACGTGCCTCTTGATGTATCGTCCACCCCAGCCTTCGTCTCTGTTTTTGCCAGCATTTCAAGACCTTTTGGCCACCCTGGCGGTCAACTACGCCTCTGTCTTGGTGCTAGGCGATTTTAACTACTGGCCCTCGGACCCTTTAGAATGCACCGCATCTAAACAATTCACTGAATCTCTCCTTTCCCTGAACTTTGTCCCTCACATATCCGTCCCTACACATTCTCACGCTCACATACTCGACCAGGTTTGGTCCCTCAACCTTTCTGTTTCCCCGGTGTCTGTATCTCCCTGTCCCTGGTCTGACCATGCCCTTAGCTCTTTTTCCATCCTTCTCAACCCTGTTTCTAAGGTCCCACATGCCAAAAACACCTGGGCGCGGAATTGGAACCGAGTTGATCTTCCTTCCCTGACCTCCCTGCTTCAGAACTCCTCTCCGACCCTCACTGGTCTTTCATCCAATTCCCAAGCCATTGCTATCAATACCTGGCTGGCTGGAGGTTGCGACTCGGTTGCTCCACTACGTCGTATTTCTACCCGACGACCCAAGGACTCCAACAGGTGGTTCAACGACGACCTAAAAGAACAAAAACTGACCGTACCGCAAGCAGAGAGGCAGTGGAGAAGAAATTATTGCCCCTTATCAAAAACTCATTATTTAACATTACTAACTGAGAATAAAAAAGCCATCCTAGCTGCCAAAACCACCTATTTCTCCACAAAAATTATGACAGCGGAAAATAAATTCAGGGAGATTTTTGGTATAGTTAATGACCTAGCCTATTCCGATAGAGCCTCCACCCAAATCCCTCCAACCCAGCCCTTGTGTGACCAATTAAACTCTTATTTTCCGGACAAGATTGCAACCATCAAGGCTAACATCCCCCCCCCTCTAATTTTGTTGATCCCTCCCCTCCCACTGTTCAGTGCCATCTTACCTCAATTCCCCCCTTTACTGAGGAAGTATTCTTGGAGATACTTCCTAAAGTCAAATCGGGTTCTCCGGCAGACATCTGTCCGGCACGAGTCCTACAACAGATCTACTCTACCTGGCCCCAGCCCCCCATTACTTTCCTTAACAGTTCCCTTACTCAGGGAGTGGTGATCCCCGCTCTTAAATCAGCCACAATAGTGCCCATTTTAAAGAAGTCCGGCGCTGACCCGTCCATCTCAGCTAACTACCGCCCCATTTCCCTGCTGCCCTATTTGGGCAAGGTGCTTGAGCGCCATGTCACCTCGGTACTCAGCGCCCACGTAGAAGCACATGGGGGCCTGGCATCTCGCCAGGCCGGCTTCCACCCCAGGCACTCTACCGAATCTGTCGTGGTGTCGGTCCTGGACAACCTCAGGGAGGGCATGGATTGCAACAAACATCAGGCTCTGGTGCTCCTCGACCTCTCCGCCGCCTTTGACACGGTGGACCATACCATCCTGCTTTCACGTGTCAAGGCGGCGGGAATTGAGGGCTCAGCCCTGGTCTGGCTATCCTCCTTCCTGAGGGACCGCACCCAGGCGGTTTGGCTGGGGGACTTTACGACTACCCCACTTCAAGTCACCTGCGGTGTCCCCCAGGGTTCCTCTCTCTCTCCCTTACTGTTCAATCTTTACATCTTTCCTTTAATCTTTGCACTTCAGCAGCTGGAGGTCACCGTTTATAATTATGTGGATGACCTCCAGCTCATCTTTAACCTCTCCTCTTCTCCCCTCTCTATCTCAAATTTCCAGTCCACTATGATTTTCATCAGGGACTGGATGAACCACAACCATCTCAAGCTGAACCCGGACAAAACCGAGTTGGTTCTCGCAGGTGGTTCTTCCAGTCCCTGGAACTCTCTCTTCTGGCCCTCTTCTTTTGGTCCTTCCCCCACTCCTTCCTCAACAGTTAAAACCCTGGGTGTCAAAATGAACAACCAACTCACTTTACACTCACAAATCAGCTCCGTGGTTTCTTCCTGTTTCCTCACTCTCCGAACCATCCGCACTGTCTCCCGTTTCTTTTCCCCCCAGGCACTTAAACTGATCATGTCCGCGCTGGTGATTTCGCGGCTGGATTATGCCAATGCCCTTTACAACGGCATCCCTGCATACAACCTGCGGAAGCTCCAGATTAAGCATGGGCGGAAAATCCGTTTCGCTCGCGGATTTTGCGGATTTTCGGTAAATTCGCAATCCGCGAGATTCGCGAATCTCCCGCAAAATCCGCAAATCCGCGAGCAGCGGATTTTATGGCTTGCTCGCACTGTTCGCGTGAGTTCGCGGCTTCCCAGTACAACTTCGCGCCCCGCGAATAGGCGCAAAATTGCAGAAATACGATCTGAGCAAAACTGAAACTACTTACCAGGTTCAAAAGTTCAGGCTCATCATTAGTAGCCATTTCCTGTAGTGCTTCCTGAGGGGCCCCTCCAGAGTTCAGTTGCCAGTTGCAACTATTATGTGACCCTGCTCTGAACCTCAGAATAGTTACACATATGCCACAAAGGTCCTGAATTACAGCTAAGGGAGACAAGCAGGAGCCAGGCTGGAAGTTCAAATCCATTAATCAGCCCCTAATTCATTATTTTCAGTTGGGGCAGGGCAGGTGTTGTAACTAATTTTGCAACAATGAAAGCACTTAGCAAGTGCAAAAGATCACTAATCAGGAAGCACTAAGGAAGCAGGTGCCAGCTAAAAAAAATTCTGTGACACATTAATCAGCCCCAAATTAATTCAGGTCACTTGAGGCAGGGAAGGTGTGCTTGCTTTGCCACAATAATGTACACTGACTGGACAACCAGAGGGTGCTGTGATGAAACAGAGGGTGGCATGGGTGGGCCAGAGGGTGGCATGAGTAGTCAGAGAGTGGCAATGGTGACAGAGAGTGTCCCAAACAGGCTGGACACGTAGAAACAACAAGTTCGTGAAACTTGCGACCCGACAGGTAAGTTCGCGTTTGCGAACTTGTACAAAACCCTCGCGAACTGGCAAAAACCCGCACGAACACAAAAAAAAAAATCCGCAAATTCGCGAGAAGTCGCGGATTTTGCGAATTGCGAGTTCGCAAATCCGCAAAATTCGCGAACGCGAGATTCGCAAAATTCGCCCATGCTTACTCCAGATGGTCCAGAACCAAGCGGCTCGGTTGGTGTATGGTCTCCCACGTTTCCACCACTCTACACCCCTCCTCAAGGAGCTCCACTGGCTTCCTGTCAAGGAACGCTCTCTTTTTAAAACTGGTTGTATGGTTTTTCAGGCCCGCCAGGGCACTGCCCCCGCCTTCATTTCCTCTCTGATCAACGAATATGTTCCGGTCAGAGAGCTTCGCTCTTCCTCAAAATCCCTCCTGCAAATCCCACGTTTTAAACGCAAAAAGTGGGGAGGAGCCAATTTCTCAACTTTGGCTCCCACCTTTTGGAACTCCCTCCCCGACCACCTACGATTTGCCACACACTATTCCTCCTTCCGCAAAGATCTAAAAATGTTTTTGTTCAAACAGGCCTTCTCCTTGTAACTTGTCCCTCCTTTCCCTGCGCCAGGCTCCCTCCGTCCTCAGTTGCTGGACCTACCACTATAGCGCCAAGAAACCGTAGGGTGAACGCTGCGCTTTACAAATGTTTTTTAAATTAAATTAAATTAAACTAAATAAAGGGACGAAATACAAAACAGATATGTAATACCTGGCAACAAGAAAGAGGGTTCATATGCCACACAACATACACATGATATCGTAACATACCCAATGAATAAATCCAATAAACATCACAGGGGAAGAGTGTAGCCACACCTCCAGTACCCCTGTTAATAGAAGATTCAGTACACAGTTACTGCCTAAAACAATTATAGGAGAAATAGCCTTTCCACACAGTTCAATGATATCCACAAAAACTCCACTGGGCTCAGAGAGTCCCCAATCACAGCTAATTATTCTTAGCTGGTATGTCAAATAGTAATCCAAAACAAAGCAATGGAACAAGTTAGCTAGAAGGGCTATCCAAAGTCTGATAGCACTAGATATCACACCACCACCGTTGGCCGAAATGCCAACCGAGACAAATCCCAAAAGTGTCCCCAACAGCAAACAAAGGTCTGGTAACACGAGCCCAGGTTACCACCAACTTCCTCATCAAAGTCGGATTTCCGAGTAACTCACAGCAAAGTGCTGCAAGTCTACAGTGCTTATCCAAGCAGCTCTCAGCAATGCGCTGCAAATCTTCAGTGGTGCAAGCACCCTTACCGTACACGTTCTAGGACAAAGGCCAAAAGCGAACACTATGACCGGAATTCCCGACGCTGATCCTCCGACCGCCATTCTCTTATATGGGATTCTCGCGAGAATGCGGCGCGTCGTGAAGGATCATGGGAATTGCAGTCTTAACCCCGGAGCATGCCGGGAATCGTGGTTCGCGTAGCCGTGATTACCACAGTACATCCCTCTCCCCTCAGCGGGGTCACGGGCCAGGCTTCGCTGGACATCTCCGATGAAAAGCAGATACCAACCTGGGGGCATGAATGCCCAGAGCAGGCTCCCAAGAGTTCTCTTCCGGCCCATACCCCTTCCATGACACCAAATACCACAACTTACTTCTCCGATATCTGGAGTCCAGAATCCGACGAACAACATACTCCAGCTCACCCTGCACCAGTACTGGGGAAGGACGATGGCTGCCCTTGGAAAAGGAAGGCTTCAATAAAGAGACATGAAACACCGGATGGATGCGGAGATGAGAAGGTAATTTTAACTTCACAGCCACCGGGTTAATGCGTTTCAATACCTTATATGGCCCAATGAATCTGGGGTTGAACACACTGTGCTTCCTGAAACGCATATTCCTAGTGGACAGCCACACCTCATCCCCTGCACAATACAAAGGACCTTGCCTCTGGTGTTGGTCAGCAGCAGCCTTATACCTGAGTTTCACCGCCTGTAACTGTTCCTGCGCCTTAAGTCATGTCTCCTTAATATGAGCCACCCTATGAGCCACCCCTGGAAGTATTGAATCAGTTGTCGGATGTACAAAAGGTAGAAAATGAGGGTGTCTGCCATACACACAATAGAACGGAGTGTTCTTGGTGGACCCATGCGTGGCGTTGTTATAAGCCACCTCTGCCAGCCACAAGTAGTCCACCCAGTTCTCCTTGTCATTATCCACATAGCATCGCAAATACTGCTTAAGTGTCTGATTTAAGCGTTCGGTCTGGCCATCTGTTTGCGGGTGGAAGCTGGTGGAAAGGGCAGAATCTATGTGCAACGAAGAACACCATTTCTTCCAAAACTGGGCTGTAAACTGTGCCCCTCTGTCGGACACAATAACGCTTGGCAGACCATGTAACCTCACTACATTGACCATCAGCAATGCTGCCAATTGACCCGCCGATGGTACTTGTTTACAGGCCACTAAATGCCCCATTTTGGACAGATAATCGACCACCACAATAATGGCAGTACAACCCCTGTTAACAGGAAGACCTATGATGAAGTCCACCGATATCCGATCCCAGGGTATAGACGGAGTAGGGAGAGGCTGCAACAACCCCTGTGGGCGACCATGGTCCGATTTCATTCTCGCACACTGATCACATGTGGCAACCCAGTTCCCAACATCAGGCCTCACCGAGGGTCACCAGAACTGTCTCAATACACGCTCCAGAGTCTTTGCCACACCAATATGTCCAGCACTAGGCGACTCATGGCACCATACGTAAACCTGTTTTCTCAAAGCCCTGGTAGGCACAAGTAACCTGTTACGAAACAATGGCAGGCCTCCATGCAACCTCCATTCCGGATGACCACCCAGCCAGGTTTTCCAGACAAAGGATTCCACCCCTTTCCTCACGTCTCTCAAGAAGGTATCGGGCTGCAACACACACACCACTCTGTCCGGAGCCACGATGCTAGCCTCAGGTTTCTCCACACAAGGAGTGTATGTTGACTGGCGAGTGAGAGCGTCCGCCTTTCTGTTTTCTGCTCCAGGGCGAAACATAATGATGACGTTGAATCCAGAGAAAAACATCATCCACCTGAGTTGTCTAGGTGACAGATGACGTGCAGCAGACATGAACTGTAGATTCCTGTGATCAGAATAAACAGTGACCACATGTCAAGCACCCATGAGGAAGTGTCGCCATTCCTGAAAAGAGTCGTGTATAGCCAGCAGCTCCTTTTCAGCAATGTGATAGTTCAGTTCAGCTGGATTCAACTTACGGGACATATACGCCACCGGGTGTAACTTCCCCGTGTCCGTATGTCGTTGAGATAGAATCGCCCCAATCGCCACCTCCGAAGCATCCCCCTCCACGACATAGGGCTTATCCGGGTCTGGATGGGACAACACCGGAGCCGTTACAAACGCTTCCTTGAGGGCCATGAAAGCGGATTGCGCTTCTTTAGACCACACAAAACGTTTCCCTTTCTTGAGCAGTTGAGTGATAGGCGCTACCAACCGAGAGAATTGATTAATGAAGCGCCTATAGAAATTGGCGAAGACTATGAAGCATTGCACATCACGAACATTGGTCGGCACAGGCCAATTCCTGACTAGAGCAACCTTCCTCCCAGCCATCTCTTGACCCTCCGGACTCAACATTACCCCCAAAAACTCCACAACATGAACATGGAAATCGCACTTACTTATCTTACAGTACAGACGGTTTTCCTGCAAGATAGCAAGTACGTTGGCTACATGTTGAAAGTGTAAATCTTCTGATTCTGAGTATACCAATATATCGTCGATATAAACAATCACATACCGGTCCAAAATGTCACGGAACACATCATTTAAAAAATGCTGAAAGGCCGCAGGGGCGTTGCAGAGACCGAATGGCATCACTCTATACTGAAAGAGTCCGTATCTGGTTTTGAATGCCGTCTTCCATTCATCCCCACTACGCATACGAACCAGATGGTATGCCCCCTTCAAATCCAGTTTTGTGAATACAGTGGCCTTTTTCACTTGTTCCAAGAGAACACTAATCAGGGGTAAGGGATACCTGTTTTTAATGGTAACAGCGTTCAATGCGGGAAAGTCAACACACGCGTGCAACTCACCGTTTGCTTTTGGAATGAAAAATAGGGGTGAGGCGGCGGGGGATTTGGATGGACATATAAAGCCTAAATCTAACAGTTTGTCCAGATATTCTAGCAGGTGTTGGTTTTCGGGTTCTGTTATGGCATACATCCGCCCACACGGAATAGTTGCCCCCGGGACCAGATCGATTTGACAGTCGTACTGTCTATGCGGAGGCAGCTCCTCAGCTTGTTTTTCATTGAACACCTGACCAAAAGACCGATATGCGGCAGGCAATTGAACGCATTTTTCTGCGGCTGTAGCTATACAAGACCCTCCTGATAAGGCTTGAGCAGGTTTCATAGCTCCCTGAAAACAATATTGTAGACAATAATCGGAACTCATCTGCACAGTTCTGGTGTCCCAATTTATGCAAGGGTTATGTTTTTCTAACCAAGGCAACCCAAAAATGACACCGTATTGGGGAGCCTGGATCACCCCAAAAGTAAGGAACTCAGAGTGAGTGTCTTCCAATATCACCTCTATTTTCTCGGTTTCAAAACCAATGGGACCCATGCTAAGCTTCCACCCATCCACAGCATAAACTTCTTCAGGCCTTTCTTTTCGTACCAGAGTGATTCCCATGCGTTGAGCCTCTTGCAAATCTATGAACATGCCCGTCGCCCCTGAGTCCACCATAGCTGATGTGCCTACTGCTTCACCTGCCAGCATTAAGACAATGGACACAAATCGATGATTTGTCACCTGTTTTGTTCTGCCACTCAATGAAGGGACATATTTAGGACTCCAAGAAACCCCTTCCTGTTTCCCTGAGTCGATTAGTTTTCCAACACCTTATCTGCATCCGCAGCCGCCACTCTACTACCCCGGAATCTGTTTGTTTTAGGTTTCACGGGGCATTCCCTCACAAAGTGCCCCTTTTTCCCACAATATAAACATAGACCCTGTTTACGCCTTGATTCTCTTTCAGCAGGCGTCAATGCCGATCTCACTGCCCCTATCCCCATAGGCTCATCTGAGGGAGCCGGATTCGCCTCCTTGGTGACATGCGTCTCAACCCCAGGTTTCCTCCGATTGTCCCCTTTCCGCTCACCCAAACGATGGTCTAAACTTAGGGCCAAATTAATCAAGCCTTCGCAAGTGGTAGGCTGTGGATCTATTTGCGCGATTACGTCTTTAAGTTAAGCATGAGCGGATTTTGCGGATTGGCAATCCGCGAATTTGCGGATTTGCAAACTCGCAATCCGCAAAATCCGCGAATTCCCGCGAATTTGCGGATTTTTTTTTTTTTTTGTGTTCGCCCGTGTTTCTGCCAGTTCGCGAGGGTTTTTACAATTTCGCAATTTGCGAACTTACCTGTCGGGTCGCAAGTTTTGCGAACTTGTTGTTTCTACGTGTCCAACCTGTTTGGGACACTCTTCTTCATCACTGCCACTCTCTGTCACCACTGCCACTCTCTGACTACTCATGCCACCCTCTGGCCCACCCATGCCACCCTCTGTTTCATCACCACACCCTCTGGTTGTCCAGTGTACATTATTTTTGGCAAAGCAAAGCACACCTTCCCTGCCTCAAGTGACCTGAATTAATTTGGGGCTGATTAATGTGTCACAGAATATTTTTTTAGCTGGCACCTGCTTCCTTAGTGCGCCCTGATTAGTGATCTTTTGCACTTGCTAAGTGCTTTCATTGTTGCAAATTTAGTTACAACACCTGCCCTGCCCCAACTGACAATAATGAATTAGGGGCTGATTAATGGATTTTAACTTCCAGCCTGGCTCCTGCTTGTCTCCCTTAGCTGTAATTCAGGACCTTTGTGGCATATGTGTAACTATTCTGAGGTTCAGAGCAGGGTCACATAATAGTTGCAACTGGCAACTGAACTCTGGAGGGGCCCCTCAGGAAGCACTACAGGAAATGGCTACTAATGATGAGCCTGAACTTTTGAACCTGGTAAGTAGTTACTTTCAGTTTTGCTAAAATCGTATTTCTGCAATTTCGCACTTATTCGCGGGGCGCGAACTCACGCGAACAGTGCGAGCAGTGCGAGCAAAATCCGCTGCTCGCGGATTTGCGGATTTTTCAGGAAATTCGCAAATCTCGCGGATTGCGGATTTCCCGAAAATCCGCAAAATCCGCGAGCGGAACGGATTTTCCGCCCATGCCTACTTTAAGTTCATCGCTTAAGCCTTGATGAAATATGGACGCCTGTTTGTTTTCGGGCCAGGTGGTCTCTGTGACTAAACGCCTGAATGCAGTTAAGTAGGTAACCAGATCCTTTTTTCCTTGCCTTAATTCAAGAAATTCCCTGTCCGCTGTGTATGAATCAGCCCTTCTGTCAAATACCCTTAAGAATTCCGTTTTAAAAGCTTCCCAATCATGTAACAAGGGATCGTTGCGATTGACTAATGGGACCGCCCACTGTGCTGCTGTGCCCGCTAGGTAAGAGATCAGAAAGGCTACCTTAGTTTGGTTTGTGGGGAAGGACCTAGGTTTGCACGAATAATGCAGTGCTATCTGGGTGAGGAACACCTGTACTTTATCTGAAGCCCCAGAAAAACGCTCAGGTGAAGCTAATGGCACGGACACTGGCATTTCTACCACCACAGGCTGAGGCTGCGAAGAGCCCCCGGCATCAAAAGGATTGCGTTGCACAACATCCACACGTGCCCTTAAGTCCGCTGTCTCTAGCCTAGACGCAGCTACTTCTAACTGCAACGCACCCAGGGCCTCTATCACATCCTCTGAGGTGGCCATACCGGTACAACCCGACCAGGAGGACTAGAATACGTGGGTCGGGAATTCTGTTGTGTTAGTAGTCCTCAGGATCGGTTTGTCGAATGGTAAGCCCACCTCTAAATCTAGCCAATGTCTGATTAGCCGTGATGGCACAGAACGTTGACAGGATTAGGTGAGGGGATAATAGAAAAAACCATGGAAGGAAAGGAAGGGAACAGCAGGGAGGGAGATCTGAAAGACAGGAACAATACACAAGCATAAGACCAAAGTCCTGTACTGTAATGAGCACAATAGATATATATACATATAGCAAGAGACTTTAACAACCTATACCTGTAAAAGAAAAATAAGGTCTTGTGGATGTGTAGAGGCTACGTATGGGTCAAGATGGCGTAACTAAATAAAGGGACGAGATACAAAACAGATATGTAATACCTGGCAACAAGAAAGAGGGTTCATATGCCACACAATACACACATGATATCGTAACATACCCAATGAATAAATCCAATAAACATCACAGGGGAAGAGTGTAGCCACACCTCCAGTACCCCTGTTAATAGAAGATTCAGTACACAGTTACTGCCTAAAACAATTATAGGAGAAATAGCCTTTCCACACAGTTCAATGATATCCACAAAAACTCCACTGGGCTCAGAGAGTCCCCAATCACAGCTAATGCTTCTTAGCTCGTATGTCAAATAGTAATCCAAAACAAAGCAATGGAACCAGTTAGCTAGAAGGGCTATCCAAAGTCTGATAGCACTAGATATCACACCACCACTGTTGGCCGAAATGCCAACTGAGACAAATCCCAAAAGTGTCCCCAACAGCAAACAAAGGTCTGGTAACAAGAGCCCACGTTACCACCAACTTCCTCATCAAAGTCGGATTTCCGAGTAACTCACAGCAAAGCGCTGCAAGTCTACAGTGCTTATCCAAGCAACTCGCAGCAATGCGCTGCAAATCTTCAGTGGTGCAAGCACCCTTACCGTACACGATCTAGGACAAAGGCCAAAAGCGAACACCAGGACCGGAATTCCCGACGCTGATCCTCCGACCGCCATTCTCTTATATGGGATTCTCGCGAGAATGCGGCGCATCGTGAAGGATCATGGGAATTGTAGTCTTAACTCCGGAGCATGCCGGGAAACGTAGTTTGCGTACCCGCGATTACGACAGCATCATCTTTAAAACATTGCATCTTCCTACTATGGTTAGGTGCAGATTATCGATTTTCCTAAGTAACTTCTCCATTGTGATGGCGAGAGGGGTCAAATTTTCTGTAACTAAGATGTCCAAGTCAGAAACTATATTGACACCTAAATATTTAGCCTTTTCGACTATCATATTATCTACCCAACTTATCTTTCGATTTACAACTATCTGTGTTTTTGATTTGTGCAAGGCATAACCAGAGATTAAACCAAATTCTTGTGCTTCTGACTCTAGGGCCCTGATGGCAGTCTCAGGATCAGGGGTAATGATGGCCAAATTGACAGCATAGGCCATGATTTTGTATCCATACCATAACCTACTGACTGGAAAAATAAAAGTATTTAACTCAATTCTTTTCATCAAAGGGTCGATATAAAGAGCGAATAACAGGGGGGGCAGGGTGACCCCTGTCTCGTCCCTCTTGTGATCTCAATCTGCTCCGTCAGTTGGCCATTGATAAGAATTTTAGCAGTGGGGTCTTGATAAAGTGCCTAAATTGCCTGCAGTATTTTCGGCCAAAGCCGATCCGCCACATAACAGCCCATAGAAATTGTCAAGAGACCAGATCAAACGCCTTTTCCGCGTCCAAGAGAATCAGCAAGATCGGGTCTCCTGACACCTCTGCAGCGTCGAATAAGGTGATTGAGCGGCGGATGTGCTCTGTGGTGCCTTTTTTGGGTATAAAACTATGTTGCAAGTTAGATACTATGGATTTGATGTTAGTGGAGAGTCTGGTAGCAATCATTTTGGAGAAAAGTTTGGAGTCTGTGTTAATTAAAGTAATGGGTCGGTACAATGACATTTCCAACGGTGATTTATCCTTTTTAGGAAAAATAACTATTTGGGCGGATGACCAGGACTCCTGAGGTTTTGCGACTTAAAAAATGGATTTCACCACCTCCGTAAATATTTCTTTGATTTGTAGTGGAAAAACCTTATAAAATTCTACGGTAATGTTATCAGTTCCGGCAGCTTTACCATCCGGGAGACAGATGAGTGCAGTTAAAATCTCGCTCCACGTCGGGGACATTTCTAATGCTTCACTGTCATTCTGGCTAAGTTTATGAATAGGGGTGCTATCTGAGTATTCCCTTATTTTGATCTGGACATCAATATTAGTCCCTTCTATGTCCTCCGTGTAAAGTTCCTCATAGTATTTCCTAAAAGCATCCTCTATTTTTCTAGGGTCTGAAGTTCCTACATTATCTATGTTTATTGTGTTGATGGTGTTAATCGTTATCTGCTGTCTGGTTGCAATGGCAAGTTGATGACCAATACGTTCCCTGAGCTCGTAACATTTTTCTTTGGAGGCTGCACATGTCAAAGCTATTTTTTTCTGATAATACGGCACCCATCTCTGATTTAGTCACAGTGACCGCCAATTGTGCCTCATCAATTCCTGATCCGGCCTGGACCGCATGAATTAGTTTTTTCTCCGCTTCGATCATCCACCCCTGTGCCACACTAATTTGCACCTTCTCTTCTTTATTCTTTCCGATGGAGAATCGGAGTGTCTCACCCCTCATGCCGGCCTTAAGAGTATCCCAGAAGACAGTAGTAGAGGCCGACCCATTATTTATGTCCAAAAATTCTTGCATCCATCTAGCCATGTGTTCTCGATAATTATTATTATATAGTAGTGCTTTTTCAAAAGTCCAATGCAAGATTGGTTTCTGTCTCCCCCAGCCGTCTAAAGTTAAAATGAGGGGATTATGGTCAGACAGGAGTCGGGGGCAATTTTGATAAAGCAGTCATGGATTAAGGCAGGAGACACAAAAAAATAGTCTAGTTTGGCAAATGACGAATGGGGAGCGGAGAAAAAGGTAAAGGCAAGCTGGTCCGGTTTCAGAGAGGTCCAGACATCTTTTAAACCGTGAGTACTAGCTAAATCAAGTAGTGCTCGAAACACCTTTGGTTTTCAACCCTAATAGGCCCATGCCCTTGTTGTTTCCCATGTACTAGGCAGATTTAAATTCAGGTCGCCACACAGAACTAGTGGGTGAGGCCAATGAGCGAACTCTTCACTTACTTGATGTATAACCCCTGGATCATCCATGTTACTGGCATAAAAAGAACAGATTGTAAAAACAGATTTTGAAAATAAGGTACACTGCGCTATGACCCATCTCCCTAACACATTGACTTTAACTTGGTTAACAACTAGAGACAGAGTTTTCTGGACCAATATCTTAACACCCTTCATCTTTGCTCCTTGTGACATTACCCTGATAACTTTAAACTCAAGAGAGTTCACCAAAGGTCTCTGGGCCCCTTCAATGTGCGTCTCTTGGAGACATATTATATCTGCCCCCATTAACCGTAGTCCCTGTGCAGTTCTCTGTCTCTTGGATGGATCATTCAGGCCACAGATATTTAGCGTAAAAATCTTAAGTTTATTTAGATATCCCATTGTTTAAATTTAATTCGGGTATCTGCCATATAATTCCACCACCCCCACAAACCCCATCCTATCTCAGATCTCCCTCCCTCCCCAATCATGTTCCCCAGCCCCCCACCACCCAAGGACTCGCTCATAAGATTCTCCTGAACTACAGTACAAATAATTATAAAAATTTGAACACAAACAAACTTAGCCTACTACTGTTTAAACATGTGTTAACCGGGGACCCGGTCAACCACCCCCCACACCCCCCTAAAAATAGACAATCAGGATAAACCTGAATGATGGTGAGCACATGTGAGGTCCCAGCCTCCACTCCAATTGTAACCTCGCCATTTAACAAGCTGACTCGAGCGGCCCTAGAAATCTCGTTCAGATCATAGGAGAAAAAAAAAAGAAAATAAAAAACCCCAATTGAGGGACTATATTAAGAAAAGTGAGCAAGACATGGAGAAGAGAAAAAAAAAGGAAAAGAGACCAAAACATTGTTAATCACATTATAGCTAAAGTCCCAAGTTTGAAGTAAAGTTACTTATTATTCATTCTAATACAGAGTCCAGAAACTTTGGAACTGGAATTTGCTTTTCAAGTTTTCTTCCTGCTAGATAGTTCTTTCATATATTCTCTCGCTTTGATCTCCGGCAGAAATACTCGGGTTGACCCATCAAAGATCATTTTCAGTCTCACCGGGTTCCTCAGATATGCTTGAGCCTCCAACTGTTGTAATGGTGTTATCAGTTTGCGGAGCCGCCACCCCTGCTCTACCGTTGCATGGCCAAAGTCTGGTTTGGAGAAAAACATTATCCCGTCTACTTCTTTGGGGGAATTAGGCCTAGCCTGATCATACACCAGCTGTATTAGCAGAAAATTTCTAAAGGAAACTAAGAAAGCTCTTGGCTTGTCATTGCTAGAGTTATGGCCATCTCGTCGTGCTCTCAGATTAAAAGGGAACCAATGAGCCCTTTGGATTTCTTGATCCCAATTCCAGCTGGACTGCGAGGGGAAAGCAGCCCGAAGAAGTTTCACCATGAATGCTCTGGGATCTGTCCCTTCGCCCCCCTCCGGTATTCCTAGTAGTCTGAGGTTATTCCTCCGCATTCGATTTTCTTGTTCCTCTAGCTTAATCATCATGTCCGTAAGGCAAGCCTCATGGGTTGCAGATTACTCTTTTAATTTCGCCACTTCAGTCTCCAAAATCTTTGCTCTTCCTTCTACCATGGCAACCCTGTCTCCGAAGTCCGTACATACTTTGTTTAATTTTCGGATACCACCCGGAGTTTTTTAGAGGCCCCTCTTGTGGCTAGGCTCTCTGTTTTAGCCTCCTCTCGAAATTGTTTGATGGATTCCAAAATTGAAAGTAGGGATGGTTCGTTTATACTTTTAATGTTCATCTGTGAGCTTGCCCCTTGCTGGAGGTTAGTGGTGCCGGAGGACAGGGACCCTTGCAAATCTAATTGGTCCCATTTTGGTTGGCTACGCTTCCTGCTTCGAGCTTTTTTCCTTTTTACTCTATTCCTTGCCGAGTCATTCAGGCCCCCTTTGGACTTGCTGCTTTCAAGTGAACTTATCGCCTCATCGTCCGACCCTGACACAGAGCCGTCTGAGACGGAAAAGAAGTTCTCATACCCTAGGGCTGGAGTTTGAGGGTCGAAAGAACACTGATTCGTGCTTTTGGAGTTGTCTCCGTCTTTCGTGCCTCCCTGACCTTTGATTTGACTAATGGCGTTTTTATTGCTCCATTGTCAATTACAGTTGATATATCAGCAATGATAGATAAGACATCATCCTCCGGGGCAGCATTGCTAGATATAATGGTCTGATCACCATAATTTGGGAATAGTGGTATTGTCTCCTTTAATTGAACAGACTGTTGCATTGGTAGTGGCGGTTGCCCAGCATCTGAAGCTAAAGCACAGTCCCCATCTAACAGGCTGCTTGGCTCACTTGAGGTAGAAACACAGTCAGGAGCAGGGGTAAGAATGGGGGGGGTTTTAACAGCGGGAAAATGTCTGGCTATCGATGGATAATTCCCAATAGGAACAGTATTAGCAGTATTAGCAGCAGAAGTGTCTTTCAGATTGCTCACCCCTGCAGTCTTTCTAGCCTTTTTACCCCATCTTCCCTTTTACCTTTTTTAGGAGGCTCCGCCTTCTCAGTAGTTTTTTTCCTAGCTTTCCTTATCTCCATTCTCTCTCCTTTACTCATGGCATGGGTTCTCTTTGCCCTTAAGCATTTTCTGTCCACGTGTAGTCATTTTGTGGCTCAGTTTGGCAGTTGGAAAGCCACCCTTCATGTTCACGTTCTCTTGCTTTGTTGATGGTACCCCCCAGCCGAGGCCACTGGAATTTACAGCGTTGTCGGCAATCGACAGCTTGGGACAACCGGAGAGAGCATACAGCGTCTTTATGAGAGTAGCGAAGGAGCAGTCTGTTGTTGAAAACACGCCGTTGTGGACCAACAAACGCCAAACCACTGTGATCCGAGTGAGTGAACCAACACTTCTGTGCAGGCTCCGAGCATGAACAGATACTCACGGGGGCAGCAACTTAAGTCTTTCAGGCAGCTCCTGTCCACTCATCCGTCCCAGAGTTTAAGAGCCGAGATAAAACACCGAAAACGCCGGATCAGCGTGCAAGACGATCCGCTCAGGTCAAAATCATATCGTAGGTGGCGTGGAGGCTGTATATAACACCCTCCAGAGTTGCTAAATGGACGTCAGGTCCTGGGGCAAACTTCCCGCGATGTACAGCATACATCGCGGATCCAGTACACATGTTTGCCACCTGCCCCAATCTTCAGCCACTAATACAAGAGGTACAAACATTTCTGAGTAAATTATTATCCTCTAATATTCAACTTACTCCTTGTACTATCTTGTTAGGGCTATATGATCGGTTAGACCCAAAGGCTGGAGGTGCATACATTTTTGCAGCAATGGCTATCTTCCGGATATGTATCGCTTCTTATTGGAAAGATCTGAATCCTCCATCGATTGGTCAATGGCAAGCAAGGCTACTCGCTACATTCCGGCTGGAGTGGGCAATTTATGCCAAGAAAGGCTGAAGGGTAAAACAAAGGGGCCAGGTAGTCTGGGACCCATGGCTAACTGACTGGAGGCTATGAACATCTAAGCCTAAAGGGAGAAGGGGGCTCTGTGGCTATTCTCTACCCCTCCGCTTCCCTTATGTATTTTTTCTTCTTCCTCCCCAAACCTTCCCCAGCGAACTAGTCCGCTCAGCACCGCTCTTACTTTATTAGATCGGACTCGCTCTCAGGTTTCCTTTTCTTGTTCTGATATAATATTGGTTGATGATGCAAGAATGTGACATTTGAATATGCATCTTGAAAATGTAATTGGTGTACAGCCTGTTACCATATGTAAATATACGATCTTTCTTTGATTTTGTAATCTTGGACCCAGGGGGGGAGGGGGGGGGGGGGGTTGGCTAGCAAGTATGACATTTTGACCTTGTAAACTGCTGAATCAAAATAAGAAAGAAAAAGAAAAAAAAAGAAAAATGAAAATATTTTATAGTCAATGTTAACCAGGGAAATAGGCCTATAATTCTTACAAATCTTAGAGCCTTTTCTATCCTTAGGGAGAAGGTATATATGTACTTCTGAAAAGGATCCAGTGGATTTATTTAAGGAGCTAAAGAAATGTGTTAAAGAGTGCAATTTAGGTATAAGGAATTTGGAAAAATTGAGATAAAATTCAACGGTAATACTATCCGGACCTGGTGCTTTATCTTTTTTAAGATGTTGAAGTGAGGATAGTAGGTCCTGTTGTGTAATATCCGATTCTAGAGGGGACAGGTCTAGAGAGGAGAGGTGAGGTTTTGGTATATTAGAAAAAAAATATGATAAGGCATGTTGAGTAGGTTGTGTTTCAGATGAATATAAAGATTTGTAGAAAAGAGAGAATTCACTTAAAATGTCAGCATCTTTAAATTTCAAATCTGAATTGGGGTCATAAACCGATTCTATGTTGTTACTATTACTATGGTTCTGGGGCCTGCTTTTCAATCCTCTCTCTATCTTTTCAATCCTTTGTTTGTGGTAACATTTTTAAAATCTTTTTTATTTATTATCTCTCAGACTATTTTCCTGATTCTATATTTTTTGTTTTTGTCTACTTTTTGTGTGTTCTTTACTACTTTTTCACTCTTTTTCTATTACCTGTTTTTTCATTCCTTTCACTTACTTTTTTAATTTTTACCTTTTTTTTCCTGCCCTCCGCCTACTCCAGAACCATGTCAAAGGGTCACAGGGCTCAGCGTGCCTATAGCCACGACCACCTTCTGCAAGGGGTGCAGGCAGGGCCTTATTTGAGGAGGTGGAGTTGGCCGCACTGGTTTTCTTTGTGCAGGGCCACCTCCCCTTAACCCTTGCAGCAGGCGGCAGGCCTTTGTCCAGCTATGGGCTTAGGGAGTGTCGGCAGCGGTAAGGAAAGGTGCGCCGGGCAGTGTTTCACTGCTCTGGTAGCCGGCGCACACAGAACCAGCTGACGCACCCATGGTCCGATATCCTGGACCGGGAGCAGGACCTGCTGGACCTGCTAGGAGTGGAGGTCCCGGGTCTTGGTGAGTAACTATTGGATTATTACTACTTTGTGTCTGTTCTTCTGCTCTGTGTTATATATTGAGAATACCTTTTTTTCCAACCAGCTAGAATGCTGCTGCTTACATTACAGGTAAATTACGTTTAAAAGTCTTCTGTGATTGTTATGACACAGGTGCTCTGCGCTACTAATCTTACTTGTTTGAAACTTTGCGTTTGCGCTTGCCTAGCGTGATTATGTAAGAGTTTATTTTAGAGAACTTAGGTTAGGTAGTGCTAGAGTGAGTCTAGTCCTTCCTTTGTCCTGTCACTAAGAGATAGGGGTTGATTGATACTTAGGTTTAGTTGCTTATTAGTATGAGTTTGTAATTTTTTTAGTGGTATGCGTGACGCCCCCTCTGTTACATCATGTGCTGCTAGTGCTTACCCCAGTACTTAGTAGAACCTTTTGTAGTTAGTTCAGTGAGTGGTAATAGGCTTAGCACTAGCAAAACATCAGCATCAACCAACCAACAATTTGGTGTATGCAAAAATGTGGTCAAGTGTCCTCCATTTATGCATTTTTGAGGACAAAAAGAAGTGGAAATGCATATTTAATGTACAATTGGCACGCCTGGAATAGGTGGGCTAGGTCAGGTGGTATGTACTACTTAGGCTTAGCTAGTATTCTGGAATCAGAATGGAACACTGGATTAGTATTGATAAATAAAAGTAGACGATCCGTGAATCCCCCGATACTACTTGTTGACCAGATGAAATAGCATAGGTCAATTGTATTTCAATTGTTGTTTATATAAATGTTTTTTTGACCGTCCTTTAAAAATATTTGATTTGTTTCACACCAACCATCAATGTTTGTCTCTTTCTTATATCTTTCATGATCAGTACCCAGGGGCAAGAAGACGGGATCTGAATCAGTGGGCGTACTTGAACACCAGGGACAGGAGGACCAGGACGAGGGCTCTTCTGCTGGCCCCAGTAAGTCTTCCTGTTTTTAATATTTATAATTCTTATTCCCTAACTTTTACTGCACCATATTTTTTCTGAACTATTGTTTCCGTTTCCTAATGCTATTTTTTTACCAACAATTATCCTTCGATCTAGACTATCTGTTTCTAAATTCTTGTTATCCCTGCCTCTAACTGCCTTTGCTATGATGACTCTCTGTACTACTACTATTAGTCTGTCTGTAGCTAAGCTTGCCCAGTTGGCCACTCTTTATTTAAAAGGTTTTAAATAAAACTCAGATTCACCAGTAGCTCTAGTCATTGAGTCCAGTCCTTTGGGTTGTCCTCTTGTACTACTTCTAGTTTTATTAATATTGAGACTTTGTTAATCTTGAGGCTTTTTGACAATTACCACCAACAAAATGCCCAACCAGATTTTACTATTTTGATAGGATAGGACATACTACTACTGTTGTAGGGATTTTGCACATACAGAACTTTCCACAAGAAAATAGGATTTTGGTGATGGGAGGTTGGACCTTCCTTATACCTCAATCAAAACCCACCACAATCCCCTGCCGGACTAGTTTTTAGTAGTGTCTCATAACTATTAGCTCTCCAAACCCCCCCAAGATACCCAACAATGAGTAGAAAACCCAGAACATAACCCTCCCGACCTCTCATTCGTGGAAGCAATGCACATGCACATCCTTTCTTTCGCTCGCTCACTTGTGTAAGTCCACACCAAATTCCACAGAGTCTATGTAAGTTCAAAAGTTTTATTGTAAATTGACAAGCTCTGTACGTTGTTCTATAATGCAGCACCAACAGCAAAATGCATGACATTAAAACAATAACAATTGTTACTCTTAGTTATACTTACAACAACTACAAGTCCATAGAACTAAGATAAAAAAATGAGAAATCATGATAAATGAACAGTGGTGGAAGCACCACATCCCCTTGGTAGGAATATAGTGTATATAAAATTATAAATAAAGATCTTTGAGCGAATTCTGGAGACCCCTCACTTTAGAAGAACCTAGTACTGGTTACATCATAAGCGCTGCAAAGCTCTGGTTCATAGAAGGGAATCTTCCGTCCGCTATGAGAAAAATGGTGCAAGTTAGAATATTGCAAGCATTTCTCAGTCGTGCCAAAAAGTGTGGCATTTTTATGGATAAGCAATATGGACTAACACCAGAACTCCTTAAAAAATGACTTGTTTTAGTTGCCCTTGTACGCATCGCTTATACAGGAGCAGCATGAGGTCATGTGGGCTCAAAGGCATCTTATACAACAAGCTGTGAGGTAACGTGTGCAAAAATAAAAGACACAAAGGTAAAATGGTTGCATGGCTCGGGCTAACTAAGCAAAGACTAGAATGACCCTAGGGACCATATAACTACTAGTGTCTACTCTACTACTACCTGATTTGTACTAGTGATGTATGTTGTATATGTATGTATTACTATTAACTAATTTTTCAATCTTGCTACTGAAAAATAGGGGGAGGTGTATATGACACCTAAAAATGTGTAATGTTTTGTCTAGGTGCACTACCAACTACCAGTGCCGGGGCCAGTGGTGAAGGCGACGTGGCTGGAGAGGATGCAGCAGTTGCAGGGGGAGATGCAGGGGGTGAGCCAGCAGCAGTGGCGGGCGGTGGTAAGTTAGATTCCTAATCCTTACTTATTGACATTACACTCACTGCAAGGGTGTACTGTGTATACTGTACTGTTGAGACTTACCAAGTAAGAAGTTGTTGTGAACGGTTGAAGAGTGAAGACACCCTTTAAATGGCATTAGTAAAGGCATTAGTGGCGGGAGTGTTGAGTAACCAATGGCCTCTTCTATCTGATTTCAACTCCGCTGTGAAAGTTTTAGGGAGAAGACTAAAAGTCAGATCAGATGACCTTGATGGATGGATTGAACGAAAAGGGAAAGAAGGGTGGAAGGAAGAAGGAACAAGGACTGGTGAGATTTAATATTTATGACTGACAGAGAAGGATACGTGGGATGCATGCATGCATAGGTGGCTGATAGGAATCAGATGCATGGTTGGTTGAATGCCTGAAAAACTCCCACAAATATTAAAGCCCAAGGAAGTGCGAGGATAGATACATACCACAAATGTTATGTACTGTGCTTGATAGTGCTACCATGCCACTATGTGTATAATTAACTTGTCTTACTGCTTTGCTAAGAGTATATTTTACAATAGTCTTGTTTTTTTCTTTTTGATATATAGCTACTCCTTCCGCGGGGAAACCTGTCAGGAAGGAGTTGGCCGCCAAGGCCAGGCGCCGGAAGCTGGAGGCCATACAGCGTGAATACTGTTGGCTGGTGGTTCTGGAAGAGGAGGAGGAGGAGGCGGCAGCAGCTGCAGTCTCCTCCAATGCCCTGGGCCCCAGACACTGCCCTCCAGTGGTACGGCACCACCGTCTGGCAGCCGCCCGCCGCTGTCCCTCCTTTAGCATCACTGGTGCCCCCCCCACTGTGGCTGCAACTGCTGCGCTTTGAAGCGCTGTGTCGCCCTCATTGAGGAGCAAGTACGTGTCCTCTAGAGTCGAGCCCACCGACCATAAAGACCCTGTTCACTGCCCCTTTTTTATTTATTCTTTTGGTGGGTGGGAATCGGGCGTTGGGGTTTCGCGTTTCAGACAATTGGACAATTAGGTTGGACTTTTTCTTTACGGACATTGGTTGGGGTTAGGGAGAGGGATGGGTCAGGAGTTGTGTTTTTTTTTACATAGTTTATTTTTGTTAGGGTATTAAATTAATATTTCTACTTTACATACAATTTTGTTAATGTTTTGTGGGTGGGGGTACTGTTTTACATCACACTGTTTCATTGCTGGTATAGGGCCACCCACAGCCAGTGTTTGATTTAAATAATTGGCTGACTTTGTAAGACACAAACAGATAGATGCGGCACCCCTCACTGAGTGACTTGTCCTACTAGTACTGTCAGTCTCTTCTAATCTATGCATTCTTTAACTGGACTCAAAGGGGTATGCAAATTGAATTAATGAAAACATGTCCATTATTAATTATGCCTCCCCCAAACTTCTCTTACCTTTGCTTGATCTTTAACTTAGGCACAGCGATGGCTGCATGGTGATGATGGTTTCCTTTCCTAGCATGCCATGGTTGTGGTGGTAGTAGTAGTAGTAGTAGTAGACACTGGCAGCAGCATTTGCAAAAAAAGAAAATGAGACAGTCAGTCACCTGAGAGAGACTATTCGAGGAGTAGTAGAATGAAGTATAGTACAGAACTTACTGTGAAACAATAATATGCAAAAATAGTTTACAACAAAACATAATGGTGGTGGGGATAGCCTAGTACACAGAGTTACAAAATATAGTTGTATCGAGTCACTTGACTAGGCCTACGGTACACTGGACACAAGCATAACTGTTAGTGCTGTGTAGGAGGATGACAACAAATCCAAGTGATGCCAGCAATTAATGCTGATATATAGGTTCCTTTGGTAAACAAAAACACCTCACAAATATACTGCTCATGGGTGGGCAAGCAGAAGAAGATCCTCACCCTGCCATGAAAATGAAGTACCGTTGCTCTTGCCACTTCTTCCCCAGCAAGCGTGTGATAAATTATTGGTGTACATTTAATTTAGTCACACCTCAATAAGTCACACAGCCCGGGGGAAGAGGGTTAGGGTTTGTTGAATGGATGGGAAAGGTTTGACACTGAAAAACAGTACGCATGGACAAACCGACAATCTTTGTAGACTACCATATCCATATCAATATGTTAAGGGAGAAAAAGGAAATGCATGCATGATGATGATGATTGATAAGGAGACCCGGATTACATACAGTTTGTGTTCAGTTGATCCGGGCTTACTTTTACAGATAGGAAAGAACATTTTAAAATATCTGTAGGGATGAATTAATAACAGAGAGCAAACCTAATGATAATAATAACAACAAGGACACACTGTTGTAAAGATTGTACACAAAAAAGTAATCAAATTATTTAAAAGATGATGAAAGTTGATACTGTTACTGTGTTATCCTGGTCAAAATGTGGATTTGCATCTCAGCATTCCTCTTGGTCCTCTCGTCCATCAATCTTGGCTGTCGCCACTGCCTGCCTGGCAGATGTAGATTCATTGGCAAGGTAAGGGTCCATTTTTTTCCCAATTATAGCACAGGGTAAGACCCGGCTTGTAATTGTTGTTGTAAAAACAAAAGGGATATTGAGAAACCAAGTCAAAAAAAAAGGAACAAGTTATAGTGTAGTACTACAAGAACACTTTCCGAGGCGGCATGTATGCATCATCTCTACTCTAGTTTGTTTCCAGCATTGACCTACAACAACAACAGGACAGAGCAGGACCACAGTGACAGCACCCTTTGCAAATCCTCCATTTAGTGTACATTTTTTGAAAGAGCTGGATAAAGCACTTATCTAGCAACATAGCATTTTACAATTTGTGACTAAATCAATGCACCACAGTTATACCACTGCTACACTCCACTCCACTGCTACACAGACATTTAGGTCTGCTGTGGTTGTTGTTGACTTGTTTACCTTTTATGCCACTCATTAAACATCATGACTTTTTCCATCAATCATCTCTGATACTTGTAATGAGTGACTGTGAAGATCGGCCTGCAGTAGAAGAACAATTTTGTTATTAAACAACAAGAGTGGAAATATTATTGACTTGAGTCACTCCTAGTGTGTAGAGTAATACTAGTACACTTTGACTTCACTTCTTCATGCACAACAAACAACAAAAACACAAACACCAATCACTCATGTGCAGTGTACAGATTAAGTCCCCTTCCTATATTCAAAAGCAATATATCGGGCTGCAGTAGAGGTACAAATTTCTTGTTAAAAATAGTTGCAAGAAGGGAAAACTTGCCTTGAGTTACTTTTTGTGTGTAGATTATTACATATAGTACACAATGAAAAAACTTCATGCACAACAAACAACAACAAAATCACTCAGTCTGCGTCCAATGCATGGCATCACTCATTACCTAATCCATCTCATCTTCAGTTAATGGGCAGTCTCTCTTGGATCAGAAAGGAGGATAGCTATAGTCGTCATCATCATGTTCCACTTCTTTTGGAGGGATTAGGAAAGATTTTTTTTTCTTCTATTTTGCATCATCCAATCATCATCTGTCTTGAGGGCAATGGATTTAGGGAGATTCTGGAGGATGGAGGAGCAGGATTCGGAGGAGTGTACTGTGAAATGCAGACAGCTGAAACTCGTATATTGAAATAAAAAGAGTAGGAGACTGTGGTGATGGATTTGTTGTGATTCAAAGTTTGTAACCAGAAAGACAGACACATAAATAAAGGAAAATAAGGGAGGAATACAGTAAGTGCAAGCCTAATTGTCAGGGAAGTATAGCGTGTCCTCAAACTCAGGGGGTTCAAACAGAAGTAGGAAATCATCATCTAACACACTACTTCTGCCACCTGAGCCGCTGTCCTCATCTTCTTCTCTTGATTCATGTATTGTGTAATTCGGTGGTATAAAGTGCTGATTAATTTTGATCATTATTAACCTCACCACCTTTTTGTGGGAGAGACTGGTCCTTCTCACTGTTACAATGGAACCAGCAGCACTGAAAAACACGTTCAGAACAGACACTTGCGACAGGGCAAGCCAGATAGCTTATCACTAGCCTGCTGAATAGTGGCCATTGGGCCCTTTTCCCATACCAATACCGCAATAGGTTTTGATCAATGTGCACCTCTGTTGGGTTGTCCAGATAGGCCTGGACCATTCGCTCAATGTTCAGGGGTGCTAAACTTTTTTCGGGCTCTTTTCTCTTTGCATCAGCACTGGACTTACCAATGCCTAAATGTAAATACCAATTGTTAAATGACTTTACTGGGCCTAATGATCCAGTACTTGCTGTTGTCGATTGTGATGGTGAGTGTTATGAGCACTGCCCTCAGCCCTCCACTGTAACTCAGTTGTAGCAGCAGTCCAGGGAGACATTTTCGTCTCCTTGGTAAAACCCCATGATGAAGCATGTCATCAACTATGTTGATGAGTGAGGGATTTAGTAAAAAGCTTTAAATATTCCAACCACAGCGTGTTTCCTGTGTCCATACTGCAAGTAGCTATATTATTTTTTTTGCACCAAATGGGAGAATTTCAGTTCTCTCTTTTGTGCATATTATAGCTTTGGAATTGATAATTCCATTGTACTTCTTTGGTCACTCCTTTGTTGTTTTTGGGATAATTTATGTGGGGGATAGGAGTACCCTTTTTCCCTACCCTCTTGTTTTTTTCGATAAATTCAACAGACCACACAGAAACTCTTGTTTAATGCACCTGTGGCTACCTGCTCTGAGGCTACTGGATGAAAGCAGGCCTGTTGGCAGACAAGGCCACACAGGCTTGCAGGCCTAGGCTTCAAAATGGACACCAGCCACACGGCCAGGCCCACCCAACTTCAAGAAACAGAAGTCAGACAATGCAGGCCTATTGCATAAAGCAAACTGCCTGCCTTCAAAATGGCCGCCAGCCTCATGGCCAGCCCCACAACAAGAAACCTAGGCCAGAAAGGAATAGCATGCAGGCCTATATGGCAAAAGCAGCACACTAATAACTCCCACCACAAAAGGCCACCAGCCACATGGACACTAACAAATCACAAGCAACAAGCAGGAGGGCTGGGAAACACAATGAACTGACAAAAGGCCTATAAAAGCCAGGCAAAGGATGCAGGCTAAAGCACACTGCTTTGCATTTTTAATGCAAAAAAAGGCAAAACGAAAATACACAGGCCAAAACAAGGTCTAGAGGGTGCATGCACACCAAAACACCAGACAGACACAACAAAAGGCATTTCTTTAAGACACCCAAAAACAGAAATAACCCCCAAAAACCCATTTCCCAACTCAATCCAATGCCATCCATGCCCTAAATGATGTTTAAATTCAACAGACCACAGAGAAACACTTGGTTAATGCAATTTCCGCGAGCGGAACGGAATTTGACGCCCCCCACTAGTTGGGGTAGGGTCTGTGTTATCACAACTGAATGAAGAGGGTCAGGATCAGCAAGTAGCTTTTATAAGCAGAAGGCTGACCCCCAGAGAGAAACGTTGGTCAGCTATTGAGAGGGAAGCCTTTTCTGTGGTTTTGGCTCTGAAGAAGTTGAGGCCAGACTTGTTTGGCACTCATTTCATTGTTCAGACAGACCATAAGCCCCTCTTATGGCTAAACAGATGAAGGGTGAAAACCCCAAACCTTTGAAGTGGTTCATTTTCCTACAGGGGATAGATTAGACAGTGAAACATAGACCTGTGAGTAACCATGCCAATGCAGATGGACTCTCCGGATATTTCCACTTGGAACATAAAGACTCAATTGGTCAAGGTTAGTTTAATACCCTTGCATTTGGGGGTTATGTAGGAAAGTAGGATCTGCTTCCTATGGTCACCCCCACTTTTTGCTGATGTATCACTGTTTTTGGCCTAGTTAGACTGGGATCCTGCTATCAAGGACCCCAGTCTATCTGCTTTCTCCCTTAAATTGCTATGCATATACTTTAGGTATACTCCTGATTGGATAGTGCAGGACCCTTATCAGTCCCTAGTATATGGTACACCATGTACCCAGGTCATAGATATCACAGAGGCCTCTTATGGGCTGCAGCATGTATTATGCCATCCATGAGAGGCCATTCAAACTGACATGACAGGTCTGCTACAGCAGACTGTGTAAGATAGTGCTTGCACCACTTACTGAGATATAGGTTCACTATATCTATCTAAATCAATACACTTTAAAACATATCAAACCTTATCAATCCTGAAGGCAGGGTGCTGGGTTTTATGTGAGAGGGTGGCCCTGCATGAGCAGAGCTCCTCGGCAGCCTTTGGAGACCATTCTCTGGGGTTATCTGTGATGCATCCAGACAAAGTGGTTTAAGTGCATTACAACCTCACTGTAAATGCTAACTTCAAAATGGCTGCTTAGAAACATGTTGTGTTTGGTGTCAAACACCTTGTAATCATACCTCCACACCAGTACCTGGTGTGGCAGGTATGATTCCACCCTTCTAGAACCACTACTATGGGTCACGGGTCTACCCAGTACCAGCTTTCTCGACCTGGGCAGCACAAAAAGGATGCTGCCAGTTACAGACATGATTCTGCTCTCATGCTGCTGAGCCAATTTTGAGCAGAGGAAGGCATGACAATAGGCATCCTGTCGCAGGGAGGTGTGACCATCTCCCAGACAGGATTTAGTGTATTGGGGCTGGGTGGGTGAACTCTGAGAGTGGCAGAAAGTTTGCGCTGGGGGCACATTTGGTGTCCCAATGCATAGTCGAGTTCAAACCAGTTCTGGGAGCCATTGGCTCCAGCTCTGGCACTAAACTGGACAAAAGACATGGGTGTAGCCACCTCTCTGTCCTGCCCCTCCTCCAGGAGGGCCCACAGAATCAGTCAAACCCCTTCCCATAAGTTATAAGTATAAAGTGGGTTACCTGACTACAGGACTTTAGATTTTACCTGGACAAGATTCTACTGCCTGCAAATCTATTGCATGACTAGGAGTGAAGGAATTACTCTACTGCAACAGCAGGCACCTAAATGCATCTGACCTGCTTGCTTCTCCAGAGCTCCTGCCGACTTAGAAGATTTCAGCAACACGTGAGATGGGTTCCTGAAGGTCCCTGAGGTAGATCTACCCTCTCAGTGATTCTGAGACCAATATCCCTTGTGGGGGCTGTGCAATCCAAACCCCTGTGCACCACGTATATTTCCAAGTACATATGCTTTTTGGCAATCCCTGAGCCTGTGCATTGGACTCCATGAAGTCCTGACTCCGAGCAGTATTTGCACCGCAGATATACGGACTCCACTCAGCAGGTGCTCTGTGGGCTGGTATTTTGCACACCTGCTTGAGGTCTCCTTGCGATCCCTGGTCCGCCTGGATGTTCACCTTGTTTGTTCCTGGGCTTTCCTGATTGCTCCAGATGTGCCCTGACTCTCTATTGCTTGGGGAGTCCCCTGGACCTTGCTGGTCCACACTGTAACCTGTCTACTCTGACCGCGTGGGATGCATTTGCCAAAGGTTGTACCTTGATGATGAGAAGAGAAGTTAAAAGGCATTTCAGTAGCGGGCACTTCACAAAAGCACTCCGTTACATTGTGGCTTGAGTGGACACCATCTTAGGGTCATGCAGCTTAAAACTATTGCGAGCCGAAGCATTAAGAACATAAAGCAGGCTCAGCTGAAATGGAGTACCGTAGGCCTGTCTTCCTGTCAAAAATGTGCTGATCCAAGCATAGGGCCTGTGTCGGCCGATCTCTGCTGGGTCTAGGCCTGGGCTTCGCTGCAGGCCTCTCAGTGCCAGTCTAACCACCCGATCCGCCGTGGGCGGCCCGAACAAGACAGATGTCCGCTCCCAGTAACGTTCACTGGCGAGTGTGCCTGAGCGCTCACATCTTGCAAGAATTTGCCTTTGCAGATGTTGACTATGGGCCTCTCAGGCCTAGGGCCCGCTCCCCTGCCCTGCTTCGGTCCGGGGTTGGAACGGCCCAGTCACCCTCTGCTGCTCCACTTGGCCCGACGAGGCTGCTCCCAGACGTTTACCAGTTCGGTAGTGCTGCAGCACCTCGGCGGAATCTCGCTGTCCTTGCCCGCACAACCTGACATTGTTCAGTAACTAGCGGATCTTCTCATTTAAGACCGCCCGGAAGGACGTGTAATCTTACACCACAGCTGTTATCTCAATTTGCCGCGGACCGAGTACCTTCTCGCGCAAGTTGGAACCAAATAAACTTGCAACTCCTAACCCGACCAACGGTTCGAATCTGCAGTTGCTACCTGTAGCAATACGTTCCCTCCCACCTGAGGCGTATTATTCAAACCAGGCAAAATAATCTTATCTGTAGTCATGATGATGATCCCTTTTAATTAGAGCAATGGATCGAAACGGCGTCGACTTTTTTAAGAGGACATACATGTAACCATTGTTTATTATTGTGTATGGTCTACTCTGGAAAACACTACCTACACTGATTTAAAAAGTGTCCAGGTTGCTCAGTTTCTTTGCCTGTGAAACTCTCTCTTTCATTTCTCTCTACTACTCTGTCCTTTTCACAAGTACAGTACAGGACTGTGCCCTACTTTCAGTAATTGTTGCCTTTGTATTCAATTTTATCCTGTTATTCTATTCAAATAAATGCCTGGTCCGGCTGGACAGGAGAACTATATAGTAACTATCGAGTTCTATATTATATTTTTTTACATCCCTTAAATTGCCTAGGACCTTTGTCTCTTGAAGTAAAAGATAGGGAAGTATAATTAATAATATTAACAGGAAAACTTACTGGGGCCATCAGAGGAGCCCTCGGAGGACCTATCCTGGCCTTCCTGTTGTTCCTGCTCCGCTGGCGCTGCTACCTCCTCCTCTGTCCTCTTGCCCCTTGGGGGAGCTGATGTACAACATGAAAGAAAGACACAAACATGGATGATTGTTGTCAACCAAATCAAACATTTAAAAAAACAATAACAAATTGTTTTGGGGGGAAATAGACAACAATTGCACTACATTTATTGACCTATCTGATGTGGTTTATTAGGATATTAGTATTGCTGGATTCGCGGACCATCTAGTTGGAAAGTTATGTAACTCACTAAACCAACTACAAAAAGGTTCTACTAGGACTGGCAGGTAGCACTCCGCAGCACGCGATGTGACAGACACAGTCCGTCATGATTGCGGACAACTAAAAAGTTTCCTACTAAATAGTAAATCACCAGTCATAATATACGCAACGTATCAATGCACCACCACTATCTCTTCTTAGTGGCAGTAGTACAAAGGAAGGACTAGACTTGAGTCTCTAGTGTCTAGCATTACGCAGTTCTGTAAAGTACACTCATACATAATCACTCAGGCCAAATGAGCACAAAACTGAAAACAAGTAAGCATAGTAGTACCGCCAGTGAGCAGGCGAGCACCTGCAATCACAGAAGCTTTTGAAACATAATTTACCTGCAACGTAATCTCTAGTGTCTAGCATTGCTCACTGTTGTAATGGTTAATTCCCCTCTTCTTTCTTCACATCAATGCTCTCTCTGTTCAGCCTGCATGGCAGGAGAATAATGTGTGATGGTTGGAATGTTGGTGTGTGGACTGGTGGGGAGCATCAGTTGGAGGGTGAGAGGTTGAGCAGAGGGAGACTGCTCCTGGTGGGGCTGCTGTACATCTTACTTCTATCCTATTTACCATCCTACCTTCATCTTCTACAACTATAACTGAAACTAATAAAGGAACTACTTGGAACTACCACTCAGCCTACTCCTTGGACTATTTATTTACAACATTTTGGCGACGAGGATGGGATAATGGTTTCCCTGTAATTTATAATTATCACGGGTGAGTGTATCCCGGTATTTTGCTTACGGGTGAGTGTATCCCGGTATTTTGATTACGGGTGAGTGTATCCCGTTACTTGTTATTTATGTGAGGTGTATCTTCTTTTTTCCATTGGTGTCTTCTTTGTTGAGTACTAGTTGTCACGCATGCATTCTTATACATTCTGGTTATGGTCCAGTCAAGTTTCAGCGCTGGTTCGCTGTTTACTTAACGGCTCTTGTTTATCCATCTTTCTTTTGTTGCCGATGATTGGATCTTTTACACATAGGCGAGCCTGAGACGTCAGGTGCACTTATGTTGTGCGTGTGTTTCTCTTTCTTCTTTCTTTTGCTTGTGACGTATTGTCTCTTTCAGTGTGGGTATTTTCGTGGCACAGGTCTGGTTTTGCCTTCCTTTGAGAGAAATGGGGATGGTGTGCGTGCCATTAGGTTGCTTATATTTCATTGTGCATTCATTGCTGTCATGTTATTTCTTTTATTTTCATGTTATAGCATTATTGCATTACATTGCATTCTAGGTTATCATATGATTTCATTGCACATTTGCTTTTTCATTATTATTACATTGCATTTCATTGTTTTGCATTATTGCACATTGTTCCATTTTATTTCATCGCATTATTGCATTCCATTATTGCAATGACTTTGTATTCCTTCTGTTTCTTTACTTCTTTTTCTTCTATTGCCTTTTGTTGTGAAGAGAGAGGATATGTTGTAATGGTTAATTCCCCTCTTCTTTCTTCACATCAATGCTCTCTCTGTTCAGCCTGCATGGCAGGAGAATAATGTGTGATGTCATGGAATGTTGGTGTGTGGACTGGTGGAGAGCGTCAGTTGGAGGATGAGAGGCTGAGCAGAGGGAGACTGCTCCTGGTGGGGCTGCTGTACATCTTACTTCTATCCTATTTACCATCCTACCTTCATCTTCTACAACTATAACTGAAACTAATAAAGGAACTACTTGGAACTACCACTCGGCCTACTCCTTGGACTATTTATTTACAACACTCACTTCTGTAGAGTACACTCACACATAATCACCCAGGCCAAATGAGCACAAAATTGAAAACAAGTAAGCATAGTAGCACCGCCAGTGAGCAGGTGAGCACCTGCAATCACAGAAGGTTATGAAACATAATTTACCTGCAATGTAATCGGCAGCATTCTTGCTCTTTGGAAAAAAAGTAATATTTACAATATCATAATAACACAGAGCAGGAGAAAACAAAGTAGTGATTAAATAGCTACTACTACTCACCAAGCCCAGGGATCTCCATGCCAAGCAGGTCGAGCAGGTCGTGTTCCCGGTCCAGGATGTGGGACCACCGGTGCGTCACCTGGTTGTAGGTGCGCCGGACCCCAGACTCCCGATTCATGGCACAGCACACCTCCCCCATAGCTTGCGATGCTCCAGGAGCCCGTACCCAGTACCGGGCCTGCCGCCTGCCGCGACGGTCTTGGGGAGGTGGTGCTGGACAAAGAAAACCAGTGCGGCTACCTCCACCGCGCTAAAGATCTCCCGGGCAGTTACTCCCTCGCCCCTTAAGCGCCTGCAAGGGAGCCGGCTACGGGGTGTGGGACCCTTCCCCTTAGACTTGCCGGCTCCCTTTGCCATGGTCCTGGGTGAAAGAAGAAAATAATAGGGGAAAAAAGTAAGTTAAAGAAAAGAGAGAGCTAAACAAAAAAAGTAGTTATTAAAGTAACAAAAAGTTGAAAAAAACACAAAATATAGATGTAGAAAAATAGACGGATAGATAATGAGTAAAAAAGTTCAAACAAACAAAGGATTGCAAAGATTAAAGCAGGATAGATAAAAAGCATGCGCCCAGAACCATCGAAATGATAGAAAAACAAGATTTTCCCCGAGAGCACGCAAAAACGGACGCGATCACGTAATTGCGCCCCGCACGTAGGAAATGCCCAACGCGAGCATGCAACTAGCGCCCGGAAACGGAAATATGCAACGTGAACACTGTCAGTCAGTCAGTCAGTCAAAATACTTTATTCGATTTTAGATAAAATCATAAAAAGACATACATTCCATACATACTAAAATTCTAAAATACCTTTACAAAGATTGTTTCAACACAATATATTCAATAAAAAGCTGTTAAAAAGGGAATTTGTGCAAAAAGGCAAAGTACCACATGCTAAATAACAATATGGGCTGCAGGGGGTAGGCGGTCATTAGGGACTGTCTATTGTTGTATTACTTGATTTAATGCGTGATGCTGCTGACAAATAATTTCCCATACAAAATATAGTGCGAATGTTGCTCATGGACTGGAGGTAAAGAAGAGCTGGTCTAGCTTGTATGAAACCAGCCTCCCTCAAAATTGGTAACAAATGTTTTTTTTGCGAGGAACTGAAAATAAAGAGCAAAACATGACAAAATGCATGGTGTCCTGGGTTGAAAAGTTGTCACAGGAGCAGGGAGGGGCTAACTCTGGTCTGGCCCAAGACTGATAATTACCCAAATAATAGTGGATCAGGTTAAATCTAAACTTAATTAAGAGGAATCTGTAGAAAGGCTTAGTAACAATGCTGATGTAGGGTTCCAGTGAGGACGAGCTTTTTGATATTTCCTCGTGGGCTAAGCTTGCCATGGTCATAAACTGCCTCTTAACTGAGACTACATCCCCGTTCCTGATATATAGAGGGTGTTTCAAAAAGTTCCGGTCTCCCCACTTGAGCAAATGACTTCCTCAGATATTCCAACCAGGGGATCTTTTTAGAGTGATCTAGCGACATGACATCCTCCATGATTGAATGGTTCAGAGTTAACTCCTTGTTAAGCCATGTCCTTAACCAAAAGATCAGCAGTGACAAATTGAGCCTGTCTGTAACATAATCCATGCCCACCTCCGCGTGGATTGAGTATGTTGGAGTAGATATTGGGACTGACAACAGGGAACGCAAAAACCTATTTTCTGCCCTCTGTATAGGCTCAAGCCGTACATATCCCCAAATTGGAGCACCATACATGGCAATTGGAATACATTTGATACTATATACCTTCAATAAGGCCTCCGTCGGCCTAGCCCTCAGTCTTTTTGAGAAGCCCATGAGAGCCGCCGATGACCTGGCCACTGATAGGCTTTTTGCCCTAACCTGTGGGCCCCACTATCCCCTCTCATCGAAGAGCACCCCCAGGTAGGGGAAGGTCGCCGTTCGTGAGACTACTTCGCCCTTACACCTAAAGATTTTTGGTTTCCCTTTGCGGCTATGGGCTCCGACCACCATCGTGTGCGATTTGCTTGCATTGACCTTCATGTCCAATCCGTCCATAAAGGCCCCAAATGCGTGCAACAAGCGCTGGAGGCCAATGCCAGTGCGGGCTATGAGGACTGCGTCGTCCGCGTATAGGAGAGCAGGAATCTTAGCTTCTCCTACATGCGGGACGTCTCCCCCACCTCCTCCAGGTGACTACCCAGGCCGTTAATATATATGGTGAACAGTAGGGGGGGCTAATATTCAGCCCGGCCTTTCCCCACGCATGGACTTAAACTGGGGGCTACATCTTCCCTCCCTGGTGACCCTAACCATAGCAAACAAATCCTGATGAAGGGAAGCCATGAACCTAACTAATGCCCCGTCTATCCCAATCCTCAACAGTGTGGCCCACAACTTGGACCTATTCACCAAGTCGAAGGCTGAGGAGAGGTCCATAAACACCAGGAATAAAGACCCCTCCTTAGCCACCGTGTACTTGGCGATCAGAAGGTGCAAATTTGAGCACTGCTCCATTGTTCCCCTCTTCTCCCTAAACCCATATTGGATGGTGGCCAACCCACCGCAGTTCTCAACACTCTCCCTCAACTTGACTAATAGGACTCTGCCTAGGATCTTAATGGCAGAGTCCAGGAGAGATATGGGCCTATAACACCACGGGTCGTCCCGGTGGCCCTTCTTAAAGATTGGGACGATGATGGAAGTTGCCCAGGTGGTTCGGAAAGAGTTACCATTAGCGGCATTGAGTGCGTTGGTCAGGACTCCCGCCCAGAGACTTGGTGAATGTTTATAAAAGTCTGCCGGCACCCCATAGGGGCCCGGCGCTTTGTTCTTTGTGGTGTCATGAATAGCCTTTTCCACCTCGCTCTTGTTCAAACTCACAGGGGGCGCCTCAGGGACTGCGGATGAACTCAAAGTGCAGTCCGAGGGTACACCTCCATATACTTCACTAAAATGGGTAATCCATTTGTCATCCGAAATGACGCAATCCATTTCAGAATTGGTTGATTCGGAGAAAAAGGTCTGGTTGATTATGGCCCAAAATTGTCTACTGTCCCTCAAGATGTCCAAACTGAGAACATTTTCCCAGGCTGTTTTCTTAATTTCCTCTTTCCTGGCTTTAAGGGCGGACTTATATTGCTTCCTTAGGGAGGCTATGTTCTTCTTATCCCTCGGTTTATGCTTGAGAGCCAGCATCAAGGATCTGTGTGCTTTGGAGCAATTTGAGTCAAACCAACAGCAGTGATTATGAACTCCCCTCCTCGTACTGGCCATTAGTTCGGACGAGATTTGGCTAAATATTGCTTCAAAAGCCCCCGTTATTTTGTGGTCCGGGGCCGTGTTATTTTGACAGACCTCTATGTATCCATCAATTTTGGGTAAAGTTTCCACACAAAAAGTGTCAGGCACCACATTCGACCACTTAAGCCTTCTCCCCTGATCCACTGGACGTAATGTGGGCCTTCCCTCCAGGGGGCATGGCTTAGGCCCCATATACTGCCCCCAGGCCACCTCAAGTACTACGGGGTTATGGTCGCTATGTACAGAGACCATTGTTCTGTACGAAATTACCCTATTCAGAATCCCTGGAGTCATAAATATGTAATCAATGATGGACCCCGGGGTGGAACCTTTGTAAGTAATAGTTCTGGGTTTTCCTTCAGGGGAGTTTGGTTCATAAAAAATGTAATTGGCCCGCAGATCTTCTAACTCTTCTCCAGATGTGGAGTGCTCAAAGTGTGGGCCTTCTGATCCTGCACACCCCTCATGGTTGTCTATACCACAAAGATCTTTACATGGGTGGATATTAAAGTCCCCCGTGAGGATAAGTTCATGATTAAAACATTTGTTTTGACTGACGGACCATAAAAAGGATTCTAAAATGGCTATACTATTGTTGCCAGTATCCTTGTTCCGCGAATTATAAAAATTAATATAGAAAGTGCTCCTGGTAGGGGAAACTGACCTTTCCACTATTAAAATATTTGGGGAAGGGTTATTAACCCGTCAAGGACCCCTTAAGGTTTAGGGAAAATAGGAATATGAGGCCTCCAATGGCTCTACCCGCTCAGCTTGGGGATGCGGCAGTGACAAAACTAGTAAAGCCATCCATCCAGAAACTGTCCGCAGTATCCCATGTCTCTTGGAGGGCTATGACTTCGTGCCTTGAGACCAGGCCCACCCAATCCTCATCCGTTTTTTTAGTTCTAATACCGGCCACATTCCAACTAAGGAGTTTACACACCGTATCCTCCTCTCGGTTGAGGGGTCCTTCCGGAGTAGGCCGCACATGGACTAATGGTCAATCAATACCCTCCATGCCTGACAGGGGGGCAAAGCGGTTGCTGGTAACTAACCTACTACCCGCTGCTGCACCATCAGCCGCCTCGAAGTGGGATGAAAGTGAAGCAACATCTGCCCTTTGAACTCGAATTTGAGGGAAAACCCCAATGCTGCCCCCCTCAGGGTTTGTTTCAAAGTAGGACCATTGGCAGAATGGCGGTGTCTAACAGTGTCTCTCTCTGGGGGGGGATAGAAAAAACCTAATGGGACAGGTCTCACATGGTCCATTGCTGATATGTCTGAACAATCCCAAAAGAGTTTGTCTGCCAGGTCAGCCCTGTTGAAGTTTATAACCATGCAGTCCCCCTGAATGGTCTTTGGTTGTTTTCCAACCCATCCCACCCTTCTTGCAAAAATAAGCGAGCCTGAAGTATCCTCCCCGCTGCATGTATCAGCACACCAGATCTTAGCTTTAGATAAAAGGTCAGTAGTGGATTCCCGCTCGCCCTCTTTAAGCGGTGGTACCCCTATGAACACTGCAACCAGTGGGGCAGCCGCCGGTGGCAAGCTTAGGTTAAAATTGCACAGTAGTGATTTCCTGCTCGAAGATGTGGTTGGTTGCGTCGGTGGGGGAGAAAGTTCCACGCCCACAAAGTTGGATATATTTCCTTCCAAACTTAGGGGGGGGGCTCCGGAGGGACACTGCCCACCAGGAACTGTACCAACACCCCTCTGTGGCTGAGCTGCAGGGCAAATGCTTGCCCTTTCTATATTGACAGGGCCCTGAGTGACTATGCCCCTCGTAGACAACTCTGCAGGCAGAGGAAAGGTGTTAACAATGTTGTCCAGCAATGAGCATTTCTTGAGAAGGCCAGACAAGCATGTATTCAACGTGTCGACGATATCTTTAGCAATCCCAATTAGCAGTGGCTCGATTCTAGCAACAAAAAGGGCCTCCAGTTGATCGGCAAGTGGGTCAGGGGATGTGGTAGGTGAACATGCAACGTTAGTTTTTTTGGCCCTTTTCGGCTTCGATGGTTGAGTGGCCGGCTGAAAACACTGCACAGGGTCAACAGTTGGAGTGTTAGAGTTGATCAATGTGGCCGGGGGGGTAGGGTTGGTAATATTAGTCACCACAGGATCCAGGGGTATGGGGGTACTTCGCTCGGTATGCCTTGCATGCTAGTGCGTAGTGCCTCGATTGTGGGTGTATCAACCAAGCAAGGGCCTGTCAGACCCAGTTCTTGTTCGGCATTGGCAATCTCTTTAGTAAGTGCCCCCACAGCAGATGATAAGTAAGACATAATTGATTTAGAATGTCTAGGCACTGTAGCGTTTTTCCCCTCCTCATCACAATTAGGAGCTTTCTTGCGCTTACCCATTTGTGGTAGTTGTTAGGGGGGTGGCACCGCCCCGCCTCCTTCTGCCTCGGACTGCCAAAGACTGCCCCGCCCTTGTCCCGGGCTTCTACCGGGCAGCTCCCGCGCGCGACTCTCAGGGCGAGTGAAGTTCGCGGTATTTGAAGCACCTCCAGGCATGCTGGTGATGTGGTAGCTGTGCGTTGCCCCTGGGGCTGCTGGAAAATGTAGTTCCCGGCTGGGAACTACCGCTGTTGCCCTCACGGCACTCCCGGTCGGCCAGCCGTTCCCCTCACGGCGCTCGTGGCTGTGCGATGCCCCAGCAAGAGCGAAGCAGGTAAGTTAACACTCCCCCAGTGGCCTCATCAAGTTCGCGGTATTTGAAGCGCCTCAGGGCGCGCTGGTGATGTGGTAGCTGTGCACCGCCCCCGGGGCTGCTGGGAAATTTAGTTCCCGGCTGGGAACTACCGCTGCTGCCCTCACGGCACTCCCGGTCGGCCAGCCGTTCCCCTCACGGCGCTCGTGGCTGTGCGATGCCCCAGCAAGAGCCAAGCAGGTAGGTTACCACTCCCCCGGGGGCCTCGTCAAGTTCGCTGTATTTGAAGCGCCTCCGGGCGCGCTGGTGATGTGGTAGTTGTGCGCCACCCCCGGGGCTGCTGGAAATGTAGTACTATTTACAACAAGGGGTGGTGAGGGACAGAGTCTCTGAATTAAACAGAATACTCTCACCCAGTCAAGAGATCAGGGCTAGATCCAACACCGTTTTTTAGCTCACTGCACCATCCCAGTTTCAGAACCTGGCTGTATGCAAATTAGTCTGTTCCTGTCCCAGTGCATGATGGGAACAGGGCAAACCAAACTACAAAAGCCAATTCTTACACTGGGAAGGAAACAAGCTACCGGGGACCGGTTTCTGGCATTTCAGCCTCTTCGGCCCAGCTTATATAGCCAGGTTCTGAGCTGGGATGGGGCAGTGAGATAAATAACGGTGATGGATCAAGCCCTGATCTTTGGACTGGGTAAGAGTGGTCTGTTTAACTCAGACACTCTGTTCATCACCACCCCCTTTTTGTAAATCGTTTTTGGCCACTATAGGTGTGGCAGGGTATACTCAGACATGAGTCCCTTTCTCACTGCTCCATCAGGATTCGAGCAAGCCGGGCCGAAGAAGGCTGAAATGCCAGAAACCGGTCCCCGGTAGCTTGTCTCCTTTCTGGTGAAGAATTGGCTTGGTAGTTTAGTCTGCCCTGTTCCCATGATGCACTGGGCCAGGGACAGACTGATTTGCATATAGCCAGGTTCTGAGCTGGGATGGGGCAGTGAGATAAATAACGGTGATGGATCAAGCCCTGATCTTTGGACTGGGTAAGAGTGGTCTGCTCAATTCAGACACTCTGTTCATCACCACCCCCTTTTGTAAATCGATTTTGGCCACTATAGGTGTGGCAGGGTATACTCAGACATGAGTCCCTTTCTCACTGCTCCATCAGGATTCAAGCAAGCCGGGCCGAAGAGGCTGAAATGCCAGAAACCGGTCCCCGGTAGCTTGTCTCCTTTCTGGTAAAGAATTGGCTTGGTAGTTTAGTCTGCCCTGTTCCCATGATGCACTGGGCCAGGGACAGACTGATTTGCATATAGCCAGGTTCTGAGCTGGGATGGGGCAGTGAGATAAATAACGGTGATGGATCAAGCCCTGATCTTTGGACTGGGTAAGAGTGGTCTGCTCAATTCAGACACTCTGTTCATCACCACCCCCTTTTGTAAATCGGAAATGTAGTACTGCCGTTGCCCTCACGGCACTCCCGGTCGGCCAGCCGTTCCCTTCATGGCACTCGTGGCTGTGCGATGCCCCAGCAAGAGCCAAGCAGGTAGGTTACCACTCCCGAACGCTGAAAAAAAGATGGCCACGCCCATGTACGACCGCATGGGTAACTTCGCGATAGCTGCGCTGGAAAAAACCCACGAACACGCAAAAATAAAAAATCCGCAAATTCGCACAGATCCACTAATTTTGCGGAACGCAAGTACATATTCGCACAAATTTGCGTACCGTTAATTCACAAATTTCGCCCATACTTAAAAAAAAGATATCCATGCATAAAATGCAAAATTATCATGAGAATGACAGGCATTAGAAAATGTTTGCTCAGGCACTTACTTGTATGAAGATTGCATGTGGGGTATGTCACAATGTACAAAAGAAACATGTGAAACTAACTAAAAGGATATTCATACAGATTCATGTGGTATTACTTGCTATTACAGTACATTTGGCTGTGGCACATATACAGTAACACTGTCCCAACAAGAATCTTTCTTCAGGAGCAAGGGGCCTTATTAAGAGATTGGAGAAGCAGGACATCCAACAATGCATGTCCCAAACCATTTTACCCACTATACACCATCCATGGGGAATTCCACAGCACCAATATCCCTTTTATATACACATTACTACTTAATAAACAATCTACAACTTACATAGAGCTCCTAACACAAATTAAACAACAAACTAAAAATTACTACCCCCCCCAAAAAAGTATCATAGACTTTGAGCAAGCAATGATACAAGTTTTAAAAATTTACCCCCACACAGCAATACAGGGATGCTACTACCACGCTAATCAAAGTATATGGTGCCATTTAAAAGAGTCTATCTGAAATGTATAGTATGCAACAAATGGTAATTTTGATTATCAAATAAAAAGATGAATTGCCCTAACCTACGTCCTCATCACTGAAGTAGCAAACCACTACAAGTGTTTGAATTGTATACATGCAGGTGCATTGCTCCATGGAAGGGTGTTCCAGGCTCACCAAGACAAGACATCTACTGCAACATATCTGGGTACAGGGGCCTTTAGTCTTTCAATGTTAATCCCTACACTCCTATTTGCAGATGACACCCTCCTGATCTCTAAGTCACCAATGAGCTTGCAGTGTCTCCTAAACAATTTTAAGATCTTTTGTGATGCAAGGGGATTAGTCATCAATACGGGGAAGACGAAGTTTCTGGTCCTAAACCCCCAAAGAAAGCAGTCAATGCACCTATTCTTGATTCAGTCCAACTTGAGAGGGTCAAAGAGTTTGATTACCTTGGCATCCGTCTCTGCGACTCCCTGAGTTGGAAATCCCATCGTCATAAGATGCTGCTGACACATAAGAGGGTGACGGGGGCTCTCCTAAAGGAACATCGGGGCTCCTCTCTTAAACCCACTGCACCAGTTCTTGATATCTATAGAGCGCGAGCCGTCAGTGCAGCTCTTTATGGGGCCGAACTATGGGGGGTGCAAAACGTGGATCACTTAACCCGTTCTGAAAATAAATTCCACAAAGATCTAATGGCCCTCCCTAATAGTACCCCAACCCTACCTCTCCTTATTGACATGGGTACTCGTCCTATCAGTGACCAGGCAAAGCTGCGCCCACTTCTCTTATGGGCTCGTATCTGGAGAGTTCCTGAACTCTCCAGCTACGTAGAGGGGCTAAAAGAGATCCTCCTAATGCCTGGCTGGACTAAGATCCAGTGGCTAAGGAAAGTTAAGCGCCTCCTAATCGATATGGGCCTTGAGGATGCCTGGTCCACTCGATCTGCCCCGCCCAAGGCAATTTTGAAACAACTATATTGGGCATGGGTGACTGAGGGCAGAAAAAGTAATGTTAAATTGTGTAGGGCTACGGCTGAATTTCTTCAGGTAAAGGAGGTGCACTATTGTGAGCCTTCTCTGGATTGTATTCAAACCCAGTGGGATAGGGCACTTTATTTCAAATTTAGGGTGGGGGTCCTCCCTTTAGGAATTATGACTGCTAGCTGGAGGGTCCCGATGCAGACCACCCCTCTTTGTCCCTGCTGTGTGGAGAGATTAGAGACAGTCCCGCATTTATTGTTTGAGTGCCCGGCTTATGCAGCCCCTCGTAAAAGATGGCTGAAGCCATTGTGCAGAGAATTCAAAACTAGATCTCACAAGGAGGCCCTAAGAATCCTGCAAACAGACCCCCGGCCATTGTTTGCTAGTGGCATGGCTAAATTCTTAGGCTGGGCTTGGCGTATTAGACTGAATAGACTTTCCCACCTTGTCTGAGAGCATCCCAGGCCAAACAGTTTTAGAATGCTTGTAAATTGTTTTTTTAGTATTAAATCTTTTTATTGAAAGCCAATACATCGACCAGTGCTTCGGGCGATCAGGGTTAAACAATGACAAAACTGTATCCATGCCTCGGCTAATGCCAAAGGCGCACGGTGTAATCTAACCACAGCATGCCGCCTACAACCCATTCGGGCCGGCCGCGTATGTATGTTGGAAGAACGGTCGGTAGCAACAACAATGCATGTAGTATCCGAAACAACCCCCTTCCCCCCTCCTCCCCTCCACCCCTCCCCCCTTGTCCGCTGAGGTAATGGAAAGGAAACGCTAAAGAAGCTAGTGGCAGTGATCAAAGCAACACAAAAGAATCATCAGGTCTGGGAGGCCTTCCTGCGGGCCGTCGTCTTGGTCTCAGGGATAGGTGTGTCAGCAAGACGGAGCAACCACAGGTATCGGGGGCAACTCAACTCCCTGAACTCCCCAGTAAGCAGCGTCAAAAACGGCCGCCAGAGGTCCGCAAAGTCGTCCCCCCTTCCCGCAGTGGTCAATGAAAGCTTCTCCATGCCCAGTGTAGACCAGAGTCTGTGCAACCATCCTAACTGCCCTGGCGGCTGAGGATCTCTCCAGTGGGCTACAATGTTTTGCACAGCTGCTCCCAGCGCGATTGCAATCAATCTCCCTCTCATAGATTTCAGGGGGCACATCAATGCGTTGGGCAGTCCCAGTAATACATAAGCTGGAAATCGGGGGAGTTGGGTATCTAAATGAAGGTCTATCAGATCAAGAATGGGGGTCCAATAGTTCTGTAGCCGTTCACAGCTCCATAGCAGGTGCTCCAGCGTGCCCAACCCTCCGCACCCCCTCCAACAGCGGTCACTGACCCGGGTGTCCCAGCGGTGTATGCGTTCTGGGGTGTGGTACCAGTAGGTGGCCACTTTTGTGAGTGTCTCTGTGAGGCCTGAGTGGTATGCCGAGTGGCGGGCCCTGTGATAAATCCCCTCCCACTCCTTGCGCGTAAGTTGCTGTCCCAAGTCCCTGTCCCACCTAGCTTGCCCTGCACTGTGTGTGTATATGTTAGTGAGGAGCAAATGTTGATATAAGTCCGAGAGCAGTTTCTTCTCCGACGTGCGTGTCAGTAGCCATTTCTCAAAGGGTGTGAGAAAACGCTGCGCTCCCGGTTTGATCGAGGGTTGTAGGACCCAGTGCCGGACCTGCATATAGGGCAGACGATCGGTTTCCTGTATGCTATAGGCCTCTTTCACTCTCTGGAAGGGGAGAACGCCTTGGAGATCAAACATGTGGCCAGTTTCCCGGCAAGGTGTCGCTCTCCAAGCCACAAATGCGAGCGGGTCCAGGCCCGGGGTAAATTCAGGATTGTCAAATATCGGCGTGAGTGGGGAAGGGAAGGAGGTGAGGTTTCTTCTGACCGCTACTCTATCCCACACTCGCAAGACTGTCCCGGTGATATACGAGGCATATAAGTTGGGAGGTCTGTGGCGTCGCGGTAGGAAGGGCACGCCTTGGAGCGTTCGGCCTGCCACCGCCTGATCTTGAAAGAGCCAGTGTTTGCTGGACTCCAGTTGGTACCACTCCACCAGCGTGCGTAATTGTGCCGCTTGAAAGTACAGTGTGAGATCAGGCAGACCCACTCCCCCGTGCGCCAGGGGAAGCGCGGCGAGTTGGTGCTTAAAACGAGGGCGGCGGCCATTCCATACGTATCGGGAGATGTCAGCCTGCGTTTTCTGGAGCCACCCCACTGGGGGGTGCAGTGGAAGGGTCTGGAAGACGTAGAGGAGCTGCGGGAGCAACGTAATTTTAACAGCCGCAATACGGCCCAGCCATGACAATGTCAAGTGTTTCCACTTCCTAAGGGTCTCGGTAAGGCGCGCTTGGAGTCTGGCATAGTTGACCTCTACGGTGGCCTGGAGCGTGGGTGCCAGCAGGACCCCCAGGTAGGGTACCGCAGATGTGGACCACCGCAGGCCAAACTCCGCTTTAGCATCAGACCAAACGTCAGGTGACAGGGACACATTCAGTGCTTCAGATTTATCGACGTTGACTTTAAAGCCTGAGGCCAAGGCAAAGGTATGCAGTTCCACAAAGAGTGCCCTCAGAGATTGCATGGGGTCCATAAGCGAGAGCAGAATGTCATCGGCGTACAGACTGATTTTGTGAGTATCGCCACCAAAGGGGATGCCTCGAATAAGTTGATGTTACCTGATCCGTTGGGCCAGGGGCTCCATGTAGAGCGCAAAGAGGAGGGGGAGAGCAGGCAGCCCTGCCTGGTCCCTCTTCTAATCGGGAATTGTGGCGAGGTGTGGCCGTTCACCCGGACCGTAGCGTTAGGGTGTCTGTAGCAGTTGAAGATGCAGGTACGGAGAGTGGACCCGAGACCGAACCACTGCAAGGCTAGGTCCAAATAGGGCCAGTGCACCCGGTCAAACGCTTTCTCAGCGTCAATGGTGAGGAGCATGCATCCCGGTCGTGTTCGCGAGCCGGCCTCTATCAGGTGGAGGACCCGCTTGGTATTATCACTTGTCTGTCGTTGAGATATGAAACCGGCTTGATCCGGGTCAACTAACTGCTGCATATAAGGGCCCAAGCGGCTGGCTATGATACCCGTATATAGTTTAATGTCAATATTGAGGAGTGATATTGGCCTGTAGGAACCACACGTTGTCGGGTCTCTACCAGGCTTGGAAATCACTGAAATGGCAGCTTCCAGCAGGTCTGGGGGAATAGCTCCGGGTTGATCAAACGTGTAAAACAAATATCGCAGCAAGGGGGCCACTTGTGGACAGAATTTTTTATAGAAGTCCGCGGGATATCCGTCCAGGCCGGGAGATTTCCCTAGTTTGAGGCGAGAAATTGCCGATATGACTTCCACTAGTCCGATTGGTCTATCCAGGAGCTTCGCCTGGGCCTCATTCAGGGAGGGGAGAGTCGCCCCTTCTAGGTAATCACTTCCTGCCGGTCTAAGGTGTCTGCGTCGTAGAGGTTGGCATAAAAGCGACCAAACTCAGCCGCTATGGCCGCATCGTCTGTGACTGGGTCTCCGGTGTTGGGTCTAATAGCCCGAACGCTCTGTCTCTGGCGCTGTTCTCTCAGTTTACTCGCCAGCAGTTTCCCACAGCGGTCCCCCCCGGTGTAGTAGGTATGTTTCAGACGCAGGGCTGCGAATTCCGCCACATCCTGGTCAAGGGCCGCTAACAGCTTCCTTTCAGTGCACAGTTGGCGCCAAGCTCTGGCCGCCCCGTGCGTTGATGCATCTGTTCTAACTCCGCCACTCTCTGCGTGATTTCGGCTCTCTTTTGAGCGCGTTCTCGATTGTTGGCCGTAGCCACCGAGATGAATTCTCCCCGTAGGACGGCCTTGAGGGCGGCCCATTGGGTGGCTTTGGAGGTATCCTCATTGGCATTATGCTCAAGGAAGTGGGTGATGGCCGCCGATATCTTCTCGACCGTAGCCGGGCTTTGTAGCAATCCAACACGCAAGCGCCAGTGCCTCTGCGGGCTGGGGGTGTCTGGCACTAAGAAGGATGCCGGCGAGTGATCCGACAGCGAGGCCGGGAGGATGTCGACGTCGCATGCGCGCGGCGCCTGCTGGGTGGAGCACAGGAAATAGTCCAGCCGTGCATATGATTTACGAGCAGCTGAATAGTACGTGTAGGCTGTAGATCGGGGATGTGAGAGTCGCCACAGGTCTACCAGGCCTAAGTCTGTGAGATGCGTGTGCCCCTCCGGGGAGAGCGCCCCAACCTGCCCGGAGCGCTGATTAGAGCGGTCTGCCGTGTTATGAAATACCAGGTTTAGATCTCCCCCAAGCAATAAGTGTGGATGCGTGTTGGCCGTGGCCGCTTCTAATGCTTTATGTAGGTATCGCTCCTGACCCTCGTTAGGTGCGTATGCTGAGCCAATCAGTAACGTCTGTCCTGCCACTAGGAATTGATATACCAAGAGCCTACCTTTAATTTCCGCCTCTTTGTGCACCACCCGTCCCTTGAAGGTTCTAGCTACCAGGATCGCCACCCCCGCCACTTTCTTGGATGCCGAGGAGATGAACTGCTCCGGAAAGAAGCGGGACTTAAGCCAGTGATGGTCTTTGGCCATGAGGTGCGTCTCCTGCAGAAGGCAGATGTCGGCCTGCGAGTTCCTCAGGAGGGAGAGAATCGCCCTGCGCTTATTTGGGTTATTAAGTCCCCGTACAATTAAATGAGGATTGTCAAGGGCTGAGTCATCCCGGACCAGTATCGGGGGTAAGCGCGCTGTGCGTGTGCAGTGTGTGTGCCACAGTAAAGAAGTAAAAAAGGAAAAGACCAGTTGTCTCAGCTCTAACGGACAAGGAGGACCCTCCCCCCACCCAACCCCAACTACCTACCCCAAAAACAAACCCCCCTGGTAACCCCAACTGTGCCCCCCAACCGTGCCAACCTCCCTCCGCCCAGAACTTCCCCCCCTCCCTCCCAAATTCAACCAAGAAAACCCAAGAGAAAGTCATAGTCCCAGGTCAGTCAAGAGTAGCCCAGGCCTGTAGAGTAACCAAAGTCAAAGTAGGTCTGAACCTGTAGGGTCAAGACCGGATTGGAGGCGTGGTTTCAGCGGCCCTTATGGCCCCCCGCCCCGTCCCCCCCAGGTGTCGCAGCTATCCAAAGATTGCCCCCACACTGGTGGACCGAGGTGTCTTCCCGGACCGCTGCAGCATGTTCCTCTTCAATTGTTGACTTGTCCGGACGTGCACTTGATTTGGGTCTTCGCCGTCTGCGGACTTTCTGCCAGCCATCCCGTTGTGCCCGAGACTGGTTTTCTTGCGATGACTCCGTGTTATTGTCGTCACTATGGTCTTGATCAGGCAGTTCGAGCCCCAGGAGATCACAAGTATCTTGGAGGGAGCGCAGCTGGTGGAGGGCTCCGTCCCAGCGAAATATGAGTCGGAACGGGTGGCCCCAGGAATAGGGCACCCCTTGTTCCCTCAAGAAGGTGGTGACAATCCTAAATTCCCTTCTCCTTTGGAGCGTTATCACCGAGAGGTCCTGAAAGAGTGCCACTGGTGCGTCTCTAAACCGGAGAGGCTGGGACAAGCGTGCTTCTCTGAGGATCCTCTCTTTGAGTGGGAAGTCCGGGAGGAAAGCTAGTATGTCCGGCGGAGGGGCTGAAGCCTGGCTCGCCAAACCCACTCGATGCGCCCGGTCTATGCGGATGGGAAAGTCCGCGGGTTCCTTGAGGACTTACCGGAACAGATCTTGGAGGTACATGGTGACGCTGTTCCCTTCCGCTTTTAATGGCACTCCCCGGACCCTAATGTTGTTCCGCCGGGAGCGGTTTTCTAAGTCCTCATTCTGTGTTTGAAGGTCTATTTGCTGATCTCGGAGCCGCAGAACCTCCTGCTGTAGATGCACCAGCTCCTCACAGCGGGCATGGTTGGAGTCCTCCATCGTCGCCACCCTCTCCCCGAGACCATCTAGGTCCCTGCGTAGTTCCCTCTGGTCGCTCAGCAACTCCTGCTTCAGGGTCTGGAAGTCGTCTCTTAGCGTGCCGAACAGGGACTCCAGAAATGACCTCGTCACAGGGGCCATCACTTGGGCCACCTCCTTGGTGGCGGCGGGCGTGGGTGATGGCGACGTTGCTTGAGGTTTGTCCCCTTTCGGTGGCTGTTTCCCCAGGAGATCAGTGATGGAACGGCCTCCTCTGCGGTTTGCATTCGCCATCTTGGTGCTTCTTGCTGCGCCCTGACTCTGTGCCTTCGGCTATGGATTGGCGCTCCCACTGGGCACTGGACAGTGGGGGTTGACTAGTTTGGGATGGGTGGCCTGGACAGCTGCACCACTCACCGCTCCCGTCGCCAGGGCCCCCCGCGTGCCCGCACCCCTCGCCAGTCCCTGTTCGGCCCAGGCCGTTGCCGTCCGCCTGCCCACTGCTCCTGTGGTCCGTCGGTACACTGTGTAGCAAGCCCAGATCGGGCTCTCAGCTTTTGCGCGCTCCCGGTACCACCACTCGCCAGCCGCCGGGGGCTCAATGCATTAGGGGGCCTCGGTGCTCCAGATCTCTCCCCTGTGCCTGATGTAAATCAGGGTTCCCAAGGCCTACACGCTCCGGAGATAACCACTTATACTCAAGAACTGTTGGCACGGAAACTGTAAAAGGCAAAGAACAAGTTTATTAAGACCCCATGGGGTGGTGGTACACTCAAACAGCACCCTTCGGTAATGCAAGAGGTATCACACCGAACACCGGTGTGACCCCGTTTATATACAATTTTGGGGCAATAAAAGATAGGCGGCACAAGTTAAGACACATTTAAGGACATATATGGTCATGTTTTGGAATACTGCCAGCTCATTGGAGGGGGCACAACTCCGCTGGTCAGTTTGGTGCACATTCCTGAAGGCTTAAAGGTCAGTGGGAACTGCGCATGTGCGGCTTGACCAATACTAAAAATAGCCTGTTGCTGGGCAGGTTGGGGTGGTCAGTGGAACGGACAACGGACTAAAGGGCACGTCGGCCACGAGGCCGCTCATGGTCTAAGATGGCCGCCGCAACATTCAAAATGGCGTTTTCGTATATAGCCAATTTAAGGAGGACAACGTGTAGGTTCAGCTAATCGCTAATGCGGCCGGGCCAATTACGACAGACGACCCTTTTAGCGTTTAGCTGAATCTACCTCATAATGAACATAATCAGGATGTTCGTCCTCGATGTCTATTAACATTATTTGTGTTACCTCTTTGTGAAGCATCATTTTGTCATGGGCAAGAGCTCGTCTTGATGGTATGCAAGCTGATAAACACATTGAGCATAAAGCTGGGCCACATTGAATACATAGGCATATGAAAAACATAGCTCCCACAAGTATACACAGAATCGTCAACAGTTTCCAGCCCCATGTTGCAAGCATGGACCAGAACCATCCCGAAAGTGTCCAAGTTCCATTGTCCGGGTGTATCTCAGCTGCAATCTTATGAAGTTTGGAGATGGCATCATACACAGATGGAGAATTGTCCGGAATATACACGCAACAGCTGCTTCCAATAATTCTACATGCCCCCCCACGATCAGCTAAAACAACATCCAATACCATCCTATTTTGGAGCGTGACAATCCTGGAAATCTGTAGTTCCTCGGTAATATTCCCCAGGGCAATAGCAGTGTCATTCGCAACAGCCTCGACAACACGCGTCAGTCGTCTGATTTTCCGGCTGTTCAGTGCAGCCCCCACAAAGGAGAATAGTCCCAGATTAAAGTCCACATACTGTTGCAATGCAGTGTCTGTTTGGTCAATGTCTTCCAGAACAACAGTTCGTTTGACCCTATTCAAGACGAAGTCATGGTACAGGGTATAATCATTGTGATACATCGGAGGGGCAATGAATACAGAAGGTAACACAAACGATACATAACACGTGCCCAACCACCCCAATGGAAGCTGATGGTAGCCCTTCGTTCCACAGATAAAATATGTATTTCGTGATGCAACAAATGAAATGCCATTCGGGCTATCAAACGTGAGAGTAGTATTACATTCGCTTTTCCCCACTGCAATCGAGCCCTTATTCCTGATACATAAATCGGCTTTTGTAGCAATGACATTTATAACATGGGCACTAGATACATTAATGTTCCGCTGATTACTGTATACACGTGGGGCAGACACATTATCAGGCCTATACTCTTCCCATTCAAAACGAGTACCCTCAGCCCGGGGAAACCCATCCTTGTCATGGGAACATACTTTATTCAAGCGGAAAAGCACCCCCCCTTTTGTTGGCCATCTCAAAGTAAAGAGGAGGGTGTACCATGAGTTGCATGACCCATTATGCGAAAACGGGAGTGGAATAAGTGGGGTGCCCCCTCTCTTCTGGTGCCCTGGCAACATCCCGCACACCCAGCAATTTGAGGTATTGGTCATGTTATGTGTGTGGTGAAGAATCTGAATGAAGCTGTTATTTAAATACGTTTGGCGGTGGCGCTCTTCATGAAAAGGCAATGTAAAATGAAAATGTTCAGAAGGAGCCGGGGTAGTCGGCAGCAAATGTTCACGTACAGGCACCACAAGTTCGACTACCCAGGCTATAACAGCTATCACCACAATAGTCAGAACAAAGAGAAAGGCACCCAATATTTTCTTATCACGAGATGCCGTTGATTTCATAGTTCAAGAATGTTCGTGCAAAGTCTCAAATAGCACAAATTGTTCACAAAGTCTCAGATACACGTACGTGTATACCTAAAAAAGAAAAATACGGTGCTGAACTCCGAGGTAGCCGTTGTTTTCTTCTCCGGGCCAAGACGGGTGTCGCTACTCTGGCAGAACTGATCCCCCCCCCTTGGAATTCCCGGTTTCCGTTTCACAAACCTGGAGCGGTAACCAACCAGTCTTAAAAAGGCCAAAAAAAAATCTTCTTATCGTGGACGCAAGTTGTAGCGCTCTCGTCCGGCAGCAGCTTGGTCCGGGAAGGCTCCCTCAACTTCGGTCGACGTCACAGCTGGGCTCTTTTCTTTCTCCAAGATCTCCTTGTAATCAGTCAGTACAGCAGGAGTCACCAGATCCGGAGAGACACGGCGACAATGTGTCGAATGCACCCACCGCTTCCTGTTTGTCACTCGTACTGCGGTGCGGGTCGCAAGAAGGACCTGCTCGGGCCCTTCCACCTGGGCTCCAGACTGCTTGCTCTCTCAAACGAGCGAACCATCACATGGTCACCAGGGCGGAGATCATGGCCCTCTCCAGTAGAGTTGTCAGGGAGCGCTTCTCAAACCTGTTGATGAATAGAGAGCAAATCATTTGTTAATCGTGCCAAATAATCATTCATCATAACACAAGGCACATCATGTATTAATCGCGGCTTGGGCACCCCCCAGATATTCATCGGGCGGCCAAACACCACCTCATAAGGCGTAAGGCCGGTTCGTGAGTGGGGTACTGATCTAAGAGAGAGCAGTGCTAGCGGCAAAGCGTCTGGCCACTTCAACGATGTAGACGCCACAATTTTGGCCAGCTTAAGCTTCAACGTAGCATTGTACCGCTCGACCAAACCTGCTGACTGAGGGTGGAATACAGCGTGGAACTTCTGCTGAATCCCTAACCCCTTCAGTACATATTCCACGATCTTTCCAACAAAATGAGGCCCATTATCGCTCCACAAAAATTTACAAACTCCAAAGCGAGGAAAGAATTCCTTAAGCAACACCTTAGCTGTTGTCAAAGCCGTGTTGTCTTTCGTGGGGTAGGCCTCAACCCATTTGCTAAAAGCACATACCACCACTAGGACGTACTTCAGGTTATTGCAACGCTCGAGTTGGATGTAATCCATTTGAAGCACCTCAAATGGTGCAGAAGGTGGAACGAACCCTCCTTTCGGAGTATGGGTCCCCTTTCCAGGATTGTGTTGCAAACATACCAGGCAGGTCTGCACTACTCTCTTTGCAGTATCAGCAATCTCGGGATGTTCCCAAACTCGTGTTAAAAGCCGAGTGATTGCAAGAGCTCCGACATGAGCCAGTCCATGCGTCATCTGGACCATCGCCTGTAAATAAGCCGCAGGCAATTTCCACTTCTCCATGTCTTTGCTTCTCCAACAACCTTCGTCATCTAGTACCCCATCTGCTGCCCAAGCCGCGAGTTCAGATTCAGTGGCTGAATTTTGAATATCCCGTATTTCTGCTCTAGCATCACTCCATCGCTCAGCCTGTGATTGTACCACGTACATGGGGGAGCTAGTTCGGGACATGGCCGTCTGTCTTGCTATACTGTCTGCAAAGGCATTTCCTTGGCCCACTTTGTCCGTGATCTTTTTGTGGGCACTACACTTCACTATCGCTACTTTCTTAGGGCCAAGCAACGCGTTTAGGAGATCACGCACTAGCTCTCCGTGCATAATGTGCTCTCCGTGCGATGTCAGAAACCCACGTTCCCTCCAAAGTAGCCCGAAGTCATGGGCCACTCCAAAGGCATACCGGCTGTCCGTGTATATATTCACACATAATCCAGCACTCAATTCGCAGGCTCTTGTTAAGGCTATCAGCTCTGCTGCCTGAGCCAACTTTTGTGGTATCCTAGCTATTTCTACCACTGTCTTAAGCGTCGTGATCGCATATGCTGCGGAAGTCGTACCATCTGGCAGCCTTAAACACGATCCATCAACCCACAGTTCCCCATCCACATCTGGAAGTGGCACATCCTGTAAATCGACACGACCCTTTGTCTGTTCCTCGGTCAGGAAAACACAGTCGTGATGTTTTTCTTCCTGACCCTCCTCGGTCGGATAGGGCAATAAAGTGGCAGGGTTCAAAGTAGCGCATCTTTTCAATGTAATATGTGGCGCCAAGAGTGTCAGCTCGTATCCTGTTAGCCGTGCACTCGTAAGGTATTGGGTCTTAGTTTGGTTTAACAGGGCATCTACTGCGTGGGGAACTAACACCAACAATTTGTGTGATAACACTATTCCCTCACTCTGTCGTATGGCCACCGCTGTTGCTGCTACCGCTCGAAAACACCCAGGCAACCCTCGTGCTACAGGATCCAAAATGGCAGAGAAGTATGCACATGGTCTCTGCTTATCCCCGTGTAATTGCACTAACACTGACAACGCGCACCCATCATTCTCATGCACGTACAATGTGAAAAGTTTTGTGTAGTCTGGTGTACCTAACACGGGTGCGGAACAAAGGGCCTGCCTTAACTGCTCAAAAGCTTTCTGACATTCCTCTGTCCACTCAAGGGGCATCGGTGTAGCTTTGGACAGTAATGCTAGCAAAGGTTTTATGATATGTGAAAAACCCATGATCCATTGCCTACAAAAGGACGTCAACCCTATAAAGGCACGTACATCTCTCTGCGTGCGGGGGACTGGTGTATCTAAAATCGCTTGAATTCGATCAGATGTTAATGCACGCCCCTCCTTAGACAACAGATGACCGAGGTAGGTCACCTGAGGTCTACAGTATTGAAGCTTTTTCTTGGAAACCTTGTGATTGTTTTGTGCCAAAAAGGAAAGCAACGCAAGTGTGCTCTGTTCACATTGTGCATAGGAGTCAGCGGCAAGCAGAAGGTCATCCACGTACTGGATGAGCGCGACGCCAGACTGCAATTTAAAGGAATCTAGCTGCCTTTTCAAAGCCTGGCTATAGATGCTAGGACTCTCAGTATAACCTTGGGGAACACAACAAAATCTATACGATTTATTATTGAGTGTAAAGCCGAACAGGTATCTGCTATCAGGATGAACAGGAATGGAAAAGAACGCATTCTTTAAATCAATGACGCTAAAGGTGGTGGCTGTCGGTGGAACCAAGGTAAGCAAAGTCGTAATATCAGACACCACCGGGTATTGGGGAATGACAATTTTGTTAATCTCCCGCAAATCAATAATAAATCGATAGATTTTACCGTCAGTATCTCTCTTAAGAATCGGAAGGATAGGACTGTTACAAACATTATAAGGGACCTCCTCCACAACCCCTGCAGAAATCAAATCCTGAACAATATGTGTCAATGCAATTTCACCTTCCCTCGAAATTTTATACTGTGGCACTCGTGGCAGAGGGGCCCCCTCCTTAACAGTAATGTGTATTGGTAGAATACGCATCTCTCCCACATCCGTATCTGAGGTCGCCCACAACGTATGCGGTAGAGAGGCCAAAGCTGGAATGTCTAAAATAGCATAAAATCTGTCAGGGTCAGGGTAATTGTCATTCAGGATAACCCGCACTCCCTCTGGAGCGCAACGTATCGTCGCTCGAAAATATTTAAGCAAATCAATGCCCAGGATATTGTCTGGGGTATGGGGTGATAACAAAAATTGGCCAAAACTGAAATATTTATCAATGCATAGTGCAAGGGGCTTGGACAATGGGCTGGGGGAGGGTGTGCCATCAAACCCTACACACGTAATCATTTCGCCAGACAGGGGAGCCCTCGGAACCAAGTTTTTTCGACAAAGCGCTACGAGTAGCTCCTGTGTCGACTAAAAATTGATCAGTAGAACCCAGAATGCCCGCTGTTACATATGGACCTTGCTGATCTACCGGCACTTCAACTGATTCCTTACCCCATCCTACGCAATCCTATGCATGCACATAATCCTGGTGCTCCACATTCTCTCCCTCAGAAATTTGATATTGATTCCGTCTATCAAACGTATTTCGTTCGTCCTGGCCACGGCCCCTCTCCTCAATCTGCCTACGATCACCTCCACCACCTCTCGCTCCAGTATAACCTCCTCTTGACCTTCCACTTCCTCGACCACGCTGACTACGCTGTTCGCGAAGTACCGGACAATCTTCAGCCCAATGCCCAAACTCCTTACAATACGCACACTGATCCTCCGCTATGTCCGTACGACCATACGATGCGTTTCCTCCACCTCGTCTACCTCTATCATTCCCTCTACCCTGTGTTCCCCGAACCTGCGCCAACATCACCTTTGTTTTCAATTCCTTCGCCTTTTTCTCTACACTTTCTTTAGCCTCCACTTCCTGCCGCTCATAATACTGAGCCATAGTTAACAAGGACGCAGGGGTCGCCGTGGCCCAGGAACTTTCACTCGACTTCAATCGCTTTGCAATCTCTGGTAGGAGATTAGCCACATACTTATCTACAAACAAATGCCGACCCGTATCGTCAGTTAAAGATTGACCACTGTAATCATGAAACGCCTCCTCGAAGCGTGTAAAGAAATCTGAGACCGTTTCATCGGGTTTCTGCTTGTACGACGTTAACATGGTCCAATCAATCTTTTTGGAGGGAACAAGCGTTTTTAATTTATTCAAGATAGCTGCCGGAAGGTCTAGAATTAGCTGACAAGGCTTACATGCTGGTTCTCTATCCAGATCTGCAGCATTTATTTCTTTCCATGTCCCCCCCAATATCGTTTCATCATTATTTTTACGAATTTGCCTCCACATATCAGGTGGTAAAATTAGCCCAAAAAACAAATCTATATCCACGAGAGTCATCACACAAGACGATATAGTCCCCTCCACCCCCTCATAGAATGCCGCCGGATTCTTCCGAAGATCAGGTAAAGAATTTTTCAATGCCATGACATCTGCTCTATTCCATGGCGTATATACCCAATTATACACAAAATACCCTTTCGCATCCTTCGACAATTTATCATCATCCGTACCTTCCCCTTTTGGTGGAACATACAAAGGCGCGGCTTCACGCATAGGCATAACATGCAACGCAGAACTCTAATCTGAACCACGGAGAGAACACTCTTTAGCCCGCCTGTTATTCTCCGATTCGGACTCCTTTTGCCTCCGTTTCCGTTCCTCCCGCAATTGGGTTGTCTCATCCCGCAGCTTGATCAATTGCTTGAACAGGTCGTCAACATCTGAAAGATCAAAATCACCTTTAGCCAAATTCTCACGATACACTGACAACACTTTAGGCTCTAACGTATCAGAAAGTTCACGATATGCGTTTACAACTTCATCCGCCAGACTGGACAGAAAATACATTAATTCAAGATCCGACCACCCTTTCTTTTCTGTTAACAACTGCTCCTGAGTAACACAGTGCTTATTCACTTTACGAGCCCAACTGCGTAAATGAGCGGACCTTTCCGCAGTAAACCTGAGAGCCGAAACCCCCTTCGGACCCAACTGATCCTGTCCATCATCCTCTGAATCCGCAGCCGGAGCCGTCGGCGAAATGTACGGAGGCGGTGACCGATCTAACAAAGAAAAATCATCAATTTCATTATTAAGGACAGGATAAAGTGGTCGGCCAATAGGAAATTGACCAGTCATTTGCAATTTACGTTCCCGTTCCTCCCTTTCTTTCTTCTCCTGAGCCTCCTTTTCCTCAAGCTGTAAAGCCTTATCTCGAGCAGCCTTACGCTGCTCTTTGTCCGCCAAGGCAACCTCACGCTTCATTCGTTCACGCGCCGCTTTTTCCCACATTCGCACGCAATCAAACATGTTTTGTCTAGACCTACGTTGAAACAGACATTGCTCTACAAATTGTATTTTACTTAAATCAAACGACCCGTGTAGAGGCCATTGCAATTCAGGATCGGCCTTGGTATACTTATGCCATAATTTACTGTACATAATAGGGGGAAGGCCAAGTTTGATATACATTTCCCTATTTGGTGTTCCCTCTGAGGGAGCCGGCTGTGCTTCTGCTAACCTAATTGAGGTACCTTCTCCAAGACAACACATTCCTCGGAGTGTGCTAAAAACAGGCATGTTCGAAAAGTATCACGAAAGCGTGACACCGGAAAAATGGCACTTACAGTTCTTCACACAATTGTGCCGCTCAAGGGAAAAAAACAAAGTTAGAGAAACATCTCTACATGCCTGCCTATGTGAAGTGCACTACACATATAAGTTCAAAGATCACAAATTCACAATGTTAGCTAACTCGAATCAAAGACGTAGATCATAGGATTTCGGCAAGCGTCCGAGGACTACCTTACCGATCACAAATCACAGAATTTCAGTAAGCGTCCGAAGACTACCTTACCGAACACAAATCATAGGACCTCAGTAAGCGTCCGAAGACTACCTTACCGATCACAAATCACAGAATTTCAGTAAGCGTCCGAAGACTACCTTACCAAACACAAATCATAGGACCTCATTAAGCGTCCGAAGACTACCTTACCGATCACAAATCTTACCCAAATTCCCAAATGTTCAGATTCCAACTGCCAAGGTTTTGTAAGCCAAATCAGCCAAACGGCACTTTCTCAGCGATGCAGACACTTCGAAAACTCAGTCGGAGACCGGCGCCACCTGGAAGGTCAGATCGGAAGGAAAGGAAAAAACACCGTGGCAGCCAAGACTCGGGTCACTCGTGGCAGCGCGCGCCCATGGCGGGTTTCCAAACCTTCGTCACGACCTCTCCTTCGGGCATCCGAGTCGCCGATGAGTCCCTTCGTGGTCGCCAATTGATGTAAATCAGGGTTCCCAAGGCTTACACGCTCCGGAGATAACCCACTTATACTCAAGAACTGTTGGCACGGAAACTGTAAAAGGCAAAGAACAAGTTTATTAAGACCCCATGGGGTGGTGGTACACTCAAACTGCACCCTTCGGTAATGCAAGAGGTATCACACCGAACACCGGTGTGACCCCGTTTATATACAATTTTGGGGCAATAAAAGATAGGCGGCACAAGTTAAGACACATTTAAGGACATATATGGTCATGTTTTGGAATACTGCCAGCTCATTGGAGGGGGCACAACTCCGCTGGTCAGTTTGGTGCACATTCCTGAAGGCTTAAAGGTCAGTGGGAACTGCGCATGTGCGGCTTGACCAATACTAGAAATAGCCTGTTGCTGGGCAGGTTGGGGTGGTCAGTGGAACGGACAACGGACTAAAGGGCACGTCGGCCACGAGGCCGCTCATGGTCTAAGATGGCCGCCGCAACATTCAAAATGGCGTTTTCGTATATAGCCAATTTAAGGAGGACAACGTGTAGGTTCAGCTAATCGCTAATGCGGCCGGGCCAATTACGACATGCCGGCGACACCCTCTATGTCACACCTCAGAAGCTCTGCTTTCGGCGCTGTTCTCTAGCCGGTCCCCGGCTGTCAGGAGGGGCCCGGGTAGTAGCGTGGCCGGTGCGGGGGTGGGGTCCGCCAACCCCAAGGCGCGCTCACCCCGGATCTCCCCGTGCCACTTCACCTGTTCCCGGGGCTGCAGCCTGTGTATCCCCCGTGTTCGAGCCCCCCGGCTTGTTGCACAGCGACCGTGCACCCTTCGTGCCCCCTCGCTAGTTCTCCTCTGCTCTCGGCCTCGGAGCCTTGAAACACCTGCAGGCCGGGACCACTAGGCCCTGTGTGTGCTCCGGTGGAAAGGACCCGGGTGCGCAGGTATCCCAGATCTGACCTTGCCTCCGGCGATGTTTACAGATGTCCCCGGGGGGGTGGGAGGGAGGGGGCCACACGTAGATCCCCCCCCTCAAGGCCGCCTCCGTCTTCCAGGGGGAGCAGCCCAGAGTGTATCGGCCTATCAGGCCCCGAACGGGCCCCCGTTGCGTGAAACCCCGACTCGCTCACTCACTCACCGCCGGGGGCTCCGCTGGCCTCTGGGAACCCTCTTCCACCCGTCCTGCTCCGCTGGTCCCGGGTCTAACTCCCCTGCGTCCCGTTGGCGCTCCTCCGCACAGGCCCAGGCCGGGCCCTCGATTTCCGCGCTCCCAGCGCCGCTGAAGGCTGGCCGCGGGGGGCCGAGTGCGCAGGGTCCAGGCGACGCGCCTCTCCGTTGCTGGGGGTCACAGACAGGACCGTGAAGTCTTTCGATGCTGGCCTGCTCTGCCCAACGCTCCACTGGCTGATCCGCCCAGGCCTAGGCCGGGGCCTCGATTTTGGCGACGCCCGAACACTCTCCACTGCGGGCCAAGGTGTCTCCCGGGCAAAGTCTCCCGTCCGGCTCCCAGACTTCCCGGCTTCTCCGCCGGCTCAGCAGCGGCTCCGAGGGTGCGTGAGAAGGCGGCGGTCAGTGGGGCTCCCAGAAGGCGATGTACTTGGGGCAATTTGCGCTATTTATGGGTGCTAAAGGGGTTCAGGGCAGGGAGCCACGCAGACCTGCGTCTATTCAGGCCGCCATCTTGGCCACGACCCTAAATTGTTTTTTTAAGCCAGATGTTTTTACCAATGTTGTTTCTACTGTTTTTATGTAAATGTTTTGCTTTTTATGATATGAATTATATATCGAAATAAAGCTATTTTATTACTACTTCTACTACTACTACTACTACTGTCAATGTGAGAAATCTTTTGTTTTCATGCAGGAGAATGTCATGACACACCGACCTAAATGCACATGAATTTGCATATTCTGTGTATAGAAAAAACAAAAATCAAATTGGTTATGTAAGAAAATATAGTCTCAACCCACCTCATCAAAATACCTATCACATACCTGACACTAACAGTTGCCTATTAGGTTTCCCGCAGTACACCTTGCGTACTGTCTCACACACCATATACCATCACTATAGTAGCAAAACCTTAAGTTACCCTCTACATTTCACTGACAAAACCATGCACATTTATATATGGCAAAAGACACACAGATGATGGGCTGAATGCAGAGCAAATCAAATATTCAATCCCAGTCAACAGATCTGGGTTTTGTTCTTTTGCTCATTATGCCACCCCAGTTTAGACCCAGCCACATGCAAATCAGTTTTGACCCTTTGCCTTACGGAAGCAGTCCAGCCTGAATTGCCATGCCAGGTCCTCCCTGGACCGGAAACAAGCATCCTGGGACCAGGTTTGGAGCATCACCCCTCATCAGCCAAGCTAAATCCAATCCACTGGCACAGTGAGTCTGGGACCCATACCCGGCGCACTTAGGGCTAGAAAGCAAAAGACACACAGATGATGGACGGAATGCAGAGCACAACAAATATTCAAGCCCAGTCAGTAGATCAAGGTTAAATCTATCATTCTTTTGCTCACCATGCCACTTATATATGCGCCCTGAATGTCATTATAGGTAAATGGCATGCCCAAAAGAAGTCGAAGGGTGCCCTCCCAGTCCCAAAAGAGCACCTACATATCCCATTCTAAAGAACAGGTGTCAGTAAACAATAAAAGTTGAAAATAATGCCTGCAGTAAAAGGCCATCCACACCATAAACCCAACACCATGTTAACTTGTTATGTTGCACACACATAACTCCACATAAAACACACCACAGATCCAGGTACACATTAAAAGTCACAAGCGCTGCAACTCACAACTACCCCTCACACCACCAAGTCAGTATGGAAACCTCACCCCTACCCTGAGGCATTGTGCACAAAAACCTAGACAAGATGCACTAGTCAGAATCTCCCCATCATAATTGGCCACCCAATGTAAACCCACACAATACAATTACACAACCAGTAGGTGTTGATTGCACACATAGAGTTAATTCACATGTCCGCTCGTCCACAATATAACCTGAACAGGTGCAAAGCTCAGATCACAATCAACGTTGAGTTTGGACCTACCTTCTAAGTACACCAATGGGGGAGTATAAACTGAAGGAAAGCATCACTTAATTTTGCGTGATAAATAAGGAATCAAGTAAGGAAATAATCAATAGGCAAACTTTATAGAAAAATAAATTAAGATTTCAATGAAGGACTATATCTAGTCCAACGCATATTTATGGTCTAAGATTTTGTCGTACCGCACAACTTGCCTGAGTGACGCTGCCACTGAAACCTCCCCAAGAAGGGGCATCAGGTGGGCAGTCCAGGCACCTCATAAACAGAAACTCAGGGAAGACTGGGTTTGGTATTGAGTGGGGCTGGCTCAAATGTGGAAGGAGGGGCAGTGGTTGAGGCTGTGCCACAGATAATAGAAGCTTCACTTACTTCCATGTGAGTTTGGGGAGGGGGATGAAAAGGGGTGGACTTTGGGAGGTAGAGGTAGTGTCTGTCTGTGATATGAGTGGGCCTGTTGCTGGTGTCTGTGAGTCTAAAACTGCTTGTGTATAGGCTATGTCTGGTGGTGGGTGCTCTGTGGGTATGTGTGTAGTGGGGCTGTTGAAGGAGGTCAGTGTCTTGTCGGTAGGTGCATGCACATTATAATCTTCTAGCATGTTGGATTCATTGTGGTGCTTGTGGATGATGGTGTCTGTGTGTCTATGGCTGCATTTTGGTGAGACAAGTATGTTTAACGGGTCTTGGAATATTAAAGAGTCAGGTTCAGGGGTGGATGGATGACAGGGGGAAGGCTGCAGTCAGTGACAAGGCCATTGCCTAAAAAGATCTTTGTAGAGCAGAAATGCCACTGTGAGTGCCGTCCAGGAACTCCAGCGTCTGTGTCATTACGTTGGACTGCCCCAACAGGGCACTCACCAGTGTGGTCTGCCCAACAGAGATCTGCCTCAGAACGGAACTAGCCTCCTAACTTAGTGCAGCTGGGGGCACCAGGACTGAGGATAAGGTTCCTGGTGCAAAGGAGACATCACGACCCAAATGGGAGCAGATGCGGAGAACCTTGTGGGGAACAGAAGGGAGGGAGGAGAAAGAAAGGGGGGTGGCAGATAAGGGTGAGGTAGACTCAGTTCTTGGGGCTCCACGACAACTACACAGGTGCCACTGAAGCCTGACTTCAATGAGGATAACAATAATGAGGCAGTATCATCCAGGGCACGCCCCTCATCCTCCGAGACTTTGACTCCTCTGCTGTCAGTCTCCGGACCAGAGCCACTCTGTCCAGCTGTCCCACGTTGTACGCACAATCTCCTCTGCCTGGCTCAGTTGATGCTAAAATAACAGTGGAAACAGCTTCGAGACATATGGGCATACTCATCTCACACACAACTTCACAATTGCGACATCAATGTGGCACACACAACTGCACCTAAATTGGCCAGAACAACTTGCATGGCAACAAGGGATCTTAAGTAACACTGTCATCTCACTCACAGATCTCCATGGTAAGAGACCCCTTACACATCTAGGGACATCCCTAATGCACATTGGTCTTGTTGGCAACACCATCACCACAGTACAGATACACATCACTTTCAAGTATTGCAAGACCTAGGATGTACAACACATTTCTATCAGTTGTAAAAGAGGAACACTTATAGCCAACATAGAAGGCACATGGACTGCATACACTATTCTCACACACTAATTCTAGGTCTCAAGAGTGTAAAAACACCTACACATAACCAGACAACTTCAGTATGTCACAACCCACATTATCATCTGCTTTATGGGAGCCCTACATCAACATTGGACAAGCTTACTCCACACAGCGATACATAATACATACAGGCAATCGATCAGTCTGATGTGGGACACAAATGTGACACCACAGTCCATGACAAACATCGCTCCAACAGTAGCCCATTACTAAACGGAGAGGACACCACACATGACACAATGTGTGCACACAATAGCACACAAACACACCACAAAATAACATTGCCCTTCACTCATCTGCCAACATAAGCCTAGCCTTCTCACTCTAATCCACAAACATGTATAGGCCAATAAATTGGGACATGTCGGTGGGCAGAAGAAGGCACACATGAACTTACAGCTACATAAACCATATGACCATCAATACACATGGCACTAGTCTAAATTCATACACCAAAATGTCCATCATGCCCAGCATTACAAGGCTAAATCAGAATATGTGCCTGCTTGCACTGGCCTTTGTCAACCATGGCACAAGTGAACACTTCCACTACCAAACAACACATCTTTGGTGGAGCAACTCTCTTAACACAAATGAGAATACTGTCTAAATGGTAATTTTGTCACACACATCATTACACATGTGTAGGTACCATGACACAAAACTAAGCCATTTGATGGCTTTACACTGATCTCTTTAACCAGCTCTGAATCCATAGCACCAAACAAATCTCATGCCCAAATTACAGACAACTATCTCACAATCTTCTCTTGACATAAAACCACAAAAGTGAAGTCGCCCACATCCCTTGTGCAGAAATACATGCCTGGAAAGGGAGGAAATAGTCAGAGCACAATGATAGTCCCTGCACAACACTCACCCCCTTCCAGCTGCTGTTGGGCTCTCAACTGCCCACCAAGCTCTGGATAGGCCACTCCAGAGGCAAGGACCATCAGGAGAGTCAAGGGCTTGCACATGCCCCTAGACGTGTGGAGGACCTTCTCAGCTGGTACTTGGCAATGGTGCAGCATCTATGTATGAAGTACTCCCACCTCTTGCAACAGTGGATGTTACACCGCTAATAGACTCCCAGGTCCCACACCTTCCGGGTGATGGCTTTCCACAATGCTTGCTTTTAATGGGCATTGACCTGCACAGAAAAATCACGTCAGCCAAGACAATGTCAGTGATTGCTAAAAGAAACAATGCTGCAATCACACACAACTATAGCTAACACCTAGCACAATGATGTGGCATCTCAACAAATTGTAAATGAGTAGACCTTAAATAAGAGTCACAACAGTATTAAGCATACAGACTCTTGTACTGATCTGCCACATAAAAAAATCCAGTCTGTGCACAACCGCCAGATACACATATTTCCCTAAAGCATATAGGCCATGGACTTACACATTGCAATCAGTGTAACTGAGGCACACACAATACAATACAGATCCCATGAGAGGCTAGCCACTTGGGTAAGTCTGTGCACACCCTGTACCTACTTGGCACATACACAACAAGCATATGCCACATGCAGCCTGACAGTCAATAAAATGTGCATGGTCGAAACAAAGAGCACAAGGTGTATGCCCTCATGTGTCGCATTGCCAGTTGACAAATTGGCAAGCAATGGCCGATACTTGCACAGCACTAGAGCTGGGCGGAAATTTCATTACACCACTACGTGGAATTATGTAAAAAATGTGTGGAAAACGAGCGCACATCCTGAGGGCCCGTGTGCCCAGGACATGGGTGCCTCGTGCCCGTGCTGGATTGAGAAGCAGGGACCGGCCCGGGGCCTGGGTTTCAGTTAGGGCCTAGGGTGTGGAAGCACCCGTCCTGCGGCCTGACAAGTGTCCATTTGCCCGGCACAAGGGCCTCTGGTGCAGAGCCCCTGAGCCCTGCAAGGGTAGGCGGGAGCCCTACCACTATGGCTCGGTTAGGGGTGGGCAGATGGGAGTCCTTTCGGTCCTGGCTATCTGGTCGCACCTTTCCCCCTGGTCATGTGGTTGCACACAATGCTCTCCAATGGGGCAATCAAATGGCCGGGCAGCCCTGGAAGTCCCGATGAGGGTTCATTTGCCACCCCGATCCCAGCCAGGGCTCCAGGAGGTCAGGCGCGTCCCGGTCTAGAGTCCCCTGAGTCTCTCAGTGAACATGGGTTCCCAGAAAGAGGGGTGGCTTTCCTCCGGATTAGTAGGGGCAGGGTATGCTGGAACACCACCCCACAGGCTGGCGGTTCTTTGCTGGGGACCAGATGGTCTATGCCCGGACAACACCTCCCCTCCTTCTGGGAGCTCCCTCCTCCGGCCCACGATGTCACGTGGCAAAGTGCCCTAGATGGGCTCCATGGGTCCCAGGAAGTCTTCCCCCGAGCGTCCGGGCCCAAGAGCTCCGGTGGTCCTCCCTGTGCCTGATGCCCAGCTGGGGTCCCTGAGCCCACCTGGACGCGGAGCCCCCGAGCCCAGCATGGGCAGACTGAAGCCCTATCATGAAGGCTCAGGCGGTCAGATGGGAGTCCTTTTGGTCCTGTATGCCCGGACAACATGTCCCCTCTGTCCGGGGGGCTCCCGCCTCTGGCCCACGGTGTGGCAACGTGCCCAGGACGGGCTCCATGGGTCCCAGGGTGTCCTTCCTGGGCATCCTGGCCTGAGAGCTCTGGTGGTCCTCCCAGTGCCTGAGGCCCAGCAGGGGTCCCAAACCCCCCTGGACGTGGACCTCCTGAGCCCTGCGTGGGCAGGCAGGAGCCCTAACGAGAAGGCTCGGGCGAGCAGATGGGAGTCCCTTTGGTCCTGTCCATCTGGGCACACCTTTTCCCTCAGCCATCTGGTTGCACGCAATGCTTTTCAATGGGGCAACCAGATGGCCGGGCCACCCTGGTAGTCCTGAGGGGGCTCATTCAGCTCCCTGATCCCAGCCAGGGCTACATGAGGTCAAGCGCATCCGGGCCTAGGGTCACCTGACTCTCTCGGTTCACATGGGTTCCCAGAAAGAGGGGTAGCCCTCCTCTGGGTTACTAGGGGCAGAGTATGTGGGACACACCTCCCGGGCAGGCAGTTCTCAGCCAGGGACCAGATTGGCTGGGCCTGGATGACACCTTCCCACCCTCCTGGGCTCCCTCTGACCGGCCCATGCCATGACAAAGTGCCTGGGACAGGCTACATCGATGCCGGTCAGTCCTCCCCAGGCATCCGGGCCCAAGAGCACCTGTAGGCCTCCCCATGCCTGAGGCCCAGCTGGGGTCTCTGAGCCCATAGGAAGCACATCCCCAAGCCCTATAAGGGCATGCGGGAGCCCTATGATGAAGGCTTGGGGAGGGGTACATCGGTCCCAGGCAATCCTCCCCTGGGCGTGCGGGCCCAAGAGCTCCTGCGGCCTCCCCATGCCTGAGGTACAGCTGGGGTCTCTGAGCCCCTGGGAAGCCGAGCCCCCGAGCCCTGCTAGGGCAGGGAGGAGCCCTACCGGGAAGGCTTAGCTTGGTTGATCCACACAGATTCCAGGACTTTCCTCCACAGAAGTGTGAGGAAAATGCGTTTTTTTGTCAATTTGTTTAGCTTTGCAAGGGATTCTAGGTAACAGAACCTGGTGGGAGGCAGTCGAGTCACCCTACCTTGAATTTCACTGGGTGTGTTGTTTTCAAAATGTATAGGTTTGCTATGTTTCCCTAGGTGCTGGCAGAGCTAGGGTTCAAATACGAAAGGTAGGCTCTTTGCCAAAAAAGGGCACTTTTCACTGCAAAATTGAGGTGCGACCACGTTGCGTTTTGTGCTGTTTCCTGTTGCAGGCACTAGGCAGACCCAGGCAAGTGAGGTACCATTTTTTTCAGGAGACCTGGGGGAACGCTGGGTGGGTGGAAAGTTGTTGATCCACGCAGATTCCAGAACTTTCCACCACAGAAATGTGAGGATAATGCGTTTTTTTGTCAATTTGTTTAGATTTGCAAGGGATTCTGGGTAACAGAACCTGGTGGGAGGCAGTCGAATCACCCAATCCTAATTTTCCCCTGGGTGTGTAGTTTTCAAAAATGTATAGGTTTGCTAGGTTTCCCTAGGTGCCGGCAGAGCTAGGGATAAAAAACGAAAGGTAGGCTCTTTGCCAAAAAAGGGCACATTTCACTGCGAAATTGAGGTGCGATGATGTTGCGTTTTGCGCTGTTTCCTGTCACAGGCAATAGGCAGACCCAGGCAAGTGAGGTACCATTTATTTCGGGAGACCTAAGGGAATGCTGGGTGGGTGGAAATTTGTTGATCCACACAGATTCCAGGACTTTCCTCCACAGAAGTGTGAGGAAAATGCGTTTTTTTGTCAATTTGTTTAGCTTTGCAAGGGATTCTAGGTAACAGAACCTGGTGGGAGGCAGTCGAGTCACCCTACCTTGAATTTCACTGGGTGTGTTGTTTTCAAAATGTATAGGTTTGCTATGTTTCCCTAGGTGCTGGCAGAGCTAGGGTTCAAATACGAAAGGTAGGCTCTTTGCCAAAAAAGGGCACTTTTCACTGCAAAATTGAGGTGCGACCACGTTGCGTTTTGTGCTGTTTCCTGTTGCAGGCACTAGGCAGACCCAGGCAAGTGAGGTACCATTTTTTTCAGGAGACCTGGGGGAACGCTGGGTCGGTGGAAATTTGTTGATCCACATAGATTCCAGAACTTTCCACCTCAGAAATGTGAGGAAAATGTGTTTTTTGTCAATTGTTTTGCTTTGCAAGGGATTCTGGGTAACAGACCCTGGTGGGAGGCAGTCAAATCACCCCATCCTGAATTCCCCTGGATGTGTAGTTTTCAAAAATGTATAGGTTTGCTAGGTTTCCCTAGGTGCCGGCAGAGCTAGGGTTCAAAAACGAAAGGTAGGCTCTTTGCCAAAAAAGGGCATGTTTTTACTGCAAAATTGAGGTGCGACCACGTTCAATTTTTTGCTGTTTCCTGTCCCAGGCACTAGGCAGACCCAGGCAAGTGAGGAACCATTTTTTTGGGAGACCTGGGGGAACGCTGGGTGGGTGGAAAGTTGTTGATCCACGCAGATTCCAGAACTTTCCACCACAGAAATGTGAGGAAAATGCGTTTTTTTTGTCAATTTGTTTAGATTTGCAAGGGATTCTGGGTAACAGAACCTGGTGGGAGTCAGTCGAATCACCCAATCCTGAATTCCCCTGGGTGTGTAGTTTTCAAAAATGTATAGGTTTGCTAGGTTTCCCTAGGTGCCGGCAGAGCTAGGGATAAAAAACGAAAGGTAGGCTCTTTGCCAAAAAAGGGCACATTTCACTGCGAAATTGAGGTGCGATGATGTTGCGTTTTGCGCTGTTTCCTGTCGCAGGCAATAGGCAGACCCAGGCAAGTGAGGTACCATTTATTTTGGGAGACCTGGGGGAATGCTGGGTGGGTGGAAATTTGTTGATCCACAGAGATTCCAGAACTTTCCTCCACAGAAGTGTGAGGAAAATGCGTTTTTTTTTTTCAATTTGTTTAGCTCTGCAAGGGATTCTAGGTAACAGAACCTGGTGGGAGGCAGTCGAGTCACCCTACCTTGAATTTCACTGGGTGTGTAGTTTTCAAAAATGTTTAGGTTTGCTAGGTTTCCCTAGGTGCCGGCAGAGCTAGGGTTCAAAAACGAAAGGTAGGCTCTTTGCCAAAAAAGGGCACATTTTCACCGCGAAATTGAGGTGCGACCACGTTGAGTTTTGCGCTGTTTCCTGTTGCAATTTACAAAAAGGGGGTGGTGATGAACAGAGTGTCTGAGTTAAACAGACCACTCTTACCCAGTCCAAAGATCAGGGCTTGATCCATCACCGTTATTTATCTCACTGCCCCATCCCAGCTCAGAACCTGGCTATATGCAAATCAGTCTGTCCCTGGCCCAGTGCATCATGGGAACAGGGCAGACTAAACTACCAAGCCAATTCTTCACCAGAAAGGAGACAAGCTACCGGGGACCGGTTTCTGGCATTTCAGCCTTCTTCGGCCCGGCTTGCTCGAATCCTGATGGAGCAGTGAGAAAGGGACTCATGTCTGAGTATACCCTGCCACACCTATAGTGGCCAAAAACGATTTACAAAAAGGGGGTGGTGATGAACAGAGTGTCTGAGTTAAACAGACCACTCTTACCCAGTCCAAAGATCAGGGCTTGATCCATCACCGTTATTTATCTCACTGCCCCATCCCAGCTCAGAACCTGGCTATATGCAAATCAGTCTGTCCCTGGCCCAGTGCATCATGGGAACAGGGCAGACTAAACTACCAAGCCAATTCTTCACCAGAAAGGAGACAAGCTACCGGGGACCGGTTTCTGGCATTTCAGCCTTCTTCGGCCCGGCTTGCTCGAATCCTGATGGAGCAGTGAGAAAGGGACTCATGTCTGAGTATACCCTGCCACACCTATAGTGGCCAAAAACGATTTACAAAAAGGGGGTGGTGATGAACAGAGTGTCTGAGTTAAACAGACCACTCTTACCCAGTCCAAAGATCAGGGCTTGATCCATCACCGTTATTTATCTCACTGCCCCATCCCAGCTCAGAACCTGGCTATATGCAAATCAGTCTGTCCCTGGCCCAGTGCATCATGGGAACAGGGCAGACTAAACTACCAAGCCAATTCTTCACCAGAAAGGAGACAAGCTACCGGGGACCGGTTTCTGGCATTTCAGCCTTCTTCGGCCCGGCTTGCTTGAATCCTGATGGAGCAGTGAGAAAGGGACTCATGTCTGAGTATACCCTGCCACACCTATAGTGGCCAAAAACGATTTACAAAAAGGGGGTGGTGATGAACAGAGTGTCTGAGTTAAACAGACCACTCTTACCCAGTCCAAAGATCAGGGCTTGATCCATCACCGTTATTTATCTCACTGCCCCATCCCAGCTCAGAACCTGGCTATATGCAAATCAGTCTGTCCCTGGCCCAGTGCATCATGGGAACAGGGCAGACTAAACTACCAAGCCAATTCTTCACCAGAAAGGAGACAAGCTACCGGGGACCGGTTTCTGGCATTTCAGCCTTCTTCGGCCCGGCTTGCTCGAATCCTGATGGAGCAGTGAGAAAGGGACTCATGTCTGAGTATACCCTGCCACACCTATAGTGGCCAAAAACGATTTACAAAAAGGGGGTGGTGATGAACAGAGTGTCTGAGTTAAACAGACCACTCTTACCCAGTCCAAAGATCAGGGCTTGATCCATCACCGTTATTTATCTCACTGCCCCATCCCAGCTCAGAACCTGGCTATATGCAAATCAGTCTGTCCCTGGCCCAGTGCATCATGGGAACAGGGCAGACTAAACTACCAAGCCAATTCTTCACCAGAAAGGAGACAAGCTACCGGGGACCGGTTTCTGGCATTTCAGCCTTCTTCGGCCCGGCTTGCTCGAATCCTGATGGAGCAGTGAGAAAGGGACTCATGTCTGAGTATACCCTGCCACACCTATAGTGGCCAAAAACGATTTACAAAAAGGGGGTGGTGATGAACAGAGTGTCTGAGTTAAACAGACCACTCTTACCCAGTCCAAAGATCAGGGCTTGATCCAGCACCGTTATTTATCTCACTGCCCCATCCCAGCTCAGAACCTGGCTATATGCAAATCAGTCTGTCCCTGGCCCAGTGCATCATGGGAACAGGGCAGATTAAACTACCAAGCCAATTCTTCACCAGAAAGGAGACAAGCTACCGGGGACCGGTTTCTGGCATTTCAGCCTTCTTCGGCCCGGCTTGCTCGAATCCTGATGGAGCAGTGAGAAAGGGACTCATGTCTGAGTATACCCTGCCACACCTATAGTGGCCAAAAACGATTTACAAAAAGGGGGTGGTGATGAACAGAGTGTCTGAGTTAAACAGACCACTCTTACCCAGTCCAAAGATCAGGGCTTGATCCATCACCGTTATTTATCTCACTGCCCCATCCCAGCTCAGAACCTGGCTATATGCAAATCAGTCTGTCCCTGGCCCAGTGCATCATGGGAACAGGGCAGACTAAACTACCAAGCCAATTCTTCACCAGAAAGGAGACAAGCTACCGGGGACCGGTTTCTGGCATTTCAGCCTTCTTCGGCCCGGCTTGCTCGAATCCTGATGGAGCAGTGAGAAAGGGACTCATGTCTGAGTATACCCTGCCACACCTATAGTGGCCAAAAACGATTTACAAAAAGGGGGTGGTGATGAACAGAGTGTCTGAGTTAAACAGACCACTCTTACCCAGTCCAAAGATCAGGGCTTGATCCATCACCGTTATTTATCTCACTGCCCCATCCCAGCTCAGAACCTGGCTATATGCAAATCAGTCTGTCCCTGGCCCAGTGCATCATGGGAACAGGGCAGACTAAACTACCAAGCCAATTCTTCACCAGAAAGGAGACAAGCTACCGGGGACCGGTTTCTGGCATTTCAGCCTTCTTCGGCCCGGCTTGCTCGAATCCTGATGGAGCAGTGAGAAAGGGACTCATGTCTGAGTATACCCTGCCACACCTATAGTGGCCAAAAACGATTTACAAAAAGGGGGTGGTGATGAACAGAGTGTCTGAGTTAAACAGACCACTCTTACCCAGTCCAAAGATCAGGGCTTGATCCATCACCGTTATTTATTTTTATTTTTGAAAACTACACTGCCAGGGGAATTCAGGATGGGGTGACTTGACTGCCTCCCACCAGGTTCTGTTACCTAGAATCCCTTGCAAACCTCAAAAATTGACCAAAAAAATGCATTTTCCTCTCATTTCTGTGGTGGAAAGTTCTGGAATCTGCGTGGATCAACAACTTTCCAACCACCCAGCGTTCCCCCAGGTCTCTCAAAAAAATGGTACCTCACTTGCCTGGGTCTGCCTACTGCCTGCGACAGGAAACAGCGCAAAACGCAACGTGGTCGCACCTCAGTTTTGCAGTGAAAAGTGCCCTTTTTTGCAAAGAGCCTACCTTTCGTTTTTGAACTCTAGCTCTGCCGGCACCTAGGGAAACCTAGCAAACCTATACATTTTATAAAACTACACACCCAGGGGCATTCAGGATGGGGTGACTTGACTGCCTCCCACCAGGTTCTGTTACCCAAAATCCCTTGCAAATCTCAAAAATTGACCCAAAAACGTATTTTCCTCACATTTCTGTGGTGGAAAGTTCTGGAATCTGCGTGGATCAACAACTTTCCACCCACCCAGCGTTCCCCCAGGTCTCCCCAAAAAAATGGTACCTCACTTGCCTGGGTCTGCCTACTGCCTGCGACAGGAAACAGCGCAAAACGCAACGTGGTCGCACCTCAGTTTTGCAGTGAAAATGTGCCCTTTTTTGGCAAAGAGCCTACCGTTCGTTTTTGAAACCTAGCTCTGCCGGCACCTAGGGAAATCTAGCAAACCTATACATTTTTGAAAACTATACACCCAGGGGAATTCAGGATGGGGTGATTCGACTGCCTCCCACCAGGTTCTGTTACCCAGAATCCCTTGCAAAGCTAAACAAATTGACAAAAAAAACGCATTTTCCTCACATTTCTGTGGTGGAAAGTTCTGGAATCTGAGTGGATCAACAAATTTCCACCGACCCAGCGTTCCCCCAGGTCTCCTGAAAAAAATGGTACCTCACTTGCCTGGGTCTGCCTAGTGCCTGCGACAGTGAAAAGGCAGTCAGTGAAAAGATGGTGCAGAGAGAGAGTGAAATAGTTCTAGCAGAGACACAGATAGTGCAAGCAGACACAGACATGGTGCCAGACTACAGGCAGAGAAGGGAAAGATTTAACATGGTAGCCCTGTGTAATACACACCGATACAAAAGGGGATGATGGACGGAGCGTTTGAGCAAATCAAGCACTCACCCCCATCACCATTCTTTAGCTCACTCAGCCACCCCAGTTCAGACATGGCCATATGCAAATCAGTATGACCCTGTACCCAATGGGAACAGTCCAGCCCTAACTGCCAAGCCATGTCTTCCCTGGACCGGAAACAAGCATCCTGGGACCGGTTTCGGATTCATAATCCTCATCAGCCAGGCTATCTTGAATCCAGTGGCCAAGTGAGCAAGGGACTTACGTCTGAGCAGCTTGTTTCCCATGAGGCACATGGTCAGACTGATTTGCATATAGCCATGTCTGAACTGGGGTGGCAGAGTGGGCTAAAGAACGGTGATGGATGAAACCCAGATCTTTTGACTGGGTGTGAGTGTTTGATTCAATCAATCAATCAAGAAATGTATATAGTGCGCTACTCACCCGGAGGGTCTCAAGGCGCTTGGGGGAGGGGGGTCTGCTACTGCTCGAACAGCCAGGTCTTGAGTTGCTTCCTGAAGGAGAGGTGGTCTTGGGTCTGGCGGAGGTGGATGGGGAGGGAGTTCCATGTCTTGGCTGCCAGGTAAGAGAAGGATCTTCCTCCCATGGTGGCTCTTCGGATGCGTGGAACGGCGACGAGGGCGTGGCTGGTCGATCGAAGCTGGCGGGTGGGGGTGTAGAAGGTCAGGCAGTTGTTGAGGTACCTGGGGCCCAGGTCGTGGAGAGCCTTGTGTGCGAGGGTGAGGAGTCGGAACGTGATTCTCTTGTTGATGGGGAGCCAGTGCATGTCTCTCAGGTGTCCGGAGATATGGCTGTGATGGGGGATGTCCAGGATGAGTCGTGCGGAGGCGTTCTGGATGCATTGGAGTCTTTTCTGTAGTTTGGCTGTGGTTCCGGTGTAGAGGGTGTTTCTGTAGTCCAGTCGGCTGGTGACGAGTGCCTGGGTGACCGTCTTCCTGGTATCGGTGGGGATCCATCGGAAGATCTTACGGAGCATGCGTAGGATGTTGAAGCATGAAGATGAGATGGCATTGACTTGTTTGGTCATCGAGAGGGCCTAGTCCAGGATGAAGCCCAGGTTGCGTGCGTGGTCCGTTGGTTTGAGTGCGCTGCCCAGGGCAGAGGGCCACCAGGAGTCGCCCCAGGCGGAGGGAGATGGTCCCAGGATGAGGACTTCCATCTTGTCTGAGTTGAGTTTCAGGCGACTCTTCGTCATCCACTCGGCAACGTCTTTCATCCCTTCGTGTAGGTTGGTTCTGGTGGTGGCTGGGTTGTTGGTGAGGGAGAGGATCAGCTGAGTGTCGTCGGCGTAGGAGATGATGTTGAGGTTGTGTTGGCATGCTGAGGTTCCGTGACGATTTGAACCCGTGTTTTCAATATTGTCGGAAATACATAATATTGGTATCAGCGAACCGCAAATGATCCATTTAGCATATCCTGGTGTTTTCGCTACGCTACGAGCAAGAGCACTCCTTTTATAAACACATTTCTGATCTACCCACGGCATCCATCTTAGATCATGGCCGCCATTTTGTGTTTCTTGCCCTCACATACGCAATAACCTCTGATCACTTCATTTCGATTAAGGACACGTAGCCTTAGCCGGAGATTCACCTCTTTCATGACACGTGCACCTTAGACCAGATCACGCTGTAGCTGCATGACTCAACAAAGGCTGCCTCCTCTGCCCGAGGCTAGTCCTGCTAAACTGGTCTTCGTGTCCATTGTCCTGATCACGATTAGGCGGCCGAAGCCGGTAGCCTTGCCCATTTACAACCCACAAGCATCCCTTATCCTGCTTTTCTATCTTCTACACCTGGCTCTGCTCCTTTCCTTCTGGGCCTTTATTAGGGGGAGGTAACGAAATTTACGATGAGGCGGTCCGGGTCTTGAATGAAAGGTTGACATGGGATTATGATGGAAAAGTGGGAACCCCTCGTTCGTAATGTTTTGACATCAGATATTGTCGACGATTCCTGTGTACGCCAAATATTTATTGTTTATGACACAAAGGTTTGGGAATGTACTAACATGTGAAGAATTCGCCTAAAGGCCAAAATTTAATATATAAGGAGCAACCCTCTTTGTACAAATCGAACAGGCTCCTAGTTACTGCCCATGCGTAGTTTCTGTGACTTCTGTGTCCCTGCAGTAATAAACCTTTGGTCTTTGACGCCACCATCGAGAAGCCCGTGTTTCTGTTCATTTGTGCACCAAGGCAGGTGGAACTCCGGGGTCTTTGGGTGTTGTTCCCTGACACCTCTGGACGGAACCAAAAAGTCCAGAACTCCAATTGGCGCCCAACGTGGGGCGACGTCATTCGGTACCGGTCCAAAAGCCTGAAGAGTTCGAGAAGCTTCGTGTGAAGATTCCTGAGGGAGGCGCCCCACTTCATCGATCCCGGCATATCGCAAAAGTGGCCCGACGTTCTCTTCCACGAGGGTTCCCGTTCAGGACGGCTGCAGTGGGCCGTTGCCTTGACCGTCGCCCTGTCTTGGACCCGAGGTGCAGTCCTTAGTACAGCGAAACGTGACGGGTTTCTCCGTGGTGACGTCTTCAGTGCCTCAGTTAAGTATTTAGTGATAGCTAGCTGGTTACTTTGTGAGGGTTGTTAAAATCCTTTTTGGTTCTTGGTTTGGTTTGGTCTCGTAAGATTATCACTGGTTGTTCTAGTTACGATAATCTATTTGGTTTAGTTTGGGTATCGATACATCAGTTCGTTTTGGTAGGCCTAAGTTCTTGGTTCGAGTGCACATATCTGTTTCGTGTTTTGTTTGTTTTGTGTTCCAGACTGAAAATGGTAAGTCGGAAAAACTGTATGTTGTCTTGTTTCGGTTGCAACAGTGACTCACGATTGGAGGACTCATGTCTGGTTCCTCCGATTGGGACTCCCCTGTATGACTTGTATTGTAAATATGGTGTGGGTCCTATATCTTATAATGAGGTATGGGTCCGATACACTGAGAAGGATGGTGTCCTTAGTTGGCCACTACATGGTAGTTTTGAACCAGAAATTCTCGACAATTTAGAAGCGAAATTGTTTAGGAAGAAAGCCCGGCCGGCAATGTTTGATTCTTTCCGTTACTGGCGAAAAGAATCCAAACAGAGAGAAATGAAAAGGTTAAAGAAAGAACAAAAAGAGCAAGAAGAGTTGACCCTAGAACAAGCAACTAAGCAGTTGCAGGCTAACGAGTCAGAGAAAGCCATAGAGGTGGCCATTAGAGAGCACAATTTAGCGATTGACAAGTGCTATCCTGCCTTGCCATCGAAAACAGCTAAGATACTGGAAGATTCTGAAAACGATCCTCTGCTATCTTATTTGTTACGGTCACCTCCACCGTATGCACAAGGTGCTACGGCTCCACCTTTACCGAATGTACAATTGCCGGTTGCTGGACAACCTGGTGTTCCTGCTCCTGTCCCTCAGAATCAGGTTCCTGTACCTCCTGTGGTCAATGTAAATGTTCCTACGGCTCCTCCTCCTCCTGGATTGCCGACTTCTATACCTGTCTCCGTCTCGCTTACACCTACTGTTCCACAAACTATCTTCCTCGATACTTCTACTGTTCCGTTATCTGTTCCTACCTGTCAGGTCCAATGGTCCTCAGGATCTCACGATGCTCTATAGGGTCCACCTGAGGTTCCGTGACAATAGTAAGTGGTGTTTTCGACTCGCACGAATATGGTCGAGTCTGGTATCTATGAACCGCAAATGACGAGTTTAGTAAGTGTGCGCAGTTTCGCTGTGCTAACTTAAACCGTTCGTTTGTTATGTGGGTTTTTCATCTGTACCCACGGGTTCCATCTTAGATATGGCATCCATTTTGTCTCTTGCCCTCAAGTAGCCAGCGAACGGACGTTGTCCGCTTCGCGACCCTGGGACTCCCAAGATATTTGCGGAAGACACATGTTCTTTGTAAGTGTCTTTATGACGAGGGGGATGCTACTGTAAAGCAGATGGCTCCGCTCGAGGCTCATCTTGCCGCACGGACTTATTGTCTCAGCCGTGCATCTCATTAGGCACGTCTCTTTGATGCCTGTATCTCGTGTTTCCCAATACCTCCCCTTTTACACCCTTTCCGATCTCCCCACTGTCTCCGTCTTCCTCTGCACCTGTCTTTGTTCCTATTTCGATCTGTTTTACTGCCGATTGGAATGCACTAATGTTGGGAAGATGGGTTTTTACAGTTGGGAACCGCCAAATGTTTCCGCACTTATGCTCCGGACCTCATGTGTTTCAAAGTGACCAAAGCGACCCCTCTGGAGGATAATGGTGAGAACAGGGTTGTAAACTTTTATGTGCTATATTGTCCTATGGGTAAAAACTGTATAAAAGGAGCGATTCACAGAACCAATTTGAAGCAGTCTCCCCAAGTTGCACGTGGTGTACTTGTCGTGACATCTGTGTTCCCTGCAGCAAATAAACCTTGAATCTTTGACGCCGAAGGAAGTGTCCCGTGTCTCTGTGATTCGTACGCCGGAGCAGGTTACCCACGAAGGTTTCAGGTGTTGTGCCCTGGCACCGCTGGGTCTTAAAGAACCCAGTCCTTCAGTTGGCGCCCAATGTGGGGCTGCATCAGTGGTACCGGTCCAAGCCCGACGATCGTGAGGAACTTCGTGTGAAATCTCCGAGGGAAGGTGCACTCCGCTTCATCGATCCTGTTGTCGAAATAAGTGGCCCGAAGACTTTTCCCGCGAAGATTCCCGCCTCCTGACGGCTGCGACGGACTGCTGCCCTGACTGTAGACCTGTTTTGGCGCCTGGCGTAGACCTTGGTATAGCGAGACGACTGACGGGCCTTCCTGGTGACGCCATCGATCTTTGAGTTAAGTATTTGTGGGTCGCTCCCAGAGTTCTTGGTTGTTGACACTTTAGCGAGTGTTTTTGTTGTTAACGCTGTGTGAGTGTTTTTGTCGGTGACACTTTACTAGCGTACTTTGTTGTGTTGTTTGACGACTGCAGCCGCCAAAAACCGAGGGTTTTGTTCTTTGCTGGGACTTGGTAAATCCCGTAACCCTTGAAGTTTGTGAAACTCGGCTAGTGTGCAAGATGCCTGGTCGCAGTACTTTGTTTAGTTGTTTCAGACCTTGTGGTACGGATTCCCGACTGGAGGACTCGTGTCCGATACCTCCGGTTGGAACTCCCACTTATGAGCTCTATAGTAAACATGGGCTAGGCCCAATTACCTTTAACGATTATTGGATTAAATATACGAAGAAGGACGGCGACCTTCGTTGGCCGCCTCATGGTAGCTTTGAGGCCCCGATCCTAGATAATCTAGAAATTAAATTGTTTGAGAGAAAGTCAAGGCCGGCCATGTTTGATGCCTTTCGGTTGTGGCGCAAAGAAGCCCGACAGAAAGAAATCAGACAGACTAAACGTAATCAGCGAGATAATGTTGCTACCATAGTGAAGAAAGCAGAGCAATTTCAGCGTGATAAGGAGGTTAAGGATAAGGAAGTGTTTGAGAGACTACAGCGTATGACCGTCGATAAATGTTATCCTGCTTTGCCTACAGAGTCGGAAAAGAAGGAAGAGGCAGTTGAGGATCCTTTAATGTCCTATCTTATGAAGTCGCCACCTCCGTACGTACAGGGTACCGCAACTCCTGTGGTTCCTGCTGTACCTATTCTTCCGCCTACTCTTCCTCTGCCTGTTCCTCAACCTGCACCTGCCCTTCCGACTGTTCCTGCTCCTTTGCCTGTTGCTATCCCTACTGCTCCTCCGCTTCCACATACTCCTGCTCCCGCTGCTGCTCCTGCTCCTGTATTGTTAACTCCTGCTGTTGCTACTGTTTCTACTCCTTCTCTTGTTAGTCCTGTATCGTATGCTTCTCCCTCTACTCGTTCTCGTACTACTCCTCTTGCGGCTAGCTTCTTTCATTCGCTTGGACCTGTTCATGGGTCCGCTGGTTCCGATGGTCCTCAGAGACGTAGTCAGCTCCCTGGAAACAGAGAACGCGTTGCGCTATATAATATGGCGATGGGTTGGATGGTAAATCCTCTTAGAAATCCACCCCGTGTTGTCCTTGATACATTTTGTCAATTCAATATACCAACCCAGAGATATGTGTTTAATGAAATGTGTAAGTTCCTTTATGATCAGATAGCGGCCGACGCGCCTGACGAGGTGCTGACCGCCCTGTCTGATCTTCAGCTTCAGTTCGCAAATGGGCTGATAGTGGATACCAACGTTCGACGTGCTGTTGAGCGGTTGCTATCTTTTCGTCCCGCTCCGATACCTCATGCATTGTTCGTTGAGGATATTGAAACACAACCAGACGAGTCTGGCCAATATCCTATGCGCGAAGTTCCACCAGTGTGGATGCCAGGTGATGCTACTGCTATTCCTATTGTTCCGCCGCATTTCCAGAGAGTATGGATACATCTCCCATGGAAACGCTCAGAAGTGTTACAGGTGAAGCAATCTTTGCCTGACCCTCGCAAAAATCCCGCAGGGTATTATAAGGAATTATCGCAGCTTGTAGATGCTACGATAATGAATCTTGCCGATATTGATATGCTGTTTGGTAATGTTGTACCGCAACCGGTATGGGCTAAGATTCGTCAGGAAAATCATCCGAATGAACTAGGTGGTGATTGGGCTGCCATTGTAGCGTCTGATGCTTTACAAACTGGTGGAGCTAAACCCGAGCAGATGATTACTGCTCTCCCTCAAAGAATAATAGCGTTAATGAAAACCCTTATGCCAGCCATGAGGGTGAACTGGGACAAATTGTCAGCCTGTAAGCAAAAGAAGGACGAGAGTGTTTCCAACTTCTTCACGAGGTTCGAGGAGGCATTCATCGACCATAGTGGCCAGGATATGGGTACCGAGGGTGGTCAAAGATTGTTTGTGGATAAATTTGTCTCGAACTTATTGCCCGATTTGAGCAATAAATTAAAGAATTCGGAAAGTGCATGGGCCGTTTCTACTTCGGCTCAGATATTGGCTACGGCACAATACTATGAGAATAGAGAGAAAGAAGAGAACGACCGTGCTGACAAAAAGACGAAGGAACTGAAAACTAAAGTGTTGCTTCAACAAGCGTATCCTCCACGTTCGAATCAGAATAATTCACAACAGAATAGACCGCAGCCGCAATCGAACAGATCCCAAACTCGTAATGACTCCTCTTCCCAAAGATCTTCGTTGGGGTACAATCAATGTGCTTATTGTAGACAAGAGGGTCACATTAAATTCAATTGTCCTGTTTTGAATGAACGTAATAGTGGTAACTCATCTAGAGGAGGTCGTGGTGGTTCACAACAGGCATCACGTGGTAGAGGTCGTGGTGCTCAGAATGATCGCTCAGATAACTCATCCAATTCTAATAATTGTTTCGATCAACGTGGATCGTCGCAAGGACGATCTGCGCAGTACAATGTGGACGATTATTACGTCGATCAGGGAACTGACGACAGTAATTACTAGGACAGCCAAAGACAAGGAGAGGGAGTGGTATCAGTTCCGGTTGATCAGAGAGGGCCTTACGTCGCAGTTGCTACATCGGGCGTCGTTGAGCCTTTTCTGTTGGACACTGGTGCAGCGAAAAGTTCTATCATGCATTCGAAACTCCCTGGCGCACCTTTGTCTGGCTTAACAAATGTTTCCGTTGGATTCTCTGGCGCCCCTGTTAGCAATCCAGTTTCGAGCCCTTTGCCCCTTACAATTGGGCCACGGGAGCTAGAAGCTCCGTTGATTTTGACTACGGGTTGTGGTGAAAATCTTTTGGGCCTGGATTTGCTCAAACGTTTGTATGCGACTTTGTATTGTTCTCCTGCGGGTGTAAAGCTTACGCTAGGAGAGAGGGTTGTCTCTCCTATGTACTTGTCTCTCGATAAGCTTCCACCGGAATTGAGTTCTCTTCCTGCATCTTTGTGGGCAACGGGTCCAAATGACGTGGGCCTACTTGATATCTCCCCTTATGTTGTACAGTTGAAATCTAATGTGCGTTTGCCACGTATTCCCCAATATCGTATCTCCCTTGATGGTGAACGAGCACTGTTAGCGATCATCTATGATTTGATCGAGAAAGATGTTCTTGAAGAGACTCGGGGAAACGTGTGCAACAGCCCTGTACTGCCCATTCTTAAACGTACTGATCCTTCAAAACCGCCTGTTTATCGCTTTGTTATCGATTTACGGGAGGTGAATAAAATTGTGGTTCCTCAATTCCCTGTTGTGCCTGACATCACGGCGCTACTGACTCTGATCCCAGCTTCTGCATCATGGTTTTCGGTGATTGATTTGAAAAATGCGTTTTTCAGCATCCCGATTGCCGAGGAGAGCAGGGACCTTTTCGGTTTCTCTCTCGGTGGACGCAGCTTCCGGTTCAAACGCGCTCCTCAGGGCTACTGTGAAAGTCCATCTATTTACAGCCAAGCCTTGAAGGGTCAACTGGATGCGTTTAGGTTGCCGGTTGGTGCGGCCTTGATCCAATACGTCGACGACTTATTGGTGGCTGCTGATACTCTGGACATTTGCAAAATTGCTACAGTGTCGTTGCTGCAACATCTCTGTGAATTGAATCATAAGGTGTCCCCTTCTAAACTCCAATATTGTTGTCAAGAAGTAACCTATCTAGGTCAGTGTCTTAACGCAACCTTTTGGTGGTAAGCAACGTCCATGTGCATATTTTTCCTCGACCTTGGACCCGGTAGCTAGAGCATTGCCGAGTTGTTTACGAGCAACAGCGGCAGCTGCGGTCTCCATCCGACAATCAGCAGGATTGGTCATGGATAATATGCTTACGGTGATGGTTCCGCATGCAGTCGATACTCTTTTGAATCGAACGAAAACTCAGCACTTGACGAGTGCGAGGTTGTCTGGGTACGAGTTGACGCTGTTGGCAAGCCACATTCAAATAAAACGTTGTAATGTTCTAAACCCGGCAACTTTGTTACCAATTAGCACAGAGTCAGATGAAGTAGCAGAACATGATTGCTACTTGAGGACCGAAGAAGAAACAAAAGGTCGAGTGGACCTTAAAAACACCCCATTGGAAGATCCGGATGGCACATTGTATGTGGATGGGTCATGTTTTAAGTTGCCGAGCGGCGATGTGACTACTGCTTATGCTGTTGTAACGTTGAATACTGTTGTTGAGACTGCGAGGTTGAATCAGAATTCTGCCCAAGCTGCGGAATTGATTGCTCTCACTAGAGCATGTGTGTTAGCGAAAGAGAAACGTGTGAATGTGTTTACCGATAGCCAATACGCGTTTGGCGTCGCTCACAGTTTTGGACGATTGTGGAGAGAGAGAGGTTTCTTGACGTCGCACGGTACGAAGATTCAGCATGGCCAGCTTGTGAATGACCTTTTGGATGCATTGACGTTGCCTAAACAAGTAGCGATTGGTAAATGTAGTGCGCATCGTAAGGTGACGGATGATGTTGGTCGTGGTAATGCGTTTGCGGATGAGACTGCTAAGGAGACTGCCCGGAACCTTAGCACTCGAATATATGTGACGAGTTCGGTTAGGTGGCCTACAGAATCGAGTATGTGTGAGGACACTATCGAGAGTGTGAAAGCAATTCAGAATGAAGCCACCGACACTGAAAAGACGAAGTGGAAAGAAAGTACGGGAAAGTTGGATGCGAATGGTTGTTGGATTGATTTGTCTGATCAGAAAAGATGGATGTTACCGGATGCGTATGTGCTGGCCGTTGTGACAATGGCGCATGGGTTAGCACATATTAGCGCGAAAGGTATTTGTAAATTATTGTCTCCTGTGTGGAAGAATGATGGTATCACGAAATGTGCTGAACGTCTGGTGAAGAATTGTATGGTGTGTCTGATGTACAATCCTGGCAAAGGAACCCCAACTCCTCCTGGCAGTTTTGCTCCCCCTTCATGCCCCTTTGAGGTGATTCAATTGGACTTCATCCATATGGAGCGATGCAATAACCTGAAATACGTTTTAGTTGTGGTTTGCGCATTCTCCCGATGGATTGAGGCCTATCCTCTCAAAGACAATACTGCTTTGTCTACTGCGAAAATCCTACTGAAGGAATATTTTCCTCGGTATGGAATGCCTAGAGTCGTGTGGTCAGATAACGGAAGTGAGTTTGTTGGAAGTGTGATGAAGAGTGTGTGTAAGGGCCTTGGAATTAATCAGAAATTCCACAGCGCCAATCATCCCCAGTCAGCTGGATTGGTTGAAGGGTACAACGGCACCCTTAAACTAAAGTTAGCAAAGATTCAGGCTACGACTGGTCTTTCGTGGCCTGACGCTTTACCTTTAGCATTACTGTCAACTAGGGCGACTGTACACTCCCGAGTAGGGCTTAGTCCCTATGAAATAGTGTTCGGCCGTCCTGCGAATGTGTGGGGGGTTCCTAGGCCAGGAATGTTCTCTGATCTTGAGTACCCAATGTTGATCGATTATCTACATGACTTGACTGCTAAACTGAGGTTAATTCACCAACAGGTTTACGACGCATTGCCGACGCAGACAGAGGGTCCAGGCCACCAGCTCCAGCCCGGAGATTGGGTGGTGACGAGAAATTTTTCACGTAAGAATAACCTAGACCCGAGGTTTACCGGACCCTATCAAGTGCTCCTGGCCACGAGGACTGCCGTTCGTCTCGAGGGACGTAAGAATTGGGTGCATGCCACCCATACCAAAAGAGTCCCTATTCCTTTGCCGGCAGACCCGTGGGTAAGGAGAGGCATTGCATCAACTGAAACAGAAACATTGCCGGTGTTTGTACCTTTTAGCGACGCACAGCCTGTTGGAGAATCCTTGGCGCAGCAGAAAGACACTGTTGAACAATTAGCATCGAAAGACTCAAGACCAGAACACTTAACTGATCAGCAGGACGCTGTCTCTTCAGCGGATCCTTTGTTCGACGAGCAGACACGTCCTGGGAAAACCCGATACTTTTTGCGATCTCGCACTAAAGACAAATAAAAGATCCTGCTTTTCTGTATTGACAATTGCATTATCCCGTTTTCCGTGATCAGTTTTGAACCTTCGTATTACTGTAATTATTCCTGTATATATATATATATTGAGCTTCATTCCTTGTACCTTTTGCTTCAACAGCTGAGAGACTTTGTTTTTGCATACATACATATTGTGCATTAAAGGCCGTAGGGCCGCGCGCGTACTTCCTTCTGGATAGTAGGTCTTGACGTTAGGTTAAAGGCCGTCGGTTCCTGGGAACTCCTAGGGATTGACTATTGCTACACAGAACGAAGTGCGTCAAGAAACGTTGCGGACGGTCGTAGGGAATGGCATTCTCGAAGCTGAATGATTTGGAGGGAGCTCAGGTTCACCGATTCAAGCTGCAGCAACTCAGTCGTACCAAATGTTTTATATTCCAACTGTTTGTATTGTTTTTGACTGCTTCTGCATTTTTGGCGGGTGGGATGTATTACACGATGTCTTACTTCTTACCTTCTGCTACACCCACTCCTACTCCTGACCCCAAACTTGCCTCTACTGTTTCTCCCCATTCCTTTCACATGTTACCGGAACACGAGCAGGCTAGACGTGTAGAATTCCGCAACAATTCCTTTATTCAGCTCCTTCATCAGCATCAGTTAGTGGTTAACACTACTAACTGTTGGGTGTGTGGGTTGATTCCACATACTACGGATAAGGGAATTCCATATCTGGTGTTACCGTATAGTTCCCAAGGGTCAGCTCGAGCATTTCAAACAATGTTTCGAAGCGCACTGGGTTTCCACCCCATTCGAGAACCACGTTCCCCCTACTCTGGTCCTACCTCGTATCAAAAACCTTTGTCGATAGCAATAGAGGATTTAGATAGTGATATCTATGATCCCTCGCTTATTCCCGAAGAAGAGATACAAGCCTATAGGGTCCTAAGTAGAGGTGAATATAGTGCGTTCACTAGCGAAAAGCAGCTTAAAAGCTCACCTCCAATATGGGTCGTACCCCACACTGGTAATTTTTGTCTCATGGGTCGTGGCCGAAGATCGCAAGCCCGACTTGGAGCAAGTGCTTGCACTGAAAATTACATACTGCCGATGGTCTCGTCCCCTGTGTTTCTGGCTGCCAAGGGTACATACTTTATCTGCTATGATCGTGCATATGCATGGTTGCCCGCTGACTTCATGGGCTCATGCTTCATTGCAAATTTGTTGCCTCCGACGTTCACTGTAGATGCCGATTATCATAAGACTAGAGTTGTGCGAGGCGTAATTAGCGAAGAGGATACTGCCGGTCAAGAGGCAGGAGACTTTTTCAAGGGTTTCCTCCCGTTTTGGGGACCTATGGTTAATAGTAGGAACCTGAGACAGTTGACTCGAGTGGTAGAATCGACAGCTAATATTACTGCCAGTGCCCTTGGTAATATCACTACAGAACTTCAGGCGGATAGACTTATGACGTTACAAAACCGTATGGTTTTAGATGTCATCTTAGCGGATCGAGGTGGGGTATGTAAGGTGATCCATTCGAGCTGCTGCATTTTCATTCCAGATAACGCTCCTACTGTCTATCAAGCCATCTCGAGGTTGCATAAGATCTCCGAATCCATACACGTGGATGTAGGGGATTGGACGCTACTTGGGTGGTTTTGGGGCCTGATGTCGACTTGGGGTTGGAAGATTCTGATGATCATCGGAGTCGTTGTAGTGTTCCTGTTCACGTGTTGCCTTTGTGTGCAGTGTGGCCCTGCCTTATGTGGCCTCTGTGCTACAACGTGTATAAGACAACCACCTGTTACCAAGAGGACTCGGTTGGACAGAGCTATGCTACAGCAACATCTCGATGGTTTGATGAATATCGAATATGATTCCGACTAGTGCTTGCCTACATGAGGGCAAAAGGAGCGTCTGAGGTTCCGTGACAATAGTAAGTGGTGTTTTCGACTCGCACGAATATGGTCGAGTCTGGTATCTATGAACCGCAAATGACGAGTTTAGTAAGTGTGCGCAGTTTCGCTGTGCTAACTTAAACCGTTCGTTTGTTATGTGGGTTTTTCATCTGTACCCACAGGTTCCATCTTAGATATGGCATCCATTTTGTCTCTTGCCCTCAAGTAGCCAGCGAACGGACGTTGTCCGCTTCGCGACCCTGGGACTCCCAAGATATTTGCGGAAGACACATGTTCTTTGTAAGTGTCTTTATGACGAGGGGGATGCTACTGTAAAGCAGATGGCTCCGCTCGAGGCTCATCTTGCCGCACGGACTTATTGTCTCAGCCGTGCATCTCATTAGGCATGTCTCTTTGATGCCTGTATCTCGTGTTTCCCGATACCTCCCCTTTTACACCCTTTCCGATCTCCCCACTGTCTCCGTCTTCCTCTGCACCTGTCTTTGTTCCTATTTCGATCTGTTTTACTGCCGATTGGAATGCACTAATGTTGGGAAGATGGGTTTTTACAGTTGGGAACCGCCAAATGTTTCCGCACTTATGCTCCGGACCTCATGTGTTTCAAAGTGACCAAAGCGACCCCTCTGGAGGATAATGGTGAGAACAGGGTTGTAAACTTTTATGTGCTATATTGTCCTATGGGTAAAAACTGTATAAAAGGAGCGATTCACAGAACCAATTTGAAGCAGTCTCCCCAAGTTGCACGTGGTGTACTTGTCGTGACATCTGTGTTCCCTGCAGCAAATAAACCTTGAATCTTTGACGCCGAAGGAAGTGTCCCGTGTCTCTGTGATTCGTACGCCGGAGCAGGTTACCCACGAAGGTTTCAGGTGTTGTGCCCTGGCACCGCTGGGTCTTAAAGAACCCAGTCCTTCACACCTCTCGACAGCCCCTGGGTCTGAATGAGAACAGACGCACAGGAATGATCGAGCGAGGGATAATCAGGAAGGTAAGGGAGGGAACAGCGGGGAAGGGAAGCTGAAACGAGAACAAGGCACCATGAGACAAGCACAGACTACATATGCAATGCACTTAGTAGAAACCTGTAGCCCCACCCTCATGTGAATTGAATGAGTTATACCTGGTAGGAATAAGTGGAAGGCTTTGCCTGGCAATCCAAAAGGTTGAACTGGATGATAATTCTAGAATACAAGAACCCTATGGTCAGTTCCTTCACTCAGCAAGGTTCCTAGTAAATTACACACAACCATATACTACATACCAACGTAAATGTAAAATGGGCTTCAACAGGGGTCAGTATGGAAGGTAGCCTGCCAGGCGAAGCTCATAAGCCCCTGTTGTCAGAAATGAAGAAAAGGAGACAACTGTTATTGTCTTAACTCCCGAATTTGCATTGCCCGGTTACTTCACCTGACAACACACAATGCTGTACACAATGAGTACCACAAAAGTCCTGGTTCCTGAGGCGATAGAGACACAGAAGCCAAGCAAAACAACCAATGTCTTCCGTTTGTCTGTTGAAACCACAGACAATTGGCACCTTTGGGAATACAAGGTCTCTATGCAGGTAAGTCCGTTATTCCCCCTATGAACCAGGCATAAGCACGGAGGATGGAAGAAAGAACAATAGCCCTGGACGTCTGGAAGCTGGTTGACCCCAGAGCAAAGAATGGCAGGTCACAGAAACAGTGTTCAATCGAAAATCCACACCACAGCAAACACTGTACAAACTGCCAGGAAACCGGCGTCTCACTAGTTAGTGAAACGCTAGAGCCTCAGCCGAGAACTCCACAGATATGGGAAGCGCCAGCCGACGCCACCCCAAGACAGAAGCGAAACGCTTCTAATGCACTCACCAGCCGGCTCTGAGTACACTCTCAAAAGGATACGCTGGAAACTCTCGATCTTACCGCAATCAGCATCGGAACCAGAATCAATGGCGGGCGCCTTCTGTTTCCTCGCCGGTAATGTTCTCTGCGCGTGTGACGTCATCACATGGGCGTCGCGCGCGCAGTACCTGGAAACATGGGAAATGTAGTTTTATTTTTAGATAGATCGCGTCTCAAGGCAGGGTTCGCGCCTAGCCTCCGCCGTGAGACTTAACAGTACATCCCTCTCCCGAAGAACACTGACAGAGACAAGGTTTGGCCGGAAAGCGTTGATGGAACATCCTCACAAACCTGGGTGCATGGACATTGGATGCAGGTTCCCAGGAATTCTCTTCATTACCATAACCCTTCCAAGCCACCAAATACCACAATCTGGTGCGGTATATCTTAGAGTCCACAATTCCTCTCACCTCATAGTCTTCTTCGTTATCTACGGCAATCTCAGCAGGCACCAGTTTTCTGTGCATTCTCGTGGGTTTCACCAAAGACACATGAAAGGCAGGATGAATGCGTAAGGAGGATGGCAGAGCCAGTTTAACCACCACAGGATTAATGAGCTTGATGATCTTGTACGGGCCTATATATTTGGGATTGAATACACTATAACGCTTAAAGCGTATGTTTTTGGTGGACAACCAGACGTAATCACCCACCTTGTATATGGGCCCTGCTCGTCTGTGCTTGTCCTCATAGGCCTTGTACCTCGCTTTGGTCTGCCTTAACTGGCTCTTGACATGCTGCCATGTCTTATGAATACTCTGTAGTCTTTCTTGTACCTCTGGGACAGTGGTGTTTGATGCAGGATGGTGAAATGGCAAGAAATTAGGATGAAAACCATAGGTGCAGTAAAACGGAGCGGTCTTGGTGGAACCATGTACTGCACTGTTATAGGCTATTTCAGCTAGCCATAATCTATCTACCCAGTCTTCCTTGGTGACCTCAACATAGCATCTCAGATACTGCTTCAGTGTTTGATTGACCCTTTCAGTCTGCCCATCGGTCTGGGGGTGGAAACTTGTGGAGGTACTAGATGTTATTCCTAAAGCTTTACACCATGTCTTCCAAAACCGTGCTGTGAACTGGCTGCCTCTATCTGATATGATCACTCGGGGTAACCCATGTAGCCGTACTATGTTGGTGAGAATAAGTCTGGCTAACCCGCTAGCTGAAGGAACCTGTTTACATGCGATGAAATGAGCCATCTTGGTTAAATAGTCAACCACCACCAGAATTGCAGTGCACCCCTGATCTTTAGGCATGCCCACTACAAAATCCATGGAAATGTTTTCCCAAGGCAACTCAGGAGTGGGAAGGGGTTGTAGCAATCCAGCCTGTCTAGAGTGTTGTACCTTCATTTGACTACAGATAGGACACTCAGCCACCCACTCAGCCACGTCCTTCCGAATGTTAGGCCACCAAAACTGTCTTAGAATTCTCTCCAGAGTTTTACTGATTCCATTATGGCCTGCGCACGGCGCACTGTGGCTCCACTGGAACACTTGTTTTCTTAAGGATTGGAGGGGCAACAGCAGCTGTCTCTGTCTCATCGGAAGACCCTGAACCATCTTCCACTCGTTGTGTTCACTCAACCATTTCTTCCATGCATCATTCTGAATGTTTCTATTTACACTTCTGAGGAACATCTGGGTACAGGTGACACCGATCACCTTTTTTGGGTCGATTATGGACTCCTCCCTTGCGTTGATTTGTTCTGTCTTGGTGAATTGCCTTGATAAAGCGTCCGCCTTTCTGTTATCCTTTCCTGGTCGGAATGTGACGATGAAGTCGAAGTCTGCAAAATGCATCATCCAACGCATCTGTCTAGGTGTTAAATGACGTGCAGCAGTCATGTATTGCAAGTTACGATGGTCGGTAAACACAGTTACTACATGTCTTGCTCCCATTAAGTGATGTCTCCATTCCAGGAAGGCGGTTCTTATTGCCAACAGTTCCTTTTCAGCAATCACATAATTCTGCTCCGCCGAATTCAGGGTACGAGAGAGGTAAGCAACAGGATGTAACTGGCCGGTTTCAGAGTGACGTTGGGACAATACTGCTCCTACCGCCGTGTCAGAAGCATCCGCTTCTACGATAAAGGGTTTACTAGGATCCGCGTGTACCAGCACCGGAGCAGAAACAAAAGCCTTCTTGAGTTCATCGAAACCTTTCTGGGCCTCTTCCGTCCATTCGAAGGGCACCTTCTTTCTCAATAACCTTGTCATTGGGGAGGCCATTGCTGAGAAATTTTCAATGAACCGGCGATAGAAATTCGCGAACCCGATAAAACATTGAATGTCCCTTACGGACTTGGGTATGGGCCAGTTCTTTACCACTAGGACCTTTCTTTCAGACATTTCCTGCCCATGAGGAGTGAGCACCACCCCTAGAAACTCCACCGATGTAGAATGAAATTCACACTTACTGAGTTTGCAGTAGAGTTGGTGTTCCAGTAATGTTTTCAATACGGTCCTTACATGTTCCACATGTTGTTCTGTGCTGTTGGAATAAATCAGGATGTCGTCAATGTAAACAACAACAAAACGATCTAAATATCTTTTGAGTACATCGTCTAGGAAAAATTGGAAGGCGGCTGGCGCATTACAGAGCCCGAAGGGCATCACCATGTACTCGTAAAGTCCAAAACGGGTCTTGATGGCCGTCTTCCATTCATCACCTGAACGCATCCGAACCAGGTGATATGCCCCCTTGAGATCCAGTCTCGTGAAAACCACGGCATCTTTAACTTGTTCTAATAACACATTGATGAGCGGAAGGGGATATTTATTCTTGACAGTAATGGCATTTAGAGCCCTATAGTCCGCACAAGCGCGGAGTTCTCCATTAGCTTTCGGGATGAAGAACAACGGGGAGGCTGCTGGGGATTTGGATTCTCGGATAAAACCGATCTTCAGGAGTTTGTCTAAGTAGTCACGGAGATGTAGGGTTTCCGGCTCAGTAAGTGCATAAACACGCCCCGCTGGGATCTTAGCACCTGGAATCAGATCTATTTGACAGTCGTACGACCGGTGTGGTGGTAATGTTTCCGCCTTCTTTTCACTGAATACCTCCGCCAATTCGCGATACTCAAAAGGTAGCTCTACTTCTTGTTCAGCCGCGGTAGCGATGTGATGTATACCAGCTAGACCAAACGCAGGTCCTGATTTCACAGGGTAACAGTTTTGCTGACAATACTCCGACGTGAAGTGTATGGTTTGGTTTTCCCAATCTATGGTGGGGTTGTGTCTACGCAACCATGGAAGACCCAAAATCATTCCATACTGAGGTGCATGAATTATATTAAAGTACAATCTTTCCTGATGTTCAGCAACCATTGTCATACTAAGCTCCCGGGTTTGCAATCGAATAGGACCTGAATCCAACTTTCTGCCATCCACTGCATATACTGCTTCGGGAATCTCTTTTTCTACGAGGGCTAGACCTAACCCGATGGCCTTGGCATGATCCATGAAGCACCCGGTGGCTCCCGAATCCAACATTGCTTTTATGTTTAGTATTTTCTTTTGTACTTCCAGCCTCACATCCACGAAAAATTGCAGACCGTCTTGTCTCTCAACTCCGTCCAATGAAGGGATAATGAATGTACTTGAAGGACTCCCTTCCTCCACCTTCAAGCATTCTCGTTTCCCGACTCCTTTTCAGCTGCCACCACTGACACCTTTTTGTAAACTGTTCTCGTTTTGTTTCTGTTAGGGCATTCCCGAATGAAGTGTCCCTTCCTACCGCAATACAGACATAAGCCTTTCTTCCTTCTATATTCCCTTTCTTCCGTAGTTAATGGAGACCTCACGGCTCCTATTTCCATGGGTTCAGGTGTAGATTGGCTTGCTCCCTCCGACCCCCTGGGATTCTCGTGTCTTGGGGGTAACCGATCCTTTCTACGATTGTCACCCTTACGATCACTCAGACGATGATCTAATCTCAGGACTAGGCTGATCATGTCTTCACAGGTACTGGGCTGAGGATCAATCTGGGCAAGTACGTCCTTCATTTCCTCGGTGAGACCATTATAGAAAATGGCATGTCTTTTTTCTTCCAGCCAATCCGTTTCCGCGATAAGCCTTCTAAAATCGTTGAGATAGGTTATCAAATCTCTATTACCCTGTTTCAGTCCTAGCAACTCCCTGTCTGCTGTTAATGTAGCTGACCTGCGATTGAAAGTTTTTTCAAAATCAGCCCTAAAAGCCTCCCAGTCCCTTAACAAAGGATCATCCCTTTTCACTAATGGTACTGCCCATTGTGCAGCATCCCCTGCTAAATATGAGATGAGATAAGCTACTCTAGCGTGATTGGTGTTGAATACCTTGGGCTTGCAGGAAAAATGCAATAACACCTGTGTAAGAAACACCTGCACTTTGCCGCTGTCCCCATGGAAACGTTCTGGAGGGGCTAGGGGGATCGGGGCGGGGACTTCCACTACGACAGAGGAGGCCTGCTGCGTACCAGCACTGAAAGGGTTACGACTCAACCTATCCACTTGAGCCTGCAGTGCAGCAGTCTCCGTCCTAGATGCTTGCAACTCTGTTTGGACCAGCGCCAGGGCTGCTAAAATATTATCCATTGTGGACATTGTATCGTGACATCGGGAGGACTGAAAGTCTTGGGCCGTTGATTCTGTCAGGTCCAATGGTCCTCAGGATCTCACGATGCTCTATAGGGTCCACCTCTCGACAGCCCCTGGGTCTGAATGAGAACAGACGCACAGGAATGATCGAGCGAGGGATAATCAGGAAGGTAAGGGAGGGAACAGCGGGGAAGGGAAGCTGAAACGAGAACAAGGCACCATGAGACAAGCACAGACTACATATGCAATGCACTTAGTAGAAACCTGTAGCCCCACCCTCGTGTGAATTGAATGAGTTATACCTGGTAGGAATAAGTGGAAGGCTTTGCCTGGCAATCCAAAAGGTTGAACTGGATGATAATTCTAGAATACAAGAACCCTATGGTCAGTTCCTTCACTCAGCAAGGTTCCTAGTAAATTACACACAACCATATACTACATACCAACGTAAATGTAAAATGGGCTTCAACAGGGGTCAGTATGGAAGGTAGCCTGCCAGGCGAAGCTCATAAGCCCCTGTTGTCAGAAATGAAGAAAAGGAGACAACTGTTATTGTCTTAACTCCCGAATTTGCATTGCCCGGTTACTTCACCTGACAACACACAATGCTGTACACAATGAGTACCACAAAAGTCCTGGTTCCGGAGGCGATAGAGACACAGAAGCCAAGCAAAACAACCAATGTCTTCGTTTGTCTGTTGAAACCACAGACAATTGGCACCTTTGGGAATACAAGGTCTCTATGCAGGTGTGTCCGTTATTCCCCCTATGAACCAGGCATAAGCACGGAGGATGGAAGAAAGAACAATAGCCCTGGACGTCTGGAAGCTGGTTGACCCCAGAGCAAAGAATGGCAGGTCACAGAAACAGTGTTCAATCGAAAATCCACACCACAGCAAACACTGTACAAACTGCCAGGAAACCGGCGTCTCACTAGTTAGTGAAACGCTAGAGCCTCAGCCGAGAACTCCACAGATATGGGAAGCGCCAGCCGACGCCACCCCAAGACAGAAGCGAAACGCTTCTAATGCACTCACCAGCCGGCTCTGAGTACACTCTCAAAAGGATACGCTGGAAACTCTCGATCTTACCGCAATCAGCATCGGAACCAGAATCAACGGCGGGCGCCTTCTGTTTCCTCGCCGGTAATGTTCTCTGCGCGTGTGACGTCATCACATGGGCGTCGCGCGCGCAGTACCTGGAAACATGGGAAATGTAGTTTTATTTTTAGATAGATCGCGTCTCAAGGCAGGGTTCGCGCCTAGCCTCCGCCGTGAGACTTAACACTACCTCTACTGTGTTTTCTGCATCTGCGAGTGTGTTGACTCCACTTTCTGTTCGTCGGAGAATCACTGATTCTGTGTCTAACATGCTGTCTCCTTTCTATAAAACTTTAATCAAGACTCCTACTTCCGACTCTGTTCAGAGACGTAGTCAGCTTCCAAGTACTGAGGAACGGGGAATTTTAGATTCCACGGCTCTCAGATGGATTTCGAAGAGTAGGAGATATAGTACGAGAGATGTGCTAGACACGTTTATGCAGTGGAAAGAACCAACGCAACGGTATGTCTTTGACGAGATGTGCTCGTTGTTACGTGAAGAGATAGAAGAAGACGATGTTGAATCAAATCTAGAAGACTTAATTAAGGTTCAGAAAGAGTTTGCTGCAGGAATGATAGTGGGTGATAATATAGAAGAAGCGATGGAACTGCTTTTAAGTTATAGGAATGATCCATCACTTCGTTCACCGAGAGATTTAGAGAAAAGCAAGACGAAATTAAGTCGCCAATATCCAATGAGGGAGGTTCCTCCAATTTGGCGCGAAGCTGTGCAAGCTGATAATAATAATGGTATTGTAGCTGCTCCAGCCCAATTCCAAAGAGTGTGGATACACATTCCGTGGAAGCGAGCTGAAGTATTAGCAGTGAAGCAGGCCTTACCAGATCCACGTAAGAATCCTGCTGGATACTATAAGGAATTAACACAGACAGTTGAGGCTTGTATAATGAACTTAGCAGACATCGATATGTTATTTGGCAATGTAGTTCCGCAACCAGTGTGGGCTAAAATTCGTAGAGAGGATCATCAAGTTGCCTTAGGTGGTGACTGGGCAGCTATCACTGCAGCGGATGGACAGCAAGTAGGTGGTGCAATACCCGAACCCCTAATTGATAACCTTCCAGGTAGAATAATTGATCTAATGAAGACTCTGATGCCCGCATTGCGTGTTAATTGGGACAAGTTATCAGCATGCAGGCAGAAGAAAGATGAAAGTGTCTCCGACTTCTTCACGAGGTTCGAAGAGACTTTTGTAGATCATAGTGGTCAGGACATGAGCACAGAAGGAGGACAAAGACTGTTTGTCGATAAATTTGTGCATAATTTGTTACCTGAATTATGTAATAAATTAAAGGATTCAGAGAGTGCGTGGGCTGTGTCCACAACTGCGCAAATACTTGCGACTGCACAGTACTACGAAAACAGGGATAAAGAGGAAAAGGAGAAATCAGAGAAGAAAACAAAGGATTTAAAGACTAAAGTTCTTTTGCAGCAGGCGTATCCGCCTCGCACGAATCAGACTAATATGCAACAGGGTCCGTATCAAAGAACAGATTATAGTACATCGAGACCTCAATATCAGTGGAACCAGTGTGCGTACTGTAAGAAAGAGGGTCACTACAAAAATGAATGTCCGATCTTAGCGCAAAATAATGCAGCAGCAGCTCAGAGAGGTCGTGGTGGTTTTGTGCAAAATTCTAGAGGTCGAGGGCGAGGTACTATGCCACCAAAAACGAATGATCGTCCTTCCAATCACTTTGATCAACGAAATGGACAGTCTACTCAGCAAAATAGATCTCAACAATATCTTGTTGAAGACTATTGTGAAGTAGATGAGGGATTCCAGCAAAATGGGTACTAGGACAGCCATGGACAGAGAGAGGGAGTAGTATCAGTTCCAGTGGATCAGAGTGGGCCTTATGTCGCAGTAGCAACATCAGGTGTAGTCGAACCGTTTCTGTTGGATACTGGTGCCGCAAAAAGTTCTATCATTCATGCGAAACTCCCTGGCGCACCTTTGTCCGGCTCAACAAATGTTTCTGTAGGTTTTTCAGGCGCCCCTGTTTACAACCCGATATCTGGTCCTTTGTCTATTTCTGTTGGACCGTGTCACTTGAAAGCACCTCTGATTTTGACGACAGGTTGTAATGAAAATCTGCTTGGTTTAGATTTGTTAAAACGACTATATGCGACATTGTACTGTTCTCCGGAAGGAGTACAGCTTACATTGGGTAAAAATATCACTTCTCCGATGTACTTGTCAATGGATGCACTCCCGCCAGAGCTGCGTTCACTCCCTGATTCTCTTTGGGCGACTGGTCCTAATGATGTAGGTCTTTTGGAAATACCACCATATGTAGTTACTTTAAAAGCAAATGTAAAATTTCCAAGAATTCCTCAATACAAAATATCTAGTGAAGGTGAGCGTGCACTTTTATTGATTGTGCAAAATTTGATTAAGAAAGGTGTGATTGAAGAAACGAGAGGAAATGTTTGTAATAGTCCTGTACTACCGATTTTGAAACAAACTGATCCTACAAAGCCTCCAGTTTATAGGTTTGTTATCGACCTTAGAGAAGTTAATAAGATTGTAGTCCCGCAGTTTCCTGTAGTCCCAGACATTACTGCCTTGTTAACACTGATTCCTGCTACAGCCACTTGGTTCTCAGTCATTGACTTGAAAAATGCCTTTTTCAGCATTCCGATAGCCGAGGAAAGTAGAGATATTTTCGGCTTCTGTCTAGGAGGTCGAAGTTTCAGATTTAAACGCGCTCCACAAGGCTATTGTGAGAGCCCATCTATTTACAGTCAAGCATTAAAAAGCCAGTTAGATTCCTTTGTCCTTCCTCCAGGTTCTGCTCTAGTACAATATGTAGACGATCTTTTAGTGGCTGCCGATGACAAGGAAACTTGCAAAGCAGCTACGATTTCGTTATTGCATCATTTGTCTAATCTGAATCACAAGGTATCACCTTCGAAAATGCAATACTGCTGCCAAGAAGTGACCTACCTAGGTCATCTCTTGTCAAAGGAGGGAAGGAAGTTGACCCCAGAGAGAATAAAAGCAATTACGCAGATGAGTGTTCCACGCACACAGAGAGAAGTGCGTGCCTTTTTAGGCATTACCTCTTACTGTAGGCAGTGGATCCCAAATTTTTCTCTTTTAGCAAAACCATTGGTAGCTTTGACTGGGAAAAATGTTCCGAGTCCGGTGCCATGGTCTGATGAATGTCAAGAAAGTTTTTCTGAATTACGAAAAGCATTGTGTTCAGCTCCTGTATTGGGTACACCTGATTACAGTAAGCCATTCACGCTCTATGTTCATGAGAGAGAAGGTTGCGCGTTGAGTGTTCTGACACAGAAGTTTGGTGACAAACAACGCCCTTGCGCGTATTTTTCATCAACATTAGATCCGGTAGCTAGAGCGTTACCTAGTTGTTTGAGAGCTACAGCGGCAGCTGCGGCTTCCATTCGACAATCTGCTGGTTTGGTGATGAACAACATGCTAGTGGTCATGGTTCCTCATGCAGTGGATACACTCATGAACCGAACTAAGACACAACACCTTACCAGTGCGAGACTATCTGGTTACGAGCTGACATTACTAGCGAGTCATATTCAGATCAAAAGATGTAATGTATTGAATCCAGCAACTCTGTTGCCGACTGATCAAGAGTCGAGTGATTCCGAGCCACATGATTGTTGTTTTAAAACGGAGGAAGAGACAAAAGGACGCATTGACTTAAAGGATACTCCGTTATCCGATCCAGATGGCACGCTGTATGTGGACGGGTCATGTTTTAAATTGGAGAATGGTGATGTGACTGCTGCTTACGCAGTAACGACTTTGAAGACGATTGTGGAGACTGCAAGAGTGAGTCAGAATTCTGCCCAAGCTGCAGAATTAATAGCTCTAACAAGAGGGTGTGTTTTAGCAAAGGGAAAGAGAGTGAATGTCTTTACAGATAGTCAGTACGCATTTGGCGTGGCCCATAGTTTTGGCCGTTTGTGGAGAGAAAGAGGTTTCATTACGTCCCATGGGACTAAGATCCAACATGGTCAGCTAGTTAACGACTTGTTGGAATCTCTAACCTTGCCGACTGAAGTTGCGATTGTAAAGTGCAGTGCTCATAAAGCAATCACGGATGATGTTGGTCGTGGAAATGCTTTTGCTGATGAAATTGCTAAACAGACAGCTAGAGACACGATGAGCAGAATGTATGTTGCTACGTCTGCAAGATGGATCGCTGAGTCTGGAATGTGTGAGGATACTATGGAAAGTGTGAAAGAGATTCAGAAAGAAGCGACTGAGGAGGAAAAACGTGTATGGAAAGAAAGTACGGGCAAATTAGATTCGAATGGATGTTGGATTGATTTGACAGAACAGCAGCGATGGATGTTGCCTGACGCGTATGTGCTTGCAGTGGTGACAATGGCGCATGGAGTAGCGCATATAAGTTCTAAAGGAATTTGTAAGATGTTGGCTCCGGTCTGGAAGAATGATGGGATCAGCAAGTGTGCAGAGAGAGTGGTGAAAAATTGTATGGTATGCCTGATGCATAATCCTGGCAAGGGAACTCCAACTCCAGCTGGTCATTTCGCTCCTCCTTCCTGCCCCTTTGAAGTGATTCAGTTAGACTTCATTCACATGGATCGCTGTAATAATTTGAAATATGTCCTGGTGGTAGTTTGTGCTTTTTCCAGGTGGATCGAAGCATATCCACTAAAGGACAATACTGCCCTGTCAACTGCCAAGATTCTTCTCAAAGAATATTTCCCTAGGTATGGAATGCCACGGATTGTATGGTCAGATAACGGAAGTGAGTTTATAGGGAAAGTTATGCAGAGTGTGTGTGCCGGCCTAGGTCTGAAACAAAAATTCCACAGTGCGAACCATCCCCAGTCTGCTGGTTTAGTGGAGGGTTACAATGGTACCCTTAAGCTGAAACTAGCTAAAATACAAGCATCCACAGGTTTAGCCTGGCCAGACGCACTTCCTTTGGCTTTGTTATCAACGAGAGCAACTGTACATTCTAGAGTGGGGCTTAGCCCCTACGAAATAGTTTTTGGCCGCCCGGCAAATATTTGTGGTGTGCCGAGGCCTAAAAAGTTTTGTTCTCTAGAATATCCTATGTTGATAGACTACCTGTACGACTTGACTGCTAAATTGAGTCTTATTCACCAACAGGTTTTCGATGCTTTGCCAAAGCCTCCGGAGAGTCCAGGGCATCAGCTGAAACCAGGCGAGTTTGTGGTTATCAGAAATTTCGCGAGGACGAAGAACCTTCAGCCGAGATTCGTCGGCCCCTTCCAAGTCCTACTTGCAACGAGAACAGCGGTTCGTGTGGCTGGACGCAAGCATTGGGTTCATGCATCCCATGTAAAGCGTGTACCTTTGCCACTTCCTTACGACGACTGGGTGAAGAAGGGAATTGGTTCCTCCGAATTTGAAAGCACGCCAAAATTCATCCCTTTCAGCGATGCCGAATTGATCACTGACACTCCAAGCTCTGACTCTCCTCCAGAAAAGACTCTTTTGAACACTGAACATTTGTCCCCTGCATCAGAAAGAACTCTGTCATCTGCGAACTTGAACACTGCAACAGCTACCAGTGAAACGCTATTTGCCGATCAGACAGTACCTGCGAAGCAAAGATATAACTTACGAAACCGTAAAATGGACAAATAAAGCAGGCAACTGCCTATTGTGATATTTTGAAATTTTGAACTTTTGCCTTCAGCCAGGAAGTTTGCTATTGTTTTATTGTTTTTAAAATTGCCTTGCCGTCTGGGTAGCCGTAGGGTCGTGGCTGTGTGCCTAGTTGAATTTGCAGGGGTCTGACACAAGGTCGATCTTTCTGTTGGTTCTGGGAACTCCTAGGGCTAATAGAGGCATTTTCATCTACGTACACATCATCAGTGGTCGCGAGCGGATTGTAGAAGATGGAGCTTCCTGCGGTGCAACGAGAAAATGTGATTTATGTTCGCAGAAACAGACTTTATAGAATTCTTCACAGCAAATGCTTTTTGATGCAATGTGCCATTACATTCTTGATTGTTTTGATAACGTTGGTGGGTGGAATCGTCTTCAGTATAAATTTGATTTTTGTGCCAGTTACTACAGTACCTCCCCTTGATTCTGCTACTTCTACTGTTTCTTCTATTCACTCTTTTCATTCGTTTCCCGAACATGAGCAAGCCCGACGCTCAGAGTTCATTAACAACACTTTTGTACAGCTCTTGCACCAACACCAACTGGTAGTTAACACTACAGACTGCTGGGTGTGTGGCTTGATACCCCACACTATGGATAAAGGTATTCCTTATCTGGTTTTGCCTTTCAGCTACAATGGATCATTTCAGGCCCTTCAAACCATCTTTGCTTATGCCCTTGAAACCTATCCTCCACGTCCACCACGTTCCACTAAATATAACTCTGCCAACAAAGCTTTAGTCCAGGGAATTATTGATATGGTCAAGGACGTCAATAATACTCCATCATACCCTAGAGACGAATTGCGAGTGTATTTAAGTTGGAATACTTCAGAGTATCGCCTTAGTTTAGGAGAAAGCAAGCGTAAAAGCTCAACTCCAATCTGGGTCGTACCTCACCGAGGTCAGGTCTGTTTGCAAGGGAATGGGAGAAATCCGAGAGCTCAGCTAGGGAGGAGTGAGTGCGTAGAGACTTATGTGTTTCCGGCTAACTCTTCCCCTGCTTTTCTTACTGCTAGGGGTACCTACTTCATCTGTCGAGATAGAGCTTATACATGGTTGCCTGCCGACTTTTCAGGATCATGCTATATTGCTCGATTGTTGCCTCCGACATACACTGCTTCATCTGATTACCACAGAACCAGAGTAGCGAGAGGTGTCTTCAGCAAGGAAGATACTGCTGGTCAGGAAGCTGGAGACTTCTTCAAAGGCTTCCTTCCGTTCTGGGGGCCTATGGCCAATAGTAGAAACATACGTCAGCTAACACGGGTAGTTGAATCTACTATTACCGAAACTGCTGGTGCCCTTAGCAATTTGACAGCTGAGCTTCAGGCGGATAGACTCATGACGTTGCAGAACCGTATGGTTCTAGACGTTATCCTTGCAGATCGAGGTGGGGTATGTAGAATGATCCAATCGAGCTGCTGTGTCTTTATTCCTAATAATGCTCCAACAGTCTATGAGGCGATCTCTAAGCTACACAAGATTTCCGACTCTATTCACGTAGACAAGGGAAACTGGTCCTTCATGGAGTGGTTTTGGACTCTGATCTCAGCGTGGGGATGGAAGGTTCTAATGGTCATTGGTGTCATCTTAGTATTCCTGTTCTCATGTTGCCTGATTATCCAGTGTGGTCCTGCTCTGTGTAGTCTTTGTGCTGCAACTTGTTTTAGGAAACCACCTGCGTTTGGAGAAAAGGCACGGGAAAGGATGATGATACAACAGCATGTCACTGACCTGATGAGCATAGAATTAGACTCTGACGTAGACTGAGTAATTGCCTATGTAAGGGCAAAAGGAGGGTCTGAGGTTCCGTGACGATTTGAACCCGTGTTTTCAATATTGTCGGAAATACATAATATTGGTATCAGCGAACCGCTAATGATCCATTTAGCATATCCTGGTGTTTTCGCTACGCTACGAGCAAGAGCACTCCTTTTATAAACACATTTCTGATCTACCCACGGCATCCATCTTAGATCATGGCCGCCATTTTGTGTTTCTTGCCCTCACATACGCAATAACCTCTGATCACTTCATTTCGATTAAGGACACGTAGCCTTAGCCGGAGATTAACCTCTTTCATGACACGTGCACCTTAGACCAGATCACGCTGTAGCTGCATGACTCGACAAAGGCTGCCTCCTCTGCCCGAGGCTAGTCCTGCTAAACTGGTCTTCGTGTCCATTGTCCTGATCACGATTAGGCGGCCGAAGCCGGTAGCCTTGCCCATTTACAACCCACAAGCATCCCTTATCCTGCTTTTCTATCTTCTACACCTGGCTCTGCTCCTTTCCTTCTGGGCCTTTATTAGGGGGAGGTAACGAAATTTACGATGAGGCGGTCCGGGTCTTGAATGAAAGGTTGACATGGGATTATGATGGAAAAGTGGGAACCCCTCGTTCGTAATGTTTTGACATCAGATATTGTCGACGATTCCTGTGTACGCCAAATATTTATTGTTTATGACACAAAGGTTTGGGAATGTACTAACATGTGAAGAATTCGCCTAAAGGCCAAAATTTAATATATAAGGAGCAACCCTCTTTGTACAAATCGAACAGGCTCCTAGTTACTGCCCATGCGTAGTTTCTGTGACTTCTGTGTCCCTGCAGTAATAAACCTTTGGTCTTTGACGCCACCATCGAGAAGCCCGTGTTTCTGTTCATTTGTGCACCAAGGCAGGTGGAACTCCGGGGTCTTTGGGTGTTGTTCCCTGACACCTCTGGACGGAACCAAAAAGTCCAGAACTCCAATGCGATGGCCGCGAGGGGGCTCAAGTAGATGTTGAAGAGGGTGGGACTGAGCGAAGATCCTTGTGGTATGCCGCAGATGACTTCGGTGGCCTCGGATCTGAATGGTGGGAGGCGGACTCTCTGGGTTCTTCCGGCGATTGATTGATTCAGATGCTCCATCCATCACCACCCCCTTTTGTACCCCTTTCGGCCGCCATAAGTGTGGCAGGGTATGCTCAGACGTGAGTCCCTTTCTCACTTTGCCACTGGATTCAAGCAAGCCGGGCTGAAGACGGCTGGAATGCCAAAAACCGGTCCTCGGAAGCTTGTTTCCGGTCCAGGGAAGACATGGCTTGGCAGTTCGGGCTGGACTGTTCCCATGAGGCACAGGGTCAGACTGACTTGCATATAGCCATGTCTGAACTGGGGTGGCAGAGTGGGCTAAAGAACGGTGATGGATTAAACCCAGATCTTTTGACTGGGTGTGAGTGTTTGATTGATTCAGATGCTCCATCCATCACCACCCCCTTTTGTACCGCTTTTGGCTGCCATAAGTGTGGCAGGGTATGCTCAGACGTGAGTCCCTTGCTCACTTTGCCACTGGATTCAAGCAAGCCGGGCTTAAGACGGCTGGAATGCCAGAAACCGGTCCTCGGAAGCTTGTTTCCGGTCCAGGGAAGACATTGCTTGGCTGTTCGGGCTGGACTGTTCTCGTGAGGCACAGTTTCAGACTGATTTGCATATAGCCATGTCTGAACTGGGGTGGCAGAGTGGGCTAAAGAACGGTGATGGATTAAACCCGGATCTTTTGACTGGGTGTGAGTGTTGGATTGATTCAGATGCTCCATCCATCACCACCCCCTTTTGTACCTTGTAATACACACCAGCAGCCATATCTTAATAGGCCTCTGTAGATGCACATGAGAGGGTGCAGGCAGTGGAAGATGGTTGGTGCAGACAGAAAATGAGATAATGGAGACAGAGACTAAACTGGTACAATCAGAGGATAGATGGTGCAGGGCTGCAGGCAGAGGGACAGATGGTGCAGTCAGTGAAAAGATGGTGCAGAGAGAGGGTAAAAAAGGGTTCAAGCAGAGACACAGATAGTGCAAGCAGACACAGACATGGTGCGAGACTACAGGCAGAGAAGGGAAAGATTTAACATGGTAGCACTGAGTAATACACACCAGCAGCCATATCTTAATAGGCCTCTGCAGATGCACATGAGAGGGTGCAGGCAGTAGAAGAGGGTTGGTGCAGACAGAAAATGAGATAATGCAGGCAGAGACTAAAGTGGTACAATCAGAGGATAGATGGTGCAGGGTTGCGGGCAGAGGGACAGATTATTGCAGTCAGTGAAAAGATGGTGCAGAGAGAGGGTGAAATGGTTCAAGCAGAGACACAGATAGGGCAAGCAGACACAGACATGGTGCGAGACTACAGGCAGAGAAGGGAAAGATTGAACATGGTAGCGCTGTGTAATACACACCAATACAAAAGGGGATGATGGACGGAGCATTTGAGCAAATCAAACACTCACCTCCAGTCAACTGATCTGGGTTTAATCCATCACCATTCTTTAGCTCACTCAGCCACCCCAGTTCAGACGTGGCCATATGCAAATCAGTCTGACCCTGTGCCCCATGGGAACAGTCCAGCCCGAACTGCCAAGCCATGTCTTCCCTGGACCGGAAACAAGCATCCTGGGACCGGTTTCGGATTCATAATCCTCATCAGCCAGGCTATCTTGAATCCAGTGGCCAAGTGAGCAAGGGACTCACGTCTGAGCAGCTTGTTTCCAGTCCAGGGAAGACATGGCTTGGCAGTTCGGGCTGGACTGTTCCCATGAGGCACAGGGTCAGACTGATTTGCTTAAAGCCATGTCTGAACTGGGGTGGCAGAGTGGGCTAAAGAACGGTGATGGATTAAACCCATATCTTTTGACTGGGTGTGAGTGTTTGATTCAATCAAGAAATTTATATAGCGCGCTACTCACCCGGAGGGTCTCAAGGCGCCTGGGGGAGGGGGGTTTGCTACTACTCGAACAGCCAGGTCTTGAGTTGCTTCCTGAAGGAGAGGTGGTCTTGGGTCTGGCGGAGGTGGATGGGGAGGGAGTTCCATGTCTTGGCTGCCAGGTAGGAGAAGGATCTTCCTCCCATGGTGGCTCTTCGGATGCGTGGAACGGCGGCGAGGGCGTGGCTGGTCGATCGAAGCTGGCGGGTGGGGGTGTAGAAGGTCAGGCAGTTGTTGAGGTACCTGGGGCCCAGGTCGTGGAGAGCCTTGTGTGCGTGGGTGGGGAGTCGGAACGTGATTCTATTGTTGACGGGAAGCCAGTGCAGGTCTCTCAGGTGTCCGGAGATGTGGCTGTGACGGGGGATGTCCAGGATGAGTCCTGCAGAGGCGTTCTGGATGCATTGGAGTCTTTTCTGTAGTTTGGCTGTGGTTCCGGTGTAGAGGGTGTTTCTGTAGTCCAGTCGGCTGGTGACGAGTGCCTGGGTGACCGTCTTCCTGGTATCGGTGGGGATCCATCGGAAGATCTTACGGAGCATGCGTAGGATGTTGAAGCATGAAGATGAGACGGCATTGACTTGTTGGGTCATGGAGAGGGAGGAGTCCAGGATGAAGCCCAGGTTGCGTGCGTGGTCCGTTGGTTTGGGTGCGCTGCCCAGGGCATGGGGTCACCAGGAGTCGTCCCAGGCGGGGGGAGATGGTCCCAGGATGAGGACTTCCGTCTTGTCTGAGTTGAGTTTCAGGCGACTGTTCGTCATCCACTCGGCAACGTCTTTCATCCCTTCGTGTAGGTTGGTTCTGGCGGTGGCTGGGTCGTTGGTGAGGGAGAGGATCAGCTGAGTGTCGCCGGCATAGGAGATGATGTTGAGGTTGTGTTGGCATGCGATGGCCGTGAGGGGGCTCATGTAGATGTTGAAGAGGGTGGGACTGAGCGAAGATCGTTGTGGTACGCCGCAGATGACTTCGGTGGCCTCGGATCTGAACTGGGGGAGGCGGACTCTCTGGGTTCTTCCGACGATTGATTGATTCAGATGCTCCATCCATCACCACCCCCTTTTGTACCGCTTTTGGCCGCCATAAGTGTGGCAGGGTATGCTCAGACGTGAGTCCCTTGCTCACTTTGCCACTGGATTCAAGCAAGCCGGGCTGAAGACGGCTGAAATGCCAGAAACCGGTCCTCGGAAGCTTGTTTCCGGTCCAGGGAAGCCATGGCTTGGCAGTTCGAGCTGGACTGTTCCCATGAGGCACAGGGTCAGACTGATTTGCATATAGCCATGTCTGAACTGGGGTGGCAGAGTGGGCTAAAGAACGGTGATGTATTAAACCCAGATCTTTTGACTGGGTGTGAGTGTTTGATTGATTCAGATGCTCCATCCATCACCACCTCCTTTTGTACCGCTTTTGGCTGCCATAAGTGTGGCAGGGTATGCTCAGACGTGAGTCCCTTGCTCACTTTGCCAATGGATTCTAGCAAGCCGGGCTGAAGACGGATGGAATGCCAGAAACCGGTCCTCGGAAGCTTGTTTCCGGTCCAGGGAAGACATGGCTTGGCAGTTCGGGCTGGACTGTTCCCATGAGGCACAGGGTCAGACTGATTTGCATATAGCCATGTCTGAACTGGGGTAGCAGAGTAGGCTAAAGAACGGTGATGGATTAAACCCAGATCTTTTGACTGGGTTTGAATGTTTGATTGATTCAGATGCTCCATCCATCACCAAACACCTTTTGTACCGCTTTTGGCCGCCATAAGTGTGGCAGGGTATGCTCAGACGTGAGTCCCTTGCTCACTTTGCCACTGGATTCAAGCAAGCCGGGCTGAAGACGGCTGAAATGCCAGAAACCGGTCCTCTGAAGCTTGTTTCTGGTCCAGGGAAGACATGGCTTGGCAGATCGGGCTGGACTGTTCCCATGAGGCACAGGGTCAGACTGATTTGCATATAGCCATGTCTGAACTGGGGTGGCAGAGTGGGCTAAAGAACGGAGATGGATTAAACCCAGAGCTTTTGACTGGGTGTGAGTGTTTGATTGATTCAGATGCTCCATCCATCACCACCCCCTTTTGTACCGCTTTTGGCCGCCATGAGTGTGGCAGGGTATGCTCAGACATGAGTCCCTTGCTCACTTTGCCACTGGATTCAAGCAAGCCGGGCTGAAGACGGATGGAATGCCAGAAACCGGTCCTCGAAAGCTTGTTTCCGGTCCAGGGAAGACATGGCTTGGCAGTTCGGGCTGGACTGTTCCCATGAGGCACAGGGTCAGACTGATTTGCATATAGCCATGACTGAACTGGGGTGGCAGAGTAGGCTAAAGAACTGTGATGGATTAAACCCAGAGCTTTTGACTGGGTGTGAGTGTTTGATTGATTCAGATGCTCCATCCATCACCACCCCCTTTTGTACCGCTTTTGGCCGCCATGAGTTTGGCAGGGTATGCTCAGACATGAGTCCCTTGCTCACTTTGCCACTGGATTCAAGCAAGCCGGGCTGAAGACGGCTGGAATGCCAAAAACCGGTCCTCGGAAGCTTGTTTCCGGTCCAGGGAAGACATGGCTTGGCAGTTCGGGCTGGACTGTTCACATGAGGCACAGGGTCAGACTGACTTGCATATAGCCATGTCTGAACTGGGGTGGCAGAGTGGGCTAAAGAACGGTGATGGATTAAACCCAGATCTTTTGACTGGGTGTGAGTGTTTGATTGATTCAGATGCTCCATCCATCACCACCCCCTTTTGTACCGCTTTTGGCTGCCATAAGTGTGGCAGGGTATGCTCAGACGTGAGTCCCTTGCTCACTTTGCCACTGGATTCAAGCAAGCCGGGCTTAAGACGGCTGGAATGCCAGAAACCGGTCCTCGGAAGCTTGTTTCCGGTCCAGGGAAGACATTGCTTGGCTGTTCGGGCTGGACTGTTCTCGTGAGGCACAGTTTCAGACTGATTTCCATATAGCCATGTCTGAACTGGGGTGGCAGAGTGGGCTAAAGAACGGTGATGGATTAAACCCGGATCTTTTGACTGGGTGTGAGTGTTTGATTGATTTAGATGCTCCATCCATCACCACCCCCTTTTGTACCTTGTAATACACACCAGCGGCCATATCTTAATAGGCCTCTGTAGATGCACATGAGAGGGTGCAGGCAGTGGAAGATGGTTGGTGCAGACAGAAAATTAGATAATGGAGGCAGAGACTAAACTGGTACAATCAGAGGATAGATGGTGCAGGGCTGCAGGCAGAGGGACAGATGGTGCAGTCAGTGAAAAGATGGTGCAGAGAGAGGGTAAAAAATGGTTCAAGCAGAGACACAGATAGTGCAAGCAGACACAGACATGGTGCGAGACTACAGGCAGAGAAGGGAAAGATTTAACATGGTAGCACTGAGTAATACACACCAGCAGCCATATCTTAATAGGCCTCTGCAGATGCACATGAGAGGGTGCAGGCAGTAGAAGAGGGTTGGTGCAGACAGAAAATGAGATAATGCAGGCAGAGACTAAAGTGGTACAATCAGAGGATAGATGGTGCAGGGTTGCGGGCAGAGGGACAGATTATTGCAGTCAGTGAAAAGATGGTGCAGAGAGAGGGTGAAATGGTTCAAGCGGAGACACAGATAGGGCAAGCAGACACAGACATGGTGCGAGACTACAGGCAGAGAAGGGAAAGATTTAACATGGTAGCGCTGTGTAATACACACCAATACAAAAGGGGATGATGGACGGAGCATTTGAGCAAATCAAACACTCACCTCCAGTCAACTGATCTGGGTTTAATCCATCACCATTCTTTAGCTCACTCAGCCACCCCAGTTCAGACGTGGCCATATGCAAATCAGTCTGACCCTGTGCCCCATGGGAACAGTCCAGCCCGAACTGCCAAGCCATGTCTTCCCTGGACCGGAAACAAGCATCCTGGGACCGGTTTCGGATTCATAATCCTCATCAGCCAGGCTATCTTGAATCCAGTGGCCAAGTGAGCAAGGGACTCACGTCTGAGCAGCTTGTTTCCGGTCCAGGGAAGACATGGCTTGGCAGTTCGGGCTGGACTGTTCCCATGAGGCACAGGGTCAGACTGATTTGCTTAAAGCCATGTCTGAACTGGGGTGGCAGAGTGGGCTAAAGAATGGTGATGGATTAAACCCATATCTTTTGACTGGGTGTGAGTGTTTGATTCAATCAAGAAATTTATATAGCGCGCTACTCACCCGGAGGGTCTCAAGGCGCCTGGGGGAGGGGGGTTTGCTACTACTCGAACAGCCAGGTCTTGAGTTGCTTCCTGAAGGAGAGGTGGTCTTGGGTCTGGCGGAGGTGGATGGGAAGGGAGTTCCATGTCTTGGCTGCCATGTAGGAGAAGGATCTTCCTCCCATGGTGGCTCTTCGGATGCGTGGAACGGCGGCGAGGGCGTGGCTGGTCGATCGAAGCTGGCGGGTGGGGGTGTAGAAGGTCAGGCAGTTGTTGAGGTACCTGGAGCCCAGGTCGTGGAGAGCCTTGTGTGCGTGGGTTAGGAGTCGGAACGTGATTCTATTGTTGACGGGAAGCCAGTGCAGGTCTCTCAGGTGTCCGGAGATGTGGCTGTGACGGGGGATGTCCAGGATGAGTCCTGCAGAGGCGTTCTGGATGCATTGGAGTCTTTTCTGTAGTTTGGCTGTGGTTCCGGTGTAGAGGGTGTTTCTGTAGTCCAGTCGGCTGGTGACGAGTGCCTGGGTGACCGTCTTCCTGGTATCGGTGGGGATCCATCGGAAGATCTTACGGAGCATGCGTAGGATGTTGAAGCATGAAGATGAGATGGCATTGACTTGTTTGGTCATGGAGAGGGAGGAGTCCTGGATGAAGCCCAGGTTGCGTGCATGGTCCGTTGGTTTGGGTGCGCTGCCCAGGGCATGGGGTCACCAGGAGTCGTCCCAGGCGGGGGGAGATGGTCCCAGGATGAGGACTTCCATCTTGTCTGAGTTGAGTTTCAGGCGACTGTTCATCATCCACTCGGCAACGTCTTTCATCCCTTCGTGTAGGTTGGTTCTGGCGGTGGCTGGGTCGTTGGTGAGGGAGAGGATCAGCTGAGTGTCGCCGGCATAGGAGATGATGTTGAGGTTGTGTTGGCATGCGATGGCCGTGAGGGGGCTCATGTAGATGTTGAAGAGGGTGGGACTGAGCGAAGATCGTTGTGGTACGCCGCAGATGACTTCGGTGGCCTCGGATCTGAACGGGGGGAGGTGGACTCTCTGGGTTCTTCCGACGATTGATTGATTCAGATGCTCCATCCATCACCACCCCCTTTTGTACCGCTTTTGGCCGCCATAAGTGTGGCAGGGTATGCTCAGACGTGAGTCCCTTGCTCACTTTGCCACTGGATTCAAGCAAGCCGGGCTGAAGACGGCTGAAATGCCAGAAACCGGTCCTCGGAAGCTTGTTTCCGGTCCAGGGAAGCCATGGCTTGGCAGTTCGAGCTGGACTGTTCCCATGAGGCACAGGGTCAGACTGATTTGCATATAGCCATGTCTGAACTGGGGTGGCAGAGTGGGCTAAAGAACGGTGATGTATTAAACCCAGATCTTTTGACTGGGTGTGAGTGTTTGATTGATTCAGATGCTCCATCCATCACCACCTCCTTTTGTACCGCTTTTGGCCGCCATAAGTGTGGCAGGGTATGCTCAGACGTGAGTCCCTTGCTCACTTTGCCAATGGATTCTAGCAAGCCGGGCTGAAGACGGATGGAATGCCAGAAACCGGTCCTCGGAAGCTTGTTTCCGGTCCAGGGAAGACATGGCTTGGCAGTTCGGGCTGGACTGTTCCCATGAGGCACAGGGTCAGACTGATTTGCATATAGCCATGTCTGAACTGGGGTAGCAGAGTAGGCTAAAGAACGGTGATGGATTAAACCCAGATCTTTTGACTGGGTTTGAGTGTTTGATTGATTCAGATGCTCCATCCATCACCAAACACCTTTTGTACCGCTTTTGGCCGCCATAAGTGTGGCAGGGTATGCTCAGACGTGAGTCCCTTGCTCACTTTGCCACTGGATTCAAGCAAGCCGGGCTGAAGACGGCTGGAATGCCAGAAACCGGTCCTCTGAAGCTTGTTTCTGGTCCAGGGAAGACATGGCTTGGCAGATCAGGCTGGACTGTTCCCATGAGGCACAGGGTCAGACTGATTTGCATATAGCCATGTCTGAACTGGGGTGGCAGAGTGGGCTAAAGAACGGAGATGGATTAAACCCAGAGCTTTTGACTGGGTGTGAGTGTTTGATTGATTCAGATGCTCCATCCATCACCACCCCCTTTTGTACCGCTTTTGGCCGCCATGAGTGTGGCAGGGTATGCTCAGACATGAGTCCCTTGCTCACTTTGCCACTGGATTCAAGCAAGCCGGGCTGAAGACGGATGGAATGCCAGAAACCGGTCCTCGGAAGCTTGTTTCCGGTCCAGGGAAGACATGGCTTGGCAGTTCGGGCTGGACTGTTCCCATGAGGCACAGGGTCAGACTGATTTGCATATAGCCATGTCTGAACTGGGGTAGCAGAGTAGGCTAAAGAACTGTGATGGATTAAACCCAGAGCTTTTGACTGGGTGTGAGTGTTTGATTGATTCAGATGCTCCATCCATCACCACCCCCTTTTGTACCGCTTTTGGCCGCCATGAGTGTGGCAGGGTATGCTCAGACATGAGTCCCTTGCTCACTTTGCCACTGGATTCAAGCAAGCCGGGCTGAAGACGGATGGAATGCCAGAAACCGGTCCTCGGAAGCTTGTTTCCGGTCCAGGGAAGACATGGCTTGGCAGTTCGGGCTGGACTGTTCCCATGAGGCACAGGGTCAGATTTATTTGCATATAGCCATGTCTGAACTGGGGTGGCAGAGTGGGCTAAAGAACGGTGATGGATTAAACCCAGATCTTTTGACTGGGTGTGAGTGTTTGATTGATTCAGATGCTCCATCCATCACCACCCCCTTTTGTACCGCTTTTGTCCACCATGAGTGTGGCAGAGTATGCTCAGACGTGAGTCCCTTGCTCAACATCATCTCCTACGCCGACGACACCCAGCTGATCCTCTCCGTTACCAACGACCCCACCACCGCCAGAGCCAACCTTCACGAAGGGATGAAAGAGGTAGCCGAATGGATGAAGAACAGCCGCCTGAAACTAAACTCAGATAAGACGGAAGTCCTCATCCTGGGATCCTCACCCGCCGCTTGGGACGACTCCTGGTGGCCCCCCGCCCTAGGCAGTGCACCCAAACCAACAGACCACGCACGCAACCTGGGCTTCATCCTGGACTCCTCCCTCTCCATGACCAGACAAGTCAACGCCGTCTCCTCGTCGTGCTTCAACATCCTGCGCATGCTACGTATGATCTTCCGGTGGATCCCCACCGAGACCAGGAAGACAGTCACCCAGGCCCTCGTCACCAGCCGTCTGGACTACGGCAACACCCTCTACGCCGGAACCACCGCCAAACTCCAGAAGAGACTCCAGCGGATCCAGAACGCCTCAGCACGACTCATCCTGGACATCCCCCATCGCAGCCACATCTCCGTACACCTGAGAGATCTGCATTGGCTCCCGGTCAACAAGAGAATCACCTTCCGTCTCCTCACCCACGCACACAAAGCCCTACACAGCCAAGGCCCAGGATACCTCAACAGCCGCCTCAACTTCTACGCTACCAAACGCCAGCTTCCATCGACCAGCCACGCCCTCGCCGTTTCCCCCGCATCCGTAGAGCCACCACAGGGGGACGGTCCTTCTCCTACCTCACCGCCAAGACATGGAACTCCCTCCCCACCCACCTCCGCCTAACCCAGGACCACCTCACGTTCAGGAAGCGACTCAAGACCTGGTTGTTCGAGCAGTAGCAGATCCCCCCCCCCAGCGCCTTGAGACCCTCTGGGTAAGTAGTGCGCTATATAAATGCAATGATTGATTGATTGATTGACTTTGCCACTGGATTCAAGCAAGCTGGGCTGATGACGGCTGGAATGCCAGAAACCGGTACTCGGAAGCTTGTTTCCGGTCCAGGGAAGACATGGCTTGGCAGTTCGGGCTGGACTGTTCCCATGAGGCACAGGTTCAGACTGATTTGCATATAGCCATGTCTGAACTGGGGTAGCAGAGTGGGCTAAAGAAAGGTGATGGATTAAACCCAGATCTTTTGACTGGGTGTGAGTGTTTGATTGATTCAGATGCTCCATCCATCACCACCCCCTTTTGTACCACTTTTGGCCGCCATAAGTGTGGCAGGGTATGCTCAGAAGTGAGTCTCTTGCTCACTTTGCCACTGGATTCAAGCAAGCCGGGCTGAAGACGGCTGGAATGCCAGAAACCGGTCCTCGGAAGCTTGTTTCCGGTCCAGGGAAGACATGGCTTGGCAGTTCGGGCTGGACTGTTCCCATGAGGCACAGGGTCAGACTGATTTGCATATAGCCATGTCTGAACTGAAGTGGCAGAGTGGGCTAAAGAACGGTGATGGATAAAACCCAGATCGTTTTACTCGGTGTGAGTGTTTGATTGATTCAGATGCTCCATCCATCACCACCCCCTTTTGTACCACTTTTGGCCGCCATAAGTGTGGCAGGGTATTCTCAGACGTGAGTACCTTGCTCACTTTGCCACTGGATTCAAGCAAGCCGGGCTGAAGATGGCTGGAATGCCAGAAACCGGTCCTCGGAAGCTTGTTTCCGGTCCAGGGAAGACATGGTTTGGCAGTTCGGGCTGGACTGTTCCCATGAGGCACAGGGTCAGACTGATTTGCATATAGCCATGTCTGAACTGGGGTGGCAGAGTGGGCTAAAGAAGGGTGATGGATTAAACCCAGATATTTTGACTGGGTTTGAGTGTTTAATTGATTCAGATGCTCCATCCATCACCACCCCCTTTTGTACCGTGTAATACACACCAGCAGCCATATCTTAATAGGCCTCTGTAGATGCACATGAGAGGGTACAGGCAGTTGTAGATGGTTGGTGCATACAGAAAATGAGATAATGGAGGCAGAGACTAAACTGTTACAATCAGAGGATAGATGGTGCAGGGCTGCAGGCAGGGGGACAGATGGTGAAGTCAGTGAAAAGATGGTGCAGAGACAGGGTAAAAATGGTTCAAGCAGAGACACAGATAGTGAAAGCAGACACAGACATGGTGCGAGACTGCAGGCAGAGAAGGGAAAGATTTAACATGGTAGCACTGTGTAATACACACCAGCAGCCATATCTTAATAGGCCTCTGCAGATGCACATGAGGGGGTGCAGGCAGTGGGAGAGGGTTGGTGCAGACAGAAAATGAGATAATGCAGGCAGAGACTAAAGTGGTACAATCAGAGGATAGATGGTGCAGGGTTGCAGGCAGAGGGACAGATTATTGCAGTCAGTGAAAAAATGGTACAGAGAGAGGGTGAAATGGTTCAAGCAGAGACACAGATAGGGCAAGCAGACACAGACATGGTGCAAGACTACAGGCAGAGAAGGGAAAGATTTAACATGGTAGCGCTGTGTAATACACACCAGCAGCCATATCTTAATAGGCCTCTGCAGATGCACATGAGAGGGTGCAGGTAGTAGGAGAGGGTTGGTGCAGATAGAAAATGAGATAATGCAGGCAGAGACTAAACTGGTACAATCAGAGGATAGATGGTGCAGGGATGCAGGCAGAGGGACAGATGGTGCACTCAGTGAAAAGATGGTGCAGAGAGAGGGTGAAATGGTTTAAGCAGAGACAAGGATAGTGCAAGCAGACACAGACATGGTGCGAGACTACAGGCAGAGAAGGGAAAGATTTAACATGGTAGTGCTGTGTAATACACACCAGCAGCCATATCAAGTCAAGTCAAGTCATACTTTATTCGAATAATTAAAATCATAAAAGCAGTTCCATCACATTTTAAAAGACAATTCATGTATTAAAAACAGTATAAAAAACAATTTAATTTCATAATTGTACATAGTATATAAACAAATCATCCCCACAAACAAGGACTACGCTAAAATCACACCTCAGGGACATTCAACAACAGTTTTTTTTTGGTCTTAATGCGCATAGCAGGGACCAAAAAACTTGCGACCCCAAAGATTACCCTGGTACTATTCAGCAGTTGTAAATAGAGGAGTGCAGGCCGTACTTGTGTAAAGCCCGCTACTCTCAGGATAGGGACCAAAAACTGTTTTCTACTGTCTTCAAAATGGCCACAGAACATAATAAAGTGCATGAGTGACTGTTCCGAAAAGTTATCACAGCTGCAGTGGATGGTCAGATCTGATTTCCCCCATACAGGATAGTGCCCCAAGGAGTACTGAATGATGTTAAATCTGAATCTTACTAGGAGATGGCGATGGAACGGTCGAGTGACAATTTTCAAGTAGGGTTCTAGTGAAGGAGTGGTCAGAAGTAAATAATTGGCTCTGACACCCGGTTTTAGAACCTCCAGTGCCTCCCGTTCCTGCTCAGCTAGACCCAGAAAGTTATCCTTAATCCATTTTACATCGCCCTTCTGTAGCAAGTTGGGGAAAGAGTATAGGTCAGGCCTGCCCAGTTTACTCAAAATGTCCTTGATATATGACAACCAAGAAATTTTGTTTACTTTGTTCAGTGCCATGCAGTCTTTAAGAATAGTGTGGTTCAAAGTAATTTCGGTATTGAGCCAGGTTTTAGCCCAGCAGATCAGTGGCACCAGTTGTAACTGGTCAGTAATGTAGCCAAGACCCAGCTCTGAGTGCACTGAAAGTACAGGGGTCGATTGGGGGACCACTAGCAGGGATCTAACCGCCATATTCATGAAAATCGGCATTTGCGATTCTGAATTAGCGAAAAAAAGCGAATCGCTATTCAGAAATCGCAAATCCGAATTCATGAATAATTGCGATAAAAAAAGCGATTCGCACGCGATCGCAAAATCCGTTAGCGATGACCGATAATCTCAGAATAATCGCTATGTCCGGCTACCCGCGCCTGGACTGCGAGCTCGCAAATAGCGATATCGCTATTTGCGATATCGCTATTTGCGAGATCGCAAACTCGCGAGATCGGGAAAACGGGAAGTCGCATTTCGAGCCCAGTGATGACATCACAACCAGGAAGCTGCCGGTTCCCACCACCATTTTCCACATTGAGGCAGAGAGAGAGGGAGCATATTGGAGAGCTGCAGCTAATCTTGGAAATTACACTGATCCACACCCCTACACCATGGCTGAGGAACCTGCACCTGGCACCAGCAGCTCGTCTGGGCGCAAGAGAAAACTGAAATTCTCTGAGCAGGAGCTGGAACACCTAATTGAGGGGGTTGTGGCCAACCATGACCGACTGTTTGGCGCTAATTCACGGAGGGTCCCTGAACAGGAGAAGCGGCGCATTTGGCAGGGGATAGCCTCAGCAGTGAACTCCGTGGGAGTGGCGGCCAGGTCCCTGGAGGAATTAAAAAAGCGGTGGTACGACCCCCGAGGCCGTGCCAAGGAGAAGGTGGCGGCGCGCCTTGGGGAGTCCTCGGGCACAGGAGGAGGAGGACCAACTGTACCACCCAACACCTCCCTGGAGGACCAGGTCGAGAACACCCTGGAGAAGGAGGCCTGTGTGGGTTTTACGACACTGGACTCATCCCGCACCACCCAAGACACCCAAGGTAAGTGGCATGCGACTGCGACCCTGCCCCCTATGGATGTCCATGACCAAATAGGCTCCCCCAATGTCCCATAGGCATGCCATAGTTGCACATCAAGGAATGTCCTGAAGCATTGTGGGAGATGTAGTCTGGCCACAATGTTGTAGTACCACAATGCAGCCAGACAGGTCCCACAGCACACAACGCCACTGCCATTCAGGGAATGTCACCCAGCATGCATGTAGCAACTGCACGTCTGCCAGATACATGCAACTAATGATCCACCACTTACCCCCACAGGTGGCGATACCAGCGACAGCGATAGGCTGGAGATCGATGAGGGCGTCCCGGAGGTGGAGGTGCCAACACCAACCCAGGCACCAGCCCCTGCCGCTGCATCTACACCAGCAGCAAATACCACCTGCAGCGTCCCCCCTGCAACTGGTGCAGCACCCACATCCGCTGGCATGTCAGCCCCCATTGTGCCTCCTGCCACCGCTGCTCCTCCCAGAGCCGCAGCCAGGGCAGTCACTCCTGTGCCCCCTGCATCTACGACAACAGCCACACCAGCAGGCACACCCCCTGCGTCTGGCGCACCTGCAACACCGGCGGTCATACCCCCAGCAGCTGTCGCCTCTACATCCGGGGCTGCGCCACTGTCCACACAGCGGCCAGCCTCACACTCAGGCCAGCAGGGCAGGCGTGGCAGGTCACGCCAGCGCTCCACAGCAGCTAGCAGGCGGGCCAATGCTCATGGACTGGCGCGGCTCAGCGTCGAGAGACGCATGCTCCGCATTCACCAGCGCCAGGCTCAGCAGCAGGGAGCTATACAGCTCCAACTGCACATGATCGGGCGCAATGTGGGCTCTGTTGCAGGCCACATGGAAGGCATGAGGGCAGACCTGGCAGGTGTGGGAGTTGGAATGGCCCGCATTGCTGCAGCCGTGGAGGCTAACACCCGTGCCATGTTTAGAGTGCGCAGTGGGCAACGCCGGCGCCACCGCCAACTATTGACCCGGCTTGCCATTTACAGCAGGACAAGTTACGTGTCAGCGAATGCGACATCTCTGTTGGCGCGGCGCTCTCTGACCCAGCAGCACGCCATCATACAGTGCAGCGAGGACATGACAAGGGTGCTGGAGACCCTCACCACGGCCGTCATCGCTCTTCACCCTCCAGCTATTCCATCTGTTGTGGGGGGTGATGATGCGAGTGAGGAGGCGTCCAGCGTCAGCTCACAATCTGCCTCACAGGCCCCACCACCCACCCGCAGCACCAGGACCCCCCCATTGCCTGAAGCCCCGGAGGAGGATGCCCCTCAGAGGCGCTATGGCGGAACGCGCACTAGGCGCTCCTAGAGAACTGCAGTTATTCAAGGGCACAGGCTGAGGTTAAGCCTGCCATGCAGTGATGCACAGCAGTATGGCGTAATACTGTTTGTTGGACTTATTTGGACAGAAACCTGATATTTATTTTTGTGAATTTAACAAATACATTTATTTTGCTACACACATTAGCGTTGTGTCATCATTACATTTTGCATGCATTGTTGATTTGTGGGGTGATGGAAGTGGTTGTACTAGAAACTGTTCACTGTGATGTGGTTGCGACGTCTGTGCCCTTCTGCTGGGTTCTCCCCATGTGCATGGCGCGCATGTGCAGGTGGCCGGTTGTCCCCCTCAGATTCACTGCCAGAGATGTCAACAGGTATCCGGCGCTTGGTTGCAATGTTATGTAGTATTGCGCAGACAGCCACAATGCGGCAGCACTTTTCAGGACTGTAATACATGGCCCCACCTGTCTTGTGCAGTATGCGGAACCTGCTCTTGAGCAGGCCAAATGTCCTTTCTATACAATTCCTTGTCCGTATGTGTGCAATGTTGTAGCGCCGTTGCTGGGGTGTAGCAGGGTTGAGGTATGGGGTCAGGAGGTATTCACGGAGGGCGTAGCCACTGTCACCTGAATGAGAGGAGCAGATGGTGATTGCCTGTGCTGCGCTGTTACATGTTTGCAATGTGACATTTCAATCAAAGTGTACTTACCAAGTAGGTGTCCTTCCCCAAACTCTCCCCTGACCAGTCGTGTGTGGAGTCCGCTGTGCCGGAAAATGAAGGAGTCATGGGTACTCCCTGGGTACTGTGCGACAATGTCAGTGATGTATGTCTTGGCATTGCAGACCATCTGGATGTTGAGGGAGTGGTAGGACTTTCTATTGCGGAACATATACTCCATGCCAGCTGGTGGGCAGATGGCGACGTGGGTACAGTCTATACATCCGAGCACATGTGGAAAATGGGCTACATTGTAGAATTGTAGCTTGGTCATGTCCAATTCCTGTTGGCTGGCGGGGAATTTGATGTGACGGTGTAGCTGGGTGAGCATGGCGTCAACAAAAGTATGGAGGCAGCGTGACATGGTGGGCTGGGATATCCCCCCAGCAGCTGCTACTATCCCCTGGAAACTTCCGGAGGCCAGGAGGTGCAGGCTACACAATACCTGCACATGTGTAGGCACGGCATTGGTACGGCTTGTTGGGTGCTGCATCAGGGGGTCAAGGTCCTGTATTAGCAGCATTATCATTTCCCCATTCAGCCTGTATTTAGCATATATCTGCTCTCTGGTTTGGCCCAGCAAGGTGACCCGCTGGCGGAATATCCTGTCCTGGATCCTGCGTCTCCTCCGTGCTAATCGCTCTAGCCTGCGACGCCTCACCACCATGTACAGTCCTGGCATTGTGGGAGTCCTAATGCTGCTGCTGATGATGGTCCTTATGTGTGATTGGTCAGGCCAGTACCTGTTGGTGATAGGACAACGGTTTTTTGAAAGTTTTTTTCCCATGGCTTTCATGGTTACCACCTGCTTTGAGTTGTCCTTATTTTGCGCGGTGCAAATAGCGATTTTTGGGTTTTTCGCTAATAGCGATTTTTCTTGAATACCGATTGCGATTGTATTGCGATTTCGCAATTATTTTCGCAGGATCCGTGGTGTGTCGCTATTTCCGAATCGCTAATGCTCACCTGCCGGGATTCTGCGAATTTATTAGCGATTTCGCAAATATGTGTTTGCGAATTCGCTATTTTGTTGTTGAATGCCGATTACGGAAATTGCGCCCGCATTTGCATTTTTGCAGCGATTGCGGGCGCAATTTCGCTTCATGAATCCGGCTGTAAGGAACTTGTTCTCGGCTATCTGGAGTTTACCTTGAGGTAAGAATCCCCACAAGGAAGCGCCGTACATTGCTATTGAAAGGCATTTAGACTTGTATACTGTCAACAGAGCCTCTATAGGGCGCGAACACTAGCATTTTGCAACACTGAATAATGCTGAAGTTGATCTGGTGACAGCAATGCCTTTCGCATTTAGTGGGAAGGTGCAAACCAACCAAGGTGGTTTGATGAGATTTGTTCAAAAGCCCACAAAGAACTAATGCATGCACTAAAACAAACACCCAGAAACCGGGAGCTCGTGGCTTTACTAAGAACAAAATTACAAACGTGCCATGGCCAACCGAAAAAGGTCCATTAAAAGTGAGGCCAGGGAAAATCTCGTCTCAATAGACGTTCTTAGAGACAGCTCCAAATTTTGGGCAGTGATTAATCATCCCTACTTCTCAGGTATAGACAACTCGGTCTTGGATTATGTGATCCCTGATGAGAAATGGGTGGTCCATTTTAGTAATATATACAACAGTGAGGAGGAGAACACATTAGAGATGGGTCTTGTACAAATGCACTCAGTTCCCCCTTTGTTTTTTAATGAGACCGAGGTTCAAAGGGCCATAGAAGAGATGACGAAAAACAAGGCACTGGGCCCAGATGGTGTACCTGCAGATCTTTACAGGACCCCTATAGAGTTCTGGACAAAGATTCTCACAAACGTCTTTAATTCCACAGTTACATCTGAGTTCCCTTTGTCATGGACCACCTCTACAATAATACCCATATTTAAAAAAGGTTCGAGACATGACCCCGCCTGCTACAGGCCGATCTCGCTGATTGACTCTGCCATTAAGATCTTGGGCAGAGTCATCCTGCAGAGACTTGGAGAACATCTGAAGGAGAGGGGGGTCCTCTCAGAACTACAATACGGGTTCAGGGTGAAAAGAGGCTCTCTTGATCAATGCCTTAACCTCCACATGATAATTAGTAAATATACCCAGGCCAAGGAGGGCCTGCTATATATGGCCTTTAAGGACCTGTCATCGGCCTTCGATCTGGTCAATCGTGCTAAGCTGTGGGCCATCCATTCTAGCATAGGGATAGACCCCTCCCTGGTGAACTTCTTAGCGGTCTTGCACCAAGACCTACGAACCTCTATTAGAACAAATAAGGAGGGTGGAACAACCAGGTTTTTTAGATCCAAACGAGGTGTTAGGCAGGGTTGCATCTTGGCGCCCCTCCTATTCACTTTATATATAAACTCACTTGAAAAATCTTTGGAGGGCGCCACACCAGACATTCCACGTGTAGGGGACTCTGCAGTTCCAGTACTCCTTTACGCGGATGACGCGGTGCTATTGACCCGCACAGGGGTAGGACTGCAGAGACTCCTGGATGATTTTGGGGAATTCATGTTTTCCTTAGACCTACAGGTAAATAATAAAAAAAATCGCATGTGATGGTGGCGAGGAAACGGCCAAAAGCTGCCAAGATAAAAAGGTTTTCTTGCAATGGAGAGGGGGTCTCCAGGGTCCCGGTCTTCACTTACTTGGGCGTCATTTTCGATGAAAGTGGTACTTCAGGTCATGGCTAACTTGTGTGCAGATGCTGACAAAGGAGTTAATAGTCTCCTTACCATCTGCCATGCTATCTAAACATACCGCCATGTCCACTTGTACCTTAGTCACAAGATCCTGCATAAAAGTACCTGGGACCACCTTTGCCCAGTTTAGTTTCCTACCCTGGTCCTTGGGGATAAGATTCTCGGTGCGGCCTACCAGTCGCTCCTTCTGTCTAGCTATTTCCCCCCCAAGAATCAAAGACAAGACCAGGGGGTTATGGTCCCTAAATACTGAGACTACAACTTCATAGGAGGAGACCACGTTAACTATAACAGCTGAAACAAAAATTAAGTCAATTACTGTGTTGGCCTCTCTACCTGTGAATGTCGGGGCCCTGTCCTCCCCACCGGCCCCATCTAACTCAAATAAATTCATATTAGCAAGTAAGTCTTCCAGCACTTCCCCCTGTGGGGAATGTTCAAAGTGGGTGGAAATAGATCCAGGGGGGCCTGTTTGATGATTTGCCAGGCAATCCCATCCGCATGGGTGTATATTGAAGTCTCCCATTAAAATGACTTTGAATAAAGCTTTATGTGTTGACTTGTATTCGTCTAAGAAGGATGCCAGGGAGCTTAAATGTAAGTTCTGCGTGTCCTTCTCAGGGGCATTATAAAAATTCACTATTAAAATTGTTATATGCTTGGGGCAAGCCCACTCTATACACAAGATGTTAACTGAGGTTGTCTCCAGCTTTCTGAAGGATCCGGACAGTTAAAGTGAAGTAAGTGTGTACAAGCCTCCTTTAGGTCTCCCTCCGAGTCCGGGGATCGCCTTTTCAGAAAAACTACAATACCCATCTAGACAGTAATTATTGTTAATATCCCATGTCTCCTGGAGGGCGATAATGTCGTGCTGTGACACGAAATGTAACCATCTATCATCAGCAGCTTTCTTTCTCAATCCCGCCACATTCCAGTTAACTAACTTGTTGATGTGATGACATGTGGTCTATCTATTCTGCTCAGTGTCGGCCATATTCATAGATAATTGTCAGTCGTTGGTATCCAGACTAGAAAGGGGAGAGAACGTGTTAGTCAGAGTTGGTCCTGAATGATATCCTAGACTATGTTGACCTGCTACACTCTGGGGGGCTGTGGCCATTTCTACTGCCCTCAAGCTAGCCTGGTATGTTTGATATGAGTTATACTTCAGATCATGGATTTCACAGGGGGGCATTGAGACAGTGGTGCTTTCAGTGAGCGCGGTTTAGACTGTGAGTGGGGAGGTGGGGGGTAAAAATAACCCAGAGGAAGTGGCCTAATGCCGAGACCGTCAAGCTCTGAGCCGTCCCACAATAAAGTATCAACAATATTTGGCCTAGTAAAATTAACGACCACACAATCTCCCGGAATACACTTCTCTCTCTTCCCCACCCACTCAACCCGTCTTGCCATCATAATGTTAGAGGCGACGTCAACACTCCCACTACTAAACTGTGAACACCACCTTCTTGTCCTATTCAGAAGACCAAACTCTGTTTCCACAGCACCATTTGTTAAACATGGAACCCCTGCTAAAATTACCACGATGGGTGCAGCTTGTGGGGGAAGATTTAGTATGGGTAGATTTAAAGTACAAGGCCCAATGATGGAGCACTCATGATCCGAGGTCTTTACCGGCCTACCCTCAGGAGGTTTGGCCTGCTGTTTCCCCAAGTTTTTCACTACCCTTTTCCCTTGGGATATATGTCTCACAGGCTGTGTCTGCGAGATATCACACAGAGGAGGATCCATGGCTGCCTCCTGAGTGCTTATCGGCATTTGAGTCTCATGTTCAGCCCTGCTAGGATTACGATCAATGTGTTGCACTCTGAATTCCCTCAAGAAGTTATCAATGGTTTCACATTTCTTTATGATGTTTGCAACACAGGTGTTCAAAGTGTCCACTATATCCTTAGCAATATTCACAAGTACTGGCTCCAGACAGGATTCAATTAGGCCTTCCACCAAGTCCACCAAATTGTCAGGGAGACTAAGGGTAGGTGTTGTGTCCGCTCTCTCTGTGGGCTGCTTGTGAGGTTTCTTCCTATGATGAAATCTACTTTTTGAATTTACAGGTTCACACACCTCCAGTTGCACCGTGCTGCCTCTCTGTGGAGAATCTGAGGGAACCTGATCGGCAGGATGAGCCTGTGGGGGGTTGACTACTACAATGTCTGGTTCCAGTGGTATTAAGGGAGCTGAGTGCCGTAACAGTACAGCTTCAGAGTCAGAGTCAGCCAATGTAGCCGGGGGCAAATCGAGTCCCAGTTATTTATCTACGTTAGCAATTTGGTCATTTAGGGCCCCCACAGCGGATGTTAGGTAAGATATAATAGTATTAGAATTACGGGGCACTTTAGCCTTCTTACCTTCACCATCCTTAGATATCAATTTGCGCTTTCCCATCTGGAAGGCCAAAGGGGATGGCCCGACCTGGCCTCTGCTGGCCCCTGATGGCCACAGATGGCCCTGCCCTTGTCCCGGACTTCTCCTGGTCGCTCCCGCGCGTGACTCGCGGTGTTCCCTGCAGATAAGGCGCCTCCTGGCGCGTGTGCGTGGTCAGTCCTGCTGCGTCGAGCCCCGGGGCAGCTGGGGGATGTAGTTTCCCAGCTGCATGTGGCACCGGGTGAGTTGCGGCGTGACCTGCTGCTGAAGCCTTTCCCCTCACGGTTGGTGTTGAGAGGTAGGAGAGTTAGTGTGATGCTGTTTCCCTCACGGCTGGCAAGTGACTTAGCTGCATGCCTCCCGAGCGCTTCGGCACTCCCTGCAGATAAGGCGCCTCCTGGCGCATGTGCCTGGTCAGTCCTGCTGCTTTGAGCCCCGGGGCAGCTGGGGGATGTAGTTTCCAAGCTGCGTGTGGCAACGGGTGAGTTGCAGTGTGACCTGCTGCTGAAGCTGTTCCCCTCACGGCTGGTGTTGAGAGGTAGGAGAGTTAGTGTGACGCCGTTTCCCTCACGGCTGGCAAGTGACTTAGCTGCGTGCCCCCGAGCGCTTCGGTGCTCCCTGCGAGTAAGGCGCCTCCTGGCACGTGTCCGTGGTCAGTCCTGCTGCGTCGAGCCCCAGGGCAGCTGGGGGATGTAGTTTCCCAGCTGCGTGTGGCACCGGGTGAGTTGCGGCGTGACCTGCTGCTGAAGCTGTTCCCCTCATGGCTGGTGTTGAGAGGTAGGAGAGTTAGTGTGACGCCGTTTCCCTCACGGCTGGCAAGTGACTTAGCTGCGTGCCCCCGAGCACTTCGAAGCTCCCTGCAGATAAGGCACCTCCTGGCATGTGTGCGTGGTCAGTCCTGCTGCGTCAAGCCCCGGGGCAGCTGGGGGATGTAGTTTCCCAGCTGCGTGTGGCACCGGGTGAGTTGCGGCGTGACCTGCTGCTGAAGCCGTTCCCTTCACGGCTGGTGTTGAGAGGTAGGAGAGTTAGTGTGACGCCGTTTCCCTCACGGCTGGCAAGTGACTTAGCTGCGTGCCCCACGAGCGCTTCGGTGCTCCCTGCAGATAAGGCACCTCCTGGCACGTGTGCGTGGTCAGTCCTGCTGCGTCGAGCCCTGGGGCAGCTGGGGGATGTAGTTTCCCAGCTGCGTGTGGCACTGGGTGAGTTGCGGCGTGACCTGCTGCTGAAGCTGTTCCCCTCATGGCTGGTGTTGAGAGGTAGGAGAGTTAGTGTGATGCTGTTTCCCTCACAGCTAGCAAGTGACTTAGCTGCGTGCCCCCCGAGCGCTTCGGCGCTCCCTGCAGATAAGGCGCCTCCTGGCACATGTGCGTGGTCAGCCCTGCTTCGTCGAGCCCCAGGGCAGCTGGGGGATGTAGTTTCCCAGCTGTGTGTGGCACCGGGTGAGTTGCGGCGTGACCTGCTGCTGAAGCCGTTCCCCTCACGGCTGGTGTTGAGAGGTAGGAGAGTTAGTGTGACGCCGTTTCCCTCACGGCTGGCAAGTGACTTAGCTGCGTGCCCCCAAGCGCTTTGGTGCTCCCTGCAGATAAGGCGCCTCCTGGCACGTGTGCGTGGTGAGTCCTGCTGCTTTTAGCCCCGGGGCAGCTGGGGGATGTAGTTTCCCAGCTGTGTGTTGCACCGGGTGAGTTGCGGCGCAACCTGCTGCTGAAGCTGTTCCTCCCACGGCTGGTGTTGAGAGGTAGGAGAGTTAGTGTGACACTGTTTCCCTCACGGCTGGCAAGTGACTTAGCTGCGTGCCCCCCGAGCGCTTCGGCGCTCCCTGCAGATAAGGCGCCTCCTGGCACGTGTGCGTGGTCAGTCCTGCTGCGTCGAGCCCCGGGGCAGCTGGGGGATGTAGTTTCCCAGCTGCGTGTGGCACCGGGTGAGTTGCAGCGTGACCTGCTGCTGAAGCTGTTCCCCTCATGGCTGGTGTTGAGAGGTAGGAGAGTTAGTGTGACGCTGTTTCCCTCACGGCTGGCAAGTGACTTAGCTGCGTGCCCCTGAGCGCTTCGGTGCTCCCTGCAGATAAGGCGCCTCCTGGCACGTGTGTGTGGTCAGTCCTGCTGCGTTGAGCCCCGGGGCAGCTGGGGGATGTAGTTTCCCAGCTGCGTGTGGCACCGGGTGAGTTGCAGCGTGACCTGCTGCTGAAGCTGTTCCCCTCATGGCTGGTGTTGAGAGGTAGGAGAGTTAGTGTGACTCCGTTTCCCTCACGGCTGACAAGTGACTTAGCTGTGTGCCCCCGAGCGCTTCGGCTCTCCCTGCAGATAAGGCGCCTCCTGGCACGTGTGTGTGGTCAGCCCTGCTGCGTCGAGCCCCGGGGCAGCTGGGGGATGTAGTTTCCCAGCTGTGTGTGGCACTGGGTGAGTTGCAGCGTGACCTGCTGCTGAAGCCGTTCCCCTCATGGCTGGTGTTGAGAGGTAGGAGAGTTAGTTTGACGCTGTTTCCCTCACGGCTGGCAAGTGACTTAGCTGCGGCCCCCAAGCGCTTCGGTGCTCCCTGCAGATAAGGCGCCTCCTGGCACGTGTGCGTGGTCAGTCCTGCTGCTTTGAGCCCCGGGGCAGCTGGGGGATGTAGTTTCCCAGCTGTGTGTGGCACCGGGTGAGTGCGGTGTGACCTGCTGCTGAAGCTGTTCCCCCATGGCTGGTGTTGAGAGGTAGGAGAGTTAGTGTGACGCCGTTTCCCTCACGGCTGGCAAGTGACTTAGCTGCATGCCCCCCGAGCGCTTCGGCGCTCCCTTCAGATAAGGTGCCTCCTGGCATGTCTTCGTGGTCAGTCCTTCTGGGTCGAGCCCCAGGGCAGCTGGGGGATGTAGTTTCCCAGCTGCGTGTGGCACCGGGTGAGTTGCGGTGTGACCTGCTGCTGAAGCGGTTCCCCTCACGGCTGGTGTTGAGAGGTAGGAGAGTTAGTGTGATGCTGTTTCCCTCACGGCTGGCAAGTGACTTAGCTGCGTGCCCCCCGAGCGCTTCGCCGCTCCCTGCAGATAAGGCGCCTCCTGGCGCGTGTGCGTGGTCAGTCCTGCTGCGTCGAGCCCTGGGGCAGCTGGGGGATGTAGTTTCCCAGCTGCGTGTGGCACCGGGTGAGTTGTGGCGTGACCTGCTGCTGAAGCCGTTCCCCTCACGGCTGGTGTTGAGAGGTAGGAGAGTTAGTGTGACGCCGTTTCCCTCACGGCTGGCAAGTGACTTAGCTGCGTGCCCCCGAGCGCTTCGGCGCTTCCTGCAGGTAAGGTGCCTCCTGGCACGTGTGCGTGGTCAGTCCTGCTGCGTCGAGCCCCGGGGCAGCTGGGGGATATAGTTTCCCAGCTGCGTGTGGCACTGGGTGAGTTGCGACGTGATCTACTGCTGAAGCCGTTCCCCTCCCGGCTGGTGTTGAGAGGTAGGAGAGTTAGTCTTACACCATTTCCCTCACGGCTGGCAAGTGACTTAGCTGCGTGCCCCCGAGCACTTCGGCGCTCCCTGCAGATAAGGCGCCTCCTGGCACGTGTGCGTGGTCAGTCCTGCTGCGTCGAGCCCCGGGGCAGCTGGCGGATGTAGTTTCCCAGCTGCGTGTGGCACCGGGTGAGTTGCGGCGTGATCTGCTGCTGAAGCCGTTCCCCTCCCGGCTGGTGTTGAGAGGTAGGAGAGTTAGTGTTAACACCATTTCCCTCATGGCTGGCAAGTGACTTAGCTGCGTGCCCCCCGAGCGCTTCGGGGCTCCCTGCAGATAAGGCGCCTCCTGGCGCGTGTGCGTGGTCAGTCCTGCTGCGTCGAGCCCCGGGGCAGCTGGGGGATGTAGTTTCCCAGCTGCATGTTGCACCGGGTGAGTTGCGGCGTGATGTGCTGCTGAAGCCGTTCCCCTCACGGCTGGTGTTGAGAGGTAGGAGAGTTAGTGTGACGCCATGTCTCTCACGGCTGGCAAGTGACTTAGCTGCGTGCCCCTGAGCGTTTCGGCGCTCCCTGCAGATAAGGCGACTCCTGGCATGTGTGCGTGGTCAGTCCTGCTGCGTCGAGCCCCGGGGCAGCTGGGGGATGTAGTTTCCCAGCAGCGTGTGGCATCGGGTGAGTTGCGGCGTGATCTGCTGCTGAAGCCGTTACCCTCACGGCTGGTGTTCAGAGGTAGAAGAGTTAGTGTTACACTGTTTCCTCACGGCTGGCAAGTGACTTAGCTTCGTGCCCCCTGAGCACTTCGGCGCTCACTGCAGATAAGGCGCCTCCTGGCGCGTTTGCGTGGTCAGTCCTGCTGCGTCGAGCCCCGGGGCAGCTGGGGGATGTAGTTTCCCAGCTGGGTGTGGCACCGGGTGAGTTGCGGCGTGATCTGCTGCTGAAGCCGTTCCCCTCACGGCTGGTGTTTAGAGGTAGAAGAGTTAGTGTTACACTGTTTCCTCACGGCTGGCAAGTGACTTAGCTTCGTGCCCCCTGAGCACTTCGGCGCTCCCTGCAGATAAGGCGCCTCCTGGCGCGTTTGCGTGGTCAGTCCTGCTGCGTCGAGCCCCGGGGCAGCTGGGGGATGTAGTTTCCCAGCAGCGTGTGGCACCGGGTGAGTTGCGGCGTGACCTGCTGCTGAAGCCGTTCCCCTCACGGCTGGTGTTGAGAGGTAGGAGAGTTAGTATGATGCCGTTTCCCTCACGGCTGGAAAGTGACTTAACTGCGTACAGAGGGACAGATGGTGCAGTCAGAGAAACACTGGTGCAGAGAGAGGGTGAAATAGTTCAAGCAGAGCCACAGAGGTGATGTAGTTATAGAAAGTCCTATGCAGTATGTGTTTCAGGCCTCTTAATTTTCCAATTGTGTTTATACTGTGCAATTTAGATGCTTGGTGTGCTGTTGAAATGCAAAAGCAACTGTGTCTGTAGCATGTAGTAATCATTTCAGTGAATTTCATTTGTACATTCTCAGTCCCACCTTGACTCACTACACTGCTTTAAGTTCACTTCATTGTCCTAAACCCTGAAACTCCATTCACAGAAAAATATTCTTAACTCTTGCAACACAACTGAAGTGTTGTAAACCCTGAAAGAATATTCCCAGCAAGAGTCACTTTCATTGTAGTAATCATTTTACTGAATAGGAAGGGATAGTGGTATGTGTCTAAGATCACAGTGTGAGTCAGTTTTCATTTCAGAGGAATGTGGCAGAATAATTTGCGTAGGGAATACATGTACTTATGAAATTGATAAAGGTAGTTTTTTTATTATCTATTAGTGAAAATGATATAATTAAGTGTTTATATTTTTTGCAAGGTGCAGCAAAATTATCATATTGCTCAAATGGATCAGGATCAGGAGAACTTTTCTGCAAAATTTGACATCTCATATGAAGTAATAGAGGACTCAAATGGACCTTTTGGAGAGGATATTTATGAAGAAAATTCAGATTTCTTTGATGAAAGTTTGGATATTGAATTCTTAGAAGCGTTGGAAGATATTGAATTTCAAGATGAAAATTTTGAAATTGAAGACAATGGTAATGAAATACCGGAATGAAGTGATGTTGAAGGTTTTATTGGAGTATGACATGTTTAATGAATACATTTATACTTTATAATGAAATTATTCAAGCGAGTCTTGTAATAATTTGATTCGTTGATGTGTTTAAAAAATATGGGAATACATGTTCTGATGAAGTGAGTCAGGGTTTAGGATATGTAGTACTAGAAACTGCTATGCAGTACGTCTGTTAGGCCTCTTAATCTGCAAATAGTCTCCATGCTGTGCACTGAAGACGCGTAGCACTTGCTTGATACCATACACTGCGTACACACAACTGTATTGCTCTAAAGTCAGAAATATCAATCCCACCATGACTCCCTACATTGTCTAAACACCACTACACTGTTCTGAACCCTGAAACACCATTCTCAGCAAAATCCCTTAAAATGTTGAAACAGCACTGCACTGCCATAAAGTCAGAAACAGCACTCACTGCATGATTTCCTACTCTGTTCAGACACTAATGCTGTACCTTAAACTTATTTATGCAGTGAACCAGTGTTTATATCATATAGTTGTTCTAATTGCTATGTAGTATGTTAGTAGTGGTCTATAACATGTTTTTTTTTCTTCACAATAGATTGTTATTATCTACAGAAAGAAAAATCAACATGCCTACAAAGGATGCCAAAAGAAGAAAATATAAGCAGGCTTTCTTTTCCAAGAAAACACAATTACAAGATGTATCTAAACAACATTGTACAGAGAAAAAGAAGAATGCTCCTGGTAAGACAACAAAGGATTTTATAAGGAAATTAACCGTAGGAAAAAAAAATGTGGACAATGTGGGAAAGATAAAAAAATTATCTGTAAGAACAAAGAAAAAGGAGTTAAAAAAGAAAAATGTTGGAAAAGTGTTTGGCGATCAAGTTCTCTATAGTAATAGACGTAAAAATCAGTTTGTTGTAATTCGCAAGAGAATGTTTTATAACAGAGTTGTATTAAATTTATTGAAAAGTGGAAAAACTTCTAAATGGAAAACAGCTTTTTATAAGCAAAAAATAAAGAATAGAAAGTATTGTGGAACACACGTTTGAATTAAAAAAGAAATTGTTTATTTTAGTAATCAATAGACTTCGTACACTAGACAAGGCAATTAATCTTTTGAAAGAAAAAATTAAGTGGAAAAGACTTATTAATAGAACTCATTTTTGTAATGTTTTTTGTGGAGAATGGGAGCATAGTTCAAGTTCTGAGCCATTTTTTAATGAAGAGACTTACTTTCAGACTAATGATTTGTTGCATGCAGTTGACACCAGTGGTCAAGCATTTGAGGTAAAGGACCTTTGTCCGATTGAAAAAGAGAAAATTGTCCCAAAAATGCAAAAGAGGTGATAGCTGATGAAGTTTTAGGGAGATGTCCTAAGGCTCCAGTGTACACTTGGAATTGTAGTAGTATTTGTAGTGTACGACAGGATTCAATTGATTTTTTTCGCAATTTCTTATGTAAGTATACTAAGAAAAGTATTAAACAGAAGACTAAGATGTTGCAAGAAGTAGACCCCTGCCGAGTGAGAGAAAAAACAGGTTTGCAAGGTCATTCTCTGGCTTGTCTTTCTAAAAAAGTATGCCAGAGTGTTTTTCACCATTTTAGGATGTTAGCAGTGCATCATACTGAAGTGAGGAAATTAGTGAGAAGGATGTATTATGCAAAAAGTCCAGCACTTAAGCTAAAACAGATAATCAGTGCTCTTTTACATGGATCTGTATTAGATGTGAAGAACATTGCGAAGAAATTGAGGTTAGTTACTTTTGTGAAAAAGAGGACAGTGCAGAAACTGATACAGTAATAGAAGAAAATGTGTACCAAAAATTTTGACCAAGAAATTACAAGGTTTAAGGTCATTTCAGGAGAAAGGCCCAATTTTTCATGTAATTGTTGTAGAAGAATTCATTATAAAAATCAGACCAGGTTAGTTGATCTATATTTAAAAAGTGAAAAGGAGAATAATAATGAGTGGAAGGAATTTGCAACTTATTTGTTGGTAGAGAATTGTTTTGATTTGAGTTCTGATCAACGTATTTGTAAATATTGTTATAATAAATTAAATGAAAACAAAATGCCAGCTAGAGCTGTACATAATATTCTTGAGTTGGTAAATATTCCTTCTGAACTGATGGATTTAAATACTTATGAGTCTATTCTGATTCAATGTGTGCATCTATTTCAGGCTATTGTTCGTAAGACAGGGAAATTGCCTCTTTCTGATTTACAGAGTGGATTAAAGGGAAGAATTGTATATTTGCCTCTAGATTTAAAGAAAAATATTGAAAAAATTGGTGTTGAAAATGTGGAAGAGGAACCTCTAGTTATTCTAGTTAATGGCGTCCCTACGAAGAGTAAGAAAATCTGGCAAGAATTAGTGTATGTTAGGAGAGTGAAAACGGCAACGTTGTATTTGGTAAAAAACAATCAATACTACAAAAATGTATATGTAGGAGAAGAGGAAACAACTGTAGAAGAGCACAGTGATTTGTCAGCTGGACAAATTGAAAAAGTGGATGTGTCCAGAAGTGAATACATTTATGAACATTATAGTGTCCATCCACTGCATTCCAAAGAAGTAATGGGGAATGCTATTGAGTTATTCCAAATGAAAAAAGCAAAAGGAAGCCCCATTAGTGTATGGGAAGAAAGTTTGGAAGCTCGTTGTTTTCCTCAGTTATTTCCAACAGGTCAAGGTGGACGATATGATGACCGACCTGTGCAGATACCAGCATCTGAATACCGGACATTAAGATTAGATGCAGAAGATCCAAGGTTTCGTCAATATATTCCATATTTGTTTCATCTTCTGTTTGAGAGTGACTTGTCTGGACTTTCTTATGCAGTGAACCACATACTAACAAGTGGAGTACATCTGCAGAATGTTTCGGCAAGGGACTTTATGGATAAAGTCCAACAAAATGACACTGTTTTGGAATCTCAGATAATTAATCTCATGGCATGTCAGCATGGTACTAATGAGTATTGGTACCGTCGTCATGGGGAAATGAAATGTATGCTAAGAAACATAGGAACTCCTACATGGTTCCTTACTCTAAGCTGTGCTAAGTATGCTTGGGAAGATTTACTTCAATTTCTTCGAGAGGCAAATGCAAACATAGAAAATATAGAATACAAGGCACCTGGAGAATTGCGCTCTTTGGATCCAGTTAATGTATGCAGGTATTTCAATCATAGATTTGAACCTATGATGTCTTTTACCACAAATAAAAAAAATCCTCCTCTTGGAGAGGTACTGGATTTCTTTTGGAGAAAGGAGTATCAAGCAAGAGGTACTCCTCACATACATATGCTGCTATGGATCAAAGATGCCCCCAAATTTGGAACAGATTCGGATGAGACATTGATGAGTTTTATTGGACAGTATTCTACGTGTGCTGTTCCTAAAAATACAGGAGAAAAGAATTTGAAACATCAAGTCTTACGGTTTCAAACCCATCGTTGTGGAAAATACTGTAGTCAAAAGTACAAATCAAAGGACAAGTTCTACACAAAATGTCGTTTTGGATTTCCACGACCAGTAATATCAAAAGGAAGAGTGAACAATTTTATGTCATCTTTGCGACATACTGTGACAAGAAAATCACCGAAAAATACCTACAACTTAAGAAGAAATGAAGAGTCAAAATACATAAATGACTATAACCCAGTCATTTTGTCAATGTGGAATGCTAACATGGATATTCAATATGTTGCAGACAACTCTATTGCTGTGGCTCGATATGTTACATCTTACATTACAAAATCTGAGAAGACAGAACTAAAGGAAATGTGGGATGAAATTTCTCATGAAAAGAGCTTAAGTAAGAAATTGTACAGCTACAGTTTGAAGATGTTGGCTCATCAAGAAATTGGAGCATATGAATGTTCAGATCACTTATCATTTGCACGTCTATATGCCAAATCTAGAACAATTATTTGGGTGAGTTTAGGTCTTACAAGAACAAGAAACCAAGTTTTGAAATCTGTACAAGAAATTGAGGATTTAGCAGAGAAAGAACCAAACAGTACAGATATTTTGAAGATAAATATGTTGGATACATACTATCCAAATAGAAGTAATCATCTTGAGAACGTTTGTCTCTATGAAGTACTGCAAAGCTATATTTTTAAGAGGAATATTACAGAAGATATTAATAAAGGAGTATATGCTGTGTTTGGATCTGAGGTTTTCTGGTGAAACAAAGAAAAGGACATTTGATGAATCATCGAAAACTGAGTTGCGAAACTCCTGACTAAAGGGAATTTTACTATTTAGCCCTTTTGCAACTCTTTAAACCATGGCGTACAGAAAAGGAGCTACTTGGAGATTTTCTCAGTTATGAAGATTCATTCAACGCAACCAAAAATACTATAGAATGTCCTGTTTTTACTAATTATCTGCAAATGTTGAACGAGGAAATACAGCAAGAAGCTACAATTGCAGCAGAGATTGCTAGAGACAGTTCTCAAGACAGTCAAAGTTCTGCTTCGTTGAGTCAGGATCCACTAGGAGGACCAATTATCCAAAATGAAGTAGCCACTGCCATGGATGAGATTGAAAGAGCAATGGAACAAGCTCAGGAGGATGTAATAAACTTAGAAGAATTGGAAAAACAGCTAAATGTTGAGCAAAAACAAATATACGATGAAGTGACAGAGCAGATTGAGCATGGTTTATGTCATGAGAAAAAAGAGTGCACATGTACGTCATTTAAACCTGTCTGACTGTACGTGAGTGGAGAAGCAGGAACTGGAAAAAGTTTTCTAATTAAAGCAATTGCAACTCATCTACAGAAAAGAGCTGAGTCGTCACTCTCTTGTGTTGTTACCGCTCCAACTGGGTTGGCAGCACATAAAAATAAAGGGATTACTTTACATTGTTTATTGATGCTGCCAGTAGAGCATGAAAATAAATTAGAATACCATAAGCTATCTGGAGAAGCTTGTTGTGAAGTTTCCAGAGTCCTGAAAAAAATGAAACTTCTCATTATTGATGAGTTAAGCATGGCATCAAATTTAATGCTTGCCTTTGTGCATTTAAGAATGCAACAAATTCTTAAAACAGAGTATGATTGGAAAGGGGCGACCACTCGGTCCCCCCGAACGTATGGTGGAGTACCCCGATCCCCCCGGGAAGCCATTTTGGGCGGGAGGCGAGTCTCGGCTGGTATGCCCAAAGCGGCGTAGCTGGGGCGCGCTTTTTCCCCCCCAAGAGGGGGTTGTCCTAGACACCAACACCGCTAGCCACGCCCTGGAGGCGGATTGGAGGTGGGTTCACGCCCGCCCGAAGAAGGATAAAAGGAGCGACAAGCCAAGGAAGCATCCTCTTGTTCCTGTGCTCTGAAGCTGCACCTCCCCGTTGCACGTGAGCTCGAGACGGAACGAAGAGCCATTTTTGAGAATTAACCGTGTGTTTCTTCTTTCAGTGAGTTCGGAGTTTTCTGCCTAGGATCTTTTGAAGAGTATACGTGGACGATGCCTAGCAAGAAGGTCGGAAAGAGGATCGGGACTGATCAGATGCTTCGTATGCTGATGAAAGACATGGCGGATATGAAAAAGCAGATGGCGGTAATAAATGGTGTAGGGGGGCCTAAGAGAGTTATCGGCCCAGCATTGCCGGGAGTGGTCCCGAGCGGGAGGGGTAGAAGGGCCAAGAAGGGAGCGTCGGGGGGGGAAGCCCCGGTTCCCGAAGCACTTCCCGCTCCCCCGGTCACCCCGATCGAGGCCCCGACTCCGGTCCCAGATGTGGGCCAACCGATCCCTGTGGTAGTCACTCCAGTGAACGGGGAGGATATGCCTCCTGAGCTGGCTGCCCAGTTGGCGGCATGGTTAGGCAAAGAGAATGAGGGGGCCATGGCGGAGGAAGCCAGGGCAATAATGAAGCAGTTGCGGCAATCGAAAGATGCTGCGAAGGCACCGTCTCCTTTTGTTTCCCCGCAGGCTCCCGTGGAACAATAAGTATCGGGCGTTGGTGCGGCAGGAACTACGGTCACAGTGGCCGGTTCAGGTAAGCAGCCGCTACCGATTGCGGGGGAGGGATCGATACCTTCAAGGAGGGAAAAAGTTGTTCAGCATATCCCGGTTGAGGTAAAAGAAAGGATATGGGCTGACAAATACGTGAACATGTTTACTTTGTTGACCGATCATTATGAGATTGAACATGTTAAAAATCAAAAGGAGTTTCTGCATCCTAGTGTATGGCGCGCTAAGATGGCCGCTTTCAGAGTCGAGGAATCGATTGACAATTGGGGCAGAGCGTTTGGAATGTTCATTGCAATTATGGGGGAACGTAGGCCCGAATTGTTGGTGGGATTGGCCGTGTATCAGACTCGTATCATGGAATTTTATGGAACATATGGTGGCAATCAATGGCTTTATTACGATAGCATTTTTCGTAAGTCCAAGGAGCACGACTCATCCCTGACGTGGGATTGTTTCGACTCCATTTCCTGGCAGAAATTGGAGAAATCAGGCACGGCGAAGTCGCCATCTTTAGGGGGGAATATGGTCGAGTCTTCCCGCCATTCATCTGGGGCGCCCTTTCGGGAGGGATCAAGCAGTGATCAGCACACAAAGAGTAATGGCAACTCAGGTAAAAAAGGGGTCTGCTGGAATTTTAACAGAGGCAAATGTACTAGGCCGCAGGGATCTTGCAGGTTTAGGCATGAATGTGCTGTGTGTGGGCAGTCCTCGCATCCCGAGACCATGTGCAGAGCCAAAAATGGTGATCCGGGAAGTAGAGGGGGCGCCAAACAGGTCTGAAATAGTCCGAGGGGCGCCCCTTCCTACCCCGATTGATATCATGGCAATGATTCCTTGGTTGAACGAATATCCGGATCATACCTCCGCTGGGGTGTTGCGAGATGGTTTTTCATATGGTTTCCGCATCCCGGCGTGGGATTTTCAGGGACAAGCGCAATGTAAGAACCAATTGTCGGTTCTCCAGAATACGGCGGTGGTACAAGCAAAGGTTGGGAAGGAGGTGGCCCGAGGTCGGGTCGCCGGCCCATATGACATGCCGCCTGTTGCTAATTTTGTTTGTTCACCTCTGGGAGTGGTCCCCAAAAAGGACCCAGGGGAATTCGGGTTGATACATAATTTGTCAGCTCCGAGGGGCCTTTCGGTGAACGATGCGATTGACCCGGGAGTTTGTTCGGTGCGGTACGCATCTTTTGATGAGGCCGTCGCCATGTTGAATCGCCTGGGGCCCGGAGCGCTGATGGCCAAATCAGACATCGAGTCAGCGTTCCGGTTGCTCCCGGTACACCCAGACGATCAGCGTCTCCTTGGTTTTACGTTTCAGGGGCGCTATTACATGGATAAGTGTATGCCAATGGGTTGCTCCATTTCTTGTGCGTATTTTGAGAAATTCAGTAGTTTTCTGCAATGGGCGTTCACAAGAACAACGGGGTTTACACATGTGATGCATTATCTTGACGATTTTCTGTTCCTGGGGGCAGCCGGGGACACGGAATGTGCACAGGCTTTGATTGAATTTTGTGATCTCATGAAACACTTTGGCGTGCCATTGGCACCAGGTAAGACAGTGGGGCCGTCTACTTCGCTCGAGTTTCTTGGAATAGAGCTCGATTCCGAAGGGGGGTGCTTCCGGTTGCCCGGGGAAAAGGTAAAGAAATTTAAGGCCTCGCTTGAAAAATGTATTAGCGAGACGAAGGTGAATTTGCATCAGTTGCAGCAGACTGTGGGTCAGTTGAATTTTGCCCTTAGAGTGATACCAATGGCTCGCCTCTTTTCCCGCTCTATTGCTCAAGCCATGGTTGGCCTGAAGGAAGGGCATCACCGCACAAGACTCTCGGCAGAGGTTCGCCAGGACATGCGCATATGGTTAGCATTCCTGGCGGATTTCAACGGTCGTGTGGTGTGGAACAAACCAGCGGTTTCCTCCGAGGAGCTGGGGTTGTGGACGGACTCGGCGGGGAGTGTGGGCTTTGGCGCCATTTTTGGTAATCACTGGTCAGCACGAACATGGCCGTCATGGTGGCATGAGAGTGGGCTCACAAGTAACATTGGGTTCCTCGAATTATTCCCTATTTTGGTGGCCTTAACAACATGGCCTGAGGGGTTTCGTGATCAATCTGTAGTGTTCTGGTCGGACAATATGACCGTGGTTGAGTGTATCAATAGTCAGGCAGCACGCTGTAAATGGATTTTGAGACTGTTGAAGGAAATTGTCTTGCTGTGTATGTGACTAAACATCCACTTTTGGGCAAGACATGTGCCAGGGGTGTTAAATCAGGCAGCTGATGCGCTTTCTCGTTCCCGTATGCAGGCCTTCTGGGGTTTTCTGCCCTCAGCGGACCCGGTGGCGGCACCATTTCCCGAAGCCCTCTGGTCTCTCGGTGCCCCGGACTACAAGACCTCGTGGGAGAGAGTCTAGCACCAAGAACAAGGAAGGCTTATGAAGGGGCGTTCCGTTCTTATTTGTCCTTTTTGGGTTCAGCTAGGGGGGAGCTTTGGGGCCAAGAAGAGTATGTCCTGAATTTTTTGCTATCATTACATCAGGCAGGCAAGTCAGTGGCTACGGCCAATAGGCACCGGGCCGCCATTTCTTTCATGGCACGGGCCCATGGCATACAGGATCCCACGGCGTCTTTCTTGGTGCAGAAGGCGCTGCGTGGGTGGCAACGCCGTGAGGGTTGCAGAGTGGATAAGAGACACCCGATAGGTCTTGAAAGGTTGGCCTTGTTACTGTCCGTACTCCCTGCGACATGTTCATCTCAATCAGAGACAGTGCTATTCCGGGCCGCTTTTGCATTAGCATTCCATGGGGCTATGCGGGTAAGCGAGCTAGTAGCGAGGAACAAGCAGGATACGGGGGGAGGTCTGTGCCGTGAGCACATTCAAATTAAGGGGGAGACAATGGTTGTCTCATTTGCCAGGTCAAAGACCGATCAGAAAGCGATCGGGGACAGTGTAGTGGTTCAGCGGATTCCAGGATCTCCCCTGTGCCCGGTAGCATGCGTTGAGGAGTATTTGACGCAGAGGGCGGCATCATGGGGGGGAAGCTTGCTGAGGCACGCCGATGCTACCCCACTGACTAGGTTTCAGTTTCAGCGGGTGCTAACAAAGGCAATCGCAGCCGCGGGCTTGAACCCGTGCGATTTTGGGACCCACTCTTTCCGGATGGGGCTGCTACAGAGGCTACAGCCAGGGGTCTGAGTGTGGAAAAAGTGAAACGGTTGGGGCGTTGGTCCTCGAATTGTTATAAAAGGTATGTGCGGTTGCACATGTTGTGAAGCCTATGTCTTGCACTCACGCTTCTTGTTTTTGTTTGGTTTACAGTGTCGCGAGCTTACGAGGCGGGGCGAACTGTGCAGTCGACCCGACACCTGGGGACCAGCGGTCAAAGACCACCGGCTGAGGAAAGAGTGGTGTGGGTCGTGGGCCACTCATACGTGAGGCGTGCCGCGGACGTATTCAAAGCAGGTGACATGATTCACATGGCTGGGGAATACGGGTACAGGGTGACCTTCTACGGAAGGGGCGGGCTCTGTATTGACCAGTTTCAATGTTTTATGGAGGGTCTGTTAGGGCGGACAAGGTCACCGCCAGCTGTAATCATAGTGCATCTTGGGGGAAATGACTTGGTTACCATTGGTAGACGAGTACTTCTCGAGTCGATACTATCCACAGTGAGTTGGTTGGCGAGAAGGGTACCAGGGTGCACGATTGCATGGTCCCATATGATTCCACGAAAGGTGTGGCGGGGGGCTATTTCTGTGGATGCTTTAAACCATTCAGTGAAGAAGGTGAATAACAAGCTTGGTAGATTGTTCCGTACGAGTACATTGCATTCTATTCCACATGGATGTATCAGGGGGGACCAGATGTATCTGGAGGATGGGGTCCATTTGTCCCGGGTGGGGAATTCTTTACTCATAGGAGACTTCGTAGCTTGGTTGAAGAGTTTGCAGCCATGACCTTTAAGTAGGAGTTTTGTGGGGGGTCCGGATAGCCGGTCAACTATCCGGCCTGTGGCGGTAAGGTCATGATCGGTGAGCAGGAATTAGAAGATCCCTAGAGATAGGGCGTCACCCATTATGGATGGGAGCGCCCGGGGGGAGGCGGCCATTGGCCCCTCAAACGGGGAGGCGGTCCCCTCTAAGGATGGGAACGCCGAGAGGGAAGGCGGCCATAGGCCCCTCCCTGGGGAGGAGGGGCTAGGGCCCCTCCTGGGAATTTCCCGGGGCCAGGACATCTGCGACGGCAGATGTGGTAAGTTGTGTGGGGTGGGAGAAGGGGTCTACGCTACCTTCTAGACGCCTCACACGAGTCCTCGGACGACCACTAAAGATGGCGTTGAGCTAACAGGGGGCCCCCGCTAAGACAAGGGAAATTGGAAGTTGGCACAGAGGTACAGTTCACTGTGCGACCGGCCCTCACAAGTGAGGGGGGAGTTCTGGTATTGGGGATCTGACACCGGTTACGACCTTGCCGTTGGCCCGTAATGTTAGGATGTACAATTTCAAAGTTTGAGTAATGCATTTGCAGGATGTTTAGTATCGGCTAGGAGAACCTTTGTATTAGAGATGTGTTAAGGTTAGCCAAGAACATCGTAATGTGTAAATGAAATTGTACATGATATGGAACTGTTATTTTAACGATTTAATTTTGTTTCATATTTTAATAAATACGGCCGGGAGGGTAACTCCCTCCCGGCTTCCACAAGTTCAGAACCGTTTCCGTCTTCCCATCCTTGGGGGATTGTGTTGAGAGGGGGTGGCGGGTATCTCAGCCATATGGAAAGGGGTGACCACTCGGTCCCCCCGAACGTATGGTGGAGTACCCCGATCCCCCCGGGAAGTCATTTTGGGCGGGAGGCGAGTCTCGGCTGGTATGCCCAAAGCGGCGTAGCCGGGGCGCGCTTTTCCCGCCCAAGAGGGGGTTGTCCTAGACACCAACACCGCTAGCCACGCCCTGGAGGCGGATTATAGGTGGGTTCACGCCCGCCCGAAGAAGGATAAAAGGAGCGACAAGCCAAGGAAGCATCCTCTTGTTCCTGTGCTCTGAAGCTGCACCTCCCCGTTGCACGTGAGCTCGAGACGGAACAAAGAGCCATTTTTGACCCACCCACCAGCCCCTGAGGACAGTGCTTTGTTGGAATAAAGTCAAGTGTCATGATATTGTTTTTCTTGCAGGTTGTTTTGAATAAAGTTGGTAATTTGGTGTATAATAAAGTTGATAAACTTTTTTCATTTTCAGCATGTTCGATTCAGCAGAGTAGTTGCGCTGGATGCCTGGTAGAAGTTATGCTTTGATGTGATTAAGTATAGGTTGTTTTCTCCACTTTAGTCTTAGATTGTCGTATTTATTTTGGTCGGGCGGTAAGGTCATGATCGGTGAGCAGGAATTAGAAGATCCCTAGAGGTAGGGCGTCACCCATTATGGATGGGAGCGCCCGGAGGGAGGCGGCCATTGGCCCCTCAAACGGGGAGGCGGTCCCCTCTAAGGATGGGAACGCCGAAAGGGAAGGCGGCCATAGGCCCCTCCCTGGGGAGGAGGGGCTAGGGCCCCTCCTGGGAATTTCCCGGGGCCAGGACATCCGCGACGGCAGATGTGGTAAGTTGTGTGGGGTGGGAGGGGGGTCTACGCTACCTTCTAGACTCCTCACACGAGTCCTCGGACGACCACTAAAGATGGCGTCGAGCTAACAGGGGCCCCCGCTAAGACAAGGGAAATTGGAAGTTGGCACAGAGGTACAGTTCACTGTGCGACCGGCCCTCACAAGGGAGGGGGGAGTTCTGGTATTGGGGATCTGACACCGGTTACGACCTTGCCGTTGGCCCGTAATGTTAGGATGCACAATTTCAAAGTTTGAGTAATGCATTTGCAGGATGTTTAGTATCGGCTAGGAGAACCTTTGTATTAGAGATGTGTTAAGGTTAGCCAAGAACATCGTAATGTGTAAATGAAATTGTGCATGATATGAAACTGTTATTTTAACGTTTTAATTTTGTTTCATATTTTAATAAATACGGCCGGGAGGGTAACTCCCTCCCGGCTTCCACAAGTTCAGAACCGTTTCCGTCTTCCCATCCTTGGGGGATTGTGTTGAGAGGGGGTGACGGGTATCTCAGCCATAGTGTTATTTGGAGGCAAACACGTCATCGTTTTTAGAGATCTACTACAGCTAACTCCTGTGAAAGGACAACCAGTGTTTAAAACCCTTACACGTGAAGAAACCAGGAAGTGCCTGGGAAGCATTGGAAATGTTAATATTCGGTCATATTTTGAATATTCAGAACTCATTCAAAATATGCGACAAGCAAAGGTTGCTGATTATAAAAGTATTCTTCAAAATATAAAAATTGGAAAAGTGAGTCAACATGGCAAAGAAGCTTTACAGGCACGATTACTTTCCAATTTGTTTCCAAATGAAAATGTTGCTGCAGAGAATATATATAGACAAATTGCAGAAAAAAAATCAGTGATATGCTTGATGCCAACTCTGCAAGAATATGCAATCTTCAATGAAAAAATGTTAAAGTTAGAAAAACAAGAAATTATAAAACTAGAAGCTATTGATAGAATAGAGCATGAAAGAACTACTATTATTTTATCAAAAAAGTTGAAGTCAAAATTGAATTCTTTAGAGAAATCAATATCTAAAACTGCTGGTTTAGAAAAGAAGCTATATGCATGTATAAATGTCAGATAATTTTACGAAGTAATTTACATGTGGAAAGAGGTTTAGTAAATGGAGCAATGGGTCACGTTGTTGGTTTTGTGAATTACCCAAATAGAGATGACATTGAATTTTTGAAAATCAAATTTGATGAAATTGAAGAAGTACAACAATTGAGTCGTTGTTCAGCTCGATTTTTGCTTGTAAAAGATTTATATGTCCGCCGAAAACAGTTTCCTGTTTGTTTGGCATATGCCGTGACTATTCATAAATCTCAAGGTTTAAGTGTAGATAGTGCTTTGGTGAATATTGGAACTACTGTGTTCAAGGAGGGTATGGCATATGTTGCTTTATCTCGAGTCAGAACTTTATCTGGATTATACTTGATTGATTTTGATTAGACAAAGATTAGTGCAGATCTAAATTGTGTGAAAGAGTATAATAGGTTAAGAAGAGAATATGCTTCAAATTTACCTCAATATCCTTTATTTGAAAAGCGTGTGGTAGGTCGAAAAAGAAGATTTGAGAAAAATTGTAGTGAGGTTGTTGAGAAAAGAAAAACACTAGATGAACCAGTAATTGCAAACAACAAGAAAAAGGATATTATTGAAGAGGTTGTTGGATTTCAGTTTGAAAATAGTTCTGGTGTCAACTGCTATGCTAATGTAGTGGTTAATGTTGTTTTTTTTCTTCAAATTTTACAGCAACAGATTGTTGATAATCGGGATCAAAGATTTTGTTGTTTGTTGAATTCTGTCTTTGAGAAATGTAGCAGTGATAAAACAAAAATAGAAAGTGTTTCTGATATTCAAAATGTTTTAGACATATGTTCTGGAGTAAATCAATTTTCGCAGATTATTCAGCAAGATTGTCAGGAATTTCTTATGTATATGCTTGTTGTATTGCAAGATGAAGGTATAGATATTGAAAATATATTCAATGTTTCTTATAAATGGCAACATGACTGTGATAATTGTTCGTTTTCAAGTAGTACTGAAATAGACACTGAAAGATTTATATATTTGACATTACCAGACTGCAAATCAGTGACTTTTAATCATCTAGTTAGGGAAGCAAATCAAAACATGGTCTGTACCCAATGTAACTCAGAAATGTTATCAACATTATTTATCCAAAGATATGGACAGTATGTAATTTTAATGCTCCAACGATGCAGACCTGATGGAACTAAATTGACAACTTTAATTAAAAAGTTGTGGCTTCATATATATAAATTTCAGGAAGAACTTTTGTAACTGTAGCAATTATTTTCCATGATGGTTCTTCTACAACATCAGGACATTTTACAGCTTACTTAAAATGTGCAAAAGGCTGGACTCATTGTAATGACACTCAATTGACTTTTAAACAACGTTTGCCTTTTGACTTACCAAATTCTTACCTAGTGTTTTTACAACCCAAATTTTAGGGAAAACAATTGGCCTAGGAAGATTAGTGCTGTAAAAAAAGGTTAATCTGCTGTTGAGAATTACTTTGTAAGTCAGGGTGATCAAGATAAAAAAAACTTGTACTTGTCATAGAGGTAGTGTAAGTGTATCACATAGTGAGTCATATGAGTATTACAGGAAATGTTGATCATGAGTGAGGCAGAGGTGTTTTAAATTTGTTGTAGTTGTTGGAGATGTTGGTGACATTTTGTATTCACTTGTAGAGATTACTTTTAATGGTATACAGCTCCATGGAAAATTAAAGGATGAGCAGAGTGTGATCGGCATACCAGATGATGTTCAGGTTCTGATAGCATGCTATTTGTTTAAGGTTCTACGTTCATGATAAATACCATCAGGTGGAGGTATAACCATTGTTAGATGGTCCAAAAGATGTGGGTGCTTTTGTTTCAGAAGGTCGGGAAATGGACGCTTAAGAGTACTATTAAGTAACTTCCAAACTAAGGATTTCTCAGATACTATTTGACCATGAGGAATAGTATCACAAACAAATGACTATTTCGGGTAAATGTTATTAGAAAATGTTTGGACATTACTTTATTTAGAGTGTATAAGAAAGAAGTAGTAATGTTTTTTTACTTTGTGATTGTTCTTCACATGCTTTACTTACGTAAGAAATTGATGTTTGAGAAAGACATTTAAGATATGTTTTTTTTTAATTGTTACATTGTTAATTAAAATGTTGAATGGGTTTTTTAAACACAATCTTTTGATTTGAGGTTTTTTTTGCCCGCTGTCATATGATGTGTTGTATTGAACTCTCTGTTTTTAGTGAAATTCAATATATTCTGAGAACAGCAAAATAAAATATATAACATATTGTACAAATTATTTTGTATTTTGTACTGTGAGAAAAAATATTATAACTCAATTGTTTCTTCTCTTCCACAGATATTATATTTAGGTAAGTACGACAAACAAAAATACCTTTTCATCACTATCTTACTTCTCTTTCTCTCTATCCTTATTTCACTGTCTCTCTTACTTCTTTACCTTTTCTCATCTTACTCCTTTTCCCTCATTCTACTTACTCCCCTTCATTCATCTTTACACTAGTTCTCTCACCATCACTACTCTTCCTTCACCCTCACTCATCTTGTCCAACTCCCTCTTTCCTCTGTCTGTTCCTCACTTGTCTTTCCTATCTTCCTCCATCACTACCCTTGTCTTGCTGTATCGATCAGTCTCTTGTCACTGCCCCTTACTCTCTTTTCTTCATATGATTACTGTGTGACCTTCACTCACTCCACTTCTTTCACTTCCTCACTCCCTTTTGTTCACTGCCCTTTTCTCCATTTGTGTCTAAGTCTGTTTCTTTGTGTCAGTCAGTATAACTGATTTACTACTTCACAGTCCGTCCCTCTCCCTCTGTTTCTCTCTGTTACTGTTTCCTTCTCTCTCCACCAGTCTTCCATTTGTTTTCTATCTCTTTCCAGAAATTCTTCTCTCTCACTTACTTTTTTTTCCTTTCTCTTAATATGCTTCTTTTCCCATCACTCCCCTTCCCTCACTCTTATATCCCTTCCGTCACTATCACTGCCCTTCATTCAATCTGAGTCTTCTTCCTCCACTTCATGTTCTCTTCTCTCTGCATCACTCTCATTCCATTTCTCCTGCACCCATTCCCTCACTCTTCCTCACACTCTTTCGCTCACTCCATCTGTCAATTCCCTTCCCTCACTCTCCTTTCCTCCATCTGTCTCTACATCTCTTCCTCTGTCTTAGTCACTGTAACTGATTTACTCCTTCACACTCCCTCACTCTCTTTTTGTTTCTCTCTTTCACTGTTTTCCTCTCTCTTCACTACTCTTCCTTTTATTTTGTCTCTCGCTTTCTATAAATATGCTTCTTTTTCATTCACACCCTTTCCCTCAATCTTATATCCCTTCCCTCACTGTCACTGCCCTTCATTTCATCTGAGTCCTTTTGCCCACTTCATGTTCTCCTCACTGTGCATCCAACTTTGTCTTTACCTTCTCTGTCCCTCACTTCTCTTTCTATCTTGCTCCATTACTACCTTTGTCTTGCTATATCACTCAGTCTCTTCTCAGTCTCTCCTTACTAATTTTTCTTTATATCATCCCTCAGTCTCTTTCACTCACTCCACTTCTCTCACTCCCCTCACTTTCTTTATCTCACTCTGTCCATCAGTCCCTTTCCCTTACTCCTCTTTCCTCATTTACTTTTGCTTACTCCCATTCCTTTAGTCCCACACTTCCTTTCACTTCTTTTCTCTCTCCCACTCTCCCTCTATCTCACTCAGTCTAACCGCCTTACTCCCTCTCACTCACTTGCTCTCTCTCTCTTTCTCTCTTACTCTCTCTCTCTCTTTCTCTCCCTCACCCTTTCTGTCTTTCTCTTTCTGTTTCCTTCACTCCTACTTTATCCCTCAGTCCTTTTTCTTCTCTCTTAATCTCCTTCCTTCTCTCTCATTCTTTTTCGTCACCCTCATAAACCTTTTCTCACTGTTACTGCCTTTCACTCACCCTCAGTACTTCTCCCTCAATCACCTTGCCTCACTCCCCTTTTCTCACTCCCTCACTCCATCTCACTTGCTCCCCTTCACTTATTCCTTCCCTCACTTTTTATCCATTTTTCTCTTCTTGTTTCCATCTGTGTCACTTAGTCTCTCTGGCTCACTCCTTCTCAGTTTCTTACTCTTCCTCTCCCTCTCTCTCACTCTGTCCCTCTCTGTCCCTTAGTCTTAAGCTCCTTTTCTCTCCCTTTCTATCAATCCTTTTGTATTCCTCACTTAGTTTCCCTGTCTCTTAATTTTCTTCCTTCTCCCTCTTTCATCTTCCCTTTTCCTCATACTACTTCCCTAACTGTCACTGCTCTTCACTCACCGTCATCCCAATCTCCCACTGCACTTCATTCTATCTGTATTTTTCACCACTTTACTTGCACACTCCTTTTCCGTCACTCCTCCTCACTCTGCTTCTCTCACTCCCCTTCCCTCACTTTCCTTCCTTTACTCCTCTTTCATCACACCCTCAGTCCATCTCACTTACTCCCCTTCGTTTACTTCCTCAATCACTTTTTTTATCCTTGTTTTTCTCTCTGTCTACCTCTGTCTTACTCACTCTAACTGCTTTACTCCTTCTTAGTTTACAGATAACAAAGAATATCATCGTAAAAGTTGCATTGGAGGTGGACATTGGCAAAAAGTGGCCATATATTTAGAGCAGTCGATGAAGGAGATGCTCCAGCAGATGAAATGCTGGGAACAGCAACTGGAGGGTTCACTGCAAGGGTTTGGGTAGATGCCCTTGCATAATCTTTAGAGTGTGCATTTTTAATTTTTTTACGTGCCTAATCAATGTGTGTATACTAAAAGACTAGTGTTTCTTTTGGTGTGTTCTAGATAGCACACTACCACAGATTTTGCAGGTGAACCTTGGTGCATTTACTTTCTTGTGCCCCTCTGGAAAGGTGGAAAATTTCCAGATAAAGGACACCTTGGTCTGCTTACTACTTCTTGCTGCTCTTCAACAAACTCCATATCTGAGTCATATGATGAAGTTTTTTTACTCCTCCACTCTCCTTCACTCTATTTCGCTCTCCGTCTCTTTTTCTGTCTCACTAAGTGTAACCGCTTTACTCCATCTCAGTTACTCACTCTCCCTCTCTTTCTCTCTCACTCTATCTCTTTCTCTCTCTCTCCCTCCCTCACTCTTTCTGTTTTTCTCTTTCTGTTTGCTTCACTTCTACTTTATCCCTCAGTCCTCTTTCCTCTCTCTTAATCTCCTTTGTTCTTTATCATTCTCTTTCGTAACCCTAATACCAGTTTTCTCAGTGTTAATGCCTTTCATTCACCCTTAGTACTTTTCTCTCAGTCACCTCGCCTCCCTCCCCTTTCCTCACTCCCTCAGTCCATCTTACTTACTCCCCTTCACTTATTCCTTCCCTTACTTTTTTTCCCATCCATTTTTCTCTCCCTGTTTCTGTCTGTGTCACTTAGTCTCACCGGCTCACTGCTTCTCAATTCTTTGCTCTCCCTCTCCCTGTCTCTCACTCTGTCCTTCTCTCTCCTTTACCCTTAAACTCCTATTCTCTCTCTTTCTGTCACTCCTCTTCTATTCCTCATTCACTTTCCCTGTGTCTTAATTTTGTTCCTTCTCACTCATCTTTCCACTTACTACTTCCCTATCTATCACTGTTGTTCACTCACCATCATTCACTTTCTCCCTCTGCACTTCATCCAATCTGTATTTTTCACCACTTCGCTTTTCCCACTCCTTTTTCCTTACTCCCCCTCACTCTGCTTCTGTCACTCCCCTTCCCTCACTTTCCTTCCTTTACTCCTCTTTCATCACACCCTCACTCCATCTCACTTGCTCCCCTTCTTTTACTCCCACTCTTTTTTTATTCTTGTTTCTCTCCCTGTCTACCTCTGTCTCACTCACTCTAACTGCTTTACTCCTACTCAGTTAACAGATAACAAAGAATCTCATTGCAGAAGTTACATTGGAGGTGGACATTGGCGAAAAGTGGCCAGATATTCAGAGCAGTCGATGAAGGAGATGCTCCTGCAGATGAAGTGCTGGGAACAGCAACTGGAGGGTTCGCTGCAAGGGTTTGGGTACATGCCCTTGCATAATCTTTAGAATGTACATTTTTACATTTTTTACGTGCCTAATCAATGTGTGTATACTAAAAGGCTAGTGTTTCTTTTGGTGTGTTCTAGATAGCATACTACCACAGATTTTGCAGGTGAACTTTGGTGCATTTACTTTCTTGTGCCCCTCTGGAAAGGTGGAAAATTTCCAAGAAAAGGACACCTTGGTCTTCTTACTACGTGGCTGCTCTTCAACAAACTCCATATCTGAGTCATATGATGAAGTTTTTTTACTCCTCCACTCTCCTTCACTCTATTTCTCTCTCCGTCTCTTTTTCTGTCTCACTGAGTGTAAGCGCTTTACTCCATCTCAGTCACTCCCTCTCCCTCTCTTTCTCTCTCACTCTATCTCTTTCTCTCTCTCTCCCTCCCTCACTCTTTCTGTTTTTCTCTTTCTGTTTGCTTCACTTCTACTTTATCCCACAGTTCTCTTTCCTCTCTCTTAATCTCCTTTGTTCTTTCTCATTCTCTTTAGTAACCCTAATACCACTTTTCTCAGTGTTAATGCCTTTCATTCACCCTTAGTACTTTTCTCTCAATCACCTTGCCTCCCTCCCCTTTCCTCACTCCCTCAGTCCATCTTACTTACTCCGCTTCACATATTCCTTTCCTTACTTTTTTTCCATCCATTTTTCTCTCCCTGTTTCTGTCTGTGTCACTTAGTCTCACTGGCTCACTGCTTCTCAGTTCTTTGCTCTCCCTCTCCCTGTCTCTCACTCTGTCCTTCTCTCTCCTTTACCCTTATACTCCTATTCTCTCTCTTTCTATCACCCCTCTTCTATTCCTCATTCACTTTCCCTGTGTCTTAATTTTGTTCCTTCTCCCTCACTCATCTTTCCACTTACTACTTCCCTATCTATCACTGTTGTTCACTCACCATCATTCACTTTCTCCCTCTGCACTTCATCCAATCTGTATTTTTCAGCACTTCCTTTTTCCCACTCCTTTTCCTCACTCCCCCTCACTCTGCTTCTGTCACTCCCCTTCCCTCACTTTCATTCCTTTACTCCTCTTTCATCACACCCTAACTCCATCTCACTTGCTCCCCTTCCTTTACTCCTTCACTCTTTTTTTATTCTTGTTTCTCTCCCTGTCTACCTCTGTCTCACTCACTCTAACTGCTTTACTTCTTCTCAGTTAACAGATAACAAAGAATCTCATTGCAGAAGTTACATTGGAGGTGGACATTGGCAAAAAGTGGCCCGATATTCAGAGCAGTCGATGAAGGAGATGCTCCTGCAGATGAAGTGCTGGGAACAGCAACTGGAGGGTTCGCTGCAAGGGTTTGGGTAGATGCCCTTGCATAGTTGGTAGAATGTATATTTTTACATTTTTTATGTCTTTAAACAAAGAGAGAGGTAGGGAGAGTAGACTGACACTCTTATTCCCCGGTTATGATCAATAAACAAGCAAGAGTGTCTTATGGTTATACAAAACCACATTAGGGAGCAAAATAAGGGGAGGGAATGGCCTCACTTAGGACATTAAAGAAAGCCCTCACTCACCACCTGGTGATGACATGCTTCATCATTGGGCTCCACCAAAGAGACCGAGTGTCTCTTTGGTGCTACAACGCCAGGTCTACTGCGGAGCAGGTTAGTGAGAATTAGGACGTGTTTGTGCAAACTAAACTAGTGGGTGGTGAGGGTATTAAAAATTGTCAGTAGTGTATCAAAAAGGAACTTTATTCTATGATCACTAAAAACATTATATTAAAATCTATGTCAAAGTCAAAGTCAAAAACCACTTTATTCGATTTTTTTTTAAATCATAAAAGCATGCTACAATCAAAAGGGCATTTCAATTACATAAAAATTCATACAATAAAATGTCATAATTTATGCAAAGATAAAAAGACATATAAATAGTAATAAAAGAAATGACATGTCTAGAAAGCAGTTTGTCGCCCATCACAGACCCCATTGCTACATTTTCAATCTCCTCCTCCTGATCCTGACAGATGCAACAAGGTAATTAGCCACACTAAACATAACCAAGGGTGATTCTAGCATTTGAACATACAAAAGAGCTGGTTTTGCCTGTAGGAAAGCTTTACCTTTAAACAAAGGGACCAAATACTTCGTTCTTGGGGTGTTATAAAAAGGACAAAACAACGTGAGGTGCATGTTATCTTGTAATAAAAAATTATCACATTTGCACACAGGTGCATCCTCAGGCTTATACCAACCATTGCTATCCCAAAGGACCGTGTAAATTTGGTTAAATCAAAATTTAACCAGGAGCCACCTGTGAAAAGGGATGTTTACTACAGCAAGGTACGGTTGAATAGCTAAACAGGTGATCGTCATGTAATGGGCTCTGACCGAGGGCTTGATTAGTTGGTTTGCCTCTCGATCCAAACCCTTCAATTTAGGGAAGTTATACTTGACCCAATCTAGGTCTACTTTTTTTAGTCCCGCAGGACAAGAAAATATCTCAGGGCGCCCGAGTTCTATTGAACATTTGTTAATATATGACAGCCAATCAATATCTTTAAATTTATCAAGTTTTAAACAATCCATCAATATTTTATGGTTCAGGCTTAGGTTATTAATATTCCAAACCCTAATCCATAAAAGAATAGGTGCCATGGACAGGATATCAGTAATGTACCCCAATCCAAGCTCCTGATGGACTGAAAAAGTGGCTGTCGACTGAGGGAGCCCTAACATAGACCGGTGGAACTTCTTTTCCTCCCTTTGGATGGTATCACTTTTAGCGTAACCCCACAGGCCCGCTCCATACCTTGCTATTGCAAGTGTTTTTGCCTTATACAAAGCTATTAGTGCACCGCTCGGTTTCCCTCCAAGTCTCCTCGCAAAGCTTAAATTTGCATTAGCCGAGCTCCTCACCGCTTTAGTTCTGGCTATTATTTGTGGAGTCCAACTCCCCTTGTTATCAAATATTACTCAAAGATATGTAAAAACTTTGACATTAGTGATTGCTTCACTGTTACAAAAAAAGGGTTTAGTATTATTTTTAACAGCCCCAATTGTCATAACATGTGATTTTGCGTTATTCACCACTAGGTCAAGTGAGGACATAAAATCGCTAAATGTGTTTAATAATCTTTGGAGACCTAGATGTGTCCGGGCTATTAATGCAGCATTGTCCGCATACAGGAGAACAGGAATAGGGGTATCTCCTGCACGCTGGATGTCCAAGGATGCAGTTAAAAGTTTTTTCTTCAGAGAATTTATTTATAAAGTGAACAGCATGGGGGCAAGAATGCAGCCTTGGCGCACACCCCTGCCAGATTTAAACCATGCTGTTCGATTACCTTCTTGATTCATTCTAATAGATGCCTTTAGATCTTTGTGGAGTTCAGCTAAAAAATGGACAAGAGGTGGGTTAAGGCCCCATTTTAACAGCATGGACCATAGCCGAGACCTGTTAACCAGGTCAAACGCTGTAGACATGTCCATGAAGGCCACAAAAATTGACCCCTTAGAGGCCCTTGTATATTTTGAAATAATCAAGTGTAAATTTAAACATTGGTCCTCCGTCCCTCTTCCTGATCGAAACCCATACTGGGCATTGGACAAGATATCATTGTCCAGCGTCCACTTATTAATTCTAGCAAGCAGTACTTTGCCCAGGACCTTCATAGAAGAATCCAACAAGGATATGGGACGGTAACATTTGGGGTCACACCTTTGCCCTTTTTTAAAAATAGGCACAATGATTGAGCATAGCCAGGTTTTAGGGAAACCCCATATAAGTACACAATTAAAAACATTCGCAAGTATTATTGCCCACATCTTTGAATTTGATTTATAAAGATCCAGTGGCACCCCATCCGGTCCCGGGGCTTTATTCCCAGCAGAACCTTTTATCGCTACCTCAACTTCAGATACACTAAACTCTAGTTTGGGTAGCATATCCGTGAGGCAAGGCATATGGAATGTCTCAAATACCTCATTACTCCCATAGATTGCAGAAAAATGTTTAAGCCAGTCTGCTTCAGGGATATTTACTTCAAGATCTGTATTTCGTGTTTGGGCAAATAAAGGGTTATTAATTATTGACCAGAATTTAGAGCTTTGTTTGAGAGTGGCAGATTCCATTAATGAGTCCCAGACTTCTTCTTTTATTACTTTTTTCCGTATTTTCACCACCTCAGCGTAGTTCTTCCTAAGTTGGGCAACCAGTGACTTGTCTCTAGGAGTGTGTTTAAGCGCTCTCAACAATGCAGAGTGAGCTTTAGAACATGCATGATCAAACCAACCATGGACTGGGGCCGGTCCCCTCCTTGGGCTAACTGTGAGCTCATCAGCCACTCTAGAGCAAATAGCCTCAAAGGCGGCAACTACCTCCTCCCCCCCCATGTCTGGATCCCTGCATGTATCAAATTCAACTGCCAATTCTTGTTCGATCAAACCTAGAAAGTCCTCAGGACACACTCTACACCATTTTAGTCGCCTCCCTTGATCTTTGCTCCTAACATCCTTCACAAAAGTGCCCAAAGAGGCACTTTTGAGGAGACAAAGAGACCCATCCATAACAAGCGTCACCGGGTTATGATCGCTAAACCCAATTAATATGGCATTGTAAAGAATTACATAATGAAGAAGACCTGGGGACACAAATATAAAATCAATGATGGACTCACTTCCCCTTGCATTATATGTGACCACACGATCACTTGGGTCAGAAAACCCTGCTTCGTATAAATCATTGGAGGAGAATAAATCTTCCATAGCTGAACCCTTTATACTGTGCTCAAAATGTGGCAAAGTCGTGTGATCAGGACAATCAACATCCTCAATCTGGCAATTTAACCCAGACAAATGAACATTAATATGAGTTGTACAAAAGTGGTTTGCTTTGACACATAATCAGTTAAAAAAGAAGATAACCCTTCTAGAACAAAATTTGGAGCACCCCCCTGCATTGAGTTATAGCAATTTATAATAACCATCTTATTTTTATCTGGTAAGAGGATTTCCAACAAATTAAAATAGTGTGAAGAGCTGGGGATTTCCTTAACACTACCAGCTACATTGACGGACACTAGGAGCATCAGACCCCCTTTATCCCTTCCCACCGGGGAACTCTGGGCTCTAACAAAGAATGATGTGTAGCCATCCAGCCAAAAAGCGTTGTCCCTGGACCAAATTTCTTGTAAGGCCACTATATCGTACTCTTTAAGTATTTTTAACCAAATAGGGTCTTCCTGCTTCGAACGTAAGCCCGCAATATTCCAGGACAACAACTTAACGTTTTCCCGGCCAATTTCTGTTGGACCATCACAAACTATAGATGATATGTTAGAGGGTGACACGGTAATAACATTATCGTGGCCGTAAGCTTTTTTTCTCATTTTAGCATGCACTAGTCAGTCAGTGTCGGCTTGGTTGGCGAGTGCCGCAAATCTATTAGACAAAATTAAATTGTCTCTGGGCATAAGCCTTGAAGTATTAACTGTACCGCCTCCACCCCTAGATTGCTGGGTAACCCATTGATGAACTTGTAGAGGGGAATTTGCCCTGCCTTCCTCCCATGGGTTCCTATTATGAAACAGCCTAGTTTTCTCGCCACCAAATAACATGTGTACAGGCGGATAGAAAAAACCCAGGGGCATGGCACGAACGCCCCTACCTACTGGGTCCAGGGGGGAAGCATCCCAGAAGAGGCGGCTAGTTATGTTGCGTGATTTAAAATTGACTATTACACAGTCGCCTATCACACATTTCTCTGTATGACCCACCCAATTTACCCTTCTGCCCGTCAGTATATTATCTGCAATGTTACTTTCGCCCGAACAGTTTGCATTGCACCATTTTTTTATGTTACTAAGCAAGGTTTCGTGTGATTCTACCTCCCCGTCAGCTAACTTAGGCACATTTACCAGTATTGCTACAAAAGGTGTTGCCTCTGGTGGTAAATTAACTAGGGGTACCGTGCCCGACCGCCCCCCCCTGTAAGCCTCGGACCCTTTCCGATGATGTGGAACTAGGCATGGTTTCCAAAATAGGTGTGGGTATACCCTTATCAACTTTTCCTTTATTGGGCGCAAGGTTACCAGTGGCCGTGTTAGCCAAGGGACCGCCAGCCTTGGGTGCAAGCACTGGTAAAGCTGGTGTACACATCACAGTTTGTATGGGGGGCATAGGGACCTGTGAGGTTAAAAAATCATTTATACGGTCACATTTTACCATAAGGCCCTTAACACAGTCCTTCAAAGTCTCAATTATATCTTTGGCAATCTGAATTAGAGCGGATTCCAGTCTGTCAGAAGAGTTTTTCTAATAATGATGAGATGCCCTCCTCTGTGATGTATGTAGCAGGTTGACCCCCAATCTGGCCAGATGTATCAGACAAATTGGGTTTCTTGGCTGGCCTCTTTCCATATTTTTTAGAGGGTTTAGTCAGTGCTTTCCTTGATATACTCTCCTTAACACCAGAAACAATAGGTGTGGGCGGTATCACAGTTTCTGGCAGATCCGGGATAGGAAGTACAGTGGGGGTCTGCGGCATGATCGGTCTACATGTCTCAATAATGACCCTCGGTTCCAACGGAATACAGTTGATGGAAGAAATATTAGTTGTGCCTGAGCCCTCTTGAGTACCTTCAAGGCCCAGCTCCCGCTCTGTAACCGCAATCTGAGTAGAGAGTTTGTCCACTTTCGTGGTCAGATATGTTATAATGCTGGTAGTATATTTTGGAACTTTAGCTTTCACTTCCCCCACCGCAGACGTTGGTAACTTTCGCTTACCCATGGTAAAAGGGACGTGGTTCGTCCCGTCCCTGGTCGTCCTTCGGCGACCTTAGACGGCCCGCCCTCTGCCCGGGCTCCGCCCGGCGACGCCCGCGCGCGTCCCGCGACGCGGGAGGAGCCGCTGTTTCTTATGCGCCTCCGGGTGCTGAGGGCTGGCGCTGCTGACGCTGGACCCGGCGTCCCCGGGAAAGAGCAGGGGACGCTGGGAAATGTAGTCGCTCCGAGGGAGGGAGAGCGCTGCAGGAGATCCGGTGTCGGTTTGCAGGTCCCGTGCCTCTGGACCTCCGCAAACAATGCCCCTCAGATGAGTGCCCCGCTCCTCTGCAGGAGCCGCTGTTTCTTATGCGCCTCCAGGCGCTGAGGGCTGGCGCTGCTGACGCTGGACCCGGCGTCCCCAGGAAAGAGCAGGGGACGCTGGGAAATGTAGTCGCTCCGAGGGAGGGAGAGCGCTGCAGGAGATCCGGTGTCGGTTTGTGGGTCCCGTGCCTCTGGACCTCCGCAAACAATGCCCCTCAGATGAGTGCCCCGCTCCTCTGCAGGAGCCGCTGTTTCTTATGCGCCTCTGGGCGCTGAGGGCTGGCGCTGCTGACGCTGGACCCGGCGTCCCCGGGAAAGAGCAGGGGACGCTGGGAAATGTAGTCGCTCCGAGGGAGGGAGAGCGCTGCAGGAGATCCGGTGTCGGTTTGCAGGTCCCGTGCCTCTGGACCTCCGCAAACAATGCCCCTCAGATGAGTGCCCCGCTCCTCTGCAGGAGCCGCTGTTTCTTATGCGCCTCCAGGCGCTGAGGGCTGGCGCTGCTGACGCTGGACCCGGCGTCCCCAGGAAAGAGCAGGGGACGCTGGGAAATGTAGTCGCTCCGAGGGAGGGAGAGCGCTGCAGGAGATCCGGTGTCGGTTTGTGGGTCCCGTGCCTCTGGACCTCCGCAAACAATGCCCCTCAGATGAGTGCCCCGCTCCTCTGCAGGAGCCGCTGTTTCTTATGCGCCTCTGGGCGCTGAGGGCTGGCGCTGCTGACGCTGGACCCGGCGTCCCCGGGAAAGAGCAGGGGACGCTGGGAAATGTAGTCGCTCCGAGGGAGGGAGAGCGCTGCAGGAGATCCGGTGTTGGTTTGCGGGTCCCGTGCCTCTGGACCTCCGCAAACAATGCCCCTCAGATATGTGTATGAAAGCAGTCCACATTTAGTTGAGTGGTAGATTCCTAGATATCAGTCGACATGTTCCTTGCCATGAAACGGTGTAATTTTACCAGGCAATTCTTCAGGACTTCAAGACTCATCTTCGGGGTCCAGTAGAGGGTGATGCAGGTACCCTGAGGGTGCCGAGCGTCGAGGGCGGTGTGCCAATTATCTTCCCACCCCCTCCTGTGACCCATGGTGTTCTTCCTTAACACCAACAAAGTGCAGAAACCGCAAAGCTGAAGCCTCCTAAACCAGGAGTGATTAGGGAGACAATCCTTTCTTCCTAATATTTTTAGCACTTTTTCACTGTTTTCCTTATTTTCACTTTCACGTCCCTAGGTAAGGGTGGGCCTTAGCGCGTTGATACCGCCAGGGTTTAAAACACACTTTTAGTCCTGAAGAATTGCCTGGTAAAATTACACCGTTTCGTGACAAGAAACATGTTGCCTGATATCTAGGAATCTACCACTCAACTAAATGTGGACTGCTTCCATACACATAGATTTTAATATAATGTCTTTAGTGATCATAGAATAAAGTTCCTTTTTGATACACTACAGACAATTTTAATACACTCACCACCCACTAGTTTAGTTTTCACAAACACATCCTAATTCTCACCAACCTGCTCCGCAATAGACCTGGCGTTGTAGCACACTAAAGAGACTCTCGGTCTCTTTGGTGGAGCCCAATGATGAAGCATGTCATCAAAAGGTGGTGAGTGAGGGCTTTCTTTAATGTCCTAAGTGAGGCCATTCCCTCCCCTTTTTTTGCTCCCTAATACATTTTTTATGTGCCTAATCAATGTGTGTATACTAAAAGACTAGTGTTTCTTTCGGTATGGTCTAGATAGCACACTAACACACATTTTGCAGGTGAACTTTGGTGCATTTACTTTGTTGTGCCCCTCTGGAAAGGTGAAAAACCTCCAGATAAAGAACTCATTGGCCTTCTTACCACATGGCTGCTCTTCAACAAACTCCACATTTGAGTCAGATGATGAAGTTCCTGTTCTCCCCCCTCGCCTTTACTCCATTTCTCTCTCCCTCTGTTCCTCTGTCTCACTCAGTGTAACCGCTTTATTCCCTCTCAGTCACTTTTTCTTCCTCTCTTTCTCTCTTACTCTCCCTCTCTTTCTCTCCCTCACCCTTCCTGTCTCTCTCTTTCTTTTTCCTTCACTCCTACTTTATCCCTCAGTCTCCTTTCCTCTCTCTTAATCTCCTTCCTTCTCTCTCATTTTCCTTCCCTCACCCTCATACACCTTCCGTAAGTGTCACTGTCCTTCACTCTCACTCCCCCTCACTGTCCTTTTGTCACTCCATTCTTTACTCCCCTTCTCTTAGTCCCGTTTTCTAAGTTCCTCCATCCCCTCACTCCACTTCTCTCTCCCTCACTCCCCATCTGTAACTTTCCATTACTCCCCTTCCCTCACCCTCATACTCTTTCCCTTACCCCAATTCTCTTACCTTCACTTCCTTCACTCTGCTCTACTTCTCCTTTTTCATATCTTACTCCCTTTCTCTGTCTCTGTTCCATGCTTCCATTTTCTCACTCTCTCACTTTTCTTTCCTTACTGCCCTGCCCTTACTCTTTCTCTCCACTTACCTCACTCCCCTACCCTTAGTCCCCTTGTTTCAGTCACTCTTTGACTCCCCTTTTCTCACTCCCCATACTACCCTTCCCTCACTCACTCCATCAGTCCTTTCCTCCTTTTCATTCAGTCATTACAGTCATTCATTTATACACTACACTTTCATTCAAAAAAGAATGACACAGTATATAAAAGATATAGCTCTTCTTTGAGAACAAAAACAGTAAACAGGTAACAAAAAATTGTATAACTGGAACAAAAATAAAAAATGAAATAAATTATGTTCGGCTGCATTTATGCTCTGAGATCCTAATGTCAATTAGATCCACACTTTGCTCACTGTAGCAAATTATTTAATTACAGTCATTACACATGTCCAGCTGTCTTGAACTTGGCTGTTGAACTGCCGAAGAGGTGCTCCGCACAGCCGGTGGTAGCTCCCTTGCCTTGGCTCTAGTTGCAGCACGAGCATAATTGTGAGGATGCACGTTCTTGATGTGCCTTATCATTGTGTGTATGCTAAATGAATCTTTCTTTTTGGGGTCTCCTCTTGATAAAACAGCCCCACAGATCACACAGGTGACCTTCGGGGCATTCACCTTTTTTGCCCCTATGGGATGGTAAAAAATTGCCAGATAAAAGAAACATTTTTCTTATCTTTTGGAGGCTCCACAAGGAAGGTATCCACATCACTCTCCGATGAAGACTGTTGTTGAGCCATGTTAAGATTGGAAATCAGCAGGATGTCTGTTGAGGTCCTTCTCCTAACACAGTGAAAGAGCTAGTGAGGGAAGTGGGTGGGGTGTTTGAAGATTCTAGAACAGAAACTGCCATGAACCAATCAAAAGTGTTGTTTTAAAGTCACATGACTTTACGTGCGCGCAATGTGCACACAAGCATGCGCGCACGGTGCAAGACCGTCGCTTCAAAATGGTGGTTTGCCCGATTTTCCCAAAATTTTAAAAACTCAAAAAGAAGGCAGGGCAGAGACTCCCTGACCCCCTAGGCTTTCTCAGGGGGTCCCTAAAATACTCCGATGGGCAAAAAAAACATTTTCTTTTTATTAAAAAATCGTGAGGTGCGCGCACGTGGCACGCACCCACGATGCAGAAGTCACTCAAAGACAATAGTGTAGAACGTGAAAAGGAGGCAGGGTAGAGACTGTCTGACCCCCTAGGCCTTCTCAGGGGGTCCCTGAAGGACCCCAAAGGGCAAAAAAAACATTTTGGTAAAAAAAAGAACAAATTGCGGGTGCGTGCACGGTGCGCACACGTTGAAAAAACATCACAAAAAAAGGTAAATAACAACTTTGAGTGTTTATTGTTGATTGAACATGTAGACTATACTGTTCAACTTTAAGAAAATCATAAAAAGTCGCTGTGCCATTGCATATTACTGGATACAGTCTATCCATTATAATATACAAAGGCAGTTTGTGGAAAAATAAATATATAAAAAATAAAAAAATTGATACAGTTATGAGCATGTTAAAAACTTTGGAAATTCACTGAAAAAAACATATGTTTCAGACCTGATATAGTTAGAAAATACTGTTTAAAAAAACTTGCAAAAACACTGAAAAAAATCATAGGTTTCACACATGTTATAGTTAGGAATTAGCATTCAAAAAACCTTGCAAATTCACTGAAAAAAACATAGGTTTCACACACATTATAATTAGGATTTAGCATTTTTAAAAAACCTTGCAAATTCACTGAAAAAAACATAGGTTTCACACACGTTATAGTTAGGAATTAGCATTAAAAAAACCTTGCAAATTCACTGAAAAAAACATAGGTTTCAAACACGTTATAGTTAGGAAATAGCATTTATAAAACCTTGCAAATTAACTGAAAAAACCATAGGTTTCACACACATTATAGTTAGGAATTAGCATTTAAAAAACCTTACAAATTCACTGAAAAAACCATAGGTTTCACCCATGTTATAGTTAGCTGGACATTTCACTCATACAAAACCTTTGAAATTCCCCCGTTATAGTTAGTTCAGCTAACTATAACGCGCGCCATCGCAATGCACTGCTGATGACGTCACATATTACATCACTCATGACATGATCAGTGACATCACTTATGACATCACTGATGACATCTAAAATGACATCACTGATGACATCATCCTTGTGAAAGAGTGGTTGACCTCCTCTCACCCTAATATAACCTTAGATACACACATTCAAAAATGGAAACTACAACTTTCAAAATAATGGAGATACCAATACCAGTTACAACAACCTATTAGGTAATTCTAACATCTACATACACATCCACTCATTCACCAACAGTTCAATATAGTCACTCATACAAGTACTCACTGATTATATGTACTCATACACTTATACATCCGGTTACACACTAATACTCATCCATATAGTTACTCACATACATATTCACACATAAAATAAACTATTAAACATCCATTTGTTTGCATATACAGCTATACAAACACACCACTACATTTACTTCTACAGAAATGTACACATAGTTACTCTCTTAAACAATCAATTATAAAAACACATACTAATTTATACAGGTACTCTTCCAAACACTCACTGTCACATATACTCAATTATATACATCAATACTCACATATACTAGTTTAAAACATATGTAGTTACTTATGAATACACTATTGAGACAGTCATTCATTCACTAACCCACGCACCCACACAATCATCCACGCATACAGTCTTGCACACATGCTGTCTTCAAAACACATACAAACAGTGAGTCGCTCATTCATGAATCTGTGCGCTAAGTAATATCCCCCACCGAACCATACAGAAACTCATACTGATACTCAAAAAAAGAACTAATAACCCATATTCACACTCATGTAGCTACTCACCAACCCCTGCAGCCACTTATATACAAAGTGAGACACTGATACAGATATTTAAATATTTAATCATTACACCCTAATATATGTATTCACTAAGATACACTTAATAAGTCAGTTAAACAATCAATTTAAGTAAAAAAAACATCCATTTAGACACTGAATTACCTATTTATTCTTCCATCCACCTTTATATGGATATAATATATAATATATATATAATCTGCTCCCTGATAGTCCCCAGATTACTTTCAGCAGAGCTAGAAATATGGGGTCAGTTCTTGATGTCAGTAGCCCTGAGATCAGACAGAAACCAATATGGCTGAAGCCGGCCACAGGTTTCCGTAAATGCTCTTCTTGCAGAGCGTGCAAATTTGGCACTAATAAAACCCACTTCCAAACTGCTTTTGGGGACCATTTGGTCCCCATCGCCGGCTGTTATAACTGCAAAACGGAATTTGCAGTATATGTCCTGACGTGCACTTGTGGCCTTAATTACATAGGCAGCACCAAATTACAAGTGCACGTCAGGATACTGCAACATCTGAGAGCTATTCTACATAGCGATCCGTCCTATCCAGTGGCACGGCACTTTAAATCCAAACATAATAAAGATCTGCAATGCCTCACTTATTATGTTGTAGGTGCCGTCCCCAAACTGCGCAGAGGGGGCGATAGAGAGCAGTTACTCAGACAATTGGAGACGACCATGATATTACAGTTTGACAGCAGATAGCCTAATGGGTTAAACAATTCAGAAGACATGTATACCCATTTATAAAACAGTTTGAGTTTTCCCTTTGGCTGCATTCTGCGCTTCTGCGTACCCAGCTTTCTATTAAGCTTATTCTATCATGGATTGCTAATCTCTCTCATGGTTAGGCAATCAGGTTCCCTGTAGCCTAGTATATCTGATACACACTTTGAGTTTCTAGCTAGCAGGAGAATTATTCCTTGTATCTCAGTTTCTGATTAGAAGGAGGTAGTCAGGCTCCCTGTTGCCTCCTTTGTTCAGTTCTTAATGTACTATCTCGTTTTATTAATATTGCACAGTTACTGTCTCTGCCCAAGCCCACTTGGTTTATGGGGTGCTCACTGTTTTTACACTTGATGATATGGGTGGTTTTTAACATTTGTACAAATTTTATGTAATGTTTTTTCAATGAAATTTTGGTGTATTCCGATGTTTTATTGTTTTCGCATATTTGTACATAGTAGTTTTTTTACCGCTCATATATTTCTTTACTATAGCACTTCACCTTTTAGAAACTCTTGCATTTATTAGGATAGCAATGTTTACACAGAACCCAACATGTTGTTACTGTATCATCTTAGCAGGCTTTTTTTAGTTGCCCTATTTATATTCTATACTGCTTTCTTTCACCTTGGAGTAAAATTATTTTTTCTCAGGCTAAGCATTGTTATTAGCTCTTCACCATTTACTCATAGATACTGTTTTACTATGTATTGCAGGAAGAATGGAAACTAGGGATTTATCCTGAAAGACTTCAATATCCTGCTCTACGGAAACATCACGCATTTATGCTGTTATATTTATTACTTGTATGTAATTTACTAAAATTTTTGAGACAGAATACGCCTTAAGTAATGCACTGAGTATGTAAAGATTGAAATAGCAGTATTTCTTCTCTGTCTTTGGTCAGGTGACCGCTGATACTTTTGTACTGAGGGCCAGGTGTTAGTTCACTAGCATGTATATAAAAAGAAAAAAATTCAGTGACAACTTTACATGTGACCAAGGGCCCTCGGGCCAGAAACGCGTCATGCTGTTTGTTGCCTCACCTGCACAATAAACAATTAACCTGATGTCAGATCCTGTGGTCCGTGTCTCTCTCTTCGTGCTTCGCCGATCCTGGAGGATAGGAAGTAGCGTGTGTGGAGACATTCTGCGCATATATATATATATATATTACCTACTGGCGGTCGCCAGTAGGTATATATATTTAGGATTTTTTCTCTATGTAACTTTTGAAAATTCTATGTCTAATACCTTTGGCGTTTGTGGATGGAATCGGCTGAAATTATCAGAAAAATGGCACATTTTGTTTCTGAGCAGCCCCTAAAAATTTGGGGGGGTTTCGTCAAGGGGGGGCAGAGAAAAAAGGGGGGTCCCAAAACGCGTTTTAACATTGAGTTTTCCATAGGGCGTTTGGCCTCACTTTTAGCTCGAACGGCTGAATGGATTTGCACGAAACTTGGCAAAATTGTAGGGACTGGTAGCCCGATGTGCCTTTGCTGGGTCTCAATATATGTGCTCCAGTGGATTTTGAGAAATTAACGTTTTAAAAAAATTATATATCTGTGACAGCGTCCCGGATAGCGCTCCAGTTCGCGTACTTTTCGCGTTACGGAACTTTGCGTAGCGAAGCTGATTGGCTTTCCAGTGTCTGTCAACATTCTAAACAGTCCGGAGCGGCCGCCATCTTGTCTCTCGGTAGGATCGAGAGACAAGAGGAGGAGAAAAACGAAGGGGGAATTTAATGAAAGGGGGCAAGGTAGACCCTTCTTGACCCCCTAGGAATGATGTTGGGGTTATTAAAGGGTCCCGTGGGGCAAATAAAAAAATATTGATTTTTTTGCGGTAGAAGCGCTTTCCGGTTCGCGAACCGGGTTGCGAACAGGTAGCGAAACGGGAATTCGCCATTTTGTGTTTCGTTTTAATTAAATTACAAGATGGAGGAAAAACTATGTGTGAAATGGGTATAAGGGGGTACGGGAGACGTATCCTGACCCCCTATGTTTTCTGAGGGTGGCTGAGGAGGCTCATATATGTTGATACTTGTCTTCCAGCGGCTGCGTGTGAGCGTGTTTTTTTGTTTTTTTTTTGCTGCGTGACGTCTGTTAACGTTCGATTCGAAGGAAATCAGGAAGTGTTGACCGCCATTTTGACACTGCGAGTAAATATATTGTTAAAAATAATTGTTATAAATTAATCGGTATTGATAAACATTGTCTGCGCCATCTTGCTTTTTTTCCAATGCCACACTTTTGTCGTGCACGGCAGCCATTTTAGATGCCTTGACCAGACCCACTCTCTGCACGCCGCCGATCGTGACGTCTGTTAACGTTCGATTCGAAGGAAATCAGGAAGTGTTGACCGCCATTTTGTCACTGCGAGTAAATATATTGTTAAAAATAATTGTTATAAATTAATTCGTATTGATAAACATTGTCTGCGCCATCTTGCTTTTTTTCCAATGGCACACTTTTGTCGTGCACGGCAGCCATTTTAGATGCTTTGACCAGACCCACTCTCTGCACGCTGCCGATCCTCAGCATGGCTCCCCACCCTCGCAAGCATCTCCCCCACGTACTGGTCACCCCCGCTCTCTGTCTTATGCATGGGCCATAAACCTCCCCCCATCTGCGCTGCTCTTCCCTGAGAATCACGCCCTGTGCCCGCCCGACACCACCCTTCTGTCTGCGCCATCTTGCTTTTTTTCCAATGTTACACATTTGTCGTGCACTGCAGCCATTTTAGATGCCTTGACCAGACCCACTCTCTGCACGCTGCCGATCCTCAGCATGGCTCCCCACCCTCGCAAGCATCTCCCCCACGCACTGGTCACCCCCGCTCTCTGTCTTATGCATGGGCCATAAACCCCCCCCCCATCTGCGCTGCTCTTCCCTGAGAATCACACCCTGTGCCCGCCCGACACCACCCTTTCACCCTATTCACTACAGCACCCTCTGACATTCCTCTTTCTTTGTGTCTGATTGTCCAGGCCGGTCCCAGGCTATCACGTAGCCCTGCGGATGTAGTATATGGCCTCAACTGTAAAGAATCACCCCTCTTCAAAGGAGTTACAGTAGATCAAGGCCCCCACCCCATGAGATCCATCACACCAGACGCGTTCCTACTATCTGATAACCATTCTGTATTGTGATTGGGGAGGGGATTCTCACTGTGAGGGTGTGTGGGACAGAGCCTGAAGCGGAAGATTCCAGGGATGCCTTTTTGTACATCAAAGTCTTCACAATTATGTGTCACATTAAAAATATATAGCACTCCAACAAAGTAGTAGGATTATAACACTTTAATAACTTATAAATATATACATCGCAACAAAAACAGTAAACACCTTAACATTTTTTAAAAAAAATATAGTGCAACATACACAGCACCTGGGGTGTCAAGAGTGAACAGGTCCTAGCTGCTTAACCAATGACTGACAAATGCTATATTAAACACTTACTGTGTATAATACTTGCGCTCACAATAGTTTTACTTTACAAAACAGAACAAAAGATGTCCCCTGTAAGTAAACCCATATTAGCTGTTTCAGTTATTGAACATCCTAAGGTTTTATGACATGGGGAACAGTAGTGATATCCTGGGCGGGTGATGGAACTGGGATTGTTAATGGAAAAACATCTACAGAGAAAACTATTGGTGAATTATACTTCTCCGGAAATTTAAAACTCACAAATGTTTCATTTGTGTAATCGTTTCATAAACATGTACATTAAAAAACTAAATACGCTCCACTGTTTTAGAAAATCTTTACAGCTTGCTAGATCACCCTTTAAAGTTACAACTACGAAAACCTACTTACTTAAGCTGTTGAATTCGGCTTCAAATGTAAAGCATAAGTTCAAGCTAGCATATCATATGTCTAAAAGGTTAAACATAATTGATATGCAAATTTAAATACTACCCTTTCTTAATGGTGACACCTTATCTCTCCTATATCCCACAATTTCCATGAGCAAAGCAAAAGAAATTCTGAGGCCCTGAAGAAATAAGGCTTACTGTGGGGTTCAACTCAATCTGGTGTTTGGGCGCTTCCATGTTTTGGGGTGATATTCTGTGACAGGGTGCAGGCACCAGAAGAATTTTAGCCTAGTTCATCATATTGGAGAATGAGGGTCTGGGTAAATATCTAATCTGGTGAAGAACCATCCCTTCTTTAAACCCCATGGTGACCAACTATAGTTTATTCTCTATTTCGTTCCCTTGCCATAACAAAATAAAAGTCTTGGGTTATTTATGGAAGGGAAGACATTTTGTTTCTTCAAATTTTTTTTTAAGAACAAAGGTTTAAGGAAAGGCAACCCTTAATGTGCATGTTTTCCACAGAAATTTGCCTTTGAAAACTAGAGGCAATAAATAAGGCCGAAATCTGTATTTTGTTTTTGGATACACATGTTATTTGTATCTGTGTATTCATTTTTATGCATGACTTTATATGGAATGGTTAAAATAACTTATGATGCAACTTAACAGTAAAGATCACAAACATTCCAATGAGTGCTATGTTCCAGGTTTTACATAAAGTAGTGTTTACCTAGAGTGGTGCTGTGTAGGACACTCTGAATGGAAATTAACCAGAACTATAACCATCAACTTCCAATAATATAACTTTTATGCCCAAATTATGCAAAGATTTAGCTAATCTGCTAAAGGGGGGAGTCGCCATATCTTTTGATAATTTATTCACCCATCCGTAGCCTCTCTAATCTCCATTACAATGTGTTTGTTGCTGTCGCTAGCTGATGAAAAAACTAAAGTGACAACTTCCTCATCCTTAATTTTTCTTTCTTTGTTCCTTAAAATGTCATCTGTGTCAACCTCTTCCGAGAATGCAGATGCGTTAGGGATTTCCTTGTGTTTCCTAATAGCATTGGTGTCTGCACACTTCTTTGTCAATTCTGTGAACATGACAGCTGCTTCATAGACAGACGATATCTTTGTTAAGTCATTAGTGTTAAGTGTGTCTGAAACTACAGTGCCCTTTTCTGTTTTACTTTCCTCAGACACTACAGAGTTTTGTGTGTTGTTCTTCTGAGCGACAATTATTCCAGAGGTTATTCTAGCGTTATTCTAGCGTTTCACTTGCCATTCAGCGGTTTTCCGCCCGCTTTTGCTGCACTGTGCCTCGTCAGTAGCGGTCTGTTGTGCGAATAGTCCCAAGGCAGCAGAACGCGCTGAGATCTGGACGGCACCCAGGTAATGTCCAGTAAGTTGCAGCACTGGTTTTGGTATCCTACAATGCTGCTCCGAAAAACGGCGTGTGGTGCCCCGGGGGGGGGGGGGGGGAGGCGGCGTGAATGGGCCTCCCCAGGTGGAGGCTCGTCTGCTGTAGTGGGGCGCCCCTTTACCGTTTCAGTTGCCATTCCGCCCGCTTTTGCTACACTGTGCTTCTTCCGCCATTCAGCTGTTTACCCACCGCTCTTGCGGCTACAGCGTCTCGCTCACCATGTAGTTGAGTTGCTCCCACTCTTGCGGTGCAGCGATAGGCGGCTGCCACAGGACTCTTAAAATGGCGGCAGGCTCTTCGGATTTGGGCGTGGTCCACTAAAATGGCCCTGGGACACCTTGGAACTCGGACGCTTGTCTGCTAGGGCTTGGGCCCCATTCTCGAAAGCGTCCCCTCAGCCTTGAAGATTCTACAAAAGTCTTGGGGGCCCCCGACTCCCCCAGGCTTCCGGTGGGGAGCGGCTGCCATGATTGCTTGCGGAATGGCCATGACGGAGCTACGAGATGGTGGTGCTCTCATGCTGACGCCAACTTCAGTCTGAAACATCCAGAAACACTGTAGACTATCAATTCGATGAGTTCCGGTGGAGCCCCAACGTGACCCGGTAGGGAAGAACTTGCCCTCCCCTTTTTTGAGTGATGGTTCTTGTTGCCTGTCCCCTCTGTTGTCATCTAACGGAACCTTTTTTGATTGCCGAGTGAGAAAAAAAAGGTGGGTCTTTCATCGTTTGGGAAAAAAAATGTTTTTAATCCAATGAAAAGCGTTATTTTTAGGTCATATGATCAAGCCTTCCATCATTAGGAAACCAAAAGTAAAATGAACCAATGAAAAGTTTTATAAACAAGTCACATGACCTGTTATGCGGCTTTGGGCTATAAAAAGCGAAGAAAATCCGTTGGCCCATGAGGCGGCGTCAGTAGCGGACCAGAACCAGAACTATAACCATCTACTTCCAATAATATAACTTTTATGCCCAAATTACGCAAAGATTTAGCTAATCTGCTAAAGGGGGGAGTTGCTATTTCTTTTGATAATTTATTCACCCATCCGTAGCCTCTCTAATCGCCATTACAATGTGTTTGTTGCTGTCGCTAGCTGATGAAAAAACTAAAGTGACAACTTCCTCATCCTTAATTTGTCTTTCTTTGTTCCTTAAGATGTCATCTGTGTCAACCTCTTCCGAGAATGCAGATGCGTTAGGGATTTCCTTGTGTTTCTTAATTAGCTGTTTCGGTGCCCACTCTGATCAGCGATCACACTCGGCAACTCTGGGCATTAGCTTGCCTCATCTTCACTAACGGCCCCACCAGACCGCCGGGGATGCCTGGTCTCACCCTGGAGATACCCATTAAGGGACCATCTCTCAGGGAAGCCAGGAAGGGTTTCGCAGCGGTCGAAGCGCCTTGGGACCCTACGGGTAAGTAGTGCGCTATATAAATGCCTATACATTTACATACATTTACATTTACAGTTATTGAACATCCTAAGGTTTTATGACATGGGGAACAGTAGTGATATCCTGGGCGGGTGATGGAACTGGGATTGTTAATGGAAAAACATCTACAGAGAAAACTATTGGTGAATTATACTTCTCCGGAAATTTAAAACTCACAAATGTTTCATTTGTGTAATCGTTTCATAAACATGTACATTAAAAAACTAAATACGCTCCACTGTTTTAGAAAATCTTTACAGCTTGCTAGATCACCCTTTAAAGTTACAACTACGAAAACCTACTTACTTAAGCTGTTGAATTCGGCTTCAAATGTAAAGCATAAGTTCAAGCTAGCATATCATATGTCTAAAAGGTTAAACATAATTAATATGCGAATTTAAATACTACCCTTTCTTAATGGTGTTACTTTATCTCTCCTATATCCCACAATTTCCATGAGCAAAGCAAAAGAAATTCTGAGGCCCTGAAGAAATAAGGCTTACTGTGGGGTTCAACTCAATCTGGTGTTTGGGCGCTTCCATGTTTTGGGGCGATATTCTGTGACAGGGTGCAGGCACCAGAAGAATTTTAGCCTAGTTCATCACATTGGAGAATGAGGGTCTGGGTAAATATCTAATCTGGTGAAGAACCATCCCTTCTTTAAACCCCATGGTGACCAACTATAGTTTATTCTCTATTTCGTTCCCTTGCCATAACAAAATAAAAGTCTTGGGTTATTTATGGAAGGGAAGACTTTTTGTTTCTTCCAATTTTTCTTTAAAAACAAAGGTTTAAGGAAAAGCAACCCTTAATGTGCATGTTTTCCACAGAAATTTGCCTTTGAAAACTAAAGGCAATAAATAAGGCCGAAATCTGTATTTTGTTTTTGGATACACATGTTATTTGTGTCTGTGTATTCATTTTTATGCATGACTTTATATGGAATGGTTAAAATAACTTATGATGCAACTTAACAGTAAAGATCACAAACATTCCAATGAGTGCTATGTTCCAGGTTTTACATAAAGTAGTGTTTACCTAGAGTGGTGCTGTGTAGGACACTCTGAATGGAAATTAACCAGAACTATAACCATCAACTTCCAATAATATAACTTTTATGCCCAAAGAAAATCTTTACAGCTTGCTAGATCACCCTTTAAAGTTACAACTACGAAAACCTACTTACTCAAGCTGTTGAATTCGGCTTCAAATGTAAAGCATAAGTTCAAGCTAGCATATCATATGTCTAAAAGGTTAAACATAATTGATATGCAAATTTAAATACTACCCTTTCTTAATGGTGACACTTTATCTCTCCTACGACGGGTTACAACGGGGGCAAAGGCTTACATTACGTACCCTTCACTATCTGCAAAGAGAGAATACTCCTAAAAGAAAAGAGGAGGGGGGGCAGCGTTCAAAGCACATCAGCGTGCATAAATACAAAAATGTTTTTACCTACCACGTACTTGACATTTTACAGCTTTTCATATTTGCTATTAAAAAACCAATGAAATTCACTGAAAAAACCATAGGTTATAGACCATATATAGTTAGGAATTAGCATTTACAAAACCTTGAAAATTCACTGAAAAAACCATAGGTTATAGACCATATATAGTTAGGAATTAGCATTTACAAAACCTTAATTTACTCGCACAAAACCATAGAAATTCGCATATATAGTTAGTTGCAATAACTATATATCGCGCACCTGCAATCCACTGCTGATGATGTCACATATTACATCATTCATGACATGGTCAGTGACATCACTGATGACATCACTGATGACATCTCAAATGACATCACTGATGACATCTCAAATGACATCACTGATGACATCTCAAATGGCATCACTGATGACATCTCAAATGACATCACTGATGACATCACTGATGACATAACAAATGACATCACTGATGACATCTAATTTGATAACAATGGTCACATCACTGATGATATCATTCATGTGACAATACAATGAATCTCCGCACACTTTAATATAACCTCTGTTACATCCAGTGTAAAATACAGAATATCATTTTTAAAACCATTGACACACCAATACTAGTTACTACATACGCACTCACTGATTCCTATGTCTACACAGACATTCACTCATTCACCCATACAATCATTCATACATACAATCACTCATCTTTACAACACTATCATATGCACTCATACACCTATACAGACACTCACACTCTGCCACTCATCCATGGAGTTACTCACACACCTAGTCAGTCCTGTAAAGAATCAATCACACTTCCATTTTCTAACCAATACAGTTAAACATAGAGTACCTTACATATACTAACACATACTTACTCTCTTATACAATCATTGATACAAGAACACATTGATCTGCACAGAGTCACACATCTCCCAGCCAGCCACACACACACTCAGTCTCCCATACAAATATTTGGACAATCAATCAATAACCCATATAGTTACTCATATAGCTACTGATCAACACATGCAGCAGTTTACAGAAGAACAGACATAATGATGCACAAATTAAGACAGTTTAGTCACTAACCCATGCACTCAGTGAGACACATTTAATCACTCACTCACTCATACAGTCAGTCATGCACCTACTAAATCCTTCATCCAGACACTTATACATCCACTCATTCTTCAATATGTAAGACATATTTTAACTTTACAGAAACAGACAGTCACTGGATGTTGTCATCAGTGATGTCATCAGTGGTGTCATTTGAGATGTCATCAGTGATGTCATCAGTGATGTCACTGACCATGTCATGAATGATGTAATATGTGACATCATCCGCAGTGGATTGCGGGTGCGCGATATATAGTTATTGCAACTAACTATATGTGCGAATTTCTTTGGTTTTGTGCGAGTAAATTAAGGTTTTGTAAATGCTAATTCCTAACTATATATGGTCTATAACCTATGGTTTTTTCAGTGAATTTTCAAGGTTTTGCAAATGCTAATTCCTAACTATATATGGTCTATAACCTATGGTTTTTTCAGTGAATATATATATATATATATATATATATATATATATATATATATTCAATGAAAAAACCATAGGTTATAGGCCATATATAGTTAGGAATTAGCATTTACAAAACCTTATTTTACTCGCATAAAACCATTGAAATTCCATATATAGTTAGCTAACTATAAGCGCTAACTATATATCGCGCACCCGCAATCCACTGCTGATGATGTCACATATTACATCATTCATGACATGGTCAGTGACATCACTGATGACATCACTGATCACAACATCCAGTGATTGTATGTGTCTGTAAAGTTTAAATATGTTTCACATATTGAAGAATGAGTGGATGTATAAGTGTCTGGATGAAGAATTTAGTAGGTGCATGACTGACTGTATGAGTGAGTGATTAAATGTGTCTCACTGAGTACATGGGTTAGTGACTAAACTGTCTTAATTCGTGCATCAGTATGTTTGATGTTGTGTAAGCTGCTGCATGTGTTGATCAGTAGCTATAAGAGTGGCCATATGGGTTATTGATTGGTTGCCCAAATATTTGAATGGGAGGCTGAGTGTGTGTGTGGGTGGCTGGGAGGTGCGTGACTCTGTGCATAGATGTGTAAGCAGTTGATTCACTAGGAGTATGAGTTCAAGAGTGCATGTGGAAACAGCTATATGGGCGGTTGACTGTGCATGGGTGTGTTGGTGAGTGAATGGATTTCTCATTGCTACATGTGCAAGTAAGTACGTATGTAAAACACAATACATGTGAGAGTTGAGATATATAAATAACTGAACATAAGAGCCAGTGAATGTGTGAGTGGCTGTATCGATCACTGTGAGCTGGTATCAGGGATTATATAAGAGAGTAAATATGTGTTATTATATGTTTGAATAAGTAAGATGTGTATAACTGTATAGTTGAGGAAATGGAGGTGTGATTGATTCTTTGCATGACTGACTAGGTGTGTGAGTAACTCCATGGATGAGTGACAGTCTGTGAGTATCTGTTTATACTGAGTGTATGTAAGGTTATATTAGAGTCTGAAGAGGTTCATTGTATTATCACATGAGTGATGTGATCAGTGATGACAAATGAGATGTCATCAGTGATGTCATTTGAGTTGTCATCAGTAATGTCATCAGTGATGTCATTTGAGATGTCATCATTGATATCATTTGAGTTGTCATCAGTGATGTCATTTGAGATGTCATCAGTGATGTCATCAGTGATGTCACTGACCATGTCATGAATGATGTAATATGTGACATCATCAGCAGTGGATTGCGGGTGCGCGATATATAGTTAGCGCTTATAGTTAGCTAACTATATATGGAATTTCAATGGTTTTATGCGAGTAAAATAAGGTTTTGTAAATGCTAATTCCTAACTATATATGGCCTATAACCTATGGTTTTTTCATTGAATTTTCAAGGTTTTGTAAATGCAAATTCCTAACTATATATCCACTATAACCTATGGTTTTTTCTGTGAATTTCATTGGTTTTTTAATAGCAAATATGAAAAGCTTTAAAATGTCAAGTACGTGATAGATAAAAACATTTTCGTATTTATGCACGCTGATGTGCTTTGAACGCTGCCCCCCCCCCTCCCCTCTTTTGCCTTAGTAGTACTCTCTCTTTGCAGATACTGAAGGGTAGTTAACGCAGGCCTTTACCCCCGTTGTAATCCGTCGTGCCTCCTTGTCTCTCCATTTGATTGATTGTTGTCCAAGCATTTACTGTTTTAGAATTGGTTCTCTTTGGATCATTCTCTATTTACAAACAAGCACAAAGTCGCAATACTCTGTTTAGTCTTTGCAGATAGTGAAAAATCGTGTAAAAAAATAAAAGTAATCGAGCAAAATCAGTAGGCCACTAATTGGATCTCTTTTTGACCTCGCTAAAATAGAAATATTAGGAACAACCCTTCTTGAGAAATACGAAAATAGTGAGATGAACTGAGCTCCACACCATGAGGGCTGCAAGACAGCTCGGCTCCATCACCCATCCCGCACAAAATAATGACAAACCCTATGCAAATATTAAAAATATAGACAACACACCAGCAAAGAAACAGGGTAAAACATTTTATTAAAAAACTATTTACATAACGTTGGTTTATAAGATGATGTCAGTAGTGGACCGATGTGTGAATAGATCGAAAACAGCACAAGGCTCCAAGATCCGGATAGCAAGCTCCTGGATGTTGGGTGCCATAGTTTAGAGTTCTGAATTTCAGCCTTTTTCAATGCCTGTGCTTTGTTGAATCAAAATGGCGGCTTGACACAAAGCTGACTCAAGCGTTGTTACTGATGCTATGCAGACCAAAACTGGTTTTCAGTTTGTACATTTTTCTAGATTTTTCAATCCAAGTTTGGTTGACTTTGTAGAACGATGGCTTCAGATTTTCAACATACGGTGTGGTGGCGCTGACTGGGAGGGGGCGCTTCGCTCCTGCCCCCTCCCCAAGTAAGATTTTCATACGTGAAAGTACGTTAATGGTTTTGGTCCCTGAGATGCTTCGATGTCACTACCATTCTCAAATAGCATAAGTTCTGGATGTTGGGTGCCATAGTTAAGAGTTCTGAGCAGCGCTTGTAACACTGTCTGAAGCTTATTTCCACCTACTGCAGCTTCACTATTCTCAAAGTAAGTGAGTGTCGTTTGTGGACCTGACTGCATTAGAAAACAATGTGATATGTTACCTTCCTAAACAGCTTGACGGAGGCCCCTGAGGGGCGGTGTGATGGCCATGGACTCGGAGAAGACGCTTGGCTCCGACACCCTCCCCAAGTCTTATAGCACTGGTGTAGCCTGAGATCGCCCCCGACATAGGCGGCCGGCTCCCGGGGTCCGGCGGAACTTTTTGCCTTTTGATGACTCTTCAATTCTGGACCTTGTCCCACAATCCGTTTGACCTGAAGACAAGCTGTAGTGGGGCGCCCCTTTATCGTTTTAGTTGCCATTCCGCCCGCTTTTGCTACACTGTGCCTCTTCCGCCATTCAGCTGTTTTCCGCCCGCTCTTGCGACTACAGCGTCTCGCTCACCATGTAGTTGAGATGCGCCCGCTCTTGCGGTGCAGCGATAGGCGGCTGCCACAGGACTCTCAAAATGGCGGCCGGCTCTTCGGTTTTGGGCCTGGTCCACTAAAATGGCCCTGGGACACCTTGGAACTCGGACGCTTGTCTGCTAGGGCTTGGGTCCCATTCTCGAAAAGCGTCCCCTCAGCCGTGAAGATTCTACAAAAGTCTTGGGGGCCTCCGACTCCCGCAGGCTTCTGGTGGGGAGCGGCTGCCATGATTGCTCGTGGAATGGCCACGACGGAGCTACGAGATGGTAGTGGTCTCATGCTGACGCCAGCTTTAGTCTGAAACATCCAGAAACACTGTAGACTACCAATTCGATCAGTTCCGGTAGCGCCCCAACATGACCCGGAAGAGAAGAACTTGCCCTCCCCTCTTTGACTGATGGTTCTTGTTGCCTGTCCCCTCTGTTGTCATTTAACAGAACTTTTTGGACTGCTGAAAGGGGTTGTGTTCTGAACGGTGGTTGGTGGAGACATTTAGACTATATTCTTGACCTACGTTGTCGCGTAATGCGTTTTATGACACGCCGCGTTAGCGCACCCGGAAGTGATCCGAGGCGCGGCGCGCAGCGCGTAACGTAAGCATAACAGGTCATGTGACTTGTTAATAAAACTTTTCATTGGTTCATTTTACTTTTGTTAATTTAATGATGAAAAGCTTGGTCATATGACCTAAAAATTACGCTTTTTATTATTTTCGAACAATATTTTTTTTTCAAACATATGTTATAATATTCCAGGCTAATGTACTTTCCCGGAAAATTTACAACTGTCTTGCAAGTAAAATATATTCCTTTTTCGAGAAAAAGGGCGTTTCTTCCTTCCATGACGGAGCCGTTGAGTAAAAGAGATTCGGCCTGCTGTCTTAGTCGCCGATACGCCTGATTATCAGATTCTTATCGATCACTTTATGTTGCAGACATGAAAAACACAACTGCCCTTGACCATTTATCTTTACTGCGTTCCTACATATTATACCTTTTATCCGTCATGTAATTGGACTGCTTTATTTCACTTGCCTTTTACTGATTCGAAAACAGTCACTAAAAGTAAAAACTTTACAAATGAAAATACTACTACCGTGTTTTGTTTTAAAAACCTTTATTGTGAAAATGTCAGTATACAAATACGGGCCTATAACCACGTGGGCCGGCCACGGAGCAAACTGAAATCGTATATGATGAGGAGACATTTACACTGTAGAAGAACGTAACGAGCGGGCCATTAGGTGACAAGAACAAAGGTGTCTAACAGTTGCGGAATCGGTGGACGTACATTTTGTAATTAAAATACGACAGGGCCACTTACAATAACATTTTCTAGATATACATTTGCGGGCAAAGAGTTACGAGTCCCATTTATACCGGCGCCATTTTGGGCGAGGCCGGGCAGGTCCAAGATATAGTCAAAATGTCTCCACCAACCATCGGCCAGACCAGAACCCCTTTCGGCCCTTTATGCTACAAGATGGTGTCTTCCATTCAGAAAATATTGGTGGCAGCATTTTGAAAGGAAACAGAAACAGCCGTTCTCCTAGTGAGTTTCACATTGTTACATTTAGGAAGAATGTTGAAGAGTAGTATGTGGAAAATCTGAAGCCATTTTTCTACAAACTCTCAATCAGACTTGGATGGAAAAAAAAAACCTGAAGAATGTACAAACTGAAAACCAATTTTTGTCTGTATAGCACCAACAGTAACGCTTGAGTCAGCTTTGTGTCAAGCCGCCATTTTCATTCAATCAATAGCGTCCCCCTGCACACATTCAGGGACCTGGTCGTGTCTTCAGATGAAACGCATTGTAGGAAAAGAAGCAGAAAGGAAAAGGAAAAAAGTTCCGCCGGACCTAGTGAAGCTGCAGCAGGTGCAAATAAGCTTCAGACAGTCTTACAAGCACTGCTCAGAACTCTCAACTGAGGCACTCAACATCCAGGACTTGCCATTCGGATCTTGGCGCCTTGTATTTTTGTTTTGTTTTTGATGGAGGGGAAACAACAAAAATCAGACATTGAAAAAGGCTCAACAGTGCAGGGCGCCTTGTGCTGGTTCCGACCTATTCACACATCGGTCCGCTACTGACATCACCTCATAAACCAACGGGGCACCCCACGCCGACTTTCGGCGCAGCATTGTAGGATGGCCACACCAGTGCGGCAATTTGCTGGACACCACCTCGGTGCCATCCAGATCTCGGCGCGTTCATTCAATCAATAGCGTCCCCCTGCACACATTCAGGGACCTGGTCGTGTCTTCAGAAGAAACGCATTGTAGGAAAAGAAGCAGAAAGGAAAAGGCAAAAAGTTCCGCCGGACCTAGTGAAGCTGCAGCAGGTGCAAATAAGCTTCAGACAGTCCTACAAGCACTGCTCAGAAATCTCAACTGAGGCACTCAACATCCAGGACTTGCCATTCGGATCTTGGCGCCTTGTGCTGGTTCCGACCTATTCACACATCAGTCCACTACTGACATCACCTCATAAGCCAACGGGGCACCCCACGCCGACTTCCGGCGCAGCATTGTAGGATGGCCACACCAGTGCAGCCACTTGCTGGACACCACCTCGGTGCCATCCGGATCTCAGCGCGTTCGAGTCACTGTGCCGGAAGAGTGACCGGAACTCAGCTGAACACGCCGTCTTTCGGCGCAGCATTGTAGGATGGCCACACCAGTACGGCAATTTGCTGGACACCACCTCGGCGCCATCCGGATCTCGGCGCGTTCGAGTCACTGTACCGCAACAGTGACCGCAATTCAGCTGGACACGCCGTCTTTCGGCGCAGCATTGTAGGATGGCCACACCAGTGCGGCAATTTGCTGGACACCACCTCGGTGCCATCCGGATCTCGGCGCGTTGTGCTGCCTTCGGCCTATTCGCACATCGGTCCGCTACTGACGCCGCCTCACGTGCCAACGGATTTTCTACGCTTTTTGTAGCCCTATGTCGCATAACAGGTCATGTGACTTGTTTATAAAACTTTTCATTGGTTCATTTTACTTTTGGTTTCCTAAAGATGGAAGGCTTGGTCATATGACCTAAAAATAACACTTTTCATTGGTTTAGAACATTTTTTTTTCCCAAACGATGAAAGCCCCACCTTGTTTCTGGATCATTCAGACTGAAGCTGGCGTCAGCATGAGAGCACCACCATCTCGTGGCTCCGTCGTGGTCATTCCGCGAGCAATCATGGCAGCCGCTCCCCACCGGAAGTCTGCGGGAGTCGGGGGCCCCCAAGACTTTTATACAATCTTCACGGCTGAGGGGACACTTTTCGAGAATGGAGCCCAAGCCCTAGCAGGCAAGCGTCCGAGTTCCAAAGTGTCCCAGGGCCATTTCAGTGGACCAGGCCCAAAACCGAGGAGCCGTCCGCCATTTTAAGAGCCATGTGGCAGCCGCCTATCGCTGCACTGCAAGAGTGGGAGCAACTCAACAACATGGTGAGCGAGACGCTGTGGCCGCAAGAGCGAGCGCAACTCAGCTAGATGGCCGCCACCTGGGGAGGCCCGTTCACGCCGGCTCCCCCACGCCCCCCCCCGGGCCGCCGCACGCCAATTTTCGGAGCAGCATTGTAGGATACCAAAACCAGTGCGGCAGTTTACTGGACATCACCTGGGTGCCTGTCGTACATGTTGTGTCAGCCATGTGACACTGGACACAGACCGCTACTGACGAGGCCTCCCCCCGCACCACCCGGGACGCCCCACGCTGTTTTTCTGTGCTGCATTGTAGGATCCCTAAACCAGTGCGGCACCCAGGCGACATCACCTGGGTGCCGTCCAGAACTCTGCACGTTGTGCTGCCTTGGGACTATTCGCACAACAGACCACTACTGACGAGGCCTCCTCCCGCCCCACCCGGGACGCCCCACGCCAATTTTCGGAGCAGCATTGTAGGATCCCTAAACCAGTGCGGCACCCAGGCGACATCACCTGGGTGCCGTCCAGAACTCTGCACGTTGTGCTGCCTTGGGACTATTCGCACAAAAGACCGCTTCTAACCATTGTTGCTTTTTGTGTGGAGAAATGTTTAAATGTTTTTAGTTTTTGTTCCGTTTGTTAAAGTTAGTAGTTAATAAAGTTTTATAACCTTACTTTGTTGGAGTGTTATCTATTTTTTTTAAAACGGGTGAATGGGGCCTTGATTCGGGTTATTGTCATGTGTGGGCTTTGGAAGTGTGCTGCTGCAGGATCGGACATTTCAAACTCAAATGCACGTTCTTTTTCTTACCTTTCCGAAGCATGGAGCGCAATAGCAGGCAGAGAAAGGGTGATGCACGTGTTGAACACTACCTGACCTGGCAAGTTGCTGGCAGTGCCCCCCCGCCCGCTCCTGAAAGAGGGCACACACACACCGCCGCCCCGAGTACTTCACAAATCTTTAAAAGACCATGCGCTTGTTCATGAGGCTTAAATGGTTTATCACCTCTTCTAGAACCCCTACATCGACCCTCTGACGTTTCATGGAAAAATTACCATGTAACACAATACCAAGCCCTGTCAGCTGAAACCCCCAAGGAATCGTGGGGCATATTATCAAGGGGGTTTATCTCCGCTTTTTTGGCTTTAAAAACCATGAAAGCGGAGATAAAATTATTTCCCTATTATCAAGCTGTCGCTAACACCAGTTAGTGACAGCTAAAAGGAGATAGCGACCATCTTGGGCCCCGCTTTGCATGTCAGTGATACTTATCACTAATGACATGCAAAGTGGCGTGCCAAGATGTTAGCGACTGGAAACAGTCCCTAACATCGCTATCTCCTATTACCAACTTTTGGAGATATTCGCGCTAAGCGCGAATATCTCCAAAATCTAACACCTGCCCTGAGCAGTTCTTAGCCATGTTATCCAATGGGAGGTGGATAACATGGCTAAGAGCATTAGGTCGATAATACATGAATATCGCTGACTTTTCTGCGATAATAGCAAGGTTTATCTGCGATAAAAATCGCCGATGTGCGGCGATAATTTTTGTCTCTAAACAAGTTATAGACAAAAATTATCGCTAGTTGTTCGTAATATGCCCCCGGGTTTTTGCTTGCAGAAATCGGGAGGCGGGAGACTAGCACTGAAATCAGTACTCACACGCCTGAATCAGGAGGATTGGCATGTCTGAATTCTCTACAGCTGGGGCCATAAACTACATCCGCAGGGTTAGGTGATAGCCTGGAACCAGCCTGGCATCTAAAATGGCTGCCGTGCACGACAAAATTGTGGCATTCGAAAAAAGGCAAGATGGCGCAGCCGCTGGAAGAGATATATCAACATATATCAGCCTCCTCAGCCACCCTCAGGAAACATAGGGGATTAGGATATGTCTCCCGCACCCCCTTATACCTAGTACTTTAATTAACGAAGCACAAAATGGCGAATTCCCGTTTCGCTACCAGTTTGCGGCCCAGTTCGCGGCCCGTGAAGCGCTTCTACCGTGAAAAATCATTTTTTTTTTATTTTCCCCACGGGACCCTTTAATAACCCCAACAACATTCCTAGGGGGTCAAGAGGGGGATACCTTGCCCCCTTTCATTAAATTCCCCCTTAGTTTTTCACCTTTTCTTCTCTCTCGATCCTACCGAGAGACAAGATGGCGGCCGCTCCGGACTGTCACGCAGCAAAAAAAAAAAAAAAGCTCACGCACAGCCGCTGGAAGAGATGTATCAACATATATCAGCCTCCTCACCCACCCTCAGGAAACATAGGGGATTAGGATACGTCTCCCGCACCCACTTATAACTAGTAATTTAATTTACGAAGCACAAAATGGCGAATTCCCGTTTCGCTACCAGTTCGCGGCCGCGCTTCTACAGTGAAAAATCATTTTTTTTTTATTTTCCCCACGGGACCCTTTAATAACCCCAACAACATTCCTAGGGGGTCAAGAGGGGGATACCTTGCCCCCTTTCATTAAATTCCCCCTTCGTTTTCCACCTCTTCTTCTCTCTCGATCCTACCGAGAGACAAGATGGCGTCCGCTCCGGACTGTTTAGAATGTTGACAGACACCGGAGAGCCAATCAGCTTTCTGCGCGCAAAGTTCCGATAAGCGAAAAGTAAGCGGACCGGATCGCTGCCCGGAGCGCTGTTACAGATATATATCTTGATTTAAACGTTAATTTCTCAAAAACTACTGGAGCACATATATTGAGACCTAGCAAAGGCACATCGGGCTAACAGTCCCTACAATTTTGCCAAGTTTCGTGCAAATCCATTCAGCCGTTCGAGCTAAAAGTGAGTCCAACCGCCCTATGGAAAACTCAATGCAAAAAACGCGTTTTGGGACCCCCCTTTTTTCTCAGCCCCCCCTTGACGAAACCCCACCAAATTTTCAGGGGCTGCTCAGAAACAAAATGTGCCATTTTCCTGAAAATTTCAGCCTATTCCGTCCACAAACGCCAAAGTTATTAGACATAGAATTTTCAAAAGTCCCATAGGGAAAAAATTCTAACTATATATACCTACTGGCGATAGCCAGTAGGTAATATATATATATATATATATATATATATATATATATATATATATATATATATATATATATATACATATATATATATATATATGTAGTAGTGAGGAGCAATTTGAGAAATGTAAATCTGATCTGGTTGCTAGATTAAAAAATAGAGGATACTCTGCTAAAATGATTAAGGAGGCTGAAGAAAAGGCAAAAACTAGATCTAGAACCAGCCTTTTTTCTGATGAGGAAAGCCCCAATACAATCATTCTCGATAGCCCTTTAAATGTTATCAACACTCCTAGATTAATAACAACATTCAACAGGGAGGAACGTCAGATCAGGTCTATATTCAACAAGCATTGGCCTGTGGTACTGACAGATAACATCCTCCACAATAAAATAGCTGCGAAACCTGTGATCACATTTAGGAGAAGCAGCACTATGGGCACGAGATTAGACAAAATATCCCCGGAGATTAAGAAAGTCTCTACCTGGTTACCATCTAAGAAGGGCTTTACTAAATGTACCACATGTAGAGCGTGTAATTTTGGGTGCAACATGTCTTCGTACTCAACACCTTTCAAGACTACTTCCAATTTGATAACTGGTAATTACAATTGCAAAACCGAATATGCTGTATATGTCCTGACGTGCACCTGTGGGCTGCGGTACGTGGGTAGCACGAAGCTACAGGTGCACGTCAGGATTTTGCAGCATATTAGGGCCATTCTGCACAGCGACGCAACATACCCTGTTGCCAGACATTTTAAGAAAGTGCATGCCAATAACATCAATTGCCTTTCCTACTATGTAAATGATGCTGTGAGCAGAAAGAGGAGAGGAGGCAATAGAGAACGCCAACTCCGGAAACTGGAGACCAAATACATTTTGGTCCTAGATTGCAAATGGCCCAACGGGTTGAATACGACGGAAGACATGCGCAGCTTTCTGTAGAACAAGCAGGGCTGGCATCATCTTGACACGTTGGTTCAACAATTAGGTTTTGTAAACATTAACATTACTAAATCCGTCCTTGTAAATAATACTGTATATAAATTCTGTACATACATTGCACTTTTCCTCAGGAAGAATTTCTCAAAATGTATTAGCTGATATTGAATAATATTTTATACATTCAAATGTTTTTAGGATTCCAAGAGACTGTTTAATCAGTATAATCAATGAACTAAGCCAGTTCTTTTTGTGTACAGATGACGGGACCTAGCATATACATTTGATGAATTTGAGAAATTCACACCATTTGCACTTGCACTTTACAAATTTAACGGGATGCACTCTTAGCACTTTCTAGTTACCTCTCCAATTCTATAGACTACATAGTGTGCGAAAACTAAAAGAACTGTTTTAACTATACTTACATCTTATCGTGCATTCAACAACACAGGGGTTGATTATAAACGGATTTAACCGGTTATATATTCCCCCTTATTCAATGACTAAGAATACGGCAAAAATAAAAGGATTCATCCTTTATAGAGAAGTAGTTTTAAATGATACGAACTGTATTTATTATTTTAAATAAGTTCAGTGACACGCGTGCAATTATTAGGTCATGGCAATGCATATATGCAAATATGACTATGTTATCTGATTGTCGTGTGTCAATAGAAATATGCCTTTCGGAAAAATGTTGGTAATGCAGATGACAACAATACAGCAGGATGTTTTCTATGTCATTGCACATGTGATCTATGACGTAAACAGGGGGAGGGGCACTCTTGCACTTTCAATATAGAAGATGGTGAAATCAAACTGTTACACATGATCAAGGGCTTACGGGCTTGAAACGCGTTGTGTTGGGTCACTTAAAATAAAAATCACTGCCCATTTGAATACCTCGGAGGTCTGTGTCTCTTTCCTCGCCTGACTGCCGCTGCGAGACTTCAGGAAGTGGTTTGAGTGTTTCCAGATATATATATATATATATTCACTGAAAAAACCATAGGTTATAGACCATATATAGTTAGGGATTAGCATTTACAAAACCTTATTTTACTCGCATAAAACCATTGAAATTCGCATATATAGTTAGTTGCAATAACTATATATCGCGCACCCGCAATCCACTGCTGATGATGTCACATATTACATCATTCATGACATGCTCAGTGACATCACTGATGACATCACTGATGACATCTCAAATGACATCACCGATGACATCACTGATGACATCTCAAATGACATCACTGATGACATCAATGATAACATCTTAAATGACATCACTGATGACATCACTGATGACATCTCATTTGACATTACTGATCACATCACTGATGACATCATTCATGTGATAATACGATGAACCTCTTCAGACTCTAATATAACCTTAGATACACTCAGTGTAAACAGACACTCACAGACTGTCACTCATCCATGGAGTTACTCACCTACCTAGTCAGTCATGCAAAGAATCAATAACACCTCCATTTCCTCAACTATACAGTTATACACACCTTACTTATTCAAACATATACTAACACATATTTACTCCCTTATACAATCCCTGATACAAGTTCACAATGATCCATACAGCCACTCACACATTCACTGGCTCTTATGCACAGTTATTTATATATGTCAACTCTCACATGTACTGTGTTTTACATATGTACTTACTTTGACATGTAGCACTGAGATATCCATTCACTCACCAATACACTCATGCACACAGTCAACCGCCCATACAGCTGTTTCCACATGCACTTTTGAAACCATACATCTAGTGAATCAACTGCTCACACATCTATGCACAGAGTCATACACCTCCCAGCCACCCCCACACACACTCAGTCTCCCATACAAATACTTGGGCAACCAATCAATAACCCATATAGTTACTCATATAGCTACTGATCAACACATGCAGCAGTTTACAGAACAACAGACATAATGATGCACAAATTAAGACAGTTTAGCCACTAACCCATGCACTCAGTGAGACACATTTAATCACTCACTCATACAGTCAGTCATGCACCTACTAAATCCTTCATCCAGACACATATACATCCACTCATTCTTCAATATGTAAGACATATTTTAACTTTACAGAAACATACAGTCACTGGATGTTGTCATCAGTGATGTCATCAGTGATGTCACTGAGCATGTCATGAATGATGTAATATGTGACATCATCAGCAGTGGATTGCGGGTGCGCGATATATAGTTAGCGCAACTAACTATATATGCGAATTTCAATGGTTTTATGCGAGTAAAATAAGGTTTTGTAAATGCTAATCCCTAACTATATATGGTCTATAACCTATGGTTTTTTCAGTGAATTTTCAAGGTTTTGTAAATGCTAATCCCTAACTATATATGGTCTATAACCTATGGTTTTTTCAGTGAATTTTCAAGGTTTTGTAAATGCTATTTCCTAACTATATATGGTCTATAACCTATGGTTTTTTCAGAGAATTTCAATGGTTTTTTAATAGCAAATATCTATAGCTGTAACATATGTTCTTATTCTAATTCATAAATATATTTTATATATATTTGTATTATATGTTTAAAATTCAATTTATATTATAGTTTAAATTATTTTTTCTTGTTTCGCTGCCGATCCGCGAAACGGTAAACGTTCCGTTAGTGCAAATACCGCGTTAGAAAGGCACATCGCGATGCGTCCAGTAAACGCAACATATCGTGTTACTACGTAATGTCCCTTAAGACGTTCTGCATTAGCGCACCCGGAAGCGTTCTGGAACGCGAACCAAGGCGCGAAACGTAAAGGCTCGGAATCGATCCGAGGTGCAGCGCGGAACGCGGAACGTAAGCATATCAGGTCATGTGACTTGATTATAAAACTTTTCATTGGTTCATTTTACTTTTAGTTTCCTAATGATGGAACGCTTGAGCATATGACGTAAAATAAACACTTTTCATTGGTTTAGAACATTTTCTTTTCTCAAATGATGAAAGTCCCACCTTCTTTCCTCACTCCGACTTTCATTTTTATGAGAGAAAGACCTGTTTTTGTTTGCTAAGACATGGCATTTGTATTAGCTGCAGCTGGTGGATCTCCACCACCTCCACCACCACCAAAGAAGAAAGGACCGACTAGCCAGGTCATCTTCGACCAGGAAGAAGAAGAAGAGGAAGACGAGGAACAGGAGCAAGGGACAAGTGGCTTTCTGAAAGAAATGCCAAGAACGTCCCGTGTGAAAGTGAATTTTATCTGGCAATTTTTTCTTTTCCTTCTCATGAAAAGAAAGTTAATGCTAGGTTCGTTACCTGCCTCATCTGCAAAAAACACTCTCGAGAGGGACCGAAAAAAAATATAGCTATGGTAATCATACCATGCATCGGCACATGGAGACTTGGCACCCTCTTAATTATTCCAAAGCGCAACTTCGAGATTTGGTGGAAAACACCCGACCGGCAAAAACATCCACCAATGACTTTAAAATAAGTGAGTCAGAGGCAAGGGAAACGATTCCAAATCTGCAAAATAACTTTGTGCACATGAGATTGACTTGTTTACAGTGTGGAAAATTTATTTCATGCGGAGAAATGAGTATTTCTTTAATAAATAGATCATTTGAAAATCATCAATGTCCAAAACGTCCTAGAAAGTGATTTTTTTTTCTTGTTGCTCCTGTTGAGCCCTTTGAAGTGAATCATTTTTGTTTCCCCTTCCTCAAAAAAAACACAAAAAAAAATAAAACATCAAAAAGAATAAAAAAAAGTTATTTTCAGAACTACCTTCCCTTTTTAAAAAAAATGCTAGAATGTTTAGCACTCTAGCATCCTCTATTTCTTTTGATTCGCTTCCCGGTTAGCGTTCGGGTACGCGAACCGGGAGCGAACTAAAAAAAATATTTTTTTTAAAAAGACGAATAAATAAACAGATAGTAATGTGAAAAGAAAGACAAATAGAGGGAGTAACACACAATAACTGTTGAAAGAGGGACTGATAGAAGAAGTGAAAAGAGTAGTATAAGTAAGTAAAAGAAAAAGAAATGAAGGAAGTAGCGAAGACAGGAAACTAAGGGTTAAAGAAAAGAAGCAGTGGAACTAATAAAAGTTAAATCTGATAGACATGTAGCGTAAAGAGTACTAAACACTTACCTTATAATTGTCATTACCGTAGTGTATTATAATTTTCATACTTTTAATCTGTGTAAGAAAGAACAAAAAAATTTAAATTAATACAAGATGGTAAAAAAAGAGTGAGCATAAGACAAAATGAATGTTAAATGTTAAATGTGGTATACTAGTAAAGCGTACAGCTGACCCAGCAAAGAGGCGTCCCGGCGCTGTATACCGCTGGGGAACCCATCCTGGCTTTCCCTGTGAGATGGTCCCTCCTGAGCATCCCCAAGGTGAAGCCAGGCATCCCCGGCGCTGATGGGGCCGTTAGTAGAGATTAAGCAAGCTATTACCCAGAGTTGCTGAGTGGGACCCATGGTTGGAGTAGGCACCGAAGCGAGAATTATCGAGACCGCTGACCATGGCCCAAGACCCTGCCACGTCAGGAATCGAACCCTGGTCCTGGGCTGACCTCTGCTTCCGGGTCTGCCACCTCTAACCAGTGAGCCACACCAATCCATATATATATTAGAAATCACAATTCAAAGTAGAAAATTAATTAAACATATTTAATGGTTTATTTTTGCTGTTATCAGAAAATATCAAATTTCAGTGAGTTGAAGGTATTCATCATATAACAGCGGGGAAAAAAAACCACAATCAAAATGATTGTGTTTAAAAAACCCAAATAATATAACTAAGCAGAAACAAGAACTCCTCCAAAGTAACTTACTTTCTATGACGTCAAAGGATATCCTATGAACAGCTTATACTCTGTTGTGCTGTTACTATTTTCTGCCCGCCACTTTCTGAAAGATAAACTCAATTGTTTTAAGAAAACTGAGACATACAAAGCAATTTGAAACAGCACACTAAGTTACAGCAACACCTAGAATCATTATAGTCCAATTACCTACCCTAAATTCTGACTTCAAAAGACAAGTCAAAAGGCAACATTGCTTCATAGTCACATAGTAATGTTTGCTGAAAGACTAGCCATTTTATACATTTTAAATAAGCTGTGTAATATCCAGATGTTGTCAAAGGACCGGTATATTATATAATAGCTGCAGTTGCAAATGTTCTTCCTGAAATCGATGACTATGTAGCCAAAACATTTTTAATTAGACTGGACAACTTATTTTCTTCCAGTTTATGTAGTTGAAATTGTAAAATGACATTTCATCCATAAGTTTCCATAAATAATGTGGACAGCATTGCAGACTTACATTTCCTCTACTCCTTATTTTGATCGGCTACTTGACTTTGCTTATAAAAACAAACAGTTTTGGCTCTGTACTACAATTATCCACAAGGCCATATAGAGTAGGAGCCATTAGAACATCTTGAAATTCCTCTGAACAAATCCCAAGCTTTTTTTCCTAAAATTTTGGTTGTAAGAACACCAGGTAAGAATTTTGAAGGTGGAAAGGCAATCTTTTTGGGAAAGTTAAAACAGAATCATTGCAGAATGACCAGCCGTTTCCAGATTTCAAATAGGCTGTATAATGTCCTGAATTAGTTGAAGGACCATTATGAAATATAATTGCAGTAGTTTTAAAAGTCCTTCCTGATATTGACAACTGCGAAGCCACAAAATTATTAATTAAAGTTGCCAATTTAGTTCCATCAGGCCTACATCGTTGGAACATTAAAATGACATACTGGCCATAACTTCGTAAAATTAACGTGGCCAGCATTCCAGACTTACATTGGCTGCACTCCATATTTTGATCGGCTGCCTTTACTAGCTTATTGAAGGATACTGATTTACTGTCAAGCAAAGTTAAATATATAAATCTTTCTGCGTCTACACTATTAGTACTTGATAGCCTACAGTTCTCGCAGTCATGTTGCCATTGATAAGAAAGGCCAAATAGATAATCTACATCTACACCTTCATCTTGCAATACATCAAGCATATACATTAAAAACTCCTGACAATCCTGCTGAATATTTTCAGAGAATTCTGTTTGACCTGAATATTCGTCTAACAGAAAACGAATTTCAGACACACTTTCTACTCTCGTTTTATCAGCACTACATTTCTCTAACACAGAATTCAACAAACAGCATAAACTTTGTTCCGAATTGATCACAATCTGTTCTTTGAAAGTCTCTAGTGAAAAGAGAACATTAACAACTACATTAGCATAGCAGTTGACACCAGAACTATTTTCAAATTTAAAACCAACAACATTTTCAACAGAGTTCATTTTATTCCTGCTTCCACTTTTGGGTTCAGCGACTTTTGTTTTTTTTGCATCAACCTCCCTACTATTACTGATATTTCTTCGTTTCCGGCCTACCACACGTTTCTCAAACAAAGGATATTGAGGCAAATGGGCGCATACTCTCTTCTTAACCTATTGTATTCCTTAACACAATCTAGATCCGCACAAATGTTTGTGACATCACAGTCAATCAAGTACAATCCCGATAAAGTTCTGACTCGTGGCAATGCTACATAAGCCATACCCTCCTTGAACACAGAACTGCCAATATTCACCAAAGCAGTGTCTACACTTAAACCTTGCGATTTATGGATTGTCACCGCATATGCCAAGCAAACAGGAAACTGCTTACGGCGAACATATAAGTCTTTTACAAGCAAAAACCTAGCAGAGCAACGACCAATTAGCTGTACTTCCTCAATGCCATAAAATTTAATTTTTAAAAATTCAATTACATCTCTACTTCTGTATCTCTCAAAATCAACAACATTACCCATTGATCCATTTACCAGACCTCTTTCAACATGTAAATTCCTTCTCAAAATGATTCGGCAATTTAAGCATACATTCAAAGTCTTTTCAAAACCCGCAGATTTAGATATAGTCTTCTCTAATGAATCCAATTTAGTTTTCAAATTCTCTGACAAAATAATTGTTGTTCCCATATGCTCTATTTTGTCAATAGCTTCAAGTTTTACAATGTCTTGTTTTTCTAAATTCAACATTTTGTTGTTGAAGATGGAACATTCTGCAAGAGTTGGCATCAAACATATTCCAGATTTCTTCTCAGTAATTTTCTGAAAAATATCCTCTGGCAAAACGTCTTTTTCTGGATATAAATTTGACAGTAAGCGTGCATGAAAAGCTTCTTTACCACGCTCAGTCACTTTCCTGATTCTAACATCTCGCAGAATATTTTTGTAATCTTCGTCCTTCGCCTGATGCATATTTTCACGCAGCTCAGCATAACTGAAGTTTAACCATATGTTAACGTTGCCAATGCTCCCTAGGCCCTTCTTGGTATCTTCATGTGTAAGCAGTTTAAACACTGGTTGTCCTTTCACTGGTGTCAGCTGCAGAAGATCACCAAAAACAATGATGTGTTTGCCACCGAATAACACATCATACTCTGTTTTAAGAACTTCCTGCATTCTCAAATGCACAAAAGCAAGCATGACATTTGAAACCATGCTTACTTCGTCAATGATAAGAAGTTTCATCTTCTTCAGGACTCTAGATACTTCACAGCAAGCATCTCCAGATAACTTGTGGTATTGTAATTTGTTATCATGCTCCACTGGCAGCATCAGTAACCGATGCAAAGTAATCCCTTTAATGTTATGAGCTGCCAGTCCAGTTGGAGCGGTCACAACACAAGACAGCGATGATTCAGTCCTTTTCTGCAGATAACATGAAATTGCTTTAATGAGGAAACTTTTTCCAGTTCCTGCTTCTCCACTCACGTACAGTCGGACAGGCTTCAACGACGTACATGAGCACTCTTCCTTCTCATGACTTAATCCATGATCAATTTGGCTGGTAACTTCGTCATATATTTTCCTCTGCTCAACGTTGAGTTGTCTTTCCAATTCTTCTAAGTTAACTGCATCCTTCTGAGCATGTGCCATGGCTCTTTCCACTTCAATCATGGCAGTGGCAGCTTAATTTTCGATAACTGGTTCTCCTAGTGGATCCTGACTCAATGAAACAGAACTCTGACTGTCCTGAGAACTGTCTCTAGCAATCTCGGCTGCAATTGTTGCTTCCTGCTCAATTTCTGCATTCAACATTTGTAGATATTTGGGAAAAACAGGACATTCTATGGACTCCTTGGCTGCATTGAAGGAGTCTTCGTAACAGAGAAAATCCCCAAGCAGTTCCTCTTCTGCACGCCAAGGCTTGAAAAGTTGCAAAAGAGCTAAATAGAAAAACTCTTTTCTTTCGGAAGACTCACAATCCAATTTTCGATGATTTATCAATTGACATTTTTTTTTGCTTGACCAGACATCCTTCACTTCCAATTACAGCATACACTCCTTTATCGATATCTTCTTTGATGTTCCTTTTGAAACGTAATTTTGAAGAACATCATACAGACAAGCATTCTCCAGGTGACTGCTTCGATTTAGATAATATGTATCCAACATGTTGGTCTTCAAAATGTCGGTACTGTTTGGCTCCTTTTCCGCCAAATACTCAATTTCCCGGACAGGTTTTAGAACTCGATTTCGCGTTGCAGCAAGACCAAGACTCGCCCAAACTATACTCCTGGATTTGGCATAGAGACTTGCTGAAGACAAGCGGTCAGAACATTCGTAAGCTCCGATTTCTCGATGCGACAACATCTTCAAACTGAAACTGTACAACTTCTTGCTGAGGCTCTTTTCATGGGAAATATCCTCCCACATATCCTTCAATTCTGTCTTTTCTTTTTTGGTGATGTAAGATGTCACATACCGAGCCACAGCCATACAGTTGTCAGCCAAAAACTGTATATCCATGTTAGCATTCCACATGGACAAAATCACAGGGTTGTAGTCGTTGATGTACTTGGACTCTTCGTTTCTTTTCAAATTGTATGTGTTTTTGGGTGATTTCCTCGTCACATTATGTCGCAGTGAAGACATCAAACTGTTTACTCTTCCTTTAGAAATCACCGGTCGTGGAAAGTTGAAACGGCATTTGGTGTAGAACTTGTCCTTGTTTCTGAATTTACGACGACAGTACTTTCCACAACGATGGCTTTGGAAACGTAGAACTTGTTCTCTTAGGCTTTTCTTCTCCTTTGCGTTTGGAACAGCACACGTAGAATACTGTTCTATGAAACTCATCACTAAGTCATCTGGATCTGTTCCAAATTTAGGTGCATCCTTGATCCATAGAAGCATATGTATATGAGGAGCACCTCTTGCTTGGTACTCCTTTCTCCAGAAAAAATCCAACACCTCTCCAAGAGGTGGATTCTTTTTATTCATGATGAAAGACATCATAGCTTCAAATCTATGATTGAAGTACCTGCATACATTCACTGGATCTAAAGAGCACAGTTCTCCGGGTGTCTTGAATTCAATATTTTCAATGTTTCCATTTGCCTCTCGTAGAAATTCAAGTAAGTCTTCCCAGCTATACTTGGCACAGCCTGATCAATATTTTTCTCTACATTTTTCTTTTTCTTATAAAATGCCGCTTTCTGTTGGCCTTTCTTGAATTGGTTTAGCAAATTGACAATTACCCTGTTGCGAAACATTCGCCAACGAATGTCCCTGAATACATTTTCAAGAATCCAAAAATGGGGGTCGGGGTACGCACTCCTGAGTGTGATTAAATTTAACGGTGTAGGTGGTGCCCGTGGGGTGAAACCCTCTGTACTAGGGTGAAGTTAGACGTTGATGCACTGATCTGTCAGGAAAAGTGTCTCCCCAGAGCACTCTGTTTCAAAGCGTTTCAATGAAGTTCAAAAAAAGGTGCAATGCATGTAGATCATTTTCCAAGTTATTCTTTACTTGTGCATTTTTTTGTGATTCTTCTCATTCTTTACAAGTATTTTAACTCATTGGCCCAATGCATTTCGGGCTGAGCCCTTCCTCGGGGGCCCTGTACAATCCTGTTCAGGCGAGTCTGCTGGTCGCTCTGTGATAGAAAAAATATCGAAAACAATAGTCATGAAGATCCGTGGTGGAGTCCGGTGTGGATGTTAGAGTTCCGACTTGTTTCCGCGTTTGATCATATTTAAAAGGTAAGATATTATTTATAAAACTGAAGTATGTTCTGTACTGAAAGCTAATTAGAAAAACATTTTCTGACAATCTATCACTCTGTAATACTTATAGAAAAAAATAGACTTCTCTGTTTTAGTTATGGCAGGGCCAGTCCTAGGATTTGCGAGGCGCTGGGCTAAAAAGGAACGTGCGCGAGGCCCCCTCCAATTTACATAAGTGGCCCCTTACAAGGACAACATTCACAGACACTGAGGAGGTCCCATTGTCCAGCATTTTGACGCCCCCACAGTTTTAACTTTTACTCCACACGCATTTCTCACACCTTCATAGGTGTGAGAATTGATTGTGGTCTAAAAGTTAAAACTGTGGGTGCGCAAAAATGCTGGACAATGGGGCCCCCTCAGTGTCTGTGAATGTTCTCCTTGCAATTGAAGGAGCGTCTCCTTCTCCCTCCCCTATACCTCCTGACTCCATCCATGGGAGGCCCAAGGAGGGGGCCCCCTCCAATGGACCTTAATTGCAAGCGACACCTTTCTTTATGATAGATCTCCAGGAAAACAAAAGGACACATCACCAGTGCGTGGCCCCATGCTGGTGGGCTGAGTGCGAGACCATGAGCGGCAGCCCACGCTGCCCATGCCTAGCGCCGGCCCTGGGTTAAGGATAGAGTTAGACTTCTGTAGTATAATTCAGAATTGACGAAGAGTTTATTTGATAATTTTCTTCATATTTCTACTTCTAATTTGATACCATACACTGCCCAAAGAAAAAAACACTATATAAATAACCAAACTGCCAATCTGTACTGAAACCCAACAATGCCCTTTCTGTACTGATATATTTTAAAAAAATTCATTTTTCAGAATTGAAAATGGAAGAACAACAAAACAACATGAACACTGAAACAGAAAAAAAAATTGAGACACAAGTTGACATGGATTTCTACGATGACACAATAAATAATGAACTTGTGCAATGTGTAGATGCAGTAGATTTTCTAATAAAAAAGGAAGAAAAAAATGATCACGATTTTTTAGATTTTCTTTTAAATTTTGAAAAACAAAATAAAAAATAAATTTTAATTTCTTAATTCAAAAATTGTTTGACACATTATTTATTTTTATATGTATATTGAAAACTAGTAGCAAATGTATTATAACGTGAAGTCAGACTTAAAATATACTGTGCAACTTTTTGGTGTTACATACTAGCTTTGTTCATAGTTACTTCCTTTCTCCCACTATATAATCCCCAATGTGTATTTAACATCTCTTTATCATCTCCTGCCACCATGTTGTTTCGGCTTTCCAGACAAACTATGGTATGAATTCCATATACCACAATAACTTCTATAACAACAGGCAAGATATTTACAAAGGAGACGGCGTTTATTAAATTATAGACTCTGCATTGGTACCTACATGTAGCTACGTAAATAAAAAAAAACAAAAAAAAAACAAAACGAACAATCAATAAAAATACAATAAGTTAAAAGTCAATCATTCTTGTTTCCTTATAGTACGCTCCCCAGACCGCTTTCCGGTACGAGAACCGGGCGCACCCCACGAAAAAAACAATTTTTTTTTTTTTGGGGACCCGCGGGGCACTTTAATATCCCCCTCATCAATCCTAGGGGGTCAGAAGGGGTCTACCTTGCCCCCTTTCCTTTATTTCCCCCTTCGTTTTGACATCCTCTTGTCTCTCGATCCTACCGAGAGACAAAATGGCGGCCACTACGGACTGTTTAGAATGTTGACAGACACCGGAGAGCCAATCAGCTTCGCTTCACAAAGCTCCGTTACGCGAAAAGTACGCGAACTGGTGCGCTATCCAGGACGCTGTCACAGATATATACATTTTTTAAAACGTTAATTTCTCAAAATCCACTGGAGCACATATATTGAGACCCAGCAAAGGCACATCGGGCTAACAGTCCCTACAATTTTGCCAAGTTTCGTGCAAATCCATTCAGCCGTTCGAGCTAAAAGTGAGGCCAAACGCCCTATGGAAATTAACATGGGAAAAACACGTTTTGGGACCCCCCTTTTTTCTCGGCCCTCCCTTGACGAAACCCCCCCAAATTTTCAAGGGCTGCTCAGAAATAAAATGTGCCATTTTCCTGAAAATTTCAGCCGATTCCGTCCACAAACGCCAAAGTTATTAGACATAGAATTTTCAAAAGTCCCATAGGAAAAAAATCCTAACTATATATATACAGTCCGGAGCGGCCGCCATCTTGTCTCTCGGTAGGATCAAGAGAGAAGAAGAGGTGAAAAACTAAGGGGGAATTTAATGAAAGGGGGCAAGGTATCCCCCTCTTGACCCCCTAGGAATGTTGTTGGGGTTATTAAAGGGTCCCGTGGGGAAAAGAAAAAAAAAATGATTTTTCACGGTAGAAGCGCTTCACGGGCCGCGAACTGGGCCGCAAACTGGTAGCGAAACGGGAATTCGCCATTTTGTGCTTCGTTAATTAAATTACTAGGTATAAGGGGGTGCGGGAGACGTATCCTAATCCCCTATGTTTCCTGAGGGTGGCTGAGGAGGCTCATATATGTTGATACATCTCTTCCAGCGGCTGCGCCATCTTGCCTTTTTTCCAATGCCACAATTTTGTCGTGCACGGCAGCCATTTTAGATGCCAGGCTGGTCCCAGGCTATCACCTACCCCTGCGGATGTAGTTTATGGCCCCAGCTGTAGAGAATTCAGACATGCCAACCCTCCTGATTCAGGCGTGTGACTACTGATTTCAGTGCTAGTCTCCCGCCTCCCGATTTCTGCAAGCAAAAACCCGGGGGCATATTACGAACAACTAGCGATAATTTTTGTCTCTAACTTGTTTAGAGACAAAAATTATCGCCGCACATCGGCGATTTTTATCGCAGATAAACCTTGCTATTATCGCAGAAAAGTCAGCGATATTCATGTATTATCGAGCAAATGCTCTTAGCCATGTTATCCACCTCCCATTGGATAACATGGCTAAGAACTGCTCAGGGCAGGTGTTAGATTTTGGAGATATTCGCGCTTAGCGCGAATATCTCCAAAAGTTGGTAATAGAAGATAGCGATGTTAGGGACTGTTTCCAGTCGCTAACATCTTGGTACGCCACTTTGCATGTCATTAGTGATAAGTATCACTGACATGCAAAGCGGGGCCCAAGATGGTCGCTATCTCCTTTTAGCTGTCACTAACTGGTGTTAGCGACAGCTTGGTAATAGGGAGATAATTTTATCTCCGCTTTCATGGCTTTTAAAGCCAAAAAAGCGGAGATAAACCCCCTTGATAATATGCCCCACGATTCCTTGGGGGTTTCAGCTGACAGGGCTTGGTATTGTGTTACATGGTAATTTTTCCAGGAAACGTCAGAGGGTTGATGCAGGGGTTCTAGAAGAGGTGATAAACCATTTAAGCCTCATGAACAAGCGCATGGTCTTTTAAAGATTTGTGAAGTACTCGGGGCGGCGGTGTGTGTGTGCCCTCTTTTAGGAGCGGGCGGGGGGGCACTGCCAGCAACTTGCCAGGTCAGGTAGTGTTCAACACGTGCATCACCCTTTCTCTGCCTGCTATTGCGCTCCATGCTTCGGAAAGGTAAGAAAAAGAACGTGCATTTGAGTTTGAAATGTCCGATCCTGCAGCAGCACACTTCCAAAGCCCACACATGACAATAACCCGATTCAAGGCCCCATTCACCCGTTTTTAAAAAAATAGATAACACTCCAACAAAGTAAGATTATAAAACTTTATTAACTATTAACTATAACGAACGGAACAAAAACTAAAAACATTTAAACATTTTTCAACACAAAAAGCAACAATGGTTAGAAGCTGTCTTTTGTGCGAATAGTCCCAAGGCAGCACAACGTGCAGAGTTCTGGACGGCACCCAGGTGATGTCGCCTGGGTGCCGCACTGGTTTTGGAATCCTACAATGCAGCACAGAAAAACAGCGTGGGGCGTCCCGGGTGGTGCGGGGGGAGGCCTCGTCAGTAGCGGTCTGTTGTGCGAATAGTCCCAAGGCAGCAGAACGCGTTGAGATGTTGATGGGACTGTGTCCAGTGTCACATGGCTGACACAACATGTACAACAGGCACCCAGGTGATGTCCAGTAAACTGCCGCACTGGTTTTGGTATCCTACAATGCTGCTCCGAAAATTGGCGTGCGGCGGCCCGGGCGTGGGGGAGGCGGCGTGAACGGGCCTCCCCAGGTGGCGGCCATCTAGCTGAGTTGCGCCCGCTCTTGCGGCTACAGCGTCTCGCTCACCATGTTGTTGAGTTGCTCCCACTCTTGCAGTGCAGCGATAGGCGGCTGCAACATGGCTCTTAAAATGGCGGACGGCTCCTCGGTTTTGGGCCTGGTCCACTGAAATGGCCCTGGGACACCTTGGAACTCGGACGCTTGCCTGCTAGGGCTTGGGCTCCATTCTCGAAAAGCGTCCCCTCAGCCGTGAAGATTCTACAAAAGTCTTGGGGGCCCCCGACTCCCGCAGGCTTCCGGTGGGGAGCGGCTGCCATGATTGCTCGCGGAATGACCATGACGGAGCCACGAGATGGTGGTGCTCTCATGCTGACGCCAGCTTCAGTCTGAATGATCCAGAAACAAGGTGGGGCTTTCATCGTTTGGGAAAAAAAAATGTTCTAAACCAATGAAAAGTGTTATTTTTAGGTCATATGACCAAGCCTTCCATCTTTAGGAAACCAAAAGTAAAATGAACCAATGAAAAGTTTTATAAACAAGTCACATGACCTGTTATGCGGCATAGGGCTACAAAAAGCGTAGAAAATCCGTTGGCACGTGAGGCGGCGTCAGTAGCGGACCGATGTGCGAATAGGCCGAAGGCAGCACAACGCGCCGAGATTCGGATGGCACCGAGGTGGTGTCCAGCAAATTGCCGCACTGGTGTGGCCATCCTACAATGCAGCGCCGAAAGACGGCGTGTCCAGCTGAGTTGCGGTCACTGTTGCGGTACAGTGACTCGAACGCGCCGAGATCCGGATGGCACCGAGGTGGTGTCCAGCAAATTGCCGCACTGGTGTGGCCATCCTACAATGCTGCGCCGAAAGACGGCGTGTCCAGCTGAGTTGCGGTCACTCTTCCGGCACAGTGACTCGAACGCACCGAGATCCGGATGGCACCGAGGTGGTGTCCAGCAAATTGCCGTACTGGTGTGGCCATCCTACAATGCTGCGCCGAAAGACGGCGTGTTCAGCTGAGTTCCGGTCACTCTTCCGGCACAGTGACTCGAACGCGCCGAGATCCGGATGGCACCGAGGTGGTGTCCAGCAAGTGGCCGCACTGGTGTGGCCATCCTACAATGCTGCGCCGAAAGTCGGCGTGGGGTGCCCCGTTGGCTTATGAGGTGATGTCAGTAGTGGACTGATGTGTGAATAGGTCGGAACCAGCACAAGGCGCCAAGATCCGAATGGCAAGTCCTGGATGTTGAGTGCCTCAGTTGAGAGTTCTGAGCAGTGCTTGTAAGACTGTCTGAAGCTTATTTGCACCTGCTGCAGCTTCACTATTGCCCTGGTGTGGCCAAAGGTGGCACATGACATAGGCGGCCGGCTCCCGAGGTGCGGCGGAACTTTTTTCCTTTTCCTTTCTGCTTCTTTTCCTACAATCCGTTTCATCTGAAGACACGACCAGGTCCCTGAATGTGTGCAGCGGGACGCTATTGATTGAATGAAAATGGCGGCTTGACACAAAGCTGACTCAAGCGTTACTGTTGATGCTATACAGACAAAAATTGGTTTTCAGTTTGTACATTCTTCAGGTTTTTTTTTTCCATCCAAGTCTGATTGAGAGTTTGTAGAAAAATGGCTTCAGATTTTCCACATACTACTCTTCAACATTCTTCCTAAATGTAACAATGTGAAACTCACTAGGAGAATGGCTGTTTCTGTTTCCTTTCAAAATGCTGCCAACACTATTTTCTGAATGGAAGACACCATCTTGTAGCATAAAGGGCCGAAAGGGGTTCTGGTCTGGCCGATGGTTGGTGGAGACATTTTGACTATATCTTGGACCTGCCCGGCCTCGCCCAAAATGGCGCCGGTATAAATGGGACTCGTAACTCCTTGCCCGCAAATGTATATCTAGAAAATGTTATTGTAAGTGGCTGTATCGTATTTTAATTACAAAATGTACGTCCACCGATTCCGCAACTGTTAGACACCTTTGTTCTTGCAACCTAATGGCCCGCTCGTTACGTTCTTCTACAGTGTAAATGTCTCCTCATCATATACGATTCCAGTTTGCTCCGTGGCCGGCCCACGTGGTTATAGGCCCGTATTTGTATACTGACATTTTCACAATAAAGGTTTTTAAAACAAAACACGGTAGTAGTATTTACATTGGTAAAGTTTTTACTTTTAGTCACTGTTTTCGAATCAGTAAAGGCAAGTGAAATAAAGCAGTCCAATTACATGACGGATAAAAGGTATAATATGTAGGAACGCAGTAAAGATAAATGCTTAAGGGCAGTTGTGTTTTTCATGTCTGCAATATAAAGTGATCGATAAGAATCTGATAATCAGGCGTATCGGCGACTAAGATAGCAGGCCGAATCTCTTTTACTCAACGGCTCCGTTATGGAAGGAAGAAACGCCCTTTTTCTCGAAAAAGGAATATATTTTACTTACAAGACAGTTGTAAATTTTCCGGGAAAGTACATTAGCCTGGAATATTATAACATATGTTTGAAAAAAAAATATTGTACGAAAACAATAAAAAGCGTAATTTTTAGGTCATATGACCAAGCTTTTCATCATTAAATTAACAAAAGTAAAATGAACCAATGAAAAGTTTTATTAACAAGTCACATGTCCTGTTATGCTTACGTTGCGTGCTGCGCGCCGCGCCGCGGATCACTTCCGGGTGCGGTAACGCGGCGTGTCATATAACGCATTACGCGACAACGTAGGTCAAGAATATAGTCAAAATGTCTCCACCAACCAGCGTTCGGAACACAACTCCTTTCAGCAGTCCAAAAAGTTCTGTTAAATGACAACAGAGGGGACAGGCAACAAGAACCATCAGTCAAAGAGGGGAGGGCAAGTTCTTCTCTTCCGGGTCATGTTGGGGCGCTACCGGAACTGATCGAATTGGTAGTCTACAGTGTTTCTGGATGTTTCAGACTAAAGCTGGCGTCAGCATGAGACCACTACCATCTCGTAGCTCCGTCGTGGCCATTCCACGAGCAATCATGGCAGCCGCTCCCCACCAGAAGCCTGCGGGAGTCGGAGGCCCCCAAGACTTTTGTAGAATCTTCACGGCTGAGGGGACGCTTTTCGAGAATGGGACCCAAGCCCTATCAGGGAAGCGTCCGAGTTCAAAGGTGTCCCAGGGCCATTTTAGGGGACCAGGCCCAAAACCGAAGAGCCGGCCGCCATTTTGAGAGTCCTGTGGCAGTCGCCTATCGCTGCACCGCAAGAGTGGGCGCAATTCAGCTGGATGGTGGGCAAGACGCTGTAGCCGCAAGAGTGGGCGCAACTCAGCTGGATGGGACAAGGTTCAGAATTGAAGAGTCATCAAAAGGCAAAAAGTTCCGCCGGATCCCGGGAGCCGGCCGCCTATGTCGGGGGCGATCTCAGGCTACACCAGTGCTATAAGACTTGGGGAGGGTGTCGGAGCCAAGCGTCTTCTCCGAGTCCATGGCCATCACACCGCCCCTCAGGGGCCTCCGTCAAGCTTTTTAGGAAGGTAACATATCACATTGTTTTCTAATGCAGTCAGGTCCACAAACGACATTCACTTACTTTGAGAATAGTGAAGCTGCAGTAGGTGGAAATAAGCTTCAGACAGTGTTACAAGCGCTGCTCAGAACTCTTAACTATGGCACCCAACATCCAGAACTTATGCTATTTGAGAATGGCAGTGACATCGAAGCATCTCAGGGACCAAAACCATTAACGTACTTTCACGTATGAAAATCTTACTTGGGGAGGGGGCAGGAGCGAAGCGCCCCCTCCCAGTCAGCGCCACCACACCGTATGTTGAAAATTTGAAGCCATCGTTCTACAAAGTCAACCAAACTTGGATTAAAAATCTAGAAAAATGTACAAACTGAAAACCAGTTTTGGTCTGCATAGCATCAGTAGCAACGCTTGAGTCAGCTTTGTGTCAAGCCGCAAATTTGATTCAACAAAGCACAGACATTCAAAAAGGCTCAAATTCAGAACTCTAAACTATGGCACCCAACATCCAGGAGCTTGCCATCCGGATCTTGGAGCCTTGTGCTGCTTTCGATCTATTCACACATCGGTCCACTACTGACATCATCTTATAAACCAACGTTATGTAAATAGTTTTTTAATAAAATGTTTTACCCTGTTTCTTTGCTGGTGTGTTGTCTATATTTTTTAATATTTGCATACGGTTTGTCGTTATTTTGTGCGGGATGGGTGATGGAGCCGAGCTGTCTTGCAGCCCTCATGGTGTGGAGCTCAGTTCATCTCACTATTTTCGTATTTCTCATGAAGAGTTGTTCCTAATATTTCTATTTTAGCGAGGTCAAAAAGAGATCCAATTAGTGGCCTACTGATTTTGCTCGATTACTTTTATTTTTTTTACACGATTTTTCACTATCTGCAAAGACTAAACAGAGTATTGCGACTTTGTGCTTGTTTGTAAATAGAGAATGATCCAAAGAGAACCAATTCTAAAACAGTAAATGCTTGGACAACAATCAATCAAATGGAGAGACAAGCAGCCACGACGGATTACAACGGGGGTAAAGGCCTGCGTTAATTACCCTTCAGTATCTGCAAAGAGAGAGTACTACTAAGACAAAAGAGGGGAGGGGGGGGGGTGCAGCGTTCAAAGCACATCAGCGTGCATAAATACGAAAATGTTTTTATTTATCACGTACTTGACATTTTTAAGCTTTTCATATTTGCTATTAAAAAACCAATGAAATTCACAGAAAAAACCATAGGTTATAGTGGATATATAGTTAGGAATTTGCATTTACAAAACCGTGAAAATTCAATGAAAAAAACATTGGTTTTAGGCCATATATAGTTAGGGATTTGCATTTACAAAACCTTATTTTACTCGCATAAAACCATTGAAATTCCATATATAGTTATAAGCGCTAACTATATATCGCGCACCCGCAATCCACTGCTGATGATGTCACATATTACATCATTCATGACATGGTTAGTGACATCACTGATGACATCTCAAATGACATCACTGATGACATCACTGAAAACATCTCATTTGACATGACTGATAACATCACTGATGATATCATTCATGTGATAATACGATGAACCTCTTCAGACTCTAATATAACCTTAGATACAATCAGTGTAAACAGACACTCACAGACTGCCACTCATCCATGGAGTTACTCACACACCTAGTCAGTCATGCAAAGAATCAATCACACCTCCATTTCCTCAACTATACAGTTATACAAACTTTACTTATTCAAACATATACTAACACATATTTACTCTCTTATACAATCCCTGATACAAGTTCACAATGATCCATACAGCCACTCACACATTCACTGGCTCTTATGCACAGTTATTTATATATGTCAACTCTCACATGTACTGTGTTTTACATATGTACTTACTTTGACATGTAGCACTGAGATATCCATTCACTCACCAATACACTCATGCACACAGTCAACCGCCCATACAGCTGTTTCCACATGCACTTTTGAAACCATACATCTAGTGAATCAACTGCTCACACATCTATGCACAGAGTCACACACCTCCCAGCCACCCACACACACTCACTCAGTATCCCATACAAATACTTGGGCAACCAATCAATAACCCATATAGTTACTCATATAGCTACTTATCAACACATGGAACAGTTTACAGAACAACAGACATAATGATGCACAAATTGGGACAGTTTAGTCATTAACCCATGCACTCAGTGAGACACATTTAATCACTCACTCATATAGTCAGTCATGCACCTACTAAATCCTTCATCCAGACACTTATATATCCACTCATTCTTCAATATGTAAGAGATATTTTAACTTTACAGAAACATACAGTCACTGGATGATGTCATCAGTGATGTCATCAGTGATGTCATTTGAGATGTCATCAGTGATGTCATCAGTGATGTCACTAACCATGTCATGAATGATGTAATATGTGACATCATCAGCAGTGTATTGCGGGTGCGCGATATATAGTTAGCGCTTATAACTATATATGGAATTTCAATGGTTTTATGCGAGTAAAATAAGGTTTTGTAAATGCAAATCCCTAACTATATATGGCCTAAAACCAATGGTTTTTTCATTGAATTTTCAAGGTTTTGTAAATGCAAATTCCTAACTATATATCCACTATAACCTATGGTTTTTTCTGTGAATATATATATATATATATCCAAAATGACAGGGCTCCTGCTGGCAATCCTTCGCCTTACTGAGGGCTGGCTCGTTCTGTTGGGTTATAAAATTAGATATATACATGATTGGCCCACTATGTATCATATAACTGTGTTATCAAGTAGATATGAGTATGCCTTTTTTGATTCATCCTGGCCTACACTGGCCTATTGATATAACCGCGGCCAGTCTGTTTCATTTCTCTTAGTTCATGCATCATTTCCCAGAAATCACGTGAGTTAGCTCTTGGTACGAAACCATGTTGCAATGCTTAGTTTCCTTCTCTGATCTTTAGCGTACAGCTCAGGGAAACCCAAGGTCACACCTGCCTCTCTTGTGGGATGCGTGCATTTCAGCAGAGCCCGTTCCTGTACTCCCTGGGCTCCAGATAGACAAGATGGCATCTCACTGACCTGCCCCCGGAATAGCTTCAGCTTAGCTACTAGCAATCAATGGTGCCTTATATGGGTTTTCCTGCTGGCTCACTGACAACTTGTATTCTTCCTTGTAGGGTGTTAACCTGAATGTGTGAAAACGTATATATGCTTTGTATCACTTGCATTTCGTCAGTCTCCTCTGCGTACCCCCGAGGTCGTGTAGAGTGAGGCTCCCCTGACATGGCTTGTATTTTGATTGAATAAACGATTCGACTTTCTCCATTGCCGACTGCCTTATTATTCAATTATAATATATATATGGGCTATTGGTAAGTATAGCCAGGCTTTGTGAAATTTCGATTCCTTCAGTTGGCGACTCCGCCGGGACTCCACGATAGGGTCATCCCCTCCTGTAAACAGGAGCAGAAGGGACAGGGAGGAGTTCTGGCCGAGTGGGTGGACAGACAGTATTTTGATTCGAAACACCCGTTTATGGTGTGACAGATTGGAGATACCGCCCTCGAGCCCAGTATCCCTCCCAGCTGCTGAAGACCCTACGCCGGAGTCCTATGGGCTTAACCCAAGAGAAGAGCAGGCTGTGTCGGTCTGTTTCGAAATCGGCAATGGAGAAATCGGGGTCGGCCCGAGTGCACCAGGTGAGTGAGTCTTTTGATTACGAACACTTGGGAAAAGTGTTCACTTGGTAATAGCAGTCTGCTTCTTGTGGGTGGCCAGGGAAGCCGGTCCACACAGGGAATCGGAGGGGTCTGACGTTGCGGTGCAGGGGCTGCACGGGCGGATACCCTATGGATTTGTTTGGTAAACAATTGTAATATTTGGTGCCTCGTGGAGCACGGTGTGCTCACTTGGCCAAACTCTCTCCGGGAAAGCCCTGTGAGCAACTGGGTAAGCTAGGGTTCTGGAGCTTTTAGCCCGAATCACTGGCCCAACCAGAATGCGACAGGGGGATACCTAGGAAGAGGGTTTGTGGTTTTTCCTACCAAGTGGCTTATTTGTGGTTGAATTTCGGATTGGTCTGGAATTCTTTTTGAATAGATTCCCCGAATGAGAGTCGACGGGCTCTGTTCGTATTAAAAGACATGTCATTTGCATTTGAATTTGTATTGAGCTCACTTGCCACCCTGACGTGCTTTACAGCACTTTGTATGGTTGAAACTTAGGAAGTGTGTGAGAGAGTGATTGGTGAGGAGGCCGCCCGCATGAAAGGAATGAGTAACAGTTTATAACGAAGAATTGTGATATTATTCTTTTGTTATGCCTTGTTTAAGTAAAATATGTTTTGGGTGCTGCTGTCGGAGAGGTTCACGGCTGGAAGAAAGACAGCCCGCCCCTCCCGAGGGAAGCCCCAGTTTCGATATGTATGTTAAACATGGTCTTACTCCAATTTTGTTTAATACTTTATGGAACAAATACACCAGCGATAATACTGACTTGCAATGGCCTCTAACTGGGTCATTCGATGAGAAAAAGATTAATTACCTCCAAAATAAAATGTTTATGAAGAAAAGCCGTCAGTCGATGTTTGACTCCTTGAACCTATGGTTAAAGGAGGCAAAACGACGACTTATACGGGAGGAGAAATTGGGAAAGATTAAATCAGGACAGACTGTAACACAGAAAGCCGTAGCTTATGATAAAGGAAAGGTGGAGGAAAATATTGCACAAATGGACAGACAGTTCCGTCTAGAAACAGACAAAAGTTACGTGGCACGACCCGATGTTGGAGATAAGCTGGAGGATGTATTGGACACCCGTCCACCTCCTCCTTATGCCCCACAGGGCTTATATCCAGCAGTGCCTTTGGCCCGAGTAGATCACCCTGGCGCTACGGCCCCTTTAGATGGGTCTGTACAGAGCGCATTGCTTCCCCCTCCCTCACTTCGACCAACTACCTCACCTTTGATTTTGTTACAACCAGATTCAGTTGTTTCTTCCCCCTTGCATCCCATATTTCTTTCTCCCCCTGCTCGGAGCACCATAGACCCTCGAGCTCTGGCTACCATAGATACCACGCCTAAACGTCTTGGGTCTGATTCAAGTGATCAACAAATTTTTACTAGGTCTTCATTAGGTATGGAGGAAAGGAGGGCTATAGTAAATCAAGCTTCCCAATGGATGCGGAACGCTATTTATACAATGGAGGATATTTGGAGCACCATGAAATATTATGAACCTGTTGCTTAGCAGTTGGCTTTAGAGAATATGGCGATTCGATTAATTTCGCTATGGGAACAATGTTTCGAGGAAGGGTTATCCCCTCAAATATTGAGGGATATAAGAGAAAGAACGCATAAGTTCCAATTACAGTCTGATGAGGTATATCAGAATGTAGGGACTCTCTTACATTATCGAGAACAAATGCATCGGAAATGTGCTGATTGGGGAACTCAGAACCCTATGAGAGAGGTGCATCCCCTCTTCTTTCCGGAATTGCCAGAAATAAGAGACGCTGGAGGCAATTTTACCAGAGCAAGGGTGGACGCGAGGCTTCAGGACCAATGGGTATATACCCCTTGGAAACGGAGCGAAGTTCTCACATTGAAAGCTCAGCTCCCGGACCCTCGTAAGAACCCTACAGCCTATTACAAAGAATTGGCTGAGGCTGCCACCTCCGCCATTATGACTATAGCTGACATTGAGTTATTCTTCGGTCTTCTGATCCCGGTTGATATCGGGAGGCAGATACATGATATAGATCATATCCCTGAGCTAGGGGGGACCTGGGATCAACTAAAGAATTGGGATAAGGAAAGGAAACCTGGAGAGAAACCCCGAGATGAAATTTTCGCAGTACCAGATAAAATTATTACATTCATGCAGACCCTCCTCCCTCCTAAGAAAATAGACTGGGATAAATTAACGGCTTGTAAACAAAAGAAAGATGAGAGTGTGTCAGATTTTTTCACCAGGTTTGAGAAAACATTCATAGATTTCAGTGGGCAGGATCTATCCACAGATGTGGAATACGATTATTTGTAAACAGGTTTGTGACGAATTTGCTGGCCGAAATTATGTCCTGCCTTCAGTCAGCTGAAAGTACTTGGACCACAGCCACCCCGTCCGTTATCCTTAGCATGGCTCAATATTATGAACATCGAGAAAATGAAAGTAAGGAAAAGACGGAAAAGAAGGCGAAAGATTTAAAAACGAGTGTTTTGTTGCAGCAAGTCAGTAGAGGACAGACAGCGGGACGTGGTGGGCGCGGTCCTTCCCAAAGGGGTGTAACTGCAGGCAGAGGAAGGGGAGGACCCCCGAATATTGGCATTAATCAATGCTCATATTGTAAACAAGAGGGGCACTGGAGAGCGGATTGTCCTTTGCTGTTAGCAAGAAACGGCCCCAGTAGGGGACTAGAGCGGGGCCGGGGAAATATGGATCCAAACAGTATGCGTAGAGAGGAAGAGGATTCTCGTAAGAATTATTTTGACAATCCACAGAATCGGCAATACTATAATGAGAATTATAGGGAGGATGGATACGACGGGCAAGATTATGCATGAGACAGCCAAGGACAGAGAGGGGGCCACATTACAGTACCAGTTGACCAAGAGGGACCTTATGTACAAGGAGAACTGTTGGGTGCATCGGGAAAATTCTTAGTGGATACTGGAGCAATGAATAGTTCAGTTGCTCATACAATGGTCCCAGGGGCTGCTTTGTCTGGCCAAAGTAATGTATCAGTAAGTTTCTCTGGAATACCTGTGGTAAGCCCCATTTCTAAGCCTTTGCCTTTTATTGTAGGTCCTATTTCTATACAGTCACCTTTTCTGTTGACATCGAATTGTGGTGAGCATCTTTTGGGATTAGATATTCTTAAAAAACTACATGCTCAAATGTATTGTTCACCGGATGTTGTATATTTAACGATGCAAAAACCCTTCTTAATGGACGCTCAATATTTCGCAAAAGGCGAGCATCTTCCCCCTGAATTTTCTATCATCCCTCAGACACTGTGGGCTGCAGGAGACACTGATGTCGGTCTGTTAAAGATAGCCCCCATGTCAATTACTCTGAAACCTAATGTGCAGCTGTCTCGCATTTCACAGAATAAAATTTCACCAGAAGGTGAATGGGCTATGTTACACATTATTCGCGACCTAATTAAAAAGGGGTAGTAGAAGAAACAGCGGCGAATACTTGTAATAGCCCGATTTTACCGATTCTGAAGAAAGCTCCAGTTGATACTGCCCCAGATTATAAAGACACATATCGTTATGTGATTGACCTCCGAGAGGTTAATAAAATAGTGGTACCACAGTATCCAGTGGTGTCGGATATAACTGCGATTCTGACTATGATTCCTCCCACAGCACAGTATTTCTCTGTAATAGATCTGAAGAATGCCTTCTTTAGCATCCCCATCCATCCAGATAGCAGGCATATCTTCGGATTCTCATTGGCTGGCCAAAGTTTTAGATTTACACGCGCTCCCCAAGGCTATACTGAAAGCCCTAGTATATATAGCCAAGCCTTAAAAGCGGTCCTCGATGAATTAATTCTGCCAGCCGGAAATACGATTATCCAGTATGTGGATGATATATTGGTGGGCTCTGATACAAAGGAGCGATGCAAAGAGGCTACGGTGAAATTGTTACACCATTTGGCTGAGAAAGGAAATAAAGTGTCCCTTTCTAAATTTCAATATTGTCGACAGGAAGTGACCTACCTAGGCCATTTTCTGTCGAAAGCGGGGAGGCGCTTGACTCCTGAACGAATATCTGTTATAACTAACATGTCTGTACCTCGTACTCAACGTGATGTTCTTGCTTTTCTTGGAATAACCTCTTATTTTCGTCAATGGATTCCTAACTATTCACTTCTCTCTAAACCCTTGTTGCATTTGACAACCAAAGATGTGCATGAACCCTTCTCTGGACGGATGAATGTCAAGAAGCCTTTGAATCTTTAAAGTCTGCTTTGTGTTCTGCACCTGTGTTAGGAACCCCTGATTACCGGAAGCCTTTTTCACTATATGTGCACGAGGTAGACGGTTGTTCATTGTCAGTGTTAACTCAGACTTTTGGTGGAAAACAGAGACCTTGTGCATTTTTCTCTTCAGTTTTGGACATTGTTGCTTGAGCCCTCCCGAGTTGCCTGAGGGCTACTGCTGCAGTAGCACTGGCCATCCGACAATCAGAGGGTATAGTCTTGAACACTGACTTCACAGTTATGGTACCGCATGCTGTGGATATCCGTTTAAAAAGAACTAAAACCCAGCACCTCAAAGTGCCAGATTGACAGGGTATGAATTGACATTGTTTGCCCCCCATATTACCATCAGAAGGTGTACTACTTTGAACCCCACCACATTATTGCCCCTCCCAGAAAAGGATGAAAGGGTCGATGTTCACGATTGTGTATTTAGAACAGAAGAAGAAAAAAAGTGCGTATAGATTTAACTGACACCCCTCTACTTGAACCAGACGGAGAATTGTACGTGGATGGCTCTTTTTTTAAGTTACCAGATGGCACTGCAACAGCTGCATACGCCATTACAACTTTGAAGACAATGGTGAAAACCGCAAGGATTTCACACCACTCAGCCCAAGCAGCTGAACTAATAGCTTTGCTAGGAGCCTGTGAATTGAGTGAAGGTCGAAGGGTGAATGTTTTTACAGACAGCCAGTACGCCTTTGGCGTTGCCCATAGTTTAGGGAGGCTGTGGAGGGAGAGGGGTTTCTTTACTACACATGGCCAGAAAATTCAGCATGGTCCCTTGATTGATCGATTGTTATTTGCCCTAACCTTACCGAAGAAGTTAGCCATTATTAAATGTAGTGCACATAAGAAGGTTGTATATTCTACTGGGAAGGGGAACACCTTTGCCGATTCAGTGGCAAAAGAAAAGGCGCAGGCTAAAGGAAGTCCCATGTTTACTTGTACGTCTGCCCAATGGCCCACGAGACATCCCTTTTTGATAATTCCATTGAAAGTGTGAAAGAATTGCAGAAAGAAGCAACTATTGAAGAGATGCAGAGGTGGGAATGGGAGATTGGGAAACTGGATGAGAATGGATGTTGGATAGATCGATCTGAGAAACAGCGATGGTTGCTCCCTAATGCACTGGTGTATGCAGTAGTTACCATGGCGCATGGCCCGGCCCATATCAGTACTAAAGGAATTAGCACACTATTAGACCCGGTATGGAATAACCCCAACATTTCCAAAATAGCAGCCCACATTGTCAAATATTGCCCGGTGTGTTTACGACATAACCCTGGAGGTAGAGAATCTGTTTTAGGTGGCAATTTTGCCCCCCCATCCTTGCCCTTTGAAGTCCTACAGATGGATTTCATACAAATGGAACGAGTGAATAATTTGAAGTATGTATTGGTGGTGGTATGTGCTTTTAGTAAATGGGTTGAGACCTACCCCACCAAAGATGCTACTGCGATTACCACTGCCAAAGTTTTGATCAAGGAGTTTTTCCCTAGATTTTGTTTGCCCCGAATTATCTGGTCTGACAACGGCCCCCATTTCAATGCCACACTAGTACAAGGTGTTTGTGATGGACTAAAAATTAGACAAAAATTCCATGCCGCTAGACATCCACAATCAGCGGGCCGGGTCGAAAAATATAATGGCATATTGAAGCTTAAAATGGCCAAAATCTGTGAAGACACTAAGTTACAATGGCCCAATGCTCTCCCATTAGCTTTGCTATCCCTTAGAACGACTAGGACTGGTCTGTCCCCATATGAAGTTATATTTGGCCGTCCTGAAAATGTGTGGGGAGTCCCTAGGCCCAGATCTTTTAGGGATATTGATTATCCTTTGATGACAGATTACCTTTATGCTTTGACTAAAGATCTGCGTTCTATTCATCAACAGGTATCAGACGCACTGCAGCCACTACCGGAGGGTTCTGGACATCGTTTGGAGCATGGCCAGTGGATACTGGTGAAGAATTACCAGCGGACGTCGAGTTTGGAGCCCAGGTGGTCAGAACCCTACCAGATCCTTTTGGCCACAAGGACGGCGGTGAAGATGCATGGCTGAAAGCACTGGACCCACGTGAGCCACGTGAAGCGCCTACCGCTGCCCCTACCTTCTGATCGGCGGAGCTTGGAAGGAGTGCCGAGTCAGGAAGGAGAGTGGATCAAAAGCTTTGTGCCCTTTTCGGATGCTCAAGAAAAAGGGCCGTCAAGTGAAGTGTTGCCTGAAGGGAGAGGTGTGGCAGCTCAGTCAGAAACCGCCGCAGGTCCCGAGGTACCACAAGGGGTGACCGAGTCTGTTACCCATGATACTGAATTGTTCTCTGACCAGGAGCAACCTGTCCATTGTCGATACGATCTGCGGCCCCGAAAACAGCGCGGTACCCCACTCTCTAATTGAAGAAAATAGACCATGACCTTGTGCTGAAAAACCTTGAGTAGAGTGTTTGGGATGCTGAGCGAGACACTGGACTGAACTCGCAGAGAGCTTGGAACATTGTGTAAATAGAGCTCTGTTCAGAAAGAAAGACTGAGTTAAGGGCCGCGATCGTACTTCTGGAATCTGAAAGTCTGTTTCTTTCCTTGGAAATGATAAGGGTCTGCCTGTGAGGCTCTAAAAACGGACACAGGGAGAAGACCCCTCTGTGGGAAGAAGAAACCCTCTGATGGTGTGCGTGCTTTGTGGATATAGAGTTTAGTTTTTTGACTTTTAGCAAGGGACCGAGATAGATTTGGACTTTTAACAAGTATGTTTCCCTTTGATCGAATTGTGATGGAAGATGAAAGACCACTTTCCCCTCAGCGTCATATTCATGATCTGCACTTGTTTTTCGGATGGCCCACTAGAGTGAAGGTGGCATTTGTTGCTTGTATTGTTATAATTACTGTAATAATGATATGTGTGTTTGTATACCTGGAATTTCAGCATCCAGTGCAGAAATTTTTGAAAACTACTCCTGCTCCGGAAGAACACCTCTTTTATTCTTTGCCTCCACATAAAGCTAGACATAGGGAGACTTATTCAAAGAATGTTTTTATAGAAATGTTACATCAAACCCACAGCACCACGAACAAAACAAACTGTTGGGATTGTGGCTTCACCATCTAGAACATATAGAGAGTAAGGAATTGCGTCCGTGGATACTGGACAGGGAATACTCCTGATCCCCTGGGACAATCGCGACACGAACATGGCAGAAAACCAGGGCTTATCTTTCTCAACTGAAGAAATAGACTCCATCATGAGTGATCTCAATGCTTTTGCTGACCCCAGTATTAGCAATACTATCTCACAGACATCGGAATGGGACAAACTCTCAGAACTAAAACGCAATCGCATTAGAACAATACTACATGGAACCATACTTAAAGAATATGTTACCAACACCATGGCCCCGAAAGGATTACTAGTGACTAATGCTCCCAGAATCTTCTTAGAGGATGAAGAATTCAGAAGGGACTGGGCACAAATAGCGTGGCATTGCACGCACGACTGGATTATGCTCATTTTGAAAACAGCAATACGACTATCTGAAAAAATCCAGATTGAAATCCAAACCATAGAAGGTCAAATAAAGGCCACGATTACAGGATACAAAAAGAAATTAGACGAGATAAACAAAGAGATTAATGAATACAGAGAGAATCTCACACAACAAAAAGTATCAAAGTTTCAAAAAGATCTGAAAAATTTTTCTTTTGTAAAATCCTATCCATACTCGGACCCGGACTACAAAGCGACCACCACAAAGGAACAAGACTCTGATGTCTCAAGCAACACTTCCCATAGTTCCAACAGCAGTGGAGGTTCCAACCCAAGCACACCACGACAGAAAAAGAGAGGGGGATATCAGGGAAACTACCAGTGGCCACAATATAACCACCCCCCTTCCAAAATCCATATCAACAACCCCAACAATTCCCTATGTATGGTTGGCAACCACCATTTCAACAATATCCCTTCCAGCCCAATCAGTTCCGTCCTCCTTTTCAGAACAGAGGCAGGCGCGGGAGAGGCCGCAACAAACGGGGAAATACTGTCCACTGGGAAGAAGAAGAGATGGTGAGCAGCGACACCAGGAACAAAACCGCATCCAACAGAGCAGGCCCCAGCAACATGAGGACCTAGTGACAAACCTGTCGTCACACATCCTAACAGACACAGAGAAGAAAGTCCTCAACAAAGGACTGGGCTTTGTCCCCACAGCTAACTTGGACAAGTTCAAACTACACTGCGAACTAGCAGCCTTTTTCAGAAAACTGAAACTCAAAGCATTTTTTGAAAAAACAAACACGGACAACAATGAGGAAGTGCCAAACGAAACTGGACTAAGAACAAAATCCACTTTTGTCCCTCCACCACACACTATCCCAGTGGAAATAAATACATTTGAACAGGCGGTATTCAACGACGTAGAATCCACCATTACCCCTACCCGATACCAGAACATCAGCAGAGCCGAGAAAAAGGCCCTATCGGACCTCAAAGGGGATGAAACCATCATCATCAAACCCGCAGACAAGGGCGGAGGCCTAGTAGTTATGAACCTAACAGATTATCAACAAGAATGCAAACGTTTACTTGAGGATCGAAAAAACTATCTTCCTCTCACCAACGACCCCACAGATGACCTACGAAGAGAAATTGTGGATCTGGTTGAAGAAGCAGAGCATCTAGGTGACATCTCCAAACAAGAAGCGGATTACCTAACAAAAACAGAGGCTAAAATACCATATTTCTACGTGGTCCCAAAGATGCACAAGAACAGAGTACCACCACCGGGTAGACCTGTAGTATCTGGTATAGGCTCACTCCTTGAACCTCTGTCTAGGTTCTGTGACTATTTCTTAAAACCAATTCTGCAAGGAACCACCACCTACTTAAAAGACACTAAAAGCCTCCTAACACTTCTGGAAACCATCAAAATGGACGATGATATGATCTTGGTTAGCTTTGATATAGAAATCCTTTATACCAACATCCCTCAGGATGCCACCATCAATGTTCTAAAAGAAACCGTAGAACAAACCACATGGGAACACAGAACACCAAAGGAATTCATTATTAAGTGTGCGACCTTGGCCCTTAAAAGAAATTTCTTTGAGTTTGAAGGGTCCCTATATTTGCAAATAGGGGGCACATCTATGGGCAGCGTTTTCGCGCCGAGCATAGCGGGATTGTATGTATTTGACTTCGAGAAAAAGTACATCCTCTCACCTACCAACCCATACCTGGAAAACATCATATTCTGGCGCAGATATATTGATGATGTGCTAGCAATCTGGAAGGGCCCACAAGAAATTTTAACAACATTTATAACTTGGCTCAATACTTGCGATCAACACCTTCACTTCACCCACAATGTGGACAAGAATGAAATGGTCTTCCTAGACATTGAGATCAAAAGAGAACAAGAAGTTTTGACTACCAAAACACACTTTAAGCCCACAGCTAAAAACAACCTCTTAAGATTTGAGAGCTTTCATCCACGACCACTGAGGGAAAACCTTCCCTATGGCCAATACTTAAGATTACGTAGGAACTGTAGCAAACTCACGGACTACAAAGAACAGGCTGAAGACCTGACGGGGAAACTAACACAACGTGGCTACCCAACAAAGATCACAAAGAAATGCCAAAAACGAGCCAGAAACCAAACGCGCCAAGCACTTTTGGAAGAGACAACAAAAAATAATGACAACATACCCCTAACCTGTGTGACTACATACAATGTGATTTCCAACAGAGTTAGCAAAAGCATCAGGAAGCACTGGTCAATAGTCAATTCTGGAACCTTCAACTGGGAAAAACCTCTTTTCTCATATAAAAAAGCTCCTAGTCTGGAAAACACCTTGGTCAACACAAGACCTAGAAATAACAATATCTCCAATGACCCAACATTAACACAGATATGGGGTCTCCCGCCAGTAACTGGACATTCACGATGTGGGGACTGTAGTGTTTGTCACCTGACAGAAAACACCAAGACAATAGTCTTGGAACCCGGCAAAATATGGGAGCAGAGATCCCACACCAACTGCAACAGCAATAATGTCATCTACCTTATCACCTGCACCTGTGGAAAACCCTACGTGGGCATGACGACACGCAAAATCAAACAACGCATTTGCGAACACAGAAGCACCATAAGATGCAAAAAGAATATGACCAAACTCACGGATCACTTTTTAACTGCCCATCACACCACCAATGACATGAGGTGGACAGTCATTGAACAGTTGCAACCAGGCCCCAACATCCAAGCCCGTCTATTCGAAAAAGAACAGAGATGGATATATAGACTTTCCACACATAAATGGGGTCTTAATGACAATATCCCGTGGAACTCTGTATTAAAATAGCATCACTGTCTGCTAATACCCACACCCCTCAGCAAGTCCCGCCGCGCATATAAACGATATGTATTTAACATCTATGGCCAATAACCTTTACCACGCATGCGCAGCATTCCTTGCGTCCATGACAACCCGCCACCTTTACAGACCTCCGTAGCGTAGCGCACTGTACATCGACAAACTTTAAACACAGGGGTCCTTATGACATTTCCCCTTTCGAGCCCCTGACTCAAATAGAACCAGTGTTTGGGTATGTCTCCTGATACGTTGTTCCCATCTAGCACACTTGCGCAGCAACTCATTTTCTATTCTACCACGCATGCGCAGCATCGAATGATTTCCATGCCAACCCACTCCCTCACGGGCCTCCGTAGCAGCCACGTGACCTATCCCGGAAGTATGCTAGCAGTTATACTCACACCACGCTCGCCCATTCACTGTAACCGAGCGGCGGAAGGTAGACGTAGGTGATAAGCCTTTCTTCATGACTACCAACTGTAAGTAGGCTTTCCCTCCATACAGGATCCACCCATGGCAGCAAGAAAGCCCTGCCGAGCCCTCGAGAAAGTCTGGAGAAGGGAACCTACACCGGACAACAGGACCACCCCGTGGAAAGCAAGTATAACTGCACGTATTTTGCACCTAATTTCTGCACTTTGTTACAGGATAGTAATCACTTCCTTTGCTTTTCTTCCTTCCTTAGGTTTTTGTTGGCACCCTACATTCTAGGAGTGTCTTCCCAGAGGAACATTTTTTCATCTGGATGACCAAGGATTTAGGACAGGGTGCGTCTTTTAGGGGACCCACACCTCCCACTTCCTTGTTTTGGTCCTGAAGAATACCGGGGATCACCCCTTATGGTAGAAACATGTTGACCAACACATAGCAGAGATACGTAGGTCGTAACTCCCCTCCCAGTATCTCACCTATACTTTTTAATATTGTCCAGTTACCTTTTTATTAAAATCTATACAAAGTATTAACCAGGACAATTTTAACACTCACACTTTTTTGTTTGCAACCCACACCTCACTACCTGCTCCACTGTAACTCAGGTGTTGAAGCACACCCAAGTGACGCTAGGCCACTTGGGTGGGCCCCGATGATGAAGCAAGTCACCACTAGGTGGTGAGTGAGGGGTTTATTAACAAAGGAACAGTGATTCCAAGTTTGGAAAAGCCTTCACCTCCCTCATCGGGTAATACTCCTCCATTTGTTCTTTATAAATTGTGGCTTCACCACCACCCTTCTGGACAACCTCGCCAATCTCGGACTCAAACAACTAGTAAACACCCCCACCCACTACACCGGACACACACTCGACCCAATCTTCACTTCCAGCAAGCACATCTCCTTCAACCACACCACAGCTCTCCATTGGACAGACCACAGCTGCGTTCACTTCAACTACAAAAAGACTACGACCCACAACCACCCACAACCAATTCCCTGCAGAAACTGGAACAAAATTACCACCGACCAACTCTTCACATGGCTTCACCAAAACCCTCCTATAAAATCATCGGACCCAAACCTTGCAGCCACCAACCTCACACAATGGATCACCCATAGCGCTGAAGAATTAGCACCCTTGAAAAAACATCAAATAAAGCAAGGTAGCAAAAAAGCCCCCTGGTTCAACGATGACCTTAAGAAATCAAAGAAGTTCTGTTGCACCCTCGAGAAAGCCTGGAGAAAAAACCCAACCACTGACAACCTGGCCTCCTTCAAGAACGCCACCCGCAAACACCACCAACTAATCCGATCCACCAAGAAATCAGCATTCAAGGATCGACTCGACAACAACGCCCACAACAGCAAGGAACTATTCAACATCGTCAAAAAATTTACTAACCCACCGCCGGCACCAACAACATCACTCCCTCCCAAGACCTCTGCGACTCCCTAGCCTCATTCTTCCACAACGAAATTGCTGACATACATAACAGCTTTGAAAACCAGTCCGGAGACCAGTGCACCCCACCCACCTCCGAACTAAAACCCCCCTCCAACAACCTCTACGCCTGGAACCCAATCACCACTGAAGACACCATCCGCCTGATGAACACCATCCACTCAGAATCGCCAACCGACCCTTGTCCCCACCACATTTTCAACAAAGCGGACTCCATCATCGCTCCCCATCTCGGAGACGTCATCAACTGCTCCCTCAACTCCGCTACCTTCCCGGAATGCTGGAAAAGTTCCGCACTCAGGGCCCTTTTGAAGAAACCCACAGCAGACCCCACTGAACTTAAAAACTACCGCCCCATCTCCCTCCTCCCATTCCCTGCCAAAGTCATTGAGAAAGCCGTCAACAGTCAGCTCGCCGCCTTCCTCGAATCCAACAAATCCCTCGACCCTTCACAGTCCGGCTTCCAAGCCAAACACAGCACCTAGACCGCCCTCATCGCAGCAACAGACGACATTCGAACACTACTGGACAACGGAAAAACAGCTGCCCTCATCCTACTTGACCTCTCCGCAGCCTTCGACACAGTCTGTCATAGCACCCTTATACAACGCCTCAGCAACGTCGGAATACATGGAAAAGCATTGGACTGGATCATCTCGCTTCTCGACGGAAGAACCCAGAGAGTCCGCCTCCCTCCTTTTAGATCAGAGGCTCATCACTCAGTCCCACCCTCTTCAACTTATACATGAGTCCCCTCGCATCCATTGCGCGCCAACACAACCTCAACATCATCTCCTACTCAGACGACACCCAGCTGATCCTCTCCCTCACCAAAGACCCAAACACCGCAAAAACCAACCTACACGAAGGGATGAAAGAAGTTGCCAAGTGGATGAATAACAGCTGTTTAAAACGGAACTCGGACAAAACGGAAGTCCTCATTTTAGGTTCATCCACCTCTGCCTGGGACGACTCATGGTGGCCACCGGCCCTAGGAAACGCACCCATACCTACGGACCACGCACGTAACCTGGGCTTCATCCTGGACTCCTCCCTCTCGATGACCAAACAAGTCAACGCCGTCTCATCTTCATGCTTCAACATCCTACACATGCTCAAAACAATCTTCCGTTGGATCCCCACCGAAACTAGAAAGACGGTCACCCACGCACTGTTCACAAGCCGACTAGACTACGGAAACACCCTTTACGCCGGAACCACAGCCAAAATACAGAAAAAACTCCAACGCTTACAAAACGCCTCAGCCAGACTCATACTAGACATCCCCCGCCAAGCTCACATTTCCGGCCACCTGAAAGACCTCCACTGGCTCCCCGTCACCAAGAGAGTAACATTCTGTCTCCTCACCCACGCACACAAAGCCCTCTACGACCTAGGACCCGAATGCCTCAACACGCGCCTGTCCTTTTACACCCCCACCCGCCAACTTCGATCGTCAAATCAAGCCCTCGCCACAATCCCACGCATCCATAGATCCACCATGGGGGGAAGATCCTTCTCCTACTTAGCTGCCAAAACCTGGAATTCTCTCCCCACCCACCTCCGCCTTACACAGAACCACCTCTCCTTCAGAAAACGACTAAAAACTTGGATATTCGATAAGTAAAGTACCCCCCCCCCCTCAAGCGCCTAGAGACCCTCTGGGTGAGTAGTGTGCTATACAAATGTTAAACTTGAACTTGCATCATTTCCCAGAATTCACGTGAGTTAGCTCTTGGTGCGAAACCATGTTGCAAGGCTTAGTTTCCTTCTCTGTTCTTTAGTGTACAGCTCAGGGAAACCCAAGGTCACACCTGCCTCTCTTGTGGGGTGCGCGCATTTCAGCAGAGCCCGTTCCTGTACTCCCCGGGCTCCAGATAGACAAGAGGGCATCTCACTGACCTGCCCCCGGAATAGCTTCAGCTTAGCTACTAGCAATCAATGGTGCCTTATATGGGTTTTCCTACTGGCTCACTGACAACTTGTATTCTTCCTTGTAGGGTGTTAACCTGAATGTGTGAACACGTATATATGCTTTGTATCACTTGCATTTCGTCATTCTCCTCTGCGCACCCCCGAGGTCATGTAGACTTAGGCTCCCCTGACAGAGCTTGTATTTTGATTGAATAAACGATTCGACTTTCTCCATTGCCGACTGCCTTATTATTCAATTATAATATATATATGGGCTATTGGTAAGTAAAGCCAGGCTTTGTGAAATTTCGATTCCTTCAGTTCCCGGCGGAGCAGCCGGCAATATTATTCCTTCAAAAACGGCGTTCCAAACGGGCACTGGGGCAAAGAACCACAGCTCACGTAACTAGTCCGAAAATTAAGGTTTATTACACCATAAACCCGACGTGACGCATTTCGCGCTCCACAGAGCGCTAGATCACACACATTGTCAATACAGTTTCACATATTTCACCACATTGCATACGCAATAGAGAGAGGATGAGAGCATAGAATTTGTGCGCCATCTTGAAGTAGTACACAGTGCATTCAGGTACCATTATATATGTCTGGTGCACATAAATATAAACTCATTATATGAAACATGATTATTGTAATGGGTTTCAATCCCATCTGTCAATTTCATTACAATCATTGCAATATCATTTCTACTTTCAGATAAATTAATCCATTCTATCAGGTGTACTATGAATTCATTGACTGACATTTATAAATAAAATTAGACAGAGAGTACTGGCGCTACGTTATATTCTCCGCAATCCGCCTTATGTTGTGTATTCAATATGCCAACTATTGCGGACCAATCACGCTTGATGTATGAGCGGGATCACATGTTACAGGGGCGGAGTCTGACGGGTTATTGTTATTTCGTTTCCATGGCTCCCAATGGGCTTACTCTCGACGGCTATCGTATTCAGAATCATCCATCAAATTTTAAACTTATATGCAGATAAATTAATCTCCGCAAACAGCATCAAAGGCCACAATTCATAAAAATGCTTAAAGTATTAGCCCTGACCAGGTGGTCCTTACGTCTCATTGTATGTTTCCTAGTTAGTGGAATGGAAGACTAGAGACAATAACCAAAAAACAAAAAACCTCGGGGACAATTTTATTTCATATATCACTCTGGTTAGTGAGTGTAATCTATTTAACCTCTCAGTCAGTCTGCAAAGTGCAGCAGTGGTTATGCGAAATTAGGGCTAGGCTTCTCATTCCCATCAACAATAGTTTCTCAAATGAATCAAAAAAGTGCTATTATAACATAAACAAGAGAAAAACATTTAAAATCCAAATACGTTCATAGATGGTTTGAGGGTAGAAGATAACCACAGTGAAAGGATTAGGGTACAGGTGCCGCAGGCCTGAGACATCCTCCCTCCCTTTCTTCCTGTGAGATAGAAGAGAAAAGAAGAATTCATAATTACACATTGATAGAAGAAAAGATCAATTATCAGAAGAATATCATCATCAAGTACAGTAGTTTATTCCTCATGCAAATGTACATTTAATTCTTCGTCCATGTTATGCCCATTAGGGTAATGTGTACAAAGCCCGACTATATATGTAGATTCTTTCTGCCTCAATTTCAAGATGCGGTTGCCTCCTCTTTGATTCAGATTAACTTGTTCGATGATAAAATATGATAGTTTACTAGGGTCTGAAAAATGGTTAGCTTCAAAATGACGGGCTATGGGATATTGTTTGTCCTGCTTACTTATCGCACGTGTGTGCTCCAGTATTTGTTTTTTGGCCATATGTGTTGTACCGCCCATGTATTTCAAATCACATGGGCAGTACAACACATATATTACAAACATCGTAGTACAGGTCAGGAATTGGTTGATTTGTTGCATTTTCTTGATACTGGGATACCAGTATTCTTTTACCATGTGACTATTCGCACATGCTTTGCAATGTCCACAGGGGTAAAAGCCATGAAGGTCAATACCCCTGGGAATTGCACTTTCACTGATATCATTGTGGTCAAGTATATCTCTCAGACTCCTTCCTATCTTATAGGTGATACTAGGTCGTTCAGGAAGGGTGTTACCTATTATGGGATCACTTTTGAGGATATGCCAGTTCTTCACTATGCTCTTTCTGACCTGATTGGAATTCCCATTATAGTTTAGAATGATTCTAGCGATATCACTCTCCGAGTCTTCTTTCTCTCTGTCTTTTTTGTTTGACAGTAACTCTTCTCATTTGGTCTGTCTCACTTTAGTTATCGCTCTTTTGATAACCCACAGGGGATATCCTCTGACTAGAAATCTCAATTTCATGGTAGTTTCTTCTCTTAAATAATCCTGTTCATTGCTACAGTTCCTTTTTGCCCTTAGTAGTTCCCCAAATGGAATACTCAATTTTAGACTAAGGGCATGAAGTAAGGTGTTACCTGCTGTGCTTTTGCGGAATAGTACAGTTTGCAGTTTATTGTGTTTAATTTGTACTTTAGTATCTAAATATTTCACTTCTGTATTGCTAATATTACAGGTCAGAGTGATATTTCTGTCATTCTGATTTAATCTTTTTACAAAGTCTAAGGCTAGTTCTTTGTCGCCTTTCCAAATGACAAAAATGTTGTCAATGTACCTTAGCCACAATTTGACTCTTTTAAAGTCATCTTGAAAGTCAACATTGTTTTTGATATCCGCCTCCCATGCCCCCATGAACAGATTTGCAAAACTAGGCGCAAAACATGTTCCCATCGCGGTTCCATGGGACTGTACATAGATGTCATTGTTGAATAGGAAAAAATTATTCTCAAGACAATGTTGTCCAAAATCATAGCTGTGTGTCCCAAATATTTAATGTCTCTCCCTTTCAAAAATCTCGCACAAGCCTCCATACCCTGTTGATGTTCAATCACCGTGCAGAGGGAGGTCACATCCATAGTTAGAAGAAAGCAATCATTATCCCATGTCACATCATTGATTTTCCCTAGGAAATCCTTAGTATCTTTTTCATACGTTGGTAGACTCATCACAAAGTCCCTCAGGAAATGGCCCACATAACGGGACACATTCTCAAGCACACATCCCCACATGAGATAATCGGTCTACCAGGTGGATTCTCTCTACTTTTGTGTACCTTAGGGAGAAGGTAAAGAATGGGGAGTATAGGATGGTCACGTTTCAAAAAACAATATTCCTCCCATTCAATCCATCCCTTATCTTTCGGCTCTTTAAGTTTGTCTCATATGTTGTTGATACTCTTATTGTAATCAGCTCTGTTTGATTTCTTATAGGTTTTTTCATCATGTAATTGTCGCTCTGCCTCTCGTATATACATTTCCCTAGGCATAATAACAATATTACCGCCTTTGTCGGCGGGCCTTATCAGGATACTGGTATCATCTGCTAGTTCATTCAATGACTGTTTTTGTGATGCAGTCAAAATGTGTTTACATTTCTTCATCTGTTTAGACCAATTATGACTGCAAAGATCCAATAATTCTTTGCCTATTTGGGTTTCAAAAGTATCAATGTTATCATGGTTCATTTTGGGCAAAAACGTGGATTTGGGCTTGAAGGGAGTACCCGCTGCAATGTCATGTTGAATTTCCAATGCATCAAGGATGCGTATGGCTTCATAACTTAGATCAGGGTCATCTTGTTCATTATTCAGTTCATCAAATGCCACCAAATTATCAATGTCTCCAATCCCGAGGCTATCTTTGCGTCCCATTGCCTCATTTCTCTGACCCTTTTTGCTTTTAGTTGGTTTCAATTTGTGCCATTTTTTCAGTTTTATTTTTCTACAAAACTTGAAAATATCAATCTTATCATCAACATAACTCATGGGTACTGTCGGGCAGAATGACAACCCTAAACAGAGAGTTCTTTTGTCTTTTTGACTGATTACTTTATCAGATAAATGAATTATCGTTCGATTTACCTGTGCGTCATCCATTATTGGGTTTTCTTGTACTGATCCTTTTTGTTTCCCACTTGCTCCTTCTTGTCGGATTTGTTTGCGCCTCTGTTTGAATTTCTTCCTCCTCTTGCTCCGATATTTCTTGGCCTTCTTCTGCCGCGTGTATTTTGCGATTTGTTCTTCTCCTGTAGTCTCGAGGATGATCAGGTTGCTTGTCGGCTCTGTTTCATGAGCCGATACTCGTCTAAAAAGGTTCTCTGTTTTTTGATAACTTCCCCTTCAGAGTCTATGCAAATGGAACTCATGGTTAATTCTGAGTTGTCCGTCAGCCAGTCACTGGTTTCATCTTCTTCTAGTTCTTCTCCCATTTTTTAGCTTGATCCTGTTGCTCCTTTCGTCTTAGAGTCGTACAGATGATTGTACTTTCGACCGTGGGTTAAAAATTTTCCAAACTCATAGTCTTCACAGTCTCTGTGTAACTTGTATTGTTTCCTATTCTTGATATCCTCTTCCAGATTTTTTAATCTTTTTTTCATTTCTTCAAATAATTTGGCAATTAATTCTTGTTCTGGATGATTATTCAATTCTTCTGTTAGTTCTTCGATATCATTCTTTATTTTAGCTCTATCTAACCATGCGTATTTCACCAAGATCTGCATCATAACTTTCGAGCAATTTGCGGAATTGTGGGACCAATCCTACAACATTTGTGGGTCAGGTGAGTCATACGATTGAGTGATGTAAATATGTAATCCTCTAGGTATCATATTCTTTTCCAAGTAATCCTGTAAAGAGGTAGCTTTCCACCACTTGGAAACTTCCAACTTATGTAATTTTTCATATTTCCTCAATGTATCTATTATGGTCTTATCAGCTCTTGTAGGGGTAGGTAGTGCTTTTCCAACACCTGGAGCTCTTGCAAATAATGCAATTGCAGCTTCTTTTCTTTCTTTATCTTCATCCATATTCACTGGGGTTGTAGTTATACCCCTATGGACCTTCTCGTGATTCTCTGTGGTTCTAATGCCCCTCCTTATAAATCCAGAGTTCCCCAATGTTCCCAGTACTCTTAGCAGCAATTGAATAAAGATCTTGTGCTGATAGCGTTGAACCTTACTTCCTGCTTGTGATCATGTCTAGTATATGTAACGGAGATCGCTTACCTCTACGGAGTGTCAGTTCACTGTACTGGTGAGGCAGTTCTTCATTCCGTCACAATCTTCAGACGTTTCTCTGTTCCAGTGGTTGCGCTTACTGGGGAACCGCGTAGATTACATTCATCAATATCCAAAATGACAGGGCTCCTGCTGGCAATCCCTCGCCTTACTGAGGGGTGACTCGTTCCCGGCGGCAATAATATTCCTTCAAAAACGGCGTTCCAAACGGGCACTGCGGGCAAAGAACCACAGCTCAAGTAACTAGTCTGTAAAGTAAGGTTTATTACACCATAAACCCGATGTGACGCGTTTCGCGCTCCACAGAGCGCTTGATCACACACATTGTCACTACAGTTTCACAAATTTAACCACATTGCATACGCAATAGAGAGAGGACTGAGAGCATAGAATTTGTGCGCCATCTTGAAGTAGTACACAGTGCATTCAGGTACCATTATATATGTCTAGTGCACATAAATATAAACTCATTACATGAAACATGGTCAGGGCTAATACTTTAAGCACTTTTATGAATTTTGGCCTTTGATGCTGTTTGCGGAGATTAATTTATCTGCATTTCAGTTTAAAATATGACGGATGATTCTGAATACGATAGCCGTCGAGAGTAAGCCCAACGGGAGCCATGGTAACAAAATAACAATAACCCGTCAGACTCCGCCCCTGTAACATGTGACCTCGCTCATATATCAAGCGTGATTGGTCCGCAATACGTAGCATATTGAATACACAACATAAGGCGGATTGCGGAGAATATAACATAGCGCCAGTACTCTCTGTCTAATGTTATTAATAAATGTCAATCAATGAATGCATAGTACACCTGATAGAATGGATTAATTTATCTGAAAGTAGAAATGATGTTACAATGATTGTAACGAAATTGACAGATGGGATTGAAACGCATTACAATAATCATGTTTCATGTAATGAGTGATGCCACTGACCATGTCATGAGTGATGTAATGTGTGACATCATCAGCAGTGCATTGCGGTCACGCGAGTTATAGTTAGCTGAACTAACTATAATGGGGGAATTTCAAAGGTTTTGTATGAGTGAAATGTCCATCTAACTATAACATGGGTGAAACCTATGGTTTTTTCAGTGAATTTGTAAGGTTTTTAAATGCTAATTCCTAACTATAACGTGTGTGAAACCTATGTTTTTTTCAGTGAATATAAATATATATATCAGTCAAATTGGCTTTATTTCGATATGCAAAATATCTTAAAAAGCAATGCATACATAGTACAATAATGATAAGAGAATAAAAACATAGCCATACATTACATTTAGACAGAATACAAATAAGATACAATTAAAAAGGCGGTAATAAATTATCTAAAAAACGGTCAAACCAGATGACCTAGATTAAACAATGTACAAAAGCCTTTTTGACCTAATTAGCCATGCCCAGCTTAGGAACTTTGCCATACCACATGCGAACAGGGGCGTGTATCAGATTTTTAAATTCGCATAGCCACACTGTGGTCTCTAGTACCCAAGTCTTTACACAGTGGTTTCAAACCATCTATTTCGGGGCGCTTTGTTAGCAGGGCATTCAAACAAAAGATGTGGTACTGACTCGGTCCTGGAAGGGCAAAAACAGCAATAAGGAACCATTTGCGCCGGAATCTTCCAGCGTGCCGTCAGTTCACCCACAGGAAGGACACCTAATCTGAATTTAAAGTATAAGGACCTGTCTCTGGGTTTTAAAATAATGTCGAGATAGGGTTCCCGGTGGGCTATATCCTTTACCATAAAAAAATCGCTAGAGGATTTGCACAGATTGGGATCATTATTTCTCTTATTCATCACCCAGTTCCAGTATACTCTTTTCAGGGCCTCCTTGGGGGGAACGGACCTACAGTGCCACGCCACACCAAGGCCCAGCTCTTCTAGCAAGTTCTTTACGTCGACTAACCATCTTATTTTTGACCAGCCAGGTGTGGATAATATTTCCTTCAACCCCTCTGCATAACTGTCAAGTTCAGGGACCCTCCATATACGAGCCCAGAGGAGAAGGGGTCTTCAGTTGGGCCAAGTCTTTAATGGGACGACAACCCAAATCCAAAAGCAAAGGTAGGGTGGGAGTGCTGTTGGGGAGGGACATAAGGTCCTTCAAAAATTAATTTTTCGAACAGGATAATTTATCTATATTCTGGGCTCCCCAGAGCTCTTCCCCATAGAGTGCCGCGCTGACACCTCTTGCCATGTAAATATCTAGAACCGGGGGCAATAGGTTTAAGGGAAGATAGCCTCTGTATATATATATATATATATATATGATTCACAGTCCTGCTCCGTTCTCTGCACAAGGAAAAGCTTTCCATAAACAACTAACGGAAACCACAGGTACAGACCACTCCACAGCGCTGAGTTAGAAATTCAAAGGTGGTTTATTCTCTCACAGTTGCCAGCATTATATATATATTACCTACTGGCGGTCGCCAGTAGGTATATATAGTTAGGATTTTTTCTCTATGGAACTTTTGAAAATTCTATGTCTAATAACTTTGGCGTTTGTGAACGGAATCGGCTGAAATTTTCAGGAAATTGGCACATTTTGTTTCTGAGCAGCCCCTAAAAATTTGGGGGGGTTTCATCAAGGGGGGCCGAGAAAAAAGGGGGGTCCCAAAACGCGTTTTTCCCATTCATTTTTCCATAGGGCGTTTGGCCTCACTTTTAGCTCGAACGGCTGAATGGATTTACACGAAACTTGGCAAAATTGTAGGGACTGTTAGCCCGATGTGCCTTTGCTGGGTCTCAATATATGTGCTCCAGTGGATTTTGAGAAATTAACGTTTAAAAAAACAGATATATCTGTGACAGCGTCCCGGATAGCGCTCCAGATAGCGTACTTTTCGCGTAACGGAGCTTTGCGAAGCGAAGCTGATTGGCTCTCCGGTGTCTGTCAACATTCTAAACAGTCCGGTGCGGCCGCCATCTTGTCTCTCGGTAGGATCGAGAGACAAGAGGAGGAGATAAACGAAGGGGGAATTTAATGAAAGGGGGCAAGGTAGACCCCTCTTGACCCCCTAGGAATGATGTTGGGGTTATTAAAGGGTCCCGTGGGGCAAATAAAAAAAATTAGATTTTTCGCGGTAGAAGCGCTTCTCGGTTCGCGAACCGGGTCGCAAACTGGTAGCGAAACGGGAATTCGCCATTTTGTGTTTCGATTTAATTAAATTACAAGATGGAGGAAAAACAATGTGAGAAATGGGTATAAGGGGGTATGGGAGACGTATCCTGACCCTCTATGTTTTCTGAGGGTGGTTGAGGAGGCTCATATATGTTGATACTTGTCTTCCAGCGGTTGCGCGTGAGCGTTTTTTTTTTTTTTTGCTGCGTGACTTCTGTTAACGTTCGATTCGAAGGAAATCAGGAAGTGTTGACCGCCATTTTGACACTGCGAGTAAATATATTGTTAAAAATAATTGTTATAAATTAATCCGTATTGATAAACATTGTCTGCGCCATCTTGCTTTTTTTCCAATGCCACACTTTTGTCGTGCACGGCAGCCATTTTAGATGCCTTGACCAGACCCACTCTCTGCACGCCGCCGATCGTGACGTCTGTTAACGTTCGATTCGAAGGAAATCAGGAAGTGTTGACCGCCATTTTGTCAGTGCGAGTAAATATATTGTTAAAAATAATTGTTATAAATTAATCCGTATTGATAAACATTGTCTGCGCCATCTTGCTTTTTTTCCAATGCCACACTTTTGTCGTGCACGGCAGCCATTTTAGATGCCTTGACCAGACCCACTCTCTGCACGCCGCCGATCGTGACGTCTGTTAACGTTCGATTCGAAGGAAATCAGGAAGTGTTGACCGCCATTTTGTCAGTGCGAGTAAATATATTGTTAAAAATAATTGTTATAAATTAATCCGTATTGATAAACATTGTCTGCGCCATCTTGCTTTTTTTCCAATGCCACACTTTTGTCGTGCACGGCAGCCATTTTAGATGCCTTGACCAGACCCACTCTCTGCACGCCGCCGATCGTGACGTCTGTTAACGTTCAATTCGAAGGAAATCAGGAAGTGTTGACCGCCATTTTGTCAGTGCGAGTAAATATATTGTTAAAAATAATTGTTATAAATTAATCCGTATTGATAAACATTGTCTGCGCCATCTTGCTTTTTTTCCAATGCCACACTTTTGTCGTGCACGGCAGCCATTTTAGATGCCTTGACCAGACCCACTCTCTGCACGCCGCCGATCCTCAGCATGGCTCCCCACCCTCGCAAGCATCTCCCCCATGCACTGGTCACCCACGCTCTCTCTCTCATGCATGGGCCATAAACCTCCTCCCATATGCGCTGCTCTTCCCTGAGAATCACACCCCGTGCTGAGGAAAATTCAGCCCAGATTACAACCAATGCCAAGGCTGCTGGCACAAGACGCCACTTAGTTCCCATCTTGAACGGTTACCAAATAAAGAGACGGGCGCTGGAAGCAGGAACACAAGAACAGAGTTTTATTTCTCATGAGGAGAGCCTGTCATTTCAAAACATACATACATACACACAAACTCGGGCGGGGGGAGACAGTACATGTATTATATACAAAAATCCAAGACAAAACATAGAACAGTTGCTGGCCAAAAAGATCTCTTCCTGCATGCTGCGCATCCTTAGCATCCTCCTTAATTCATCTGGGGGCTGAGCTCTTTTTACCTTTTTCTTCTCTCTTATCGTCGGCTGCCTTCGCTGGTGGCGTTTTGGTTGCAAATACTTACACCTTTGCCAATTGGTCGGGAACTAACCTGGTCGGGCTAATACTCAGGGGGGATCTTCGAATCATTTTTAGCGAATGGGTTTCCAGGCTGAGGCAACGGTAGGTGTCAGTCGGGAGAACAATGGGGCAGCTTTGAGTTTCATGTCTATGAGGGTGCGAGAAGGAGGTGGTAAATCTTAAACATTGGCAACATTCCTAGTCCTCCAGACGGAGGGTACTTGGGTAAACCTCACCTCGAAATATTCCGTAAACTTTCCCTATTTAGTTAAACGTAGGAATTTATTCATTGGTGCACGTCATTCTTGGTTGTATTATTCGGGGTGCCAAGCGAAGTCATATTTTGTCATCCTGTAATAACCCGTCAAGTTTCTGCTTCAGGCTGCCCTCCCAAGCGCTGGGTTCAGAGAGAGACATAGTCATTGTTTGCTTGTCGTGTATAGGCACCATATTCAAACCCTTTTTCTCATCCCATCGGCCATTAAGTCACCATTTTTCCGTACTATAATCGACGTTGCGAAGTGACCTGCAGAAAAGAGGGAAAAAGAAGGGGCGGGGGCAGCGTTTAAAACACATCAGAGCGCATAAACCCGAAAAGGCTTTTACTTACTACATACTCGGCCTATCTCCACGGGATGCAGTATCTACCATCTCGGCGTTTAAGCCCAGGGGGGACCGGTAATGTGGGAGAGATAATTATCGGAGGCCTGTGGATAGCATAGGTCGCCCAAGTGTGGCATTACGGATCGTGTGCAGGGGAGGGTCAAAACAAAGGGCAGTCGGTGTAAAGTGGGGGCGAGCTTGTGCTCTCCTTTGAGGAAGAGAGATAACCTACAGTGGTACGGGGTCGTTTTCGTTTGTACTAGGGGGGCCAGGTGACATTCCTTCGGGGTGGCTTAGGGGCATTTAAAACAACTTCCCTGATACAGGTAGCATATAAAGTAGAGGCTAAATACCAGGATCTTTATCGATTGCTTTATGCTGAACAAAAATGAAAAACACATACAACAAACCTGGACCATTCATATTTGCAATGTTTCTGCGTACTATACTTTTTAACCCTTAACTAATCGAGCTGCTTCATTTCACCTGCTTTTTTAAAAAAAAAATCGGAAACAGTGGCCATTTATTCGAAACTTACCAATCTACGCGTTACAACTACGTTTGCTTTTTCAAAAACCTGTAATAAAAATGTTGGTGCACAAATACGGGCCTACAACCCCGTGGGCAGGCCACGGAGCAGGCTGGAACTGTAAATGGGGGGGGGTATTTATTTGTGGAAAACATAACAGAGTCAGTGGTCGTTGATTTCATAGTAAAAAGTGCGACAAGTGCAACAAAATCATATCGATAATTCATTGTGAGCAAGTACCAAAAGTGTCGACAATTCGAACCTTCAATATTAAATACAATAATCAATGATGCATTAGAACTTAATATCAATTCATTGTCCGAACGTGTAATCAGTACCCGTCCCATGTCAATTCATTATTCCAACGTAAAATCAATACCCATCCCGGATCAATTCATTGTCCGAACATATAATCAGTCTTATCCCATATCAATTCATGTGCTAAAAACTGCATACATATCTCATGATATCAAGGCTGAGCAATCGGGGCACAACAAGGAGTTGAGAGTTTCATTTGTACCGGCGCCATTTTGGGTGAGGTCAGGAAGGTCCAAGTATAGTCAAAATGTCTCCACCAACTCGTGGTTGGACCGGGACCTCTTTCGGCAGTCCAAAAGTTTTCGTTGAAGGGTAGCAGAGGGGACTGGCGACATGAACCATCAGTCAAAGTGGGGTGGGAGGCAACAATCTCTCCTACCGGGTCATACTGGTGTCCCACCGGAACTGATCAAGTTGGTAGTCTTGCAGGATTTTGGTGATTTCAAGACTGAGGCCGGCGCCGGCATGAGCGCGCCGACGTCCGGCGGCTACGTCGTGGTCGTTCCGTGGGTGATCATGGCAGTCATTCCCCATCGGGGGTCGGGGTCCCCGTGGCTCTTATAGAATCTTCAAAGTTGAGGAGAACGTTTCTGGACGCAGGAAACTAGAAGCGTTGTTGCACCGCAACAGTGGACGAGACCCCCGCTGGGTGAGCGGAGCATCATTGCCTCGCAATAGTGGACGAGACCTTTTGTTGGGTGAGTGGAGCGTTAGGGGTGCAGCTGAGGGGCCCCCACCTGGGGGGGTGGGAGAGGCTCATTCGCGCCGCCTCTCCCTCCCAGCGCACCCCACGCCAACACCTGGCGTTGATATCCGTGATGTCCGGACAAGGCGATAAGAGGGGGGGGGTCGGAGGCAGAGGCAAGACATCCCCCCCGTGGCCTGCAGGGCGCCGCTTCAGGACCGAACGGGGAGGCCAAACCAGGAGATAGGAGGGGGGGGGGTTGGTGGCATGTGCAAGACATCCCCCCCCATTGTCGCAGCCATTATTAAAGAAAGAAGAGGGATCCCGTCGGCCTCGGCTCCTCTCCTGGCCTAGGGGGGGGTCGGTGGCATGTGCAAGACATCCCCCCATTGTCGCAGACATTATTGAAGAAAGAAGAGGGATCCCGTCGGCCTCGGCTCCTCTCCTGGCCCGGGGGGGGGGGTCGTTGGCATGTGCAAGACATCCCCCCCGTTGTCGCAGCCATTATTGAAAAAAGAAGAGGGATCCCGTCGGCCTCGGCTCCTCTCCTGGCCCACCTTAGGCGACGACCTCCCCGGCCGACGGCTGCCAGCAGGACTCGCCCTACACGTGCCGAAGGCCTCGCCTTCCGGATGGGCGTAGCCGCGAACCTGTTGCATTTCGGGAGTTTCCGGAATGGGGGTAGGTATCTGCTGATTTGTATCTATTTCATGTTACCGTTATTGGGCGTGGCGGGCGGTGGGACAGACATGCTTGGAGCAGTGTGTGGGTGGCGGAGCCTAGCTACCTCGTGGCTGCCGTAACGTCAAGCTTGGCTTCTCTCACCACTTTCATGTTTCTTATTTCTAGCAAAGTCAAAAACTCATCAGTGGCCTACTGATTTTGTTCGATTTCTTTCCCTTCCTTTTGAAGTGTGTTTCATTTGAAAGTTTCTGTTTAACAGGATACATTGATTACTTCGTATTTTACATATGTCTTCTTTATTAGGGGTACCCTCCGGTTGAGCCAGATGATGTACCTCTAATAAATGGTCCGGGTGGAACTAGTTTATCAATCAGTGGGGAGTAGATGTGCATCACAGATTACAACGGGGGACAAAGGTCCGCATTACCCACCCTTCACTACTTGCAAAGACTAGACAGAATATTTCTATTCCACGTTATTTGCAAACAGAGAATACCTCGAAAGAACTATTCCTTAAACAATAAATGTCCAGCCAATCAATCAATCAGTGGGGAGAAAAACAGGCATGACGGATTACAACGGGGGACAAAAGTCCGCATTACCTATCCTTCACTATCTGCAAAGGGAGACAGAATATTCCAATTCTTCTCTGTTTGTAGACAGGGAATATCTCAAAGAGCAATAATCGATAAAAAATTAGTAGGATTATAACACTTTAATAACTTATAAATATATACATCGCAACAAAAACAGTAAACACCTTAAAACATTTTTTATGAAAACAGAAGCAACAATGACAACTAACAGTAGTGATATCCTGGGCGGGTGATGGAACTGGGATTGTTAATGGAAAAAGATCTACAGAGAAAGCTATTGGTGAATTATACTTCTCCGGAAATTTAAAGCTCACAAATGTTTCATTTGTGTAATCGTTTCAGGTCAAACGGATTGTGGGACAATGTTCAGAATGGAAGAGTCACCAAAAGGCAAAAAGTTCCGCTTGACCCCGGGAGCCGGCCGCCTATGTCGGGGGCGATCTCAGGCCACACCAGGGCAACAAGACTTGGGGAGGGGGTCGGAGCCAAGCGCCCCCTCCTAGTCCGCGCCATCACACCACCCCTCGGGGGCCTCCGTCAAGCGGTTTAGGGAGGCACCGTATCACATTGTTTTCAAATGCAGTCAGGTCCACAAACGGCCCCCACTTACTTTGAGAATAGTGAAGCTGCAGCAGGTGCAAATAAGCTTCAGACAGTGTTACAAGCGCTGCTCAGAACTCTGAACTATGGCACCCAACATCCAGGACTTATGCCATTTGTGCAAGGCAGTGACATCGAAGCAACTCAGGGACCAAAACCATGAACGTACACTCATGTATGAAAATCTTACTATTGATGCTTGACTGAGGCCAAGGAGATCAGAGTGCATGAGTCTCATGCTCGATCGATTGAGCTAGCCGGATCGGGCAACAAAAAGTATAAAATAGTTATGTAAATAGTTATTTAATAAAATGTTTTACCCTGCTACTTTGCTGGTGTGTTGTATATATTTATAATATTTGCATAGGGTTTGTCGTTATTTTGGGTAGGGTGGGTGGCGGAGCCGAGCTGTCTTGCAGCCATCATCGTGTGGAGCTCAGTTCATCTCACTAGTTTCGTATTTCTCATGAGGGGTTGTTCTTAATGTTTCTATTTTAGCGAGGTCAAAAAGAGATCCCATTAGTGGCATACTGATTTTGCTCGATTCCTTTTGTTTTTTTAAACGATTTTTCACTATCTGCAAAGACTAAACAGAGTATTGCGACTCTGTGCTTGTTTGTAAATAGAGAATGAACCAAAGAGAACCAATTCTAAAACAGTAAATGCTTGGATAACAATCAATCAAATGGAGAGGGAAGCAGGCACGACGGATTACAACGGGGGCAAAGGCCTGCGTTAACTACCCTTCACTATCTGCAAAGAGAGAGTACTCCTAAGAGAAAAGAGGGGGGGGGGGAGGGGGGGCAGCGTTCAAAGCACATCAGCGTGCATAAACACGAAAATGTTTTTACCTATAACGTACTTGACATTTGACAGCTTTTGATATTTGCTATTAAAAAACCAATGAAATTCACTGAAAAAACCATAGGTTATAGACCATATATAGTTAGGAATTAGCATTTACAAAACCTTAATTTACTCGCACAAAACCATTGAAATTTGCATATATAGTTAGTTGCAATAACTATATATCGCGCACCCGCAATCCACTGCTGATGATGTCACATATTACATCATTCATGACATGGTCAGTGGCATCACTGATGACATCACTGATGACATCATCCAGTGACTGTATGTTTCTGTAAAGTTAAAATATGTCTTACATATTGAAGAATGAGTGGATGTATAAGTGTCTGGATGAAGGATTTAGTAGGTGCATGACGGACTGTATGAGAGAGTGATTAAATGTGTCTCACTGAGTGCTTGGGTTAGTGACTAAACTGTCTTAATTTGTGCATCATTATATCTGTTGCTCTATGAACTGCTGCATGTGTTGATCAGTAGCTATATGAGTAACTATATGGGTTATTGATTGGTTGCCCAAGTATTTGTATGGGAGAGTGAGTGTGTGTGTGGGGGTGGCTGGGAGGTGTGTGACTCTGTGCATACATGTGTGAACAGTTGATTCACTAGATCTATGGGTTCAAAACTGCATGTGGAAACAGCTGTATGGGTGGTTGACTGTGTACGAATGTATTGGTGAGTGAATGGATATCTCAGTGCTACATGTCAAAGTAAGTACATATGTAAAACACAGTACATGTGAGAGTTCACATATATAAATTACCGTGTATAAGAGCCAGTGAATGTGAGAGTGGCTTTATGAATCATTGTGAACTTGTATGAGAGATTGTATAAGAGAGTAAATATGTGTTAGAATATGTTTGAATTAGTAAGGTGTGTATAACTGTATAGTTGAGGAAATGGAGGTGTGATTGATTCTTTGCATGACTGACTAGGTGTGTGAGTAACTCCATGGATGAGTGACAGTCTGTGAGTGTCTGTTTACACTGATTGTATCTAAGGTTATATTAGAGTCTGAAGAGGTTCATCGTATTATCACATGAATAATATTATCAGTGATGTGATCAGTAATGTCAAATGAGATGTCATCAGTGATGTCATCAGTGATGCCATTTGAGATGTCATCCGTGATGTCATTTGAGATGTCATCAGCGATGTCATTTAAGATGTCATCAGTGATGTCATCAGTGATGTCACTGACCATGTCATGAATGATGTAATATGTGACATCATCAGCAGTGAATTGCGGGTGCGCGATATATAGTTATTGCAACTAACTATATATGCGAATTTCAATGGTTTTGTGCGAGTAAATTAAGGTTTTGTAAATGCTAATTCCTAACTATATATGGTCTATAACCTATGGTTTTTTCAGTGAATATATATATATATATATATATATATATATATATATATATATATATATATATATATATATTCACTGAAAAAACCATAGGTTATAGACCATATATAGTTAGGAATTAGCATTTACAAAACCATATTTTACTCACACAAAACCATTGAAATTTCATATATAGTTAGTTGCCCTAACTATATAGCGCGCACCCGCAATCCACTGCTGATGATCTCACATATTACATCATTCATGACATGGTCAGTGACATCACTGATGACATCACTGATGACATCTCAAATGACATCACTGATGACATCTCAAATGACATCACTGATGACATCACTGATGACAACATCCAGTGACTGTATGTTTCTGTAAAGTTAAAATATGTCTTACATATTGAAGAATGAGTGGACGTATAAGTGTCTGGATGAAGGATTTAGTAGGTGCATGACTGACTGTATGAGTGAGTGATTAAATGTGTCTCACTGAGTGCATGGGTTAGTGACTAAACTGTCTTAATTTGTGCATCATTATGTCTGTTGTTCTGTAAACTGCTGCATGTGTTGATCAGTAGCTATATGAGTAACTATATGGGTTATTGATTGGTTGCCCAAGTATTTGTATGGGAGACTGAGTGTATGTATGGGTGGCTGGGAGGTGTATGACTCTGTGCATAGATGTGTGAGCAGTTGATTCACTATAAGTATGGGTTCAAAAGTGCATGTGGAAACAGCTGCATGGGCAGTTGACTGTGTGCATGAGTGTATTGCTGAGTGAATGGATATCTCAGTGCTACATGTCAAAGTAAGTACATATGTAAAACACAGTACATGTGAGAGTAGACATATATAAATAACTGTGCAGAAGAGCCAGTGAATGTGTGAGTGGCTGCATGGATCATTGAAAACTTGTATCAGTGATTGTATAAGAGAGTAAAAATATGTTAGAATATGTTTGAATTAGTAAGGTGTGTATAACTGTATAGTTGAGGAAATGGAGGTGTGATTGATTCTTTGCATGACTGAGTAGGTGCATGAGTAACTCCGTGGATGAGTGACAGTCTGTGAGTGTCTGTTTACACTGAGTGTATCTAAGGTTATATTAGAGTCTGAAGAGGTTCATCGTATTATCACATGAATGATGTCATCAGTGATGTCATCAGTGATGTCATTTGAGATGTCATCAGTGATGTCATCAGTGATGTCACTGACCATGTCATGAATGATGTAATATGTGACATCATCAGCAGTGGATTGCGGGTGCGCGATATATAGTTAGGGCAACTAACTATATATGAAATTTCAATGGTTTTGTGTGAGTAAAATATGGTTTTGTAAATGCTAATTCCTAACTATATATGGTCTATAACCTATGGTTTTTTCAGTGAATTTTCAAGGTTTTGCAAATGCTAATTCCTAACTATATATGGTCTATAACCTATGGTTTTTTCAGTGAATTTCAATGGTTTTTTAATTGCAAATATCAAAAGCTGTAAAATGTATTTTTATTCTAATTCAAAAATATATTTAAAATTTTTGTAATTTAATGTTCTTAATTATATATTTTTTTTAATGATTTTTTTTTGTTTCGGTGCCGGTTCGCGAACCGGGAAGCTTTCCGTTAGCTCAATTTGATGCCGCGACCCGGTCCGCTAACCGGTAAATGTTCCGTTTGCGCAACTGCCGCATTAGAAATCAACATCGTGACGCGTCGCGGAAGCGCGACATATCACGTTGTCGCGTAATGCGTCTTATGACGCGCAGCGTTAGCGCTCCCGGAAGTGCTCCAGACCGCGAACCGGAAGCGATCCGGGGCGCGGCGCGCAGCGCGTAACGTGAGCGGAACAGGTCATGTGACTTGTTTATAACACTTTTCATTGGTTCATTTCACTTTTGGTTTCCTAATGATGTAAGACTAGGTCATGTGACCTAAAAATAACACTTTTCATTGGTTTAGAACTTTTTTTTTTCCCAAATGATGAAAGCCCCCACCTTTTTTCTCACTCTGACTTTCAACTTTGAGAAAGGAAGACCTATTTTGCTCTGTGAAAAAAATGGCTTCAGTAGTAGCTTCAGCTGCTGGACCCCCACCACCACCACCACCTCCTCATAAGAAGAGTGGACCACCTCCACAGTTCCTTGGAAACCCAGAGGAGGAAGAGGATCCAGAAGAGGAAGAGGAAGAAGAGGCACCACGATTTTTGAAAGAGTTACCCCGGGTATCTCATTACAAAAATAGTTTTATCTGGCAGTTTTTTTCTATTCCAGCAGGAAAGAAAAAAGTTAATGCACGCTATGTTACGTGCCTTATATGTCAAGATGAATTATCCAGGGGCACTGAAAAAAAGAACAGTTATGGGAACCACACTATGCACCGTCATATGCAGAGGTGGCATCCACTAACTTATAGCCGGGCAGAGATGCGTGACCTGCAAGAGAACCCTCCAACTTCTGTGGCCAGGACATCAGCTGATATTTCTCTGACGGTTGCCGAGGCTCGTGAAACAGTGCCAAATATCCCCAAAAATTTTGTTCATATGAAGTTTACTTGTTTATATTGTGGCACTTTAATTTCATGTGCTAATATGAGTGTTAAATTAATAAATTTAGCATTTGAAAAACACCAATGCTCTAAACGCCCCAAGCAATAATTTTTTTTTGCTCCTGTTGAGCCCTTTTCAATACCTCTTTTTTGTTCTTTCCCTTTCAAAAAAAACAAAAAAACATAAAATTGTTCAAAAAATACAAAAAAAACAAATAATGTTCAAAAAAGACAAAAAAATATAAAACTACAAAAACATAAAAAAAAAGTTCTTTTCAGAACTACCTTCCCTTTATACAAAAATTGCTAGAAATTGTAACACTCTGGCAAGCTGTTTTTTTTTAGTTCGCTTTCCGGTTCGCTCGCCGGTACGCGAACCGGGAGCTAACCCCAATTTTTTTTTAAAAAAAATAAAGGAGTAAGTACAAGGGAAGTAAACAGAGAGTAATGTTAAAAGAAAGACAGCTATAGGGACTAAACCAGAGATGCTGTTTAATAGATTTATTTACCGAAGAAAAGATGGAAGAGGATATAATTGTGGAAAACAAAATAGATAAGGAAGTGAAAGAATCAAGCATTGAAAATGCAATAGGTCTCACAATAGAAGAGTTTGTCCTTTTGGTTTTGCAAATGGATGAGTGGCGTTGCGTGGTTGAGTGGTGTTGCGTGGATGATTGGCGTTGTGTGGATGATTGGCGTTGCGTGAATGAGTGGCTTTGTGTGGATTAGTGGCGTTGCGTGGATGAATTGCGTGTGTGAGTGGCATAGTGTGTGTGTGTGACGTTGTGTGTGTGAGTGGGTTTGTGTTACTATCCTTGTGGGGACTTGGGTGTGATAACACACTCACGCTGTGGGGACTTGATTGCGCTGTGGGGACCTGAACCCAAGTCCCCACAAGGCAATATCCTCTAAATGGTAAAAAAAGGGCTTCAGGAACATCTGTGTCAATTTTTACAACTTTTTAAAAAATTGCCTTGTGGGGACCTGTGTTTCATCAAGTGTGTTTATATTTCTGCTCGCTCTGCCCCCGTAGACAGGAGGCGGTACTGCAGTCTTAAACACACTTTGCTTTTAAACACACTTTTCTTTGAAGAAGGATAGACTAGCAGCAGAAAGGGCAGATATTTCAAAGGAAAAACTGCATAATCCTGTGTTTATCCAAATATTTTGAATGTAAATTAACCTTTTCTGTATTTATTAAAATACAACTTCATTTACAGGAAGTATTCAATTTTAACTTTTTGTGTTTAAATATTGTTATTGATTTTATAAATATTGCTGAAAGCAATTTGGGTCTGTTTTGAATACCAGAATACTTTACTATTACCATTTGATTCTTAACTGTAGTTATAGAGTGATGATGCACTACGCTACAATACAATATAAACTGGATTTATAATTTTTGGTGAAAAACTCAAGGCATCATGAGTTGTTTTTTGCTGAGCAGTAGGTGGTGGTATTCTAGTCTTTAAAAAAGGTGCAAGGCTAGTGCTTATATCAGGAATCCCCGTTCTTGTTCATTTGGCATCATTGTACTCATTTAGCAGCATATCTTCCTTGTGCATGTTACCATACAGGTTACCGGTTCCTCTTTGAGTACCAATCTTTTTGGTGTACATGTATAGAACACCCCACTGCTCTCTGTTAGGTTGGTGCAGTGAAACTGCCTACATGGTTTAGGCCTAATTACAGTTAGAATGTGTGCACCTTTATGTGACGCCTCCTCTTTGAACACACTGCAAAGCAATGTGCCCCAAAACACGATGAGCCCGGCTCTCTTGTCATACCCACATGACACAAACACACTTTCCCTACAGGATCCCAACAAATATAATACTCTGCCAACATGCACTCCCCCATGATATAAAGTACTACTTGTCTGAAAATGCTCTTTGGTGACCTAGATCAGGCTTAAAGCACTATATAATTGCAATAATATAATAAAATATTCCTTCTCAGAATCCAAATCTATCTATACTTTAGGGCATGGACCCCTGCCTTAAGTACTGCTACTCAGCTATACTCCAGTAAACCTACGCCTTCTGATACCCTTATAATACTACTGTACCTATACCATATTACATGTACTCCTGACTGTACACAGGAGTAGCTACCACTACCTATACATTAGTACCTTTAGTCCGGCCTATACTCCACCACCCATAACCAAATCGATAGCCTAGTACCTTTACCAAAGTACAGGCATAGCTGCCAACACCCTAGTAGCTCTTGGCATGCCTAGCATCCTCGCTGTACCCCTTACCCGACTTTGGTACAGCTATGCTTTCTAATAGAAGGCTTCTACCCCAATAATAATACCCTTACCTTTACCCTACAGCTTCTATCCTACCTATATCCAAATTTCAGTACCTTTTAATATAATTTAGTATGTCTACTCAAACCATAGTACTTCTATCCCTACCTAGACCCTACTACATCTACTCCTGCATTTACATGCCAATCTGCCAATATCCCATTGCTGCTAGCCCTGCCACTTCCCTGGTGCGCCACTCATACCTATACCCTAGTATCTCTCCCGCTACATAGACCATAATGCCTCGACCCCAACTACATCCAAGTAGTTCTCATTATAGAGAAGTTCTTTTTTTCATTTTAATGGCTGCACACAGGATACAGCTTTTTAAGTTCTATATTTCGTGCTGTGCCATTCCCTCAAACATTCCTCTTTGCCAAAAACATCTGTGTATGTGTGTGCACGCAAATAAATACTTGTCACTCCATACATGCCACAAATATTGGCTTTGTCAATGCTTGTTTACTTATAGAAATAGTTAATATATTGCTAATTTTACGTTATGGGTGCGCAGCGTTCTAACTTTCCACTTGGGCAAACGAGCATCTTGTTAGTTTGCTAGCTTGTTGCGTAGCTATTCGGTAATGTGCAAAAGGTTGAAAGTAATTTAGTTTGCGTGCATGTTAATCAATAAGTGATCCCAAATATAAATGTGAAAAGGCAACCCACTGCTTATAACATTCATTTTTACTTTTATACAAAACTCAAACAGCATGAATAATGTTGTCAGAGACAAAAAGTGCATAAACGCACATGATTTTCTAATCTAGGGAAAGCCAGGAATTTAAACTATGCAATGGCAAACAAACATATTAAATGCTACAATATATTTTCTTCTTCCAATTTAAAAGCCAGCAAAAGACATGTATAAAGAAACCCTTTTGTACAAGAATCCCCAAACTATTCATTAGCACTTTTAACAGAACGGAAACGAAATGCAGGGCCTCTGCCCCAGGATGGCCACTCGGAATGTAAATGCGCGATCACGCATCAGAAAAGGTCCATTAGCATAACAAGAGACTGTGGCTGACAACACCTGGGGCCTCATTTATGAAAGCCTTGTGCCACCATTGCGTCACTTTTTCCCATGTTAAAAGTGACGCACCGGTGGCGCAAGGCCTTCATAAATAAGGCCCCTGAAGCGCATGAAAGCTCCCAGAGTGGGGGATGGGTTGTCCTGCAACCAATACACCTCGAAACTAAGCCTACAGAAAAGCAGCATTGAATCTGACGGACTTTATACCCGGACAGAAGCAAGTACGCCAGAGGTACAATGAAGAGAGACTCGAGACTCGCAGTGATCACGGCTGTGAGCTCAGTGTAATGTTATAATCACAGACAGAAAATTAAAATATAGCATTGATGTTTGACAAAATTCCACGTACATAAGCACGCAATTGTTCTTTCAATTATTACAGTTTAAGCCCGTCTTAGACTTGGTTGCAGGTGGGTCAGAATTTGCGATCTGTTGAAGGAATTACAGATGAGCCACTTTTACAGACTCAGCAATAGGAGTTTTTGTCTTTGTTATGTTTCAAAAAATGATTTCTTTTACTGATTTAAAATCGAGCTGTGGATGAGCGACTGCATTACAAAATATTCCTGTCATTTGGGAAAACAGTCTGGGGGAAGAAATATTGGTGACATACAAATGCAGCTATGGAGGTGGAGAGAAAACAAAAGCAGCAGAAATCGAACCGTAAAAAAAGAAATACAGGAAGAGGAAAAGACAGGAGAAGGAGTGTGGAAAGACCAATACTGTTAGAGAAATCCTATAAGTGAGGTAACCATGATCTGCCTAAAAGAAAGCACTGTGTAAAATGAAATGTAGGGAACGCTGAAAGAAATATAGGGGCAGATTTATGTTAACTGGCGCATCCCCAGGGATGCGCCAGTTAATGTGCGCCATAGTGCGCCACAGCTACGCCACCCATGGTGCGCCGCATTTACAATGCGGCGCACCATGGTGCAAAAACGGCACAGATGCGTGACGCATCTGTGCCGGAAATGTGGCGCATTGCTGGAGTTGCTTCGCAAGCGCGACGCAGCTCCAGCAAGGCTCGGGGGTGCCCCATCTTCACAATGCTGCGTCAAGACCTACGCCTGCTTCAAGCAGGCGCAGGGTTTTGCCGCAGCATTGGCCTGAAAGTGACTGAGTGAAATCTCATAGATTTCACTCAGCCACTTTCAGGAGGCGTTCCTGCGCAGGAACGCCCCCCCTGCGCAGGATTGCCTCCTTATGGCGTAGGGCTTTACAATGTGACGCATCTCCTAGATGCGTCACGTTGTAAATAGGGTGCGTTGTTTGCGCCACCGTTGCGTCAAATAAAGTGACGCAATTGCGGCGCAAAGAGGCGCAAGGGCATCATAAATCTGCCCCCATAGACTTTTCCAATATTACGGGTGGATGGGCAGACAAAGAACGCTGATGGTTAACAGGAACAGCTGGAAAAGAGGAACAGATATGGAAGCAAATGCCGAGGAGCACACATTCCATTAAATTTGTCCCATGCCAAACTTAAGTTGATTTTCCACTCCTGTTTTTTTCCTTGCATTGAAACACTTGTGGTGCTTTTTAAGTAATATGCTAAACAAGAATAGAAATATTATGATTTAAAAAAGAATTAGATGAGCAAAGACATACTGGATGCCGCTCAGCCTGAGAGCTATAGGAACTGCAATTGAAAGCTGAGAATAAAGAGGAATTGCAGTGTAAGAACTATTAATTAACTATTTTATTGATTTTTGTGTGGAAACGCATACTCTCACCTACATCCAGACTAGTCGTTGAGAATTACAGAATTCCCCAAAGCATATACATGTGCATGGCAAAGCTAACCTACCAGTCCAATAGCCCACACCCTCTCTGCCATGATTTCCCAATCCCAACTCTGTTCAGGATTGAACCAATGCTTTCAATGACGAAAACATTGGGTGGCAGCAAGAACATTCCATAATAGGCAATCACTTCTTTCCTGGCATCTTCTTCGTTGCCATTGGGGGGCAAGAGCTCTCAAATAACTGGCATAGAAGCGCTCCAAATTCTGCTCATAAATCCTACTAACAAGGTGAGCTGTCCGAATAATAGACTTTAGGTTTAGGTTTTATTGACAGAATAAGTTTCTCAATTGTTAGCAGATTGCACTCTATCTGCGCTTTGATTGTCACCTTTGCCAAAGTGGTGTCAAGGTTGTGAGGCTGCACCAGTGGGATCGGATTTCAGGGGATCAGAAGGTAGTGTGTGGGATTATTGGAACAATAGTGGGTGCTATTTACAAACCTACATATTTGATAGATTCATAGGTCCATTAAAGAGGGAGTAATTCACCAAGCCAACATTCCTGGTTCTGGGGGGCCATGATGGTAAGTTCCTCAGATTTGTAAACATAATTTTGAATCCTATAACCAAATGATAATATGGCCAGTAGTTCAATCAAAGGATGGCCAGAATGTATTGGGTCAGACAGAGACACCAGAAAGTAATCTAAATATATTTGACGAATTGAAATCATCTTGGTTAATCTTTATCCCTGTAATAGTAGAATTAAGGAATATATATTTGACCAACAATTCCAAGGTCAGTCCGAAAATAACAAGAGAGACTGGAAAGCCAGGAATACCATTCATATGAATAAAAAAAATGACATGATCTGCTGTTGACTCAAATGCTCAGTTTGATGAATTATAACCGACCATGACCCACATGCTGGACATTAGGCCCAACCGTTCCCCTGAAATTTGCATTTCAGAAAAACAAATGTTTCCCAGATGAATGATTTCTCAGCACACAAGAGTCATATGGCACTCTTACGTGCATGGATCATGTTCTTAACTGAGTGAAATGTCTGTTTGATGTTGTCACTATACTTCTTGCCACTAATATATCAAGTTTTATCTGGGTCACTCAGCTATAGTATAGCAGGACATTGTTGTGCTGCCACAAAGCAATGAAAGAGTTTGCTTTTTAGATTAAGCAGGGCTATCAGCTAGCAGCAGAAAGGACAGATATTTCAGAGGAAAAGCTTCATAACTTGTGTTTATCCAAATATTTTCATTCATATTAAACTTTTCTCTTTATTAAAAATAAAACTTTATTTACATGAAGCTATTGATGTTAGAATTGTTGTATCTAAACATTATTAGTGGTTTTATGAACATTGCTAAAAGTAATTTGGGTCAGTTTCAAATCCCAGCATTCTTTGCTGTTGCCCTTTAATCCTTATTTGTAAATAAACAATGACGGTGCACTGCACTGTGATTCAGTATAAACTGAATTGATCATTTTTGTGCACATAACCAACAGGCATCAATGCCTATTGTTAGATTGTAATGTCCGTACCTGGAATTCAGAATTGTTATGTTGCTTTTCCTCAGTTTACATATTTAAATGCACAATGCAATATTTTCTTTTAGATGATGGCTAGAAAAGTGAGTGACTAGGCTTACACTTTGCTACGGGTTACGCACTTGCAGACAGCAAACTGAAGTATGTTCTTATAAAATTAATGAACTTCTTAGAAGATATATTCAAATATCATATTATAATATGCAATTACATTCTAATCATTTGAATGGATTAATTTAAAAACTGTTCCTAAAGCTTTACAAATAAGCATTGGCAAATCCAATAGGTCTCACCTATGTGATAGCTATTGACTTTGGCATTGGGTTTTAGCTATGTTGTATACCACTGCGGCTGCTGTTCAGCAAGGCTAAAAGTTAGCGGCATGGAGTGGGGTGGGGTAGGGTAGACAGGAGAGGAGTAGATTGGGGTATAGCAGAATAGGATAGATTGGAATAGAGGGGAGTGTGGTAGACTGCCATACATTGGAATGGGGTGCAGTGGGGTAGAATAGAGTGGGGTGGATTAGGGTAGATTTTAGTGGGGTGATTGTAGTGGGGTAAATTAGAGTGGGGTAGTTTGGTAGATTAGCATGGTACATTGGACTGGGGCAGACTGAATTGGGGTGGGCTGTGGTAGATTGGGATGGCGTGTGGTGGATTGCGGTGCAATAAGGTAGACTGGGGTGGAGTGGGATAGATTGGAGTTGAGTAGATTAGAGTGGGAAAGATAGGAGTAGGGTAGATGGGGTAGAAAGGGTGAATTGGAGGGGGTGGATTGGAGTGGCATGGTGTAGTATGGAGTAAAGTGGAGTGGGGTAGAGTGCCTAGAGTACAATGGAATGTGGTAGATTGGGGTAGAGAGGCATCGAGTCAATTGAGCGGATTGGAGTGGGTAGATTGGACTGTAATGTAGTAGATTTGAGTGGCATTTGGTAATTCGGAGAAAAGTGGAGTATGGTAGATTGGGTAGACTAGATTTGAGTTTGGTTGGTTGGGGTAGAGTGGACTGGAGAGGGGCAGATTTGGTGGATTGGACTGGTGTGGGGTAGATTTGAATGACATGTGGTAGTATGGAGTGAATTGGAGTGTGGTAGATAGGGGAAGAGTCGAGTGGAGAGGGGTGTACTGGGGTAGATTGGAGTGGGGTAGACTGGAGGTAGATTTAGTTAGATTGAAGTGGGGAGTGGGGTAGATTGAATTGGGGTAGATTGGGATGGAGTGGGATACACTGGAGTGGAGTGGGAGTAGATTGGAGTATAATGTGATAGACTGGAGTGGAATGGGATATATTGGAATGGACTGAGGTTGATTGGAGTGGACTGGGATTGATTGGTGTGGACTGGGATAGATTGGGGTCGGGTGGGATAGATTGGGGTCGACTGGGATAGATTGGGGTCGAGTGGGATAGATTGGGGTCGAGTGGGATAGATTGGGGTCGAGTGGGGTAGATTGGGGTGAGGTAGATTGGAGTAGATAGGTAGATTAGGGTGGGATATTCTGAGGTAGATTGGAGTGGAGTGGGTTAGATTGAAGAAGAGTGGAGTGCAGTGGATTGGGTAAAACTAAAGTGGGGTAGATTGGGTGGATTATGGTAGAGTAGATTCGAGTGGAGTGGTGTAGGTTGCAATGGAGTGGGGTAGTTTGGAGTGAGATAGATAGGAGTTAGGTAGATTGGGATGGATTGGAGTGGGGGCAGATTGGAGTGTAATGTGATAGACTGGAGTGGAATGGGGTATATTGGAGTGGACTGGGGTTGATTGGAGTGGACTAAGGTTGATTGGAGTAGACTGGGATAGACTGGGGTTGGTTGGGATAGATTGGGGTCGAGTGGGATAGATTAGGGTCGAGTGGGATAGATTGGGGTGAGGTAGATTGGAGTAGATAGGTAGATTAGGGTGGGATATTTTGAGGTAGATTGAAGTAGAGTGGGTTATATTTAGGAAGAGTGGAGTGCAGTGGATTGGGTAAGATTAAAGTGGGGTAGATTGGGTGGAATATGGTAGAGTAGATTGGAGTGAAGTGGTGTAGGTTGGAATGGAGTGGGGTAGTTTGGAGTGGAGTGGGGTCGGGTACATTGGAGTACAGTAGGTTGGAGTGGAGTTGGATAGAGTGGCATGGGTTAGGTTGGGATGGGTGTGGTAGATTTGAGTGGTGTAGATTGATTAGGGTAGATTGGAGTGGAGCAGGTTGGAGTGGAGCAGGTTGGAGTGGAGCAGGTTGGAGTGGAGCAGCTTAGAATGAAGTAGGTTGGAATGGAGTTGGGTAGAGTGGAGTAGATTAGGGTATAATGAAGTGGGTCAAATGAGATGGGGTAGATTGGCTTAGTGTAATTTGTGGCGACCACAGAAGGGTAGATTGGAGTTGGGTGGAGTCGGGTAGATTGGACTGGAGTTGGAAGGATTTGAGTGGCATGTGGTGGTATGGAGTGTGGTAGATTAGGGTTGAGTAGCGTGGGATAGATTGGGTGGATTGGAGTGAGAAGATAGGACTGGAGTGGGGGTAGATTTGAGTGGCATATGGTAGTACGGAGTGGAGTGGAGTGGAGTAGATTTGGTGGATTGGAGTGGGTTACATTGGACTGGAATTCTGTATATTTGATTAGCATGTGGTAGTATGGAGTGAAAAGGAGTGGGGTAACTTGAGTAGAGTAGACTGGAGTGTCTTAGATTGTAGTAGAGTGGAATTAGGCAAATTGGATGGATTGGAGTGAGGAAGACTGGAGTGGGGTAGAGTGGAGAGGGATAGATTAGAGTGGGGTGGAGTGGAGATGGCTAGATTGGAGCATAGGGGAGATTCAAGTGGAGTTAGATAGGTTGGGGAAGAGCGGAGTAGAGTAGGATAGACTTGAGTGCAGTGTAATGGGATTGATTAGGGTGGAGTGGAGTGGGGTAGATTGGATGGATCAGAGTAGGGCAATCTAAATGGAATAGGGTAGATTGGAGATTGCTAGACCTTCACTTGACCAAGACTGGTCCTTCCCATTCAGCGGGACACACACTGGATCTCATTTTCTCTACTCTTGGCTCTTGCAAGCTGACACCCCAATTTACCTAACCTGGACCGACCATTTCCTGATAAGTTTTCAGATTCCTACCAGGATTACGTCTGCCAAACCTACAGTTCAGAAGGGCATTAGTTCGAAACCATGGAAGCAGATTACTATGGAAACTTTCGGATTTGTTTTTACTGCTCCCAACTTAGATAACTCACATGACATAAACTGAGCTTTAGCCCTATTTCATGACACCTTTTCAGGAAGCACTTAATATCGTTGCCGCTTATAAGTAACTTCCCATCAAAATGTCTAGGCCTAACGCTTCGTGGTACACAGTTGATCTGAAAAATGACAAAAAAACATGCAAGAGACTAGAACATAAATGGAGAGCTACTAAAACAAATACAGACAAACAAACATATAAATCAGCACCTGGACACATTTTAGTTCCTTCAGTATTGGGTATAAAAATTTTTGGCGGACCACCAGTTAGTGCTCACAAAACATTACTAAATGGAGCGTGTCCTGTGTGGAAAAGCTATCACAGGTGCAGGGTGGGGTATCTTCTGGGGTCCCCCACTTCGGATAGGTACCCAGCGTAAGGTGAATGAGGTTGAATCTAAATCTGACTAAAAGGAAACGATGGTAGGGTTTAGTCACGTACTTCAAATAGGGTTCCATGACTGGGGAGATTACCAGTTGATAAATTGATCTCACCATAGGTTTCCTAAGTTCAACCTCCTCCCTTTCTAATTCCAGCAAATTGAGGAAATTGCGCTTAATCCACCCTACATCCTCGTTCCTGAGGCCCTGTGGTGATAGATACATTTCCGGGCGCCCCAGCCTCGCGCATGCCGCTCTAACATACGCAAACCAGGGTATTCTATCCGCTCTGTCCAGGGCCATGCAGTCCTTGAGTATCAGGTGGTTCAGCAGGATCTCCTCATTTAGCCAGGTTTTACCCCATCGTAACAAAGGGGCCATTTTTTCGGTAGTCGGAAATATGCCCCAAACCCACTTCACAGTGAATTGAGTATTCGGGGGATGATTGTGGGAGTGACAAAAGGGATCGTATAAACTTGTTTTCTATAATTTGGATCCCTGGTGTTGGGACGTAGCCCCAAATATCGGCCCGTATAAGGCAATTGCCATGCACTTTGATTTATAAATGCGGACCAGAGCCTACATGGGTCTCGCTCCCAGTCTTTTTGAGAAATTCAAAAGGGCTGTGGTGGATCTTCCAACCACATTGACCTTGAGTTTCAACTGGGGGCCCCAGTTCCCCCTTTCATCGAATACAACGCCTAAGTAAAAAAAAAAGGGTACCCTTGAAATTGGTGTTCCATTACATCTAAAGGTTTTGATCTTCATAGTTTTCCTGCGTAGTCTGGTCACCATTACGTGGGATTTCTAGGTATTGATTTTTAAATCGTGGGCTTCCATAAAGGTGCCAAAGTGATCTAACAGTCTTTGTAGTCCCGTGCCTGTACGTGCAGGTAGGACGGCATTATCCGCGTACAGGAGGACCGGAATAGCCGACCCTCCCATACGCGGAATGTTCAGGGTGGCCAGGTCTAGGGATTTACCCAAAGAGTGGATGTAGAGCGTGAATAGGAGAGGGGCCAGAATGCAGCCTTGTCTGACCCCTCTTCCTGATCTAAATTGGTCAGTACAACCTGCCATCCCTTGTTACCCTAACAGAAGCCGACAAGTTCTGATGAAGATCATTTAAAAAATTAACCAAAGTGATGTCTAGACCCATATCCCGCAAAATAAGCCATAATTTAGAACGATTAACTAAATCAAATGCAGAAGATAGATCCATAAAACCCAAATATAGAAGCCCCTCCTTCACCACTGTGTATTTACTAATAATAAAGTGAAGGTTTAAGCATTGATCCATAGTCCCCCTGTGTGCTCTAAAACCATACTGGAGATCAGAAAGAACTCCACTCCCCTCAAGCCAATCCCCAAGTCTCTGTAAAATGGCTCTGCCTAGGATCAGTAGCGGCACCCCCCCCCCCCACCCCCCAGCGCCTTGAGACCCTACGGGTATGTAGCGCGCTCTATAAGTGTCACTGATTGATTGATTGATTGATTGATCTTGACGGCAGAGTCCAGCAGGGAGATTGGCCTGTAGCAAGCGGGGTCCCCTCTGTTCCCCTTCTTAAAAATCGGAACAATAATGAAGGATGACCAAGAGGATGGGGAGCCTGCGGTGGGTATTGCATTAAAGACATTGGTTAGGATTTTGGACCAAAATTGTGGGTACAGGATGTAGAGGTCTGCGGGGACCCCATCGGGACCAGGGGCCTTATGTTTACTTGTATCTTTTATCGCCTTTTCCACTTCAGAGGTATTGAACTTAATGGGCGTAGTATTTTGAGGTGCAACTGCGTCTGAGGAAGTTACGGCCCCTAACTTGGTGTCATAGATGTTTTTGAAGAGCTTGAGCCAACTCTCATCTTCAATTACACAATCCATATCTGATTTCCTATCCTCAGTGAAAAACGACTGATTAATAATAGCCCAAAATTTTTTGCTGTCCCTCAGCACATCTGCAGATTGTAGATTGTTCGCCACAAGTAACTTGTCCCTGGGTCTGTGTTTTAGTGCTTTAAGTAAGGCACTATGGGTGAGTGAGCACTTTTTATCGAACCATTTATACACCTTCCTACAATGTGAGCCATTCCTAGACTCCAGGTTCTTAGAAATCCATGAGCATATCTCTACATAGGCAGCCACAACATCAGCCCCTGATGAAGTGGGGTCTAGGCAAACGGCCAAATTAGCCTCGGTTTCCTGTGCAAGTGTCTTAAAAAAGGTTTCTTGAATGATCTTCTTCTACTTTACCCTCCTGCCCTGCTCCCTGGTTGACAAATCTCTTGGGGGCCACCACACCTAAGTTCTTTCCATGCAAAAAACTCTCAAGGTCCACAGCCAATAAGACCGGGTTATGGTCACTAAAAATTGCGGTCACTACCCTATACTCCAGCGTTTTGGCTAGCACCCCAGGAAATACAAAAATAGAGTCAATGACGGTGTTTGCATCCCTCCCAATGAATGCGGGTGCTCTAACCTCGTCATTGCCTAAACCTGGTTCAAATAAATTTGAGTTGGCAAGGAGGCTCTCAAGGGCATCACCCTCCTTGCTATGTTCAAAATGGGGGATCCCCTCTACAGGTGATCTTCCATGTCCATCATTATAACAATCCCCGTCACAGGGGTGAATATTAAAATCTCCCAGAATAACCATCTCTGGGGCAGAAGTGCAATCATGTTTATAGACTGACAACAAATCTGCCAGGGCAATCAGGTGCTCATTCCCAGATGAGCCCTCCCTGGAATTATAACAATTAATAAATACAAAATTTGAAGGTCCGAAATGGTCCATTTGATTATTAGTTCATTCATAGGAGCAGGTTCTACTTTTTTGAAAACCCCAGCCAGGTTGAGTGAGAACAATGTAAGCAGACCCCCTTTAGCTCTTCCTCTTATTCCCGGTACTGCTAAAGTAGAGAAACTGAGAAAACCGTCCAATGAAAAACTGCGCGATGTATCCCAGGTCTCTTGGAAGGCCAGTATATCATACTGGTTGACAAACCCCTGCCAAATAGGGTCAGAAATGTTTGCACTTAGTCCCACCACATTCCAAGTAAGAATTTTACAACATGGTCTCTGTAAACTAGGCAACCCTTTGTCCTCAACTAAGGCATCAGGGAGTCAATCATTATTCTCCATTGGAGTCAAGGGGGAGAAACGGTTAGTAAGACTAATGACAGGTGGGCCTAGACTGTCCTGTGACACATAGTCAACTACACTATGAGAATCACTTCCCGCCCCACCTGATAGCTCTCGGGCAGGTATTTGTTGTACCATGTTAAAGCGCTGCTGGTAAGATGGATATAAAGTAGCACATGAAGGCCCCGCTTGACAAGTTACAGGGAGTTTACCCAACGGTCTTATTATCCCACCCGGAGGATAAAAATAACCCAGAGGGAGGGGTCTGATGCCATAATTTGACAGAGCTGAGGCATCCCAGAACAGTGTATATGCACTATCGTAGCTATTAAAGTTTACAACAAGGCAGTCCCCTGGGATAGTTTTAGGATGGTACCCCACCCAGCTCACCCTTCTTGCCGCAATGACCGTACGTGTAATATCTGTGCCTCCAGAGCTGAACTCTGCGCAGTAATCCCTAGCCAGGTCCATCAAGTCTTTATTTGTCTCTCCGTTGCCGGCCCTTAGTGGTGGAATCCCTGTGAAGACGGCTACCAGGGGGGCCGCCTCTGGGGGGAGATGCAAACATTTAGGTCTGTGAAGGGGTTCACTAGTTGCCTGATTTGTAATGTTTACTCCCACTTTTGTGTGCTTGGACCCCTCCACAGTACCCCATTTAGCCTGGGTGTTCTCACTAGGAATTTCCGTACACTTAGTTGCGGTATTACTGCATATGTTACTAGGGATACCAGGTGAGGGATTAACCACCTTCTCATTCTGATTTACAAATTGTTTGAGAAGGGTATACATTTTCTTACACTTAGCCAGTAGGTCCACTACACATTCATTTAGTGTGTCCACTATATCCTTTGCTACTGCTTCCAAAGTTGGTTCAAGTCTTTTTATGAACAGTTCTTCCACAATGTCACAAACATTGTCCCTTGTGGTGGCAACTTGGTGGATAGATTTCCCATGAGTGGATTTCCTTTTGACACCCTTTGCATGAGATCTTCATCTTCGCGTAGTCGTGAGCAATGGCACATGCGAGGTTTCAGTTATTTGAGTGGGGTTTAATAGAGCTGGGGGGCTTGGAGGTGCAGTCAGCAGGGGTGCAGGACAGGGGGTTTTAATGGTGATAATTGTGGGTTCTAGTGGTATACGCTGTACAGATTCGGGGATGGGGCCATTGTCTATAACAGAGGTGTTGCTAATGGATTCCAAACCAAGTTCCTTTTCAGCGTGAGCAATTTTCTTAGTTAAGACCCCCACTGCGGAAGTTAGATATGAAATTATGGATTCTGATTTACGTGGAATCTTGGCGACTTTACCTTCTTGGTCGCCTCGACATGTCTATTTCCTTTTTCCCATGGCAGATGGAAGAGGGGTGGCCCAACCCGACCACTGCTGACCCCTGAAGGCCACAGATGGCCCGCCCTCTGCCCGGGCTCAGCCCGGCATTGCCTGCGCGCGTCCTGCGACGCGGAGGGCCGTGCAGGCTTAAGAACGCCTCCTGGCGCTGCTGGCTACTGCGTGCGTGTTGGCGTCGCGCCGCTGGGGCTGCCGGGAGTTGTGGTCCCGGGGCGGGGACGACGCTGAAGACTGCCTCCCGGTGACTCTCGATTCAAAAAAGGGGGTGGTGATGGACAGAGTATCTGAATTAAACAGAACACTCATACCCAGTCAACAGATCAGGGCTTGATCCATCACCGTTTTTTAGCTCACTGCACCATCCCAGCTCAGAACCTGGCTACATGCAAATTAGTCTGTCCCTGGCCCAGTGCATCATGGGAACAGGGCAGACCAAACTACCAAGCCAATTCTCATACTGGGAAGGAAACAAGCTTCCGGGGACCGATTTCTGGCATTACAGCCGTCTTCGGCCCGGCTTGCTTGAATCCTGATGGTGCAATGAGCAAGGGACTCACATCTGAGTATACCCTTCCACGCTTATGGTGGACAAAACGATTCAGAAAAGGGGGTGGTGATGGACAGAGTATCTGAATTAAACAGAACACTCATACCCAGTCAACAGATCAGGGCTTGATCCATCACTGTTTTTTAGCTCACTGCACCATCCCAGCTCAGAACCTGGCTACATGCAAATTAGTCTGTCCCTGGCCCAGTGCATCATGGGAACAGGGCAGACCAAACTACCAAGCCAATTCTTATACTGGGAAGGAAACAAGCTTCCGGGGACCGGTTTCTGGCATTACAGCCGTCTTCGGCCCGGCTTGCTTGAATCCCGATGGTGCAATGAGCAAGGGACTCACATCTGAGTATACCCTTCCACGCTTATGGTGGACAAAACGATTCAGAAAAGGGGGTGGTGATGGACAGAGTATCTGAATTAAACAGAACACTCATACCCAGTCAACAGATCAGGGATTGATCCATCACCGTTTTTTTAGCTCACTGCACCATCCCAGCTCAGAACCTGGCTACATGCAAATTAGTCTGTCCCTGGCCCAGTGCATCATGGGAACAGGGCAGACCAAACTACCAAGCCAATTCTTATACTGGGAAGGAAACAAGCTTCTGGGGACCGGTTTCTGGCATTACAGCCGTCTTCGGCCCGGCTTGCTTGAATCCTGATGGTGCAATGAGCAAGGGACTCACATCTGAGTATACCCTTCCACGCTTATGGTGGACAAAACGATTCAGAAAAGGGGGTGGTGATGGACAGAGTATCTGAATTAAACAGAACACTCATACCCAGTCAACAGATCAGGGCTTGATCCATCACCGTTTTTTAGCTCACTGCACCATCCCAGCTCAGAACCTGGCTACATGCAAATTAGTCTGTCCCTGGCCGACTGCATCATAGGAACAGGGCAGACCAAACTACCAAGCCAATTCTTATACTGGGAAGGAAACAAGCTTCCAGGGACTGGTTTCTGGCATTACAGCCGTCTTCGGCCCGGCTTGCTTGAATCCTGGTGGTGCAATGAGCAAGGGACTCACATCTGAGTATACCCTTCCACGCTTATGGTGGACAAAACGATTCAGAAAAGGGGGTGGTGATGGACAGAGTATCTGAATTAAGCAGAACACTCATACCCAGTCAACAGATCAGGGCTTGATCCATCACCGTTTTTTAGCTCACTGCACCATCCCAGCTCAGAACCTGGCTACATGCACATTAGTCTGTCCCTTGCCCAGTGCATCATGGGAACAGGGCAGACCAAACTACCAAGCCAATTCTTATACTGGGAAGGAAACAAGCTTCCGGGGACCGGTTTCTGGCATTACAGCCGTCTTCGGCCCGGCTTGCTTGAATCCTGATGGTGCAATGAGCAAGGGACTCACATCTGAGTATACCCTTCCACGCTTATGGTGGACAAAACGATTCAGAAAAGGGGGTGGTGATGGACAGAGTATCTGAATTAAACAGAACACTCATACCCAGTCAACAGATCAGGGATTGATCCATCACCGTTTTTTTAGCTCACTGCACCATCCCAGCTCAGAACCTGGCTACAGGCAAATTAGTCTGTCCCTGGCCCAGTGCATCATGGGAACAGGGCAGACCAAACTACCAAGCCAATTCTTATACTGGGAAGGAAACAAGCTTCCGGGGACCGGTTTCTGGCATTACAGCCGTCTTCGGCCCGGCTTGCTTGAATCCTGATGGTGCAATGAGCAAGGGACTCACATCTGAGTATACCCTTCCACGCTTATGGTGGACAAAACGATTCAGAAAAGGGGGTGGTGATGGACAGAGTATCTGAATTAAACAGAACACTCATACCCAGTCAACAGATCAGGGCTTGATCCATCACCGTTTTTTAGCTCACTGCACCATCCCAGCTCAGAACCTGGCTACATGCAAATTAGTCTGTCCCTGGCCCAGTGCATCATGGGAACAGGGCAGACCAAACTACCAAGCCAATTCTTATACTGGGAAGGAAACAAGCTTCTGGGGACCGGTTTCTGGCATTACAGCCGTCTTCGGCCCGGCTTGCTTGAATCCTGATGGTGCAATGAGCAAGGGACTCACATCTGAGTATACCCTTCCACGCTTATGGTGGACAAAACGATTCAGAAAAGGGGGTGGTGATGGACAGAGTATCTGAATTAAGCAGAACACTCATACCCAGTCAACAGATCAGGGCTTGATCCATCACCGTTTTTTAGCTCACTGCACCATCCCAGCTCAGAACCTGGCTACATGCACATTAGTCTGTCCCTTGCCCAGTGCATCATGGGAACAGGGCAGACCAAACTACCAAGCCAATTCTTATACTGGGAAGGAAACAAGCTTCCGGGGACCGGTTTCTGGCATTACAGCCGTCTTCGGCCCGGCTTGCTTGAATCCTGATGGTGCAATGAGCAAGGGACTCACATCTGAGTATACCCTTCCACGCTTATGGTGGACAAAACGATTCAGAAAAGGGGGTGGTGATGGACAGAGTATCTGAATTAAACAGAACACTCATACCCAGTCAACAGATCAGGGCTTGATCCATCACCATTGTTTAGCTCACTGCACCATCCCAGCTCAGAACCTGGCTACATGCACATTAGTCTGTCCCTTGCCCAGCGCATCATGGGAACAGGGCAGACCAAACTACCAAGCCAATTCTTATACTGGGAAGGAAACAAGCTTCCGGGGACCGGTTTCTGGCATTACAGCCGTCTTCGGCCCGGCTTGCTTGAATCCTGATGGTGCAATGAGCAAGGGACTCACATCTGCGTATACCCTTCCACGATTATGGTGGACAAAACGATTCAGAAAAGGGGGTGGTGATGGACAGAGTATCTGAATTAAACAGAACACTCATACCCAGTCAACAGATCAGGGCTTGATCCATCACCGTTTTTTAGCTCACTGCACCATCCCAGCTCAGAACGGTGACTCTCGGCAGTGGCGGCGTCCACAGCAACAGGTAAGCCCCCTAAGCAGATTGAAATCCAGCAAGTTGTGAGCCCCGCTCCACCGAGGGCCGTGCATGCTTAAGAGCGCCTCCTGGAGCTGCTGGCTACTGCATGCGTGTTGGCGTCGCGCCGCTGGGGCTGCCGGGAGTTGTGGTCCCGGGGCGGCGACGACGCTGAAGACTGCCTCCCGGTGACTCTCAGCAGTGGCGGCGTCCACAGCAACAGGTAAGCCCCCCAAGCAGATTGAAATAAAGCAAGTAATGCAGTCAAAACTAACGTCTATTGTTGCTAAATTCCAGTAACTCTTATTGTGTCCTTCACACAGAGGGGCATATTCTCAAGCCCCTATTGTCACAGGAACTTCACTTTTTCTGACATTCCTGTGGCGATAGGGTCAGCGCCTTATTCTCAAGGCAGCGTTAACCCACTTAACGTGGCTTTAAGCCACGTTAAGTGGCTTAACTCTGCCTTGAGAATAAGGCCCCTTTCACGCTAAATTTTGCGTGAAAGGGGTGTGCAGTGGGTGTTGCGGTGAGCGTTCCACCGCAACACCCATTGTGATCGACGCTACCACCTATTATCAAGGGCAGCGATGATAGGTGGCAGCGTCGAACTTAAGACCAGAAAAATCTTGGTCTTAAGTAGGCAAAACGTTTTCCATGTGTGCTGCCTTGTGCAGCACACATGGTAAAAGCAAAATGCCATGGTTTGTTTATGTAAATGAAGGTGTCCCTTCCTGTACATGAACAAACCTTTACAAAAATGCCATTTTGTAACTTTCATGTGTGCTGCACAAAGCAGCACACATCACATGAAAGTTACAAAATGGTATTTTAGGATTGTTTATGTGCAGGAAAGGGCACCTTCCTGTACATAAACAGCCCTCCCCTGCACACAGACACCCTTGCACTCTGGTGCAAGTGTGCCTGCGTTAGCGCTACGTCGTGAAACTTAGCGCCATCGCAGGGGGAAAAGCTATGTTGCACCACATTCCTGAGAATAGGGTGCAGCCTCGCGGTGAGAGGCTTTAAGCCAAGGAGGCTAACGCCTCTCACCGCCACTTCGCTGAGAATATCTCCCACTGTTTGTTATATCAACCTGTAATCCAGTCTGAAACTGCACTACTGAATAAACTATATACTGAGCATGATTGTTTCACAGGAGGATTTACACAGTCTCACAAATTGCATTTTTGTATAACAATTTGCAGCACTTCCCTTAAAATACAATAATTTTTGCCATTAAGTAAGCTGAATCAACCATAAACCCAGTTCGCACCACAAATTGAATTTTCATTCTGCCCTCAAATGATAACGGATATTGGCTTGGAGCCAGTTGAGAAGAACATAAGGAGTAAGGACTGACCACAAAGTCGCTACTAGCCCAGCAGATATTCTGGAAACAATGGGGCATATTATCAAGGACCGGTGTTAAAATTATCGCTGTTTTATCGACAGGAAACTGCAGATAAAACGGCGATAATGGGCTTGATAATACGCCCTTGTTAATTCCCATAGAAGCCCATGTTAACATCAGAACATGGGCTTCTATGGGAATTAACAAGGGCGTATTATCAAGCCCATTATCGCCGTTTTATCGTCAGTTTCCTGCCGATAAAACGGCGATAATTTTAACACCAGTCCTTGATAATATGCCCCTATGTGTCTTATGTGAAGGCAGATATAAGAAAGGTTCTTGAAGAAATTCCACATTGCTTGATGTTCCCAACATTATTAGGCACATTAAGGTTTCTGTCCTGAAACTACTGAGAAAATGTGTTCACATATGATCATATAACGCAATGTGAGCATATGAGCCTGTCCTCAGACAATTATATCCTGGGAGGTATACAGAGTGAACCCAGAGGTGGGAATAATGCCCAATAATTTGGTTATTGTGAGAGTGCAACTTCTATGATCATTACGTTGAGGCATTGAATAACACATAATGTGAGGCACCAAGACACATCTGCATAAGTGGCAGATATTGTAGTACCCTCTGAGTATCTACAATTTCTACATACATGGTTTTGTGTTATTGCACTTTCTTCTTTTACCCACTGTACTGGCGCACATCATCACCCTCCCACCACAACTAAGATATTGAGAAATAGGTGAAATTGTATAATTACCATGCTGACGTAGTGAATTGAAAATATGCAATATACAATATTTTTCAGACAATCCCAATAACTCCACTTGGAAAGATAGATTGTATATTGCAATTGAATTACAGATGATATGAGTGAATTATATATGAAAGTGATATATAACTTTTCTAAAGTGAATGGCTTTTTGAAGGTGTCTGTGAGGGAAGCTGCAGAAGTTTTTGTTACTTCTGAGCTACGTCCCTTCCAGTACTTTCAGATTTATAAGCCAATCGTGGCCTATATTTTCAGCGTTCTCCTGCTTTAAAATCTTTTAGCTATTTTAAAAGAGTGACCACTCCAGAGACTGTAATAAAAGAAGATCTATTTTAGTTTTTATCCCCTTAAAATCTTTCTTTCTTAGTTTCACAGCAGGTTAAGGTGAGGGGTGGTCTTTTTCAAGTCTCCCACTTGTCAATGTATAGCTTCTATACATTACACATACTGAGGAGGGAATATTTTGGTTTTAGTAAAATGGCGCACTTTAGAATTTCACTGGGGTATTAATTTGTTTTTTACCTCTAATGGGACTTTCTCACTGCATCTCTTATTAAGGTTGGATTTAACTAGGTGTTCAGCATTTAAGATACTTCATATCGAGAATGCTCTTTCTGTCTCCTCCTATTATGGCATACAGGAACGTTTGCAAGAGTTTGAGCTGGAGTGGGTGTGTGGTCGTGTGAATTTAGTTTCCTTGGTAAGGTGCAATGAAACATGGTGGTGTTCAGTGCACAGCTTGGCAAGATTAAATGTGGCCTGCAGAGGCAGTCTTTGCTGTCTATTTCTGGCTCCTCTTTCAGAGGTATGCTCTTATTGTGAAAGTGTATCAACCCTCCATTCAGCACATCAAGACTGGCCACAAAAGACGGCCTGACAGTAGTGGGGGAGTGCTGGTTGCTCCAAATGTGATGAGTTGCTAGCACCCGTGATGTGACACCCCTGCAGTGACCTTTTTTTCGAAAGGCATGGCAGCAGTGTTTTCGGAGGCCTCAGTCTGTCGCAAGGTAGCCTTTCCGGATTAGAAAAGAGTGCAGGTGGTTCCTGATGTGAAGGACCTGGGCTGATCACGAACCAAGAATTGTAGGTTAGGGATACATTGGTGGAAGTGACATCTCGTGTAGGTAGAATTTAACTAATGGAAGTTTTGGAGCTGGAAAGGGGCTCAGTTGATGAGAGTGGGGAGATCCTACCTCTTATCCATCATGCCATACTTTGGCCTTTGGCTGCTATGGGCCATCCATTTAACATAGACCGGGACATTTTATGCCAGACTTGAGCCCTGCAGTGCAGACAGATTGGAATTTGCTGTAGTGCCCTCAAGTTTCCCAGGACCAAGGTTGTTCTGTCTGCATTTTTATTTACATTATGGGACTTCTTGCTGAGCGTTGATAATGACACACAAACAATTTGTATACAATTCAGAAATTATTTGCAATATTATGCAGTGACCATAGACAATCAATTTGTACAATCTCATAAATTTGGAGCGCTATTATTCGTTTAGAAGGTCTTATGGCTCAACAAATTGGTTGTAAATAATTTCTGAATTGTATACAAATTGTTTGTGTGTCTGTATGTGGAAAGTGGTTGATGAATGGTAGATAGGTTGAATGATGGTGAGTATGGAATAATTATGAATATGTGTAGTATAAGGTTTTAGAACAAATGTTTTTGTATTTTTGATGTAGATGCTTAAAAGGTAAATTTGGTGAAGTAAGCCAACAAATGAATCCAAAGTAAAAAATAAACAAAGGATTAATTTCAGACTGAATCACAAGTCTTAGACCTGTTGTATGTTTAACTCGAACACGGTGTGTTGGCTATAAGTGGATTGAGGATAACAGTACTGGCAATTGTTCAGTTTTCTATTGGCATCATGATCATCACGCCCTATCTCTGTGGGACATGGACATGGCTGACATGACACATGCTCTCTACAGAGACTGGATCATGGCCATAATCACACACTATCTCTGTGGGGACCTAGGCATCACTGCCATCAAACACTATTTCTAGTGACTGCATCATGATTATCATCACACACTATCTCTATGAACTTGAACATGAATATACTAACACACATTTTCAGTGGGGTCTTGGGCATTGCTATCATCACTCACAATCTCTTTGGGGACCAGGGCATCACCATCATTAGACACTATCTTTGTGGGACATGGACATAACTGACATCACACATGATCTCTACAGAGACTTGCCACTCAAACACCCACACAAATACTAAACCCTAAAAGATTAATTACCACCCAAAAACCCATACCCATCCTAAACCCAAAAGATACCCTTGCCACCCAAAAACCCATACCCACCCAAAACTAAAAAAAGCCCTTATCACCTAAAAACATATACTCACCCTAAACCCTAAAAAATACCCTCCCATCCCAAACTCATACCCTCCCTAAACCCTAGAATTTCCTTTGCCACCTAAAAACCCATACACACCCTAAAACCTAAAAAATCCCATATCCCCTAAAGACCCATACGCAGCCTAAAACCTAAAAAAAATCCTTACCACCCAAACCCCCATACCCACCCTAAACCTACAAAATTCCCTTGCTACCCAAAAACCCATACCCACCCTAAACCGTACTAATTCCTGTGCTGCCCAAAAACCCATACCCATCCTAAACCCTAAAATAGTCATAATCACCTAAAAACCTATACTCACCCTAAACCCTAAAAAATACCTTAACACCAAAAACCCATGCCTGCCCTAAATCCCAGACATTCCCTTGCCACCAGAAAACACATACCCACACTAAACAAAGACAAACCTCACAACCAAAAACCTATAACAACCCTAAACCTTCCTTACTACCAGAAAATCCATACACACCCTAAACCATAAAATTTCCCTTGCCCCTCAAAAATCCACACCGACCCTAAACCTTAAAAATTCTCTTGCAACCCAAAAACCAATACACAACGTAAACCCTACAAAATTCCTTGCCAACAAAAGTCCCACACACATCCTAAATGATAAAAATTCCCCTGCCACCCAAAAAAACCTAAACCCTAAAATATCCCTTACCATTCAAAAAACTATACTCATCCTAAACCCTCAAACATCCCTTGCCAGCCAAAAACCCATACTCACCCCAAAAAAAATCTTGCCATCTAAATACCCACACAAACACTAAACCCTAAAAGATTAATTATCACCCAAAAACCCACACCCATCCTAAACCCTAAAGGTTCCCTTGCCCCTCAAAACCTATGCCTACCCTAAACCCTAAACAATCCTTTACCACCCAAATAGCCATACACACCCTAAACCGTAAATAATCCCACAATACACAAAAACCTATCACTTCAAACCCTAAAAAAGTCCCTTACCACGTAAAAACACATACCCACCCTAAAAATCCCATTCCACTCAAAAACCCATACCCACCCGAAACCCTTAAAATTCTCTTACCACCCAAAAACTCATACAAATCAGCTAGATCAACCAGGACATCCTACCAGTCTGCAATAGTTCTCTTGAGCATATGCATATCTCTTCACAGGATACAGTCACTCCAAGTCCTCATGTTCCCTCATGTCACCGTTCCGCTGCAACTCCTTCGGCCGCCCTCCACTTCGATTCCCACCCTTCAATGTTTGGAGGAAGTCTTCTACTTGCTGGGGAGACGTGAAAAAACGATGCTTCCCTTGGTGGGTCACTCTTAGTTTTGCTGGATAGAGGAGCACATAATCAATTTCCTCCGAACGTAGATTCCGCTTGACTTCCACAAACTTGCGGCGCTCTTGCTGCACTATGGGCGTGAAGTCCGGGTATATGGAAAAGGAGTTACTGTCCTACATCAACTTCTGCTTATTCCTTGCCGCCCTGAGGGCCACATCCCGGTCTCGGTAATTTAACAGACGTGCAATTATGGATCATGGGGGGCTCCCAGCACCGGGCGTGGTCCCAGGGCTCTGTGCGCTATTTCCACTATAAATTGCGAAGAAAAGACATCTCTGCCAATAGACTCCAATAGTAGTTTCTCTTATATAATCCTCCATTCTTCCCGTATTTGTCGATTCGGGTTTGCCTATGATGCGTATGTTGTTGCTTCGACTGCATGCTTCCAAGTCCTCGTTCTTAGCGGCTATAACTCGCAGAAGTTTATCCATTCTCATGAGTTGCGCCGTGTGCGTTGCTGTAACGTCGTCAGATTCAGAGATGTGTTGTTCTGCCTCCATAATGCGCTCTTCATGTCTATCTAGCTTATGGGCAATGGCATCCATTCTAGAGGACATCCGGTCCACCTTATCCACCACTGTTGCAAAGCCTTGACGTATCTCCTGCAAGATATTTGCCATGTCTGATGCCTGCAAAGTGGTCCCCCCTCCAGCACGCTCGGTCAAGTCCTGCTCCTGGTCATCAGCTATGGACTTGCCTCCTTTCTTTGCCGCATCAAAATTCAGTTTTGGCTGCCGGGTGTCAGGCTTTCCCATGTTACTAGAGATGTATAACGCTTCTCGTGTATAGGTCAGAAGTGATCAGTACGTTACTGCCAATCTGGGTTCAATTGCGAGGGCCAGTTCCAGTATGTCATGCGGTTCCCCTCATCTCCGGCAACCAGCTCGTCCTCACACTGCTACCGCTGCAGCCTCCTCTGGCCATCACTTCTCAATGGTGGTCTCCTCGCTAGGTCAATTGCTTGCTCACCACTGTTGCCCGCTGTATCAGCACACCTTACATACTAGCTGTTCGCTCCTCTGCTGCATGGTGAGTGCTCGTAGTTTCATGTGCTTCTTCCAATGCCTCACAGGACACTATTGCATCGCTTTGTTACCTCCAGTAAGCTATTGCAGTGGGTGATGTCCAGCACGCTCAATATGGGGGGGTGCCCTGTATGGCCTGACAGTCACAACCCCCAGCCTTATAATGCTGTGCCTCTTACAGGGGGAATGGCCGCATCTGCCTCAATCAGCCTCACACGCTCTGCACCGGCCTGCAAGGGAGCCTCGCACCTATCCCACTCTCGTCTCAGCCGGTTTCTCCGCTCTCCCTGCACGCAACGTCCCCTCGTCACAGTCCTCACGCTGGCTGTACAATTCTTCAGCCAAAGCGGGAGGAAGGGTGAACACAGCTCAGGGCCTCTCCAATTCAAATCCCGCTCCTCGGAACTACTGTTTAGCAAGGGACACAGTCTCCTGCAGTTTCGGAAAATTCAGACCTCCGGTCCCCTCAAAATTCTGCCTCGGCACACATCATGTCATCACAGTAGGGGGGGGGAATAGGCACCACTCTTCTGCTGCAGCGTTATCCAGGCTCCTTGCCTTTTGTACTTAGTAAAGTCTATGTCTCAGCCCGCAGCACGACAATGCCCTTCACTAGCCCATCAGCTTCATCATGGCTTCCTGCAGGGTCACTCTTGCAGCGGCATTAGTGAGGTTTGCGTTCCTACCCCCAATGTTATTGCCTCCTCAAGTGTCCTCTCTGCACCCTGCCGCATCGGCAATAACTCCTGTGTTGTGCTTGGGCCCCCAACGTTAGCGCGGACTCACTGTGTCACCTCCGGTTGTGTGGCCTGGTCACCTCGTGCAGATCCTCTGACTTTCCCAGCCACCACAGCAGAGTCAGAGCTCCGTGCACTTCAGGAGGGTGGCGTGGTTCGAATTGCAATCGCTCACTGCCACAGCTGTTCGCCACTAATCCTGCCCTACTGCACCCCGATTATCGCCACTGGGTAGCTCCACAGTCCTCACGCTGAATTATCTCATTTATCGCCCAATTGCTTAGGATAATTGCAGGATCTTGGTTCCAGGAAGCAGGAGCCTCACAGCAGTGCGGCCATTCTGCTTGTGCGCCCTCTAGCGCCCCCCAGACAAGCGGAAGATCTGTGTAACAAATTGAGGATCCGTGAGTACCCGAAAAAATTATTAATAAATACCAAAAGAGTGCTGGAAACCAACACAGAGAAAGCCTTCTAGACACAACCCTCAAAGTACCATAAAAATATCTAGTGACCTGTGTGACCACTTACAACGCAGCTTCTAATAACGTAAAGAAAATAGTAAACAAGAATTGGAGAATCCTGACTTCAGGATCCTTGAGTTGGCCTAAACCAAGATTCGCAAACAAAAGAACCAGAAACCTCAAAGACATCCTGGTACATACCAGACCACCACCGGACACACGAGGAGAAAGGATCCCACGACTATGGGATAACCCACCCGTGGTGGGGCACTACCCGTGTGGTTCATGTTTTGTCTGTAACCTAACCACAGCAACAAAAATCATACAACTCCTCCCAGACTTTAAATGGACAATTAGGTACCATACTAATTGTAACACAACACACGCAATCTATATGATAACCTGTCCTTGTGCCCTACTTTACATAGGGATGACATGCCGCAAAGTTAAGCAAAGGATATGCGAACATAAGAGCAACGTCAAATACAAAAGAAACACAACAAAACTGAGTAACCACTACATGGAAATGAACCATACAGTGAACGACCTGAAATGGGTTATCTTGGAAACTCTTACAACTAAGAATCATAAGTCCAAAAAAGTATTGTTCGAAAAAGAGCAGAGGTGGGTACACCGCCTCCGTACCAATGAACATGGGCTTAATGATAACATTCCCGGGCTGAGCCTAAATCACTGAATATCTATTCAATACGTCGAGCACTGATCATACATCTGAGTACTTGCAAAGCATTTTTTTGAAGTAAAGAAATTCCAAGACTGTGTTACTTTTAACATCAGCATAGGAGGACCCATCAATGAAAACACAGAAACTAACCTTCCGCTTCAAAAAACATTGAACTCCACAATATGGAAGATAAAGAAATCCAGGCCTAATATACATTTTTTCATAATGAGTATATTTTTCGCAATAAATATTATTTTAAATATGTCAAACAAAACAAGATTTAATAGACCTCGAGAATACCTGCTCCATATTATAAAATAACGCAGAGAAGTAACCGTCTCAGTCTGTCGTCTAGCTCAATTTCTCTAGTCCCTTAAAAAACATAGCACATGGAAGAAAATCGTAACCGGGCCACCAGGGGAAGAGTCAGCACAAGTCACGCAGTTCCAGCGCAGCAGGTAGAAAGCGAAGATCACGAGCACGCAGGGCTACAAAACCGTAAAGTATACCCTGAAAACATATCGTTTTGTTCTATGTATTATCCAGCAGGTTACTAACTCATTGGCGGCCCACTGATGTCCGCACAAAAGGACCTAAGGTACGCTCACACAGGGAAGTGAGGGGTGCTGGCCGCCACATTAAACATTGAATTACTTTAATAAGTGTTTAAATATAATGACTGGCGAGGTTGCAGATAACATGTGCCTAAACCTGCACTGCCATACCTGAGTGATAATACACATTGAACAAATACTCTGCATGTTTAGATCAAGCCGCAGTGCCAAAATAATCACAAGAGTCAGAAAGGAGCTTTCCGCCATTTTTTGATTATCGCAGCAGCCGAATGTATATCCTACTCCGGCGTGTTGGAGCACAGAACAAAGAAATAACATGTTCATTTTGTGATACGTGCGATGGCTATGTTAAGTACGATGAGAATATAAGACACCAACTTAAGAACACTCAGAAAGTACGGACACACGTACAAACACTGACAAAGCAAATATGCACAGGTACGGATGATAATGTGGATTTATTGAGTGGATTGTTGTCATTCTAACATACATATAATCACGCTTATTTCCCTACAAATGATATCCGAACCTGATAACAATGTGGATAACAGAATATAGTGAGATCTTGCCATTTTTTTGTTTCTTTCTTGTTTCTATGCACACAGACAGCACTAGCATTTAGAGAATGCACAACTGACATTCTCTTCCTTTGTATGTTTGTCTTGTTTCCTCCTTTCTAATTACAGGTACTCCTTTCTAATTACAGGTACTATCAGACCTTACCATCATTAGGTTAATATACCTGATCTTAATGAGACCCTGACAAATACAGGGATATATCCACAGAGACATACACTGTCTCCATCAACATTTTCACACTCTAGGGCCTTAAAAAAGCCCACTTGGCCCGCCTGGGCAAATACGAGGGCTGAAACAAGTTGACCTTTTTTATGGACACACTAAGTGCAGGAGATCCCTAACAAGTCTCATTACGCACGGACTAATTTTTTAACAACTCAAATCCAGACTCATTAACATTGTCACTCTGGCGCAATGAGTTTTTAAACTATTTTTCCCTTTATTTGGGATCTATTCCCCCACTTGATTTTTTTGTTATATGAATAAGGAAGCTGAATGGATCACAATCCCGTCTTTCTCCCCCCCCCCTCGTGATTTTTTGTAAAGAGCCAAGTCTTCAGGTTCTTCCGGAAACTTGCCTCAGACTGTTTAAGTCTTAGGTTGATCTGCATTAAATTCCATAGCTTGGCTGCACGGAGACCAAACGAGCAGCCCCCGAGTCTTGCCAGGCATACTCTGGGGATCACTGCCAGCGCTGCTTCTCTAGATCTAGGCGTTCTGGAGGGTGTACACGCCTTGATCAGGGGAAAGAGATAGCTGGGACCCCTCTAATACATTATCTATGCATGAAGCACAGGGCTTTATACTCAATTCTGTGTTTAACTGGGAACCAGTGAAGTTCGGCCAGACCGTGTCTAATAGGGGACCATTTGAGTAGTCTCAGAAGCATCCGTGCTGCAGCGTTTTTTACTCTTTGCAGCATCGCTAGCCTGCCCATAGAAGTACCCAGATAGAGCACATTGCAGTAGTCCAGCCGAGACATCAGCAGCACCTGCACTACTGTTTTTTGAGCTTCCGCCGGAATTAGCCTCAGGAGCTTCTTTATTAGTCTCAGCACCCTGAAGCATATGCCCACTGTGGTCCTGATCTAACGGTCAAATTACAACTGGGATTCATAAAGGTTGCCTAGATTTTTCACTTTGGGTTTCGGGCTAGGGGTGGGGCCTATAATAGGCCGGTCACCATGCTGAGGACTAGATGGAGGGCTGTTTCCTCACCACCAGAACCTCAGTTTCCTCTGCATTCAGCTTCAGGTAGCTAGCCTGCATCCAAGTTGCTAGGTCAGCGATACATTCCAGCTCCGGGTGTCCTCCCTGCTCCCTTTAAATACCCCTGCACCCCATAATCATAACCCACCCTTACTCCTTAAAATACCCCAACACCCTTAAACACTAACCCATCTTAACCCTATAAATATACCCTGTACCCCAAAACCCAAACCTATCCCTAAACCTTAAAAATACCCCTGTACCTCAAAACCCAAACCTAGCCCTGAACCCTATAAATACCCCTGTACCTCAAAACCCAAACCTATCCCTGAACCCTTAAAACACCCCTGTACCCCAAAACACAAACCTAGCCCTGAACCCTAAAAATACCCCTGTACCCCAAAACCCAAACCTACCCCTGAACCCTAAAATACCCCTGTACCCCAAAACCCAAACCTACCCCTGAACCCTAAAATACCCTTGTACCCCAAAACCCAAAACTAGCCCTGAACCCTACAAATACCCCTATACCCCAAAGCCCAAACCTAGCCTTGAACCCTAAAAATACCCCTGTACCCCAAAACCCATACCTATCCCTAAACCCTAAAACTACCCCTGTACCCCATAACCCAAAACTATATCTGAGCCCTTAAAATACCCAAACACCCCAAAACATATACCTCAGTACCCCAAAACATATACCCCTATGCCCATACTTACCTTATCCAAACATTTAAAAAAAAACATGCTTTTACCATTCATGCATTTACAACGAATTTCGTTGTAAATGTATGCGTGGTAAAGCATATAAAATGTAATGCCATGCATTATAATGGCATTGCGGTGTCATGGTACTTTCGTAATGAAAGTATGCGGAGTGATGGTATGCGGAAAGAAAGTTGCGGAATAATGGGTGTTTACCCTCCCCCGGTAAGTACATTGGTGGCACGGCGGCCCAAATCTCCAGCAACATACTCATATTTTTTCACCACCGATTTGAAAAATGCACATGTCTGTCTCATTGATGGCCAGCACCGACATACACTTTTAGACACACCTCCCGCCACAAGTTCTAGAATTGCGAACTTTAGAGCTGGGGAGCTACGTTCGAATCTCTGCATTAGCTCAACATCCTGTGATTCCAGGCAAATCGCTTTGTCTCCCCGTGCCTACCACAAATGAATGTGTTCTTCTGTAATGTAAATTGTGCTCATGCCATGTTGTCGAGTTCACACTATATAATATTGCAAGGAAAAATAAAGTAGGGAAACTCGAGTTCACACACTACTGAACGCGCACTCTTAAGTGCATCGGCAGTGCACTGTGAATCGGAGCGTTTCACAGACCTGTCACAGATAAGAAATGCTATCAAAACGAAATCCTACAAAACAATATACTACTGGCCGGCAGCAATTCATACCCGGACAACGTTGGGACAGACTGTGTATATATATATGATTCTGGGAGTTGTAGGAATCAGTCACCTACAGCAGGTGAGCGATCACATGATTGGGGAGGTGTGTCCTGGTAATTACAGGAGGACTGCAGAACTATTTTAAGCAGAGGCGCTGTACCGTTTCCAGAGTAGCAGTGGCGTCTAAGGAAGGCTACGATGCCGAAATATATTATGCCTGTACTGCTGTCCAATTAAAGGCTTTTCCTGGAACCCTGTGTGGCCCCTTCCTTCTTTCCACTGGAGGCTGTTTTGGATATTTTCGCGTCAGCCAGAGATGCGTTAAGGGGCCTCACTCTGTGAAGTCGGCTGGTGGCATCACTGGCGTTCTGCTTTGCAGCTTGTGTTTAGCCCGAGGTATCGGATTGCTCCAGCCCGCACCCCCTAAGTGCCGGTCCAGCAAGGGACACTGCCACTTGGCAGCTCGTGACTTCACGAGGCGCGCTGATTTACTTAGATCAGTCCATGACCAGGCGGACTCGCTCTTCGGAGGTTAGAGCGCATGCAGGGACCCAGGGGGGCCTGAGGACTTTCATTACTTTTGGATTCAGCGCACCTGGCTCTGCAGCACACTATTTCCACACGGAGTTTTCACCAGAAGTTACCCCCACGCACCACCGGCCCAGGGATAATGGATTCTGGGAGTTGTAGGAATCAGTCACCTACAGCAGGTGAGCGATCACATGATTGGGGAGGTGTGTCCTGGTAATTACAGGAGGACTGCAGAACTATTTTAAGCAGAGGCGCTGTACCGTTTCCAGAGTAGCAGTGGCGTCTGAGGAACGCTACGATGCCGAAATATATTATGCCTGTACTGCTGTCCAATTAAAGGCTTTTCCTGGAACCCTGTGTGGCCCCTTCCTTCTTTCCACTGGAGGCTGTTTTGGATATTTTCGCGTCAGCCAGAGACGCGTTAAGGGGCCTCGCTATGTGAAGTCGGCTGGCGGCATCACTGGCGTTCTGCTTTGCAGCTTGTGTTTTGCCCGAGGTATCTGATTGCTCCAGCCCGCACCCCCTAAGTGCCGGTCCAGCAAGGGACACTGCCACTTGGCAGCTCGTGACTTCACGAGGTGCGCTGATTTACTTAGATCAGCCCATGACCAGGCGGACTCGCTCTTCGGAGGCAAGATCATTTGGGTTTACACCAGTGTCGTACGCTGACGACACCCAACTCCTCTTTCCCTTTAAAGACCTGACACCTGCGATAAAAAAATCCTTCGCAGAGGGAATGAGAGCAATATCTGCTTGGATGTCAGCAAACTGTCTCCAATGCAATATAGGAAAAATGGAGGTCATGCTGTTTGGTCAAGCAATAACACATTGGACACCGGACTGGTGGCCCTTGGAATTAGGTCCTGTTCCTAGTCCCAAAAACACAGTGAGAAACCTAGGAGTGTTAATAGACCAAACACTTACTTACAAGGACCACGTAAACGAGGTGGCAAGCACCTGTTTCCGAGCCATCGGTATGCTAAGGAGAGTGTTTCCCTACCTGCCAGACTGCCATAGAAAAAACACTAGTGCAGGCATTAATCATCAGCAGAGTGGATTACTGTAACGGCCTTCTTTTGGGAGCAAATGAAGGGCAGCTCAAAAAACTGCAAGTAATCCAAAACACGGCAGCAAGGATAGTCCTCAACGCCCCCCCAGGACTCCCTCCCTCCCCCTGCTGACCAAACTCCACTGGTTACCAGTGAGGAAACGAGTGCATTTTAAGACCCTTATGCACAATTCACAAAAGTGTGATAGGCAAAGGCCCCAAATATCTGGCCAATATCTTCCTGCCTTATGCCCCTGGGCGAACCCTTCGCTCTGGGAACCAACAGCTTCTGCAGGTGCCTAGAATGAAAAAGGCCAGACAAGGAGGGCGAGCCCTGGCCCACCTTGGACCAAAGCTTTGGAACTCTCTGCCTCTTGAGATGAGAACACTGACCAACCATCTGACCTTTCGTAAGGTCCTAAAACACATCTATTCCCCATTAACTGATCTCTCTCTCTAAATGCACCATTCACCTCCTCACTTAACATCTGAGGATATTCTTACTGGCAAAGCGCGGAGATACCCCTCCGGGGGTCTATTCATGCGCTATAGAAGAATATAAAATAAATAAATAAATTAGAGCGCATGCAGGGACCCAGGGGGGCCTGAGGACTTTCATTACTTTTGGATTCAGCGCACCTGGCTCTGCAGCACACCATTTCCACACGGAGTTTTCACCAGAAGTTACCCCCACGCACCACCGGCCCAGGGATAATGGATTCTGGGAGTTGTAGGAATCAGTCACCTACAGCAGGTGAGCGATCACATGATTGGGGAGGTGTGTCCTGGTAATTACAGGAGGACTGCAGAACTATTTTAAGCAGAGGCGCTGTACCGTTTCCAGAGTAGCAGTGGCGTCTGAGGAAGGCTACGATGCCGAAATATATTATGCCTGTACTGCTGTCCAATTAAAGGCTTTTCCTGGAACCCTGTGTGGCCCCTTCCTTCTTACCACTGGAGGCTGTTTTGGATATATATATATATATTCAATGAAAAAACCATAGGTTTTAGCCCATATATAGTTAGGAATTAGCATTTTCAAAACCTTATTTTACTCGCATAAAACCATTGAAATTCGCATATATAGTTAGATGCGCTAACTATATATCGCGCACCCGCAATCCACTGCTGATGATGTCACATATTACATCATTCATGACATGCTCAGTGACATCACTGATGACATCACTGATGACATCTCAAATGACATCACTGATGACATCACTGATGACATCTCAAATGACATCACTGATGACATCACTGATGACATCACTGAAGACATCTCAAATGACATCACTGATGACATCTCATTTGACATCTCATTTGACATTACTGAGCACATCACTAATGACATCATTCATGTGATAATATGATGAACCTCTTCAGACTCTAATATAACCGTAGATACACTCAGTGTAAACAGACACTCACAGACTGTCACTCATCCATGGAGTTACTCACACACCTAGTCAGTCATGCAAAGAATCAATCACACCTCCATTCCCTCTACTATACAGTTATACACACCTTACTTATTCAAACATATACTAACACATATTTACTCTCTTATACAATCCCTGATACAAGTTCACAATGATCCATACAGCCACTCACACATTCACTGGCTCTTATGCACAGTTATTTATATATGTCAACTCTCACATGTACTGTGTTTTACATATGTACTTACTTTGACATGTAGCACTGAGATATCCATTCACTCACCAATACACTCATGCACACAGTCAACCGCCTATACAGCTGTTTCCACATGCACTTTTGAACCCATACATCTAGTGAATCAACTGCTCACACATCTATGCACAGAGTCATACACCTCCCAGCCACCCACACACACTCAGTCTCCCATACAAATACTTGGGCAACCAATCAATAACCCATATAGTTACTCATATAGCTACTGATCAACACATGCAGCAGTTTACAGAACAACAGACATAATGATGCACAAATTAAGACAGTTTAGTCACTAACCCATTCACTCAGTGAGACACATTTAATCACTCACTCATACAGTCAGTCATGCACCTACTAAATCCTTCATCCAGACACTTATACATCCACTCATTCTTCAATATGTAAGACATATTTTAACTTTACAGAAACATACAGTCACTGGATGTTGTCATCAGTGATGTCATCAGTGATGTCATTTGAGATGTCATCAGTGATGTCATCAGTGATGTCATTTGAGATGTCATCAGTGATGTCATCAGTGATGTAACTGAGCATGTCATGAATGATGTAATATGTGACATCATCAGCAGTGGATTGCGGGTGCGCGATATATAGTTAGCGCATCTAACTATATATGCGAATTTCAATGGTTTTATGCGAGTAAAATAAGGGTTTGAAAATGCTAATCCCTAACTATATATGGGCTAAAACCTATGGTTTTTTCATTGAATTTCAATGGTTTTTTAATAACAAATATCAAAAGCTGTCAAATGTCAAGTACGTGATAGGTAAAAACATTTTCGTGTTTATGCACGCTGATGTGCTTTAAACGCTGCCCCCCCCCCCCTCTTTTCTCTTAGAAGTACTCTCTCTTTGCAGATAGTGAAGGGTAGTTAACGCAGGCCTTTGCCCCCGTTGTAATCCGTCGTGCCTGCTTGTCTCTCCATTTGATTGATTGTTATCCAAGCATTTACTATTTTAGAATTTATTCTCTTGGGTTCATTCTCTATTTACTAACAAGCACAAAGCCGCAATACTCTGTTTAGTCTTTGCAGATAGTGAAAAATCGTGTTAAAAAAAAAAAATAAGCGAGCAAAATCAGTAGGCCACTAATGGGATCTCTTTTTGACCTCGCTAAAATAGAAACATTAGGAACAACCCTTCATGAGAAATACGAAACTAGTGAGATGAACTGAGCTCCACACCATGATGGCTGCAAGACAGCTCGGCTCCGCCACCCACCCCGCCCAAAATAATGATAAACTCTATGCAAATATTATAAATATATACAACACACCAGCAAAGTAACAGGGTAAAACATTTTATTAAATAACTATTTACATAACTATTTTATACTTTTTGTTGCCTGATCCGGCTAGCTCAATCGATCGAGCATGAAACTCATGCATTCTGATAGCAAGCGTTGCTGCTGATGCTATGCAAACAAAAACTGGTTTTCAGTTTGTACATTCTTCAAGATTTTTCATCCAAGGCTGGTTGAGAGTTTGTAGAACGATGGCTTCAGATTTTCAACATACGGTGTGGTGGCGCGGACTGGGAGGGTGCGCTTGACTTCTGCCCCCTCCCCAAGTCGTGTTGCCCTGGCGTGGCCTAAGATCGCCCCCGACATAGGCGGCCGGCTCCTGGGGTCCGGCGGAACTTTTTGCCTTTTGATGACTCTTCCATTCTGGACCTTATCCCACAATCCGTTTGACCTGAAGACACGCTGTAGTGGGGCGCCCCTTTACCGTTTCAGTTGCCATTCCGCCCGCTTTTGCTACACTGTGCCTCTTCCGCCATTCAGCTGTTTACTGCCCGCTCTTGCGACTACAGCGTCTCGCTCACCATGTAGTTGAGTTGCTCCCGCTCTTGCGATGCAACTATAGGCGGCTGCCACAGGACTCTCAAAATGGCGGCCGCCTATTCAGATTTGGGCGTGGTCCACTAAAATGGCCATGGGACACCTTGGAACTCAGACGCTTGTCTGCTAGGGCTTGGGCCCCATTCTCGAAAGCGTCCACTGAGCCTTGAAGATTCTACAAAAGTCTTGGGGGCCCCCGACTCCCGCAGGCTTCTGGTGGGGAGCGGCTGCCATGATTGCTCGTGGAATGGCCACGACTGAGATACGAGATGGTGGTGCTCTCATGCTAACGCCAGCTTCAGTCTGAAACATCCAGAAACACTGTAGACTGCCAATTCGATCAGTTCCGGTAGCGCCCCAACGTGACCCGGTAGGGAAGAACTTGCCCTCCCCTCTTTGACTGATGGTTCTTGTTGCCTGTCCCTTCTGTTGTCATTTAACAGAACTTTTTAGACTGCTGAAAGGGGTTGTGTTCCGACCGCTGGTTGGTGGAGACATTTTGACTATATTCTGGACCTACGTTGTCGCGTAATGCGTTATATGACACGCCGCGTTAGCGCACCCGGAAGTACTCCAGTGCGCGAAGCGCAGCTTCCCGGAAGTGATCCGGGGCGCAGCGCGCAGCGCGTAACGTAAGCATAACAGGTCATGTGACTTGTTATTAAAACTTTTCATTGGTTCATTTTACTTTTGTTATACTAATGATGAAAGGCTTGGTCATATGACCTAAAAATTATGCTTTTTATTGCTTTCGAACATTATTTTTTCTTAAACATATATGTTATAATGTTCCAGGCTAATGTATTTTCCCGGAAAATTTACAACTGTCCTGCAAGTAAAATATATTCCTTTTTCTAGCAAAAGGGCGTTTCTTCGTCCCATGACGGAGCCGTTGAGCAAAAGATGCTCGGCCTGCTGTCTTAGTCGCCGATACGCCTAAATATCAGATTCTTATCGATCACTTTATGTTGCAGGAGTAAAAAACACAACAGCCCTTGACCATTTATCTTTACTGCGTTCCTGCGTATTATACCTTTCATCCGTCATGTAATTGGACTGCTTTATTTCACTTGCCTTTTACTGATTCGAAAACAGAAACTAAAATTAAAAACTTTACCAATGTAAATACTACTACCATGTTTTGTTTTAAAAACCTTTATTGTGAAAATGTCAGTATACAAATACGGGCCTATAACCACGTGGGCCGGCCACGGAGCAAACTGGAATCGTATATGATGAGGAGACATTTACACTGTAGAGGAACGCAACGAGCGGGCCATTAGGTTGCAAGAACTAAGGTGTCTAACAGTTGCGGAATCGGTGGACGTACATTTTGTAATTAAAATACGACAGGGCCACTTACAATAAAATTATCTAGATATACATTTGCGGGCAAGTACCATGGGTGACGTTAATTCGAACTTTCAATAGTACAGTAATCAATAACACATCAGAACTTAATATCAATAGGGATGTCGAAATATTCAATCAATTCTCATTCCCGCCCGCCATGTGCTTCAAAACTACATACGTATCTCGTGATATCAAGGTTGTGCAACCAGTACACAACAAGAAGTTACGAGTCCCATTTATACCGGCGCCATTTTGGGCGAGGCCGGGCAGGTCCAGGATATAGTCAAAATATCTCCACCAACCAGCGGTCGGACCAGAACCCCTTTCGGCAGTCAAAAAAGGTTCAGTTAAATGACAACAGAAGAGATAGGCAACAAGACCAACAGTCAAAAGAGGGGAGGGCAAGATCTAAAGCCATTGTTCTACAAACTCTCAAGCAGACTTGGATGGAAAAATCCTGAAGAATGTACAAACTGAAAACCATTTTTTGTCTGTATAGCATCACCAGCAAAGCTTGAGTCAGCTTTGTGTGAAGCCGCCATTTTGATTCAATCAATAGCGTCCCCCTGCACACATTCAGGGACCTGGTCGTGTCTAAAGGTTAAACGGATTGTGGGACAAGATGCAGAAAGGAAAAGGAAAAAAGTTCCGCCGGACCATGGGACTTTCGGCGCAGCATTGTAGGATTGCCACACCAGTGCGGCAACTTGCTAGACACCACCTCGGTGCCATCCAGATCTCGGCGCGTTGTGCTTCCTTCGGCCTACTGTAGCCGCAAGTGCGGACGCAACTCAGCTGGATAGCGAGTGAAACACCAAGGGGCGCCCCACTGCAGCGGAGGAGCCTCCATCTTGGGGGCGACGCACAGCATCACATTGCTTTCTCAAACAGCCCCCACTGACTGACGGGACCTCACAGGCCAACGGGGCGCCCCACGCTGAATTTCGGCGCAGCATTGTAGGATAGCCACACCAGTGCGGCAATTAGCTGGACACCACCTCGGTGCCATCCGGATCTCAGCGCGTTGTGCTGCCTTCGGCCTATTCGCACATCGGTCCGCTACTGACGCCGCCTCACGTGCCAACGGATTTTCTACGCTTTTTATAGCAGCGCGTAACGTAAGCATAACAGGTCATGTGACTTCTTTATAAAACTTTTCATTGGTTCATTTTACTTTTGGTTTCCTAATGATGGAAGGCTTGATCATATGACCTAAAAATATCATTGGATTAAAACATTTTTTTTTCCCAAACGATGAAAGCCCCACCTTGTTTCTAGATGTTTCAGACTAAAGCTGGCGTCAGCCTGAGAGCACCACCATCTCGTGGCTCCGTCGTGGTCATTCCGCGAGCAATCATGGCAGCCGCTCCCCACCGGAAGCCTGCAGGAGTCGGGAGCCCCCAAGACTTTTGTAAAATCCTCAAGGCTCAGGGGACGTCCGAGTTCCAAGGTGTCCCAGGCCCATGTTAGTGGACCAGGCCCAAATCCGAAGAGCCGTCCGCCATTTTAAGAGTCCTGTGGCAGCCGCCTATCGCTGCACCGCAAGAGTGGGCGCAACTCAACTACATGGTGAGCGAGACGCTGTAGCCGCAAGAGCGGGCGATAAACAGCTGAATGGCGGATGAGGCACAGTGTAGCAAAAGCGGGCGGCATGGCAACTGAAATGGTAAAGGGGCGCCCCAGTACAGCCGACGAGCCTCCACCTGGGGAGACCAGTTCACGCCGCCTCCCCCACCCCCCCCGGGGCGCCCCACGCCATTTTTCAGAGCAGCATTGTAGGATGCCAAAACCAGTGCGACAACTTACTGGACATCACCTGGGTGCCATCCACATCTCAGCGCGTTCTGCTGCCTTGGGACTATTCGCACAACAGACCGCTACTGACGAGGCCTCCCCGCGCACCCCCCGGGACGCCCCACGCCGTTTTTCGGAGCTGCATTGTAGGATACCAAAAACCAGTGCGGCACCCAGGTAACATCACCTGGGTGCCCTCCAGAACTCAGCACGTTGTGCTGCCTTGGGACTATTCGCACAAAACACAGCTACTGACCATTGTTGCTTCTTTTTTCAAAAAAATGTTTAAATGTATTTACTGTTTTTGTTGCGTTCTATATATTTAAAAGTTATTAAAGTGTTATAATCCTACTTTGTTGGAGTACTATATATTTATAATGTGACACATAATTGTAAAAACTTTGATGTACAAAGAGGCATCCCTGGAATCTTCCGCTTCAGGCTCGGTCCCACACACCCTCACAGTGAGAATCCCCTCCCCAAGCACAATACAGGATGGTTATCAGATAGTAGGAACGCGTGTGGTGTGACAGATCTACTGTAACTCCTTTGAAGAGGGGTGATTCTCTACAGGTGGGGCCATAAACTACATCTGCAGGGCTAGGTGATAGCCTGGGACCGGCCTGAACAATCGGACACAGAGGAAGAAGAGTGTCAGAGGGTGCGGTAGTGAATAGGGTGAAAGGGTGGTGTCGGGCGGGCACAGGGTGTGATTCTCAGGGAAGAGCAGCGCACATGGGTGGAGGTTTCTGGCCCATGCATGAGAGAGAGAGCGGGGGTGACCAGTGCGTGGGGGAGATGCTTGCGAGGGTGAGGAGCCATGCTGAGGATCGGCGGCGTGCAGAGAGTGGGTCTGGTCAAGGCATCTAAAATGGCTGCCGTGCTCAACAAAAGTGTGGCATTGCAAAAAAGACAAGATGGCGCAGACAATGTTTATCAATAAGGATTAATTTATAACAATTATTTAAAACAAAATATTTACTCGCAGTGACAAAATGGCGGTCAACAGTTCCTGATTTCCATCGAATCGAACGTTAACAGACGTCACGCAACAAAAAAAAAAAACGCTCACGCACAGCCGCTGGAAGACATGTATCAACATATATGAGCCTCCTCAGCCACCCTCAGAAAACAAAAGGGGTCAGGATACGTCTCCCGTACCCCCTTATACCTAGATTTAATGAAATCGAAACACAAAATGGCGAATTCACATTTCGCTACCAGTTTGCGAACCAAGAAGCGCTTCTACCGCGAAAAATCTAATTTTTATTATTTGCCCCACGGGACCCTTTAATAACCCCAACATCATTCCTAGGGGGTCAAGAGAGGTCTACCTAGCCCCCTTTCATTAAATTCCCCCTTCGTTTTTCTCCTCCTCTTGTCTCTCGATCCTACCGACAGACAAGATGGCGGCCGCACCGGACTGTTTAGAATGTTGACAGACACCGGAGAGCCAATCAGCTTCGCTACGCAAAGCTCCGTTACGCGAAAAGTACGCGATCTGGAGCGCTATCTGGGACGCTGTCACAGATATACCTGTTTTTTAAACGTTAATTTCTCAAAATCCACTGGAGCACATATATTGAGACCCAGCAAAGGCACATCGGGCTAACAGTCCCTATAATTTTGCCAAGTTTCGTGCAAATCCATTCAGCCGTTAATTTGCAAACCGAGAAGCGCTTCTACCGTGAAAAATCAAATTTTTTAAATTTTCCCCACGGGACCCTTTAATAACCCCAACATCATTAGTAGGGGGTCATGAGGGGTCTACCTTGCCTCCTTTCATTAAATTCCCCCTTCGTTTTTCACCTCTTCTTGTCTCTCGATCCTACCGAGAGACAAGATGGCGGCCGCTCCGGACTGTTTAGAATGTTGACAGACACCGGAGAGCCAATCAGCATCGCTTCGCAAAGCTCCGTGACGCGAAAAGTACGCGATTTGGAGCGCTATCTGGGACGCTGCCACAGATATATACATTTTTTAAAACGTTAATTTCTCAAAATCCACTGGAGCACATATATTGAGACCCAGCAAAGGCACATCGGGCTAACAGTCCCTACAATTTTGCCAAGTTTCGTGCAAATCCATTCAGCCGTTCAAGCTAAACGTGAGGTCAAACGCTCTATGGAAATTAACATGGGAAAAACGCATTTTGGGACCCCCCTTTTTTCTCGACCCCCCTTTGACAAACCCCCCCAAATTTTTAAGGGCTGCTCAGAAACAAAATGTGCCATTTTCCTGAAAATTTCAGCCGATTCGGTCCACAAACGCCAAAGATATTAGACATAGAATTTTCAAAAGTCCCATAGGAAAAAAATCCTAACTATATATACCTACTGGCTATCGCCAGTAGGTAATATATATATATATATATATATATATATATATATATATATATATATATATATTCACAGAAAAAACCATAGGTTATAGACCATATATAGTTAGGAATTTGCATTTACAAAACCTTGAAAATTCACTGAAAAAACCATAGGTTATAGACCATATATAGTTAGGGATTAGCATTTAAAAAACCTTATTTTATTTGCACAAAACCATTGAAATTCCATATATAGTTAGTTGCGCTAACTATATATCGCGCACCCGCAATCCACTGCTGATGATGTCACATATTACATCATTCATGACATGGTCAGTGACATCACTGATGACATCACTGATGACATCTCAAATGACATCACTGATGACATCACTGATGACATATCAAATGACATCACTGATGACATCACTGATGACATCTCAAATGACATCACTAGTGACATCACTCATGATATCATTCATGTGATAATACAATGAACCTCTTCAGACTCTAATGTAACCTTAGATACAATCAGTGTAAACAGACACTCACAGACTGTCACTCATCCATGGAGTTACTCACACAACTAGTCAGTCATGCAAACAATCAATCACACCTCCATTTCCTGAACTATACAGTTATACAAACTTTACTTATTCAAATATATACTAACACATATTTTCTCTCTTATACAATCCCTGATACAAGTTCACAATGATCCATACAGCCACTCACACATTCACTGGCTCTTACGCACAGTTATTTATATATGTCAACTCTCACATGTACTGTCTTTTACATATGTACTTACTTTGACATGTAGCACTGAGATATCCATTCACTCACCAATACACTCATACACACAGTCAACCGCCCATACAGCTGTTTCCACATGCACTTTTGAAACCATACACCTAGGGAATCAACTGCTCACACATCTATGCACAGAGTCATACACCTCCCAGCCACCCACACACACACTCAGTCTCCCATACAAATACCTGGGCTACCAATCAATAACCCATATAGTTACTCATATAGCTACTTATCAACACATGCAGCAGTTTACAGAACAACAGACATAATAATGCACAAATTAAGACAGTTTAGTCACTAACCCATGCACTCAGTGAGACATATTTAATCACTCACTCATACAGTCAGTCATGCACCTACTAAATCCTTCATCCAGACACTTATACATCCACTCATTCTTCAATATGTAAGACATATTTACACTTTACAGAAACATACAGTCACTGGATGTTGTCATCAGTGATGTCATCAGTGATGTCACTGACCATGTCATGAATGATGTAATATGTGACATCATCAGCAGTGGATTGCGGGTGCGCGATATATAGTTAGCGCAACTAACTATATATGGAATTTCAATGGTTTTGTGCAAATAAAATAAGGTTTTTTAAATGCTAATCCCTAACTATATATGGTCTATAACCTATGGTTTTTTCAGTGAATTTTCAAGGTTTTGTAAATGCAAATTCCTAACTATATATGGTCTATAACCTATGTTTTTTTCTGTGAATTTCATTGGTTTTTTAAAAGCTAACATCTGTAACTGTAAAATGTATTCTTCTTTAAATCTTAAAATATATTTTAGATGTTTATTAATAATTTTTTTTTAAATATTTTTTTTCTTCGCTTCCAGTTCGCGAACCGGGAAGCTTTCCGTTAGCTCATCTTGATGCCGCGATCTAGTACGCGAACCGGTAAACGTTACGTTAGCGGAACTGTGACGCGTCGCGGAAGCGCGACGTATCACGTTGTCGCGTAATGCGTCTAATGACGCGCCGCGTTAGCGCTCCCGGAAGTGCTCCGGACCGCGAACCGGAAGCGATCCGAGACGCGGCGCGCACCGCGTAACGTAAGCGGAACAGGTCATGTGACTTGTTTATCAAAGTTTTCATTGGTTCATTTCACTTTTGGTTTCCAAATGATGTATGACTAGGTCATGTGACCTAAAAATAACACTTTTCATTGGTTCAGAACTTTTGCTTTTCCCAAATCATGTAAACCCCTCCTTCTTTCCTCACTCTGACTTTCATCTTGGTGAGAGAAAGACCATTTTCCTGGAGTTCAGCAATGGCTTCTATACTTGCTGCAGCTGGTGCACCCCCACCACCACCTCCACCTCCTCATAAGAAGAGAGGACCTCCAAGTCAATTTATCTCCAACAGAGAGGAGGAAGAGGAGGAAGAAGAAGAAGAGGATAGAGATCAACCAGAATTTATCCCGGAGTTGCCCCGTGTTTCTAAGAGGAAAACAAGTTTCATCTGGCAGTTTTTTTCCATCCCTCCAGGGGAGAAGAAGGTGAATGCTAAATATGCCACCTGCCTCATCTGTAAATACAGATTGTCTAGAGGCACAGAGAAAAAATATAGTATGGGGAACTATACTATGCATCGCCATATGGCCAGGTGGCATCCCTTAAACTACAGCCGGGCAGAGTTGAGGGACCTACAAGACAATCCAACGACAACTCCTGTGCCCAGATCGACGTCAACAATGTCTTTGACAGGAAGAGAGGCACAGGAAACTGTGCCAAATATTCAGCCAAACTTTAAACATATGAGGTTTACCTGTATATATTGTGGTGCTATGCTCTCGTATGGGAACATGAGCGTGAACTTGATCAATATGGTGTTCGAAAACCATAAGTGCCCTAACGCACCCAAGCAGTAATTTTTTTTTTGCTCCTGTTGAGCCCTTTTCAATACCTGTTTTTTTGTTGTTTCCCCTCCATAAAAAACACAAAAAAAACATAAAACTGTTCTAAAAATACAAAAAAATCAAAAAATGTTCAGAAAAAAAATAAAATAAAATAAAACAACAAAAACAAAAAAAAAAGTTCTTTTCAGAACTACCTCCCCTTTCAAATAAAATTGCTAGAATGTTTATCACTCTGGCAAGCTCTATTTCTTTTGGTTCGCTTCAAGTTCGCTGACCGGTTCGCGAACTTGAAGCGAACCAAAAAAATATTTTTTTTAAAAAAAGAAGAGTTAGTATAAGGGAAGTAAACAGAGAATAATGTAAAAAGAAAGACAGCTATAGAGAGTAAATCAGAGATAGTGTCAGTGACATCATCAGCAGTGCATTGCGGGTAAAAAGAGTAGAAAACATTTACCTTATAATTCTTGTTACCTTTTTAAAATATTTTTTCATACTTTCAATCTGTAAAAGAGAGAACAAACATTTCCAAAAATATTAAAACATGTATTTAAAAATTAGAAAAGACAAGGGAAAAGGTTCAAGAACAAACAGTTTTTCAACAACTTTGACATTTACAGAAGCCTCTGCTTCTCTACGTCCCCTACACAATCCTAAACATATATATTTTAAACAAACTGTATCTTGATGTTGATGAACTGAGGCCTATTTTGGAACATGGTGCTTCTTTTGCACTGCTAATGTCTCACAATAGTGATGCAATAGCAGCGCAAAAAAGATGTAAAGCCATCATAAAATTGAGTCTAACATTTTAAATGATTGTTTCAGGATGCAAATAAGATGTGTGCTTTCAAGAGCTTTCTTTGAGGTGAGGCCTATTCATTTTTTTTTTTAAAAAACAGTACCCAGAAGTACAGCTCTGTAAGCATTAACATTGACACTTACAGAAGACTCAGTTTCTCCATATCTACCTCACATTTCTAAATGTATATCATAAGTACAAAAAGCAGAACATTAATTATACATGTTAAATGGTTTATTTTTGCTGTTCTCAGAATGTATCAAATTTCACTTAAATCAGTGACTTGAAGGTATTCATCATGTAACAGCGGGGAAAAAAAAAACACAATCAAAATGATTGTGTTTAAAAAACCCATTCAACATAAGAAATCTGAATTCAAAACTCCTTAAAATTAACTTACTTTCAATGACGTCGAAGGATGTCCTATGAACAGCGTCCACTGTGTTGTGCTATAAATATTGTAAGCCCGCCACTTTCTGAAAGAAAACCTCCAACGATTCGAAAAATATGTTACATACAAGAAAAGACTTCTCACATTCTACCACATGTTTCCACTTGGCCAAATCATGTTGCAGCTATTCACAAGTCTTGTAATTCTTCCAATCAAATCCCGTCATTTTCTATTTTCGCAACTTTCAAAAAGAAAACATTTAAGATAATTTTCACAATCCTGGACTACTAATATCTTACCCTTCTTTGTCACTCATGTTCTCCTTTTCCTATGACACTGATACTGCTTACTATGAAGCAGACTTACTTGCATCAGGTTTATATAGTCGGATTTTACAAAATGACATTATAATTAAAAGTTTTGGACCAATAATCTAGACAGCATTGCAGACTTACATTCCCTCAACTTCATGAACATTTTAAAATTCTTCACAGGAAATCCCGAGATTCTTTCTTTAAAATTTTGGTTTTAAAAACACCAGGTAAGAATTTTTAAGGTCAAACGGCAATTTTTTTTTGAAAGTTACAACGGAATCATTGCAGAATGACCAGCCGTTTCAAGACTTTAAATAAGCTGTATAATGTCCTGAAGTTGTTGAAGGACCATCGTGATAGATAATTGCTACAGTTACAAAAGTCCTTCCTGATATTGAAAGCTGAGAAGCCACAACATTTTTTATTAAAGTTGACAATTTTGATCCATCAGGCCTACATCGTTGCATCATTAAAATGACATACTGTCCATATCTACGTATAAGTAATGTTGACATCATTTCAGATTTACATTGGCTACACTCCATGTTGTGATCCGCTGCATTTACTAGCTTATTAAAGGAGACTGATTTACTGTCTGGCAAAGTTAAATATATAAATCTTTCTGAGTCTACACTAGGCCTGGGCGGAGTTCGCGGAGTGGGGCTTCGCGGAGCTACGCGAAGTGGGCGAGAAACTACGCCCACCTCCGCACTCCGCGTAGCCCCACTCCGCAAAACCACTGGCCGCCAGCCCCGCCACCCGCCTCCCTCCCGCCCTCCCTAAATACTTTAAAATAAAGGAACGCAATAATTTTAAAAGCACTTACCTTGCCGCCGCTGGCCGCCGCGTTCCCCGGGGCTCGTTATCTTCCGTCTTCCGTATTTTTTAATAATGCGCATGCGCGGGCGGCCGCGCATGCGCATTTTCTCGTGAAAATGCGCATGCGCGGCCGTCCGCGCATGCGCATTACTGCAAAATACGGAAGACGGAAGATAACGAGCCCCGGGGAACGCGGCGGCCAGCGGCGGCAAGGTAAGTGCTTTTAAAATTATTGCGTTCCTTTATTTTAAAGTATTTAGGGAGGGCGGGAGGGAGGCGGGTGGCGGCCAGCTACGCTCCGTCTGCGGAGCGTGCGTAGTGCCGCCTGGCTCCGCCAGCTCCGCAAAATGCGGAGTAGGCGACACTACGCACACTCCGCAGACGGAGCGTAGCTGGCCGCCCACCGTTAGTCTACACTACTAGTACTTGATACCCTACAATTCTCACAGTCATGCTGCCATTGATAAGAAAGCCCAAACAGGTGATCTACATCTACACCCTCAACTTGCAATATATCAAGCATATACATTAAAAACTCCTGACAATCTTGCTGATTATTTTCAGAGAAGTCTGTTTGACCTGAACATTCATCTAACTGATAACGAACTTCAGACACACTTTCTACTTTTGTTCGATCAGTGCTACATTTTACGAAAACAGAATTCAACAAACAGCATAAAATTTGTTCTGAATTCAACAGAATCTGTTCTTTTAAACTCTCTAGTGAAAAGAGAACATTAACCACTACATTTGCATAGCAGTTGACACCAGAACTGTTTTCAAATTGAAAACCGACAACATCTTCAACAGAATCCACTTTCTTTCTGCTAACAATTTTCGGGTCATTGACTTTTAGTCTTTTTGCAACAACCTCCCTACTATTACTGCTATTTCTACGTTTCCGGCCTACCACACGTTTCTCAAACAAAGGATATTGAGGCAAATGTGGCGCATACTCTCTTCTTAACCTATTGTATTCCTTAACACAATCTAGATCCGCACAAATGTTTGTGACATCACAGTCAATCAAGTACAATCCCGATAAAGTTCTAACTCGTGACAATGCCACATATGCCATACCCTCCTTGAACACAGAACTGCCAATATTCACCAATGCACAGTCTACACTTAAACCTTGCGATTTATGGATTGTCACCGCATATGCCAAGCAAACAGGAAACTGTTTACGGCGAACATATAAGTCTTTAACAAGCAAAAACCTAGCAGAACAACGACCAATTTGCTGTACTTCCTCAATGCCATCAAATTTAATTCTTAAAAATTCTACTCCATCTCTATTTCTGTATTTCTCAAAATCAACAACATTACCCATTGATCCATTTACCAGACCTCTTTCTACATGTAAATTCCTTCTCAAAATGATTCGACAATTTAAACACACATTCAAAGTCTTTTCAAAACCCGCTGTTTTAGATATAGTCTTCTCTAATGAATCCAATTTTGATTTCAAATTGTCTGACAAAATAATTGTTGATCCCATATGCTCTAATTTGTCGATAGCTTCAAGTTTCACAATCTCTTGCTTTTCTAAATTCAACATTTTGTTGTTGAAGATGGCACATTCTGCAAGAGTTGGCATGAGACATATCCCGGATTTCTTCTCAGTAATTTTCTGAAAAATATTCTCAGGCACAATCTCTTGTTTGGGATATAAATTTGACAGTAATCGTGCATTTAAAGCTTCTTTCCCATGCTCGGTCACTTTTCCAATTCTAATATCTTGTAGAATATTCTTGTAATCTTCATCCTTTGCCTGACGCATATTTTGATGCAGTTCAGCATAATTGAAGTTTAACCATATATTGACGTTGCCAATGCTCCCTAGGCACTTCCTGGTATCTTCATGCGTGAGTATTTTGAACACAGGTTGACCTTTTACTGGTGTCAGCTGCAGAAGATCTCCGAAAACAATGATGTGTTTCCCACCAAATAACACATCATATTCAGTTTTAAGTACTTCTTGCATTCTCAAATGCACAAAGGCAAGCATGACATTGGAAACCATGCTTACTTCGTCAATGATAAGTAGTTTCATTTTCCTCAAGACTCTTGAAACTTCACAGCAAGCATCTCCAGATAACTTGTTGTATTGTAATTTGTTGTCATGCTCCACCGGCAGCATCAGTAGACGATGCAAAGTAATACCTTTAATGTTATGTGCTGCCAGTCCAGTAGGAGCGGTGACAACACAAGACAGCGATGACTCAGTCCTTTCCTGCAAATAACAAGAGATTGCTTTAATGAGGAAACTTTTTCCAGTTCCCGCTTCTCCACTCACGTACAGTCGGACAGGCTTCAACGATGTACATGAGCACTTGTTCTTCTCATGACTTAATCCGTGCTCAATTTCCTTGGTAACTTCATCATATATTTTCCTCTGCTCAACGTTGAGTTGTTTTTCCAAGTCTTCTAAGTTAACTGAATCCTCCTGAGCATGTGCCATGGCTCTTTCTACTTCATTCATAGCAGTGGCAGCTTCATTTTCGATAATAGGTCCTCCAAGTGGATCTTGACTCAATGAAACAGAACTCTGACTGTCCTGAGAACTGTCTCTGGCAATCTCGGCTGCAATCGTTGCTTCCTGCTCAATTTCCAAAGTTAGCATTTCTTGATATTTAGAAAAAGCAGGACATTCTATGGACTCCTTGGCTGCATTGAAAGAGTCTTCGTAACAGAGGAAATCTCCAAGCAGTTCGTCTTCTGCACGCCAAGGCTTGAAAAGTTGCAAAAGTGCTAAATAAAAATTTTTTTCTGGACATTCACCACTCAATTTTCGATGGTTTACTAATTGGCATTTTCTTTGCTTGACCAGGCATCCCTCACTTCCAATTACAGCATACACTCCTTTCTCAATATCTTCTTTGATGTTCCTCTTGAATATATAATTTTGGAGAACCTCATATAGACAAACATTCTCAAGGTGACTGCTTCGATTTGGATAATATGTATCCAACATGTTGGTCTTCAAAATGTCGGTACTGTTTGGTTCCTTTTCTGCCAAATACTCAATTTCCCGGACAGGTTTTAGAACTCGATTTCGTGTTGCAGCAAGACCAAGACTCGCCCAAACGAGACTCCTGGATTTGGCATAGAGACTTGCTGAAGACAAACGATCAGAACATTCGTAAGCTCCGATTTCTCGATGCAACAACATCTTCAGACTGAAACTGTACAACTTCTTGCTGAGGCTCTTTTCATGGGAAATGTCCTCCCACATATCCTTTAGTTCGGTCTTTTCTTTTTTGGTGATGTAAGATGTCACATACCGAGCCACAGCCATACAGTTGTCAGCCACAAACTGTATATCCATGTTAGCATTCCACATGGACAAAATCACTGGGTTGTAGTCATTGATGTACTTGGACTCTTCGTTCCTTTTCAAATTGTATGTATTCTTGGGTGATTTCCTCGTCATATTATGTCGCAGCGAAGACATCAAACTGTTCACTCTTCCTTTAGAAATCACCGGTCGTGGAAAGTTGAAACGACATTTGGTGTAGAACTTGTCCTTGTTTCTGAATTTACGACGACAGTACTTTCCACAACGATGGCTTTGGAAACGTAGAACTTGTTCTCTTAGACTTTTTTTCTCCGTTGCGTTTGGAACAGCACACGTAGAATACTGTTCTATGAAATTCATCACTAAGTCATCCGGATCTGTTCCAAATTTAGGTGCATCCTTGATCCACAACAACATATGTATATGAGGGGCACCTCTTGCTTGGTACTCCTTTCTCCAGAAGAAATCCAACACCTCTCCAAGAGGTGGATTCTTTTTATTTGTGATGAAAGACATCATAGCTTCAAATCTATGATTGAAGTACCTGCATACATTCACTGGATCCAAAGAACACAGTTCTCCAGGTGTCTTGAATTCAATGTTTTCAATATTTCCATTTGCCTCTCGTAGAAATTCAAGTAAGTCTTCCCAGCCATACTCGGCACAGCTCAGAGTGAGGAACCATGTTGGAGTTCCTAAGTTCCGCAGCATACATTTTAAATCACCATGACGACGGTACCAGTACTCATTAGTACCACGCTGACACGCCATGAGATTAATTAAGTGAGAATCCAAAATACTGTCTTGGACATTGACTTTATGCATAAAGTCACTTGCCGAGATGTTTTGCATCTGTATACCACTTTTTAAAATGTGGTTCACTGCATATGACAGTCCTGACAGATCGCTTTCAAACAAGAGATGAAACAAATAGGGAATGCTTTGCCGAAACCTAGGATCTTCTGCATACAATCGTAAAGTCCGGTATTCAGACGCAGGAATTTGATGAGGTCGCTCATCATATCTTCCTCCTTGACCTGTGGGAAATAGCTGTGGGAAACACCGAGCTTCCAAACTTTCCTCCCAAACACTAATGGGACTCCCTTTGGCTTGTTTCATTTGAAACAACTCAATAGCATTCCCCATGACTTCCTTGGAATGCAAAGGATGAACACTATAATGTTCATATATTTCTTCACTTTTAGAGGCCTCTACTTTCTCAATTTGGCCAGCACACAAATCGCTATCCTCTTCATCACTTACTTCCTCTTCTGCAACATATACATTCTTATAGTACTTATTATTTTTCTTCAAATACACTGTTGCCTTTTTGACTTTCCTAACATCCACTAAATCTTGCCATATTTTCTTATTCTTTGTCAGAAACCCATTAACCAAGATAACCAGAGGTTCCTCTTCCACTTTTTCTATTCCAATTGTGTTAATGTTTTTGTTCAAATCTAGAGGCAAATAAACAACTCTTCCCTTTAATCCTCTCTGTAAATCTGCTGGAGGCAACTTCCCTGTCTTTGGCTCCATTCTTACAATAGCCTGAAAGGGATGGATACTTTGAATCAAAATAGATTCATAAGTATTTACATCCTTCAATTCTGAAGGAATCTCAACCAATTCCAGATTATTATGAACCGCCCTAGCAGGCATCTGGTTTTGGTTTAATTTGTTACAACAATAAGTACACACACGTTGGTCCACTCCCAAATCAAAACAATTTTCTACCATCAAGTATGTGGCAAAATCCTTCCATTCACTATTATTTTCCCTTTCACTTTTTGCATATAAATCCACTAACTTAGTCTGATTCTTATAATAAGTGCGTCGACAACATACACAAGTGAAATTAGGCCTCTCACTTGATTTCATCTGAAACGTGGCAATTTCCTTCTGAAAATAATCTGTACTGGAAACCTGTACATTATCTTCAACATTACCCTCTACTTCAAGGTCAATTTGAACATTCTCATCTTTACTACCAAAGTAACAAAACTCAATTTCTTCACAAATATTCTTCACATCTATTTCACAACCATGCAAAAGAGCAGCACATAATTGTTTAAGCATAATTGCTGGACTCTTAGCATAATACAACATTCTCACTAATTTTCTCACTTTATTATGATGCACTGCTAGCATCCTGAAATGATGAAAAACACTCTGGCATACTCTCCTGGAAAGACAAGCCAGTGAATGACCACGCAAACCTGTCATTTGTCTCACTCTGCAAGGATCTAAATCTTGCAACAACTTCATTTTCTGCTTCAAACTTTTCTTATTAAATGTCCGTATAAAATCACAAAGCAAATTGATGGAAACCTGTCGCACACTGCAAATAGAACTACACTTCCAAATGTACACAGGACCCTTAGGACGTCTTCCTAAAACCTCATCACTTAGCGCCTCTTCTGTCTCTGTTGTCACAAGTTGTTCTTTTTCAACTGGACAACCATCCTTCACTTCATAAGCTCGACCACTGGTGTCAACTGCAAACACCAAATCATTATCCTGAAAATAACTTTCTTCATTAAAAAATGCCTCACAACTTGAACTATGCATCCATTCTCCGAAAAAAACTTCACAAAAGTTAGTACGATTTACTACTCTCTTCCATCTACTTTTTGTTTTGAAATCAGAAATTACCTTGCTTAGTTTCCTAATTCTATTGATTACCAAAATAAACAACTTTCGCTTAATTTCAAAAGCATGATCAATAATTTTCTCTACATTTTTCTTCTTCTTATAAAATGCCGCTTTCTGTTGGCCTTTCTTTTTAATATTTTTCAATAAATTAACTAATATCCTATTACGGAACATTCGATTTCGAATGTCCCTAAACTGTTGTTTCCTTCTACTATCATGCACAGAGTTATCTCTTCCTCTAACAGTAACATTTGTGATGGGTCTCTCCTTTCCATTTAAATTACTTTTCTTTTTGTGGACTGAAACATTTTTTTGAGCAAAACTTTTTTTACTACAAATATTTCTTAAGAATGATTTCGTACTCTTACCCGGACCTTTCTTGGTGTTTTGACAAGTATTTGGGGAAGAGGACTGCTGCAATAAAACATCATCCTGCTGTCTTTGACGTTTTCTAGCCTTTCTTATTCTACTTTTTGTAGGCATTTTCCAAACTATGAAAGAATCTCCAGTTGAATCTGTGGAAAAATATAATATAAAATGTTATTAACCACTATTACCAAACAGTAAATAAATAACAGTCATCTAAAACTTAATGCCCTACTAATTATTTAACATAGCAAATGTTTTCCACCAGCACTGCATCACAAAAATGACACTCAATGGTACAAAACAGGCATACAACAATCATAAATCACTCCCTAATATTTTAAATGATTAATTCAGGATGACGATAAGATGTAGCCTATCTAAAGATTTGTTTAGGCCCAGATCTTTAGACTAGGGTGAATGTGTGTCATTGATCCACATTCAGTCCATCACCTGTTTTGTTTATTTGAGGTGAGGCCAACACATGGTTGCAGATAAGATTTTCACTGTAAAAAACCAAGGTAAAAAAACATGTGAAGGCGTACCAATGAAGTAAATCATTAAATGAAAACCAATACATTTCTGGAAATATGCACTGCTAAAGCTTCATAAGATGTTTTGGGTCATATTTATAAGGCATTTGAGTGTCTATTATGCTATTTTACGTTCTTCATGGTGCAAATTTATTGTAAATACGCTCCCACCTGCGGTTGGCAAATTTAGATTTTGATTATGGGAGTTACATAAGCATGTTAATAATTTCCCAAAAATGGTGTATGACCCCAAACAACCTTTGAAGCAAATGCTCTTAGCCATGTTATCCACCTCCCATTGGATAACATGGCTAAGAAGTGCTTGCAAATGGGAAAAAAAACGGCCGCAATGCATGAATATCGCAGAAAAGTCAGCGATATTCATGCATTTTCCAGCAAATGCTCTTAGCCATGTAATCCACCTCCCATTGGATAACATGGCTAAGAACTGCTCAGGGCCCCATGAGGAACGCTTTCCATTTAAAAAGGGAAAAATAACATCAAAGACACTAAAATGCCTTCTAAATATGAACCCAAACAACCTATGAAGCTCTAACAGTACATATCCTGAAATTTAATTGATTTCAAAATTCGTTTTTAAACACAGCATATAAATCAATTGTATACCTGCATTCATGAAGAAATGACTAAAAATGTCCTTGAGACACATGAAAGTGTTTTCTGGAATGCCCTAGCACCATTTTTGGGACACTATCAACATGGCTAGGTAACTCCCATAATCAAAATCTAAATTTGCCAAGCGCAAGTGGGAGCGTATTTACAAGACACTTGCCCCAAGAGGAACGCTTTCCATTTAAAAAGGTAAACATAACATGAAAGACACTAAAATGCCTTCTAAATATGACCCCAAACAACCTATGAAGCTCTAAAAGTACATATCAAGAAATGTAATTGTTTATCACAAATGCGATTAAAAACGGCCGCAATGCATGAATATCGCTGAAAAGTCAACGATATTCATGCATTATCCAGCAAATGCTCTTAGCCATGTTATCCACCTCCCATTGGATAACATGGCTAAGAACTGCTCGCAAATGCAAAAAAAAACGGCCGCAATGCATGAATATCGCAGAAAAGTCAGCGATATTCATGCATTTTCCAGCAAATGCTCTTAGCCATGTTATCCACCTCCCATTGGATAACATGGCTAAGAACTGCTTGCAAATGCGAAAAAAAACGGCCGCAATGCATGAATATCGCAGAAAAGTCAGCGATATTCATGCATTTTCCAGCAAATGCTCTTAGTCATGTTATCCACTTCCTATTAAATAACATGGCTAAGAACTGCTCAGGGCCCCATGAGGAACGCTTTCCATTTAAAAAGGGAAAAATAACATCAAAGACACTCAAATGCCTTCTAAATATGACCCCAAACAACCTATGAAGCTCTAACAGTACATATCCAGAAATTTAATTGATTTCAAAATTCGTTTTTAAACACAGCATATAAATCAATTGTATACCTGCATTCATGAAGAAATGACTAAAAATGTCCTTGAGACACATGAAAGTGTTTTCTGGAATGTCCTAGCACCATTTTTGGGACACTATTAACATGGCTAGGTAACTCCCATAATCAAAATCTAAATTTGCCAAGCGCAAGTGGGAGCGTATTTACAAGACACTTGCCCCATGAGGAACGCTTTCCATTTAAAAAGGTAAACATAACATCAAAGACACTGAAATGCCTTCTAAATATGACCCCAAACAACCTATGAAGCTCTAACAGTACATATCAAGAAATGTAATTGTTTATCACAAATGCGATTAAAAACGGCCGCAATGCATGAATATCACTGAAAAGTCAACGATATTCATGCATTATCCAGCAAATGCTCTTAGCCATGTAATCCACCTCCCATTGGATAACATGGCTAAGAACTGCTCGCAAATGCGAAAAAAAACGGCCGCAATGCATGAATATCGCAGAAAAGTCAGCGATATTCATGCATTTTCCAGCAAATGCTCTTAGCCATGTTATCCACTTCCCATTAAATAACATGGCTAAGAACTGCTCAGGGCCCCATGAGGAACACTTTCCATTTTAAAAGGAAAACATAACATCAAAGACACTCAAATGCCTTATAAATATGGCTCAAAACAACCTATGAAGCTCTAGCAGTACATATCCAGAAATGTAATTGATTTCTTAAATCGTTTTTAAAAACAACATATCTGTTTCAGCTTACATAACAGACCATGGAATGGGCTCCATGTACCACAATAACTTGTGTTACTGCATGCCAGAATGCTACACCGAATATGCAATTACAATTTCTCAAAGAAACTAATTCTATTAGTATATCACTAGAGACAAAAGCACATTTTAAAAACACAGCTTTCTTCATCATTTTCTCCTTAAATCATACTATTCTCTATCTAAATTAAATAAATCTTTTCTCACCTTAGCAAATATTTTTTGAGTTTTGAAAACAGTCTCAGAAATACACCAAATTGTCTTCAGCAGAAGAAAAAGGATGCACTCCAAAGGCTGCAGCTATTGAAAGCACAGAAATACAGATATTCATTTCACATATCTCTCATATTAGCCAATCATACCTCTTCCCTCACTTTTTTCAAATCAAAACCCTCCCCCCCTCTGCCCTCTCTGCCTTGTTTCCATAGCAACCACCTCCTGGAAGACCTCTCATGTTTGCAAATTCACACAACAATGTTTCAATTGAACTCTGAACTCTCAGTGCACCTGCGTATCCAGAGCAATCTTTCATTAAATGTTTCTTCCTTGACCATTCAAATTACATGTTTCAAAGAACACATCCATGCACCCTAACTTTCTGTTTTCAGAAATGGAAATGCACCAATCACTGCTAATGAATCATTAGCATTGGAAATCCACAGTTTTTTTTCTTTAGAAACTCCTACTGTTTCAACTGCCCTTTCATTACCACACTTCATCTGACTGCAGAACAACCTTCTCCCACCATGTTTAAGGTCTGGATTGTTGGACATAGTTACATCCACTGGGCTCAAAGGTATGCTGAGAACAGAAATTTACCTAACCTCAATTTACAAGATGTGGAAATTAAGTGGTTGGGCCAAAGAGGATTAAAATGTCACCAATTGATACCATTGGTGAAAACCTTTATGCATTTGCCAAAACCTGACCTGTTAATAGTGCACTGTGGAGGTAATGATTTGGGCACTTTGACAGGGGTAGGTCTGGAAATGCTTTTAAAGGACACCTTTGAGCAATTAATGGCACTTTTTCCTCAAACTGCCTTGGTATATTCCAATATATGCCAAAGACAGAAATGGAGGTGGTCCAACCAATTTTGTCCACAAATTGAGAAAGCGAGGAAGCATGTAAACAAATCTGTTTCAGCTTACATGAGAGACCATGGAATGGGCTCTCTGTACAACAATAACTTGCGTTACTACATGCAAGATATCTACAGAGGAGATGGAGTTCACTTCTCAGATGAGGGCAACAGAATTTTCATTCTGAATTTAAGACTGTGCATTGGTACCTACTTATAAGTACCTAAATGTACCATAAACCCAAAAGCTCTTCTCAGAGCTACCCTACATCTGATCACTCACAATTATTATTTTTCTCTAAGTTTTTTCACTAATTTTCCACAAAATTCGCTCCCCGGAGCGCTACCCGGTTCGCTAACCGAAAGCTAACCTCGCGGATTTTTAAAAAAAATGTTTTTTTTCCGCACATATAAGCCTCCTCAGCCACGCTCAGAAAACCTAGGGGGTCAAGATAAGTCTACCATGACCCCTTCTACCCATTCTAAACATTATTTGCCCTCCATCTTGTATCTTAATGCGACCGAAACACAAAATGGTGGACTCCCGTGACGCTTAAGGTTCGCTAACCGGGCCGCTTTCCGGAAAGCGGTCCTAAAAAAAGGTGGGAAAGTAATTTACAGAAAAACGACTAGAGACACTCTCACCAAATATAGATTAGCTCATCCTACATACCAATCCCTTTCATTTTCACAAATTTGATTGAAATTCCATTTAGCCATTAAGCCTGTAGACCTCTCTAAGTACCGTGAGGTAAATTACTTCACAAAACACATCTGAAGTGTTGGAATTGACAACCAATGAAAGTGTTACTTTCATTTTAAATTTTTTTTTCCTGACATTTGATTGGTTATGTACCTGAATATATATAAAGGAAGAGAAGGAAACACAGCCATTTTGACTACTACTTCCTGAACTACATTTCAAGAGCCTTTTCACCTCCCTGAAAATTAAATTCATAATTTGTAAGTGGCACTTTAAATTAATTTGTAAAAACGTTTTTGATAATTATTTACTGTCCCCCTGCTATAGTTATAGATACAGATAGACTCCTCTGTTATATTTATTGATTGACTTACACTTCTCTGCTATAATTATGAATTAAATTACTTTAAGTTCACTGTTAAAAAAACAGAACTACCTGTCTGAACTTAAACCCAACAGTGCCCTAACTCTTCTAATTTAATTATTTTTTTTATGCAATTTACAGCAAAAAAATGGAAGGGGAGCAAGAAAAAAGTAATGTTTCCTTCGAGATAACATCCGAAGACATTGTAAATGAAGAAAAGGTGGAGGAAGATTTTATGGATCAATCTTTTGACGAACAATTTATTCAAACCTTACAAGAGACAGAAACATCCATGTTCGACGAGATACCAGATGATATAATGCTGGAAGTTTTAATGAACTATGAAAATAATAAATAATTTTTTTTTAAATCAAAATAAATAAATAAATAAAAAAACGAACAAAAACAACAAATAATTAATATACAGTATTACAAAAGTCTATCATTCTTTTATCCTTAAAGTTCGCTGCCCAGAACGCTTTCCGGTTCGCGAACTTGGCGCTTACCACGCAAAAATAAAAAAAAAATGTTGGGACCCTCCTAGGCCCTTTTAAAACCTCCACATAAAACCTAGGGGGTCAACGAGGATCTACTATGCCCCCTTATGGTAATTTCCCCCTTTGTTTTGGCCTCCTCTTGTCTCTCGATCCTACCGAGAGACAAGATGGCGGCCGCTCCGGACTGTTTAGAATGTTGACAGACACCGAAGAGCCAATCAGCTTCGCATCGCAAAGTTCCGATACGCGAAAGGTTCGCTAACCGGATCGCTGCCCAGAGCGCTGTTACAGATATATATCTTGATTTAAACGTTAATTTCTCAAAATCCACTGAAGCACATATAATGAGACCTAGCAAAGGCACATCGGGCTAACAGTCCCTACAATTTTGCCAAGTTTCGTGCAAATCCATTCAGCCGTTCGGGCTAAAAGTGAGTCCAACCGCCCTATGGAAATTAACATGGAAAAAACGCGTTTTGGGACCCCCCTTTTTTCTCGGACCCCCCTCCACAAAACCCCCCCAAATTTTCAAGTGCTGCACAGAAACAAAATGTGCCATTTTCCTGAAAATTTCAGCCAATTCCGTCCACAAACGCCAAAGTTATTAGGCATAGAATTTTCAGAAATCCCATAGGGAAAAAATCCTAACTATATATACCTACTGGCGACCGCCAGTAGGTAATATATATATATATATATATATATATATATATATATATATATATATATATATATATATATATATATATATATATATATATATATATATATATATATATATATATCACTGAAAAAACCATAGGTTATAGACCATATATAGTTAGGAATTCGCATTTACAAAACCTTATTTTACTCACACAAAACCATTGAAATTCCATATATAGTTAATTGCACTAACTATATATCGCGCACCCGCAATCCACTGCTGATGATGTCACATATTACATCATTCATGACATGTGGTCAGTGACATCACTGATGACATCACTGATGACATCTCAAATGACATCACTGATGACATCTCAAATGACATCACTGATGACATCACTGATGACATCTCATTTGACATTACTGATCACATCACTGATGATATCATTCATGTGATAATACGATGAACCTCTTCAGACTCTATATATATAACCTTAGATACAATCAGTGTAAACAGACACTCACAGACTGTCACTCATCCATGGAGTTACTCACACACCTAGTCAGTCATGCAAAGAATCAATCACACCTCCATTTCTTATGCACAGTTATTTATATATGTCACCTCTCAATCAATCAATCAATCAATCAGTCAGTGACACTTATAGAGCGCGCTACATACCCGTAGGGTCTCAAGGCGCTGGGGGGGGGGGGGGGGGTGCCGCTACTGCTCGAACAGCCAGGTCTTCAGCTTCTTCCTGAAGGAGAGGTGGTCTTGGGTCAGGCGCAGGTCGGGAGGGAGGGAGTTCCAGGTCTTGGCGGCCAGGTAGGAGAAGGACCTTCCTCCTGTAGTCGCTCTTCGGATGCGGGGGACGGCGGCGAGGGCGTGGTTGGCTGATCGGAGGTGGCGTTTGGGAGCGTAGAAGTTGATCCGGCTGTTGAGGTAGCTCGGGCCTTGGTCGTGTAGGGCTTTGTGTGCGTGGGTGAGGAGGCGGAAGGTGATTCTTTTGTTGACGGGGAGCCAGTGAAGGTCTCTCAGATGTCCGGTGTCACATGTACTGTGTTTTACATATGTACTTACTTTGACATGTAGCACTGAGATATCCATTCACTCACCAATACACTCATGCACACAGTCAACCGCCCATACAGCTGTTTCCACATGCACTTTTGAAACCATACATCTAGTGAATCAACTGCTCAAACATCTATGCACAGAGTCATACACCTCCCAGCCACCCACACACACACTCAGTCTCCCATACAAATACTTGGGCAACCAATCAATAACCCATATAGTTACTCATATAGCTACTTATCAACACATGCAACAGTTTACAGAACAACAGACATAATGATGCACAAATTAAGACAGTTTAGTCACTAACCCATGCACTCAGTGAGACACATTTAATCACTCACTCATACAGTCAGTCATGCACCTACTAAATCCTTCATCCAGACACTTATACATCCACTCATTCTTCAATATGTAAGACATATTTTAACTTTACAGAAACATACAGTCACTGGATGTTGTCATCAGTGATGTCATCAGTGATGTCATTTGAGATGTCATCAGTGATGTCATCAGTGATGTCACTGACCATGTCATGAATGATGTAATATGTGACATCATCAGCAGTGGATTGCGGGTGCGCGATATATAGTTAGTGCAACTAACTATATATGGAATTTCAATGGTTTTGTGTGAGTAAAATAAGGTTTTGTAAATGCGAATTCCTAACTATATATGGTCTATAACCTATGGTTTTTTCAGTGAATTTTCAAGGTTTTGTAAATGCTAATTCCTAACTATATATGGTCTATAACCTATGGTTTTTTCAGTGAATTTTCAAGGTTTTGTAACTGCTAATTCCTAACTATATATGGTCTATAACCTATGGTTTTTTCAGTGAATATATATATATACATACATATATAAACATATATCATCTGTATATCTATATAAATACAAACATAAATGCATGCATACATATACTTATATGCATACAGATGCATGTTATTTACATGAAAGTTGAAAAAACACTAATAAAAGCAAAGCTAAAAAGCCACCTCATTACAAACAGAATGGCTTTAACTTAAATGAGGGCGAGATCTATTGCATTTTCAATGCTTGTTTGCTTTGGTTCCATCAAGAAGGCATTCAGATGTGTCACACATTTGCCATAAATTCTGAATGTTAGCACTCTAGTTGCACATTAGATCACTGTAGTAAAGCTACTGCTCACCAGGGACGTCTGCTGCTGGTATTCAAAGTGCATGTTTCAGTCTGCATGTCAGAATTTTTTTAATGAAATAGAAGAGGATTTGAGAAGTCACTCAAAATGATCCCTATTTTTTCTTTCTGAAGCACTAATCATACTTTCTATGGCAAAATTAACCCCCTCATGTTGTTCCTTTTTAAATTGAGTGTTTTCAGACTTACCACTTCATTCCAATCAAGATGGCTTCTGGTGTGCCATACTTTTGTCATAAGTAAGACTGTTAGCGCTCTAGTTGTTCTTTAGAACACTCTGGGACATTCTGTCATTGGGCTATACTTGGGGTACATCTGGGTGATATTTGGGCTACATTTAGGCTCTTTTGTCTCTGGTGGCCATCTTGGGAGACTGTATGTCAGAATTGTTTAATGAAATTGAAGAGGGTTTGAGAAGTCACTTAAAATGTGCCCTAATTTTTCTTTCTGCAGCACTAATCATAATTCATATGGCAAAATATACCCCCTCATTTTTTCCTTTTTAAATTAAATGTTTTAAGAGTTACCACTTTATTCCAATCAAGATGGCTTCAGGTGTGCCATACCTTTGTAATAAGTAGGACTGTTAGCGCTCTAGTTGTTCTTTAGAACACTCTGGGACATTCTGTCATTGGGCTATACTTGGGCTACATCTGGGTGATATTTGGGCTACATTTGGGCTCTTTTGTCTCTGGTGGCCATTTTGGGAGACTGCATGTCAGAATTTTTTAATGAAATAGAAGAGGATTTGAAAAGTCTCTCAAAATGTGCCCTAATTTTTCTTTCTGCAGCACTAATAATACCTTCTATTGCATAATATACCCCCTCATTTTGTTCCTTTTTAAATTAAATGTTTTAAGAGTTACCACTTTATTCCCATCACGATGGCTCCAGGTGTGCTATACCTTTGTAATAAGTAGGACTGTTAGCGCTCTAGTTGTTCTTTAGAACACTCTGGGACATTCTGTCATTGGGCTATACTTGGGCTACATCTGGGTGATATTTGGGCTACATTTAGGCTCTTTTGTCTCTGGTGGCCATTTTGGGAGACTGCATGTCAGAATGTTTTAATGAAATAGAAAAGGATTTGAGAAGTCACTCAAAATGTGCCCTAATTTTTCATTCTGCAGCACTAATCATACTTTCTATGGCAAAATATACCCCCTCATGTTGTTTCTTTTTAAATTAAATGTTTTAAGAGTTACCACTTTATTCCAATCAAGATGGCTTCAGGTGTGCCATACCTTTGTAATAAGTAGGACTGTTAGCGCTCTAGTTGTTCTTTAGAACACTCTAGGAGGCTGCAGTAGAACACAAAGGAATCAACTGACAGTCTCTGTCCTTGTTGGATGTACATGTTTTACTGAGAATGTCAGACTTCATTTTCACATGACTGAGAAAGATAATGTGAATTTACAGAAAATATGCTTTCAGTTTAGCTTATAGATCCCCTTCCAAACCACTGTGGGAAAATCATGAGATATTAGTTTTCTTTCAAACAATATTCATGATATCACAGCAGAAGGTTTTTTCACATGGTAAAATCACCTTAGAACCCACCACAATTCCTAAAACGAGTATGGTACCATCAACAAATGATTTATAATGTAACTAAAGTCCTAAAACCCTCTATTAACTACAATGCTTTTTAATGAGGTGCTATCATGTATATTGGTCCCAAGATGGCTGCCAACACTTCTTGGATGAAGTGCTGACAGCCAATCAGATCAGATGTGTGGTTAGGCTCCGCCCAGATATATATCTTTTTGTGAACCTAAATTACTCAAAATCCACTGGAGCACATATATTGAGACCTAGCAAAGGCACATCGGGCTAACAGTCCCTACAATTTTGCCAAGTTTCGTGCAAATCCATTCAGCCGTTCGAGCTAAAAGTGAGGCCAATCGCCCTATGGAAATTAACATGGGAAAAATGCGTTTTGGGACCCCCCTTTTTTCTCGCCCCCCCCTTGATGAAACCCCCCCAAATTGTCAGGGGCTGCTCAGAAACAAAATGTTCCATTTTCCTGAAAATTTTAGCCAATTCCGTCCACAAACGCCAAAGTTATTAGACATAGAATTTTCAAAAATCCCATAGAGAAAAAATCCTAACTATATATACCTACTGGCGACCAGTATATATATATATATATATATATCCATATATATATATACTCACTATTCACTGAAAAAACCATAGGTTTTACACACGTTATAGTTAGGAAGTAGCATTTGAAAAACCTATGAAATTCACTAACTAACTATAACGTGGAATTTCATTGGTTTTATGTCAGTAAAATTTCCAGCTAACTATAACTGGTGTCAAACCTATGGTTTTTTCAGTGAATTTCATAGGTTTTTCAAATGCTACTTCCTAACTATAACGTGTGTAAAACCTATGGTTTTTTCAGTGAATTTCATAGTTTTTTTGAATGCTAGTTCCTAAGTATGTAATCACGTTCGTAACTAGATAGTGTCACCGCCTACACGTCCTGAGAAGCGCATGTAAAGTCATGTGACTTCAAAACAAGACTTCCAATTGGTTCTTAGTAGTTTCTGTTCTGGAATTTACACAAAGCACACCACCCACTTTCCTCACAATCTTTTCTACTCTCAAGAGACAACAACGTCGAGCATCTTCCGAAAAACTTTGCTGGAATGGCTGCCCTTCCGCATTCATCTTCCGAATCTGAAGGAAATGAGCGACCACCGTTAAGAAGAAAAAAGGAATCTTTCATTTGGCAATTTTTTACTTATCCTGAAGATCAAAAGAAAGTGAATGCGCCAAAAGTAACCTGCACGATATGCAATACGAAGCTCTCAAGGGGAAATCCAAATAAAAAATATTCCTTTTCTATACACACCATGCAGCGGCATGTTAAACAAAGGCATCCTGAGCATTATGCAAAAGCATCGACAAGAGCCCTGGCCACGCTATTACCATCAGAGGTGGCCAGCACATCTTCTGGTGGACGACCTGTATCTCCATCGAGTGCTGAGATGGACTTGAGACCATATCTTGCGAAGGTGCACATGAAATGCAACGAGTGTGGAGAAATTCTTTTGTACGGAGAGCAGAGCCTCGTTCTTATTCAACTCAAAATTGAAAGTCATAAATGCCCCAAGAAAAGATAAATTTCTTTACTTCATTTTCATAGTATTACATACTGAAAAATGTAGTAGCAACTTTAAAAAATCGAAAGCATCATAACACTTGTTTCCAAAAAAAAAAAAAAAAAAAAAAAAAGTTCTTTTCAGAACTACCTCTTTCTACCAAAACGTGCTCCAAGAGCATATTATGAGATGTTTTTTTGCCGCTTTATTTTAGTGCGAGACCGGGTGCGCGCACCCTCCTATCGCGTACAGGACCTGACACTTGCATGTGAAGTCATGTGACTTCTAAACAACACTTCTAATTGGTTCTTGGTAGTTTCTATTCTGGAATTTACACGCAGCACTCCACCCACTTCCATCACTTTCTTTTCTACTCTCAAGAGAGAACAACGTCGAACATCTTCCCGAAGACTTTGCTACAATGGCTACCGTTCCGCATTCATCTTCCGAATCTGAAGGAAATGAGCGACCACCTTTGACAAGAAAAACGGAGGCCACGCTATTACCATCAGAAGTAATCAGCACATCTTCCGGTGGACGACCTGTATCTCCATCGAGTGCTGAAATGGACTTCAGACCATATCTTGCGAACGTGCACATGAAATGCACGAACTGTGGAGAACTTCTTGTATACGGAGAGCAAAGCTTTACTCTAATTAAACACACAATTGAGAGTCATAAATGCTCCAAGAAAAGTTAAATTTCTTCACTTTATTTGGATAGTATGACATACTGAAAAATGTCGTAGCAACTTTAAGAAATCAAAAGCATCATAACACTTGTTTCCAAAAAAAAAAAAAAAAAAAGTTCTTTTCAGAACTAACTCTTTCCACCAAAACATGCTCCAAGAGCATATTATAAGATGTTTTTTCGCCGCTTTATTTTAGTGCGAGATTGGGTGCGCGCACCCTCCTATCGCGTACAGGACCTGACACTTGCATGTGAAGTCATGTGACTTCAAAACAACACCTCTAATTGGTTCTTGGTAGTTTCTATTCTGGAATTTACACGCAGCACTCCACCCACTTCCATCACTTTCTTTTCTACTCTCAAGAGAAAACAACGTCGAACATCTTCCCGAAGACTTCGCTGCAATGGCTACCGTTCCGCATTCATCTTCCGAATCTGAAGGAGATGAGCGACCACCTTTCACAAGAAAAACGGAGGCTACGCTATTACCATCAGAAGTAATCAGCACATCTTCCGGTGGACGACCTGTATCTCCATCGAGTGCTGAAATGGACTTGAAACCATGTCTGGCGAACGTGCACATAAAATGCAACAACTGTGGAGAACTTCTTGTATACGGAGAGCAAAGCTTTACTCTAATTAAACACAAAATTGAGAGTCATAAATGCTCCAAGAAAAGTTAAATTTCTTCACTTTATTTGGATAGTATAACATACTGAAAAATGTCGTAGCAACTTTAAGAAATCAAAAGCATCATAACACTTGTTTCCAAAAAAAAAAAAAAGTTCTTTTCAGAACTAACTCTTTCTACCAAAACGTGCTCCAAGAGCATATTATGAGATGTTTTTTCGCCGCTTTCTTATAGTGCGCGACCGGGTGCGCGCACCCATCTATCGCGTACAGGCGTCGAGACACGCATGTGCAGTCATGTGACTTTAAAACAACACTTCCAATTGGTTCTTACTAGTTTCTATTCTGCAATTTACACGGAACACTCCACCCACTTCCCTAGAAAACCAGTTTATCGAAAACCTTTTAAAGCCTCCTCTTATGAAATATTCGACATCAATCACATAGCAGAGTACTAAATAGCACTATATACACTCCGTCCCTTAATTATAAGAGACTTATTGCTATGTAAAAGCAACTTTTGTTTTCACGCGATAATGTGAAATGCTGAGCCTATTACATAATTTTATTTCACATATATGTTACTATTCTCCTTCAAGCACTAACACCGTAGAAAATACCACCAATAGCGGTGATATTTTTTACACCGAGAACGGGCGATTTCTATCGCTTAGAGCCCTTACAATTATAAAGTTTTATTTCCTAAGTCTCTGATCTCCAACTGTGCAACGTAGCTCCCCTGTGTGTCGTAATAAGGTCCATAAACAAAAACTACAGGGCCAGCATTATAAACATGCACAGAACCACAAAACGACAAGAGCCACCATGTTGATATATATCCTTAATATAATAAACCTCTGAGAATAAATACATATTTCCGTGGCACCCCATAACACAAATGTGGCGTCCTCTGACTCTGCTCCATTACCAAACACCGTAACTCCCCGCCCCCCTCACTTTTCACTAAACTCTGCACTCCACCCCACCCGAACCCCCTATTACAAACCCCCAACCTACCCTCCCTGCCCAAACCCACCATGAACCTCAAACCGCCCCTAGAAAACTTATAAGACACAGGATTACTAAAACTCAAAGAATACGCAACAGGCAGATAATGTAAATAGTTCATAAAGGCACATATTTTTTCCAAAATACTATTTAAAAACATGTTCTATTTTTTATAAATCTATCATGCATCTGACCCTCTAGAACTGCTTTCAAAACGTGAACTATAAACCTCTACTTTTCATTTTCAAACTATACACTTTCATCTGACCCTCTAGAACTGCTTTCAAAACGTGAACTATAAACCTCTACTTTTCATTTTCAAACCATACACTTTCAATTACATTATTTTTTTTCCACAATTCATGTAATGTTACACACCTTTTCTAAAATACACCAGTCCTTATCATTTATAAGGATTTATTTTCAGTCTTCATCAGTGACACTTTCTTCACATATAATAGAAATCACTATAACTTTTTAAACGACAATGCTAACGCGGTAAAAATAACCCTTCATTTGCTTTCCTTTAAGAATGCACACTATGTACCCCACGCATGCGTTTCTTGATCTTTGTATTTGGCAGCGAATACCGAACTTGAATCGGAAGACATGAACAAGACCGCCATTGTCACATTTAAAACTGAACGTTGCATCTGCTCACACACATATCTTTCACTAAGCTAACATTCACAGAAAACAGCATTGATGTAAAAAAAAAAATGACCTTGCTTTACAACTCCCTCAAATCACTCCCTTATTTTTTAACGCATCCTCCAGTTTAAAAAAAGCTACTTTTTTGATAACCACTAAGCAATATATAAGTGACTAGACTCCTAGAAAATGTATCAAGTCATTCTGCTCCTCTCCACTGCATAGCCGGCGACCTAATTCTGTGGAGTTGCTATACAACCAGCGGTGCTGCGCCGTTTCCTTTACCATCTTGGTAAATTCAAAATGGATGTCCCTCCTGCCTTCGCAAACGAGCCGGGCCACTTAGAACTATTTCGACAGAGAATGCTTCTGTACTACGGCACCTTACCACTCTCAACTTTGAATACTTCATATCGATTATCATTTCGATATTCGTATTTCACCTGTGTGCAGCCTGTATTTCATTGCCTGAGCTGTGATTTCACGTGGGCCCTGGATTTATGTCTCTGCAATTTGGTACCTCCTGAACCGAATTACAATCACCTCATGAATCCGTTACTTGATCATGAACAGCTTTGTTACAACGGAGGGTTTATGGCCTTTGCAGCGATACAAGGAGTTCTGGGTCATTGGAATATATTCGCAGCGGCGCAAGATTTCCTAACAGAGAGCTACATCGAAAACCCACCGAGCTGCCCTATGATGGTAAAAGACGCTCCAATAATGACAGATCATGAATGCTCCTTTCATCTTCTCAATTGGATGGCTGACATGTTTTCAGATGATAACAATGATTTCATGTTAGAGGCACTTGCTGCATACTTTGCCTACACAATGGACGGTTAACTCTTTCCTAACAGCGAGCTACATCGAAAACCCACCGACCTGCACTCTGATGGTAAAAGAGGCTCCGATTATAACAGATCATGAGTACTGCTTTACTCTTTTCCATTGGATAGCTGACATACTTTCAAATGATAAAACTGATTTCCTGTTACAAGCAGAAGCTACCCATTTTGCCTAAACAATGCTTCAATAACTCTCAAACAAGCCATTGACGTCCTCATTTCCTTTTGGTTTTCTATATTCTTCACGTTCTTTTCCATATTTTCTTTTGAAGAACAGACCTATTTGCTTTACTAACAGTGGACATTATGATTTTGTGTTGTTTGACAGCTGATTCATAAAGTAATGATGTATAACCACTTGCATTTTCATATTTCGTTCCTAAACTGAAAGGCCAGAGACCTTCTTCCATTTATTAAAATATAATATACTTCCTTATAAGAGTGTACAATGTTTTTTTCCAACTATATTCATTTTTCTTCAACTATAGCGTTTGTATTCCATGTACTACTGACAATACCAATTATTGTGTTTTTTGCAATTTCTGTACTCATATTACATAATGATTTGCCTTTAAAACAGTACATTTCTAAATAAACGTTTCAATATTCACGGTTTCTCTTTTAATCCATAATCTCAACTGAAATGATTTCATATTGAAAAACTATTCATGGGTTCCACATAACCTTAACTGTAGTCACTGAGGACCTTATTTATGAAGACCTTCCGCTGCCGGTGCCTCATTTTTTAAAATGTGAAAAAGTAACGCACCGGTGGCGCAAGGCCTTCATAAATAAAGTCCTGAATGTTTTCTTTTCTCGACCTCACTTACTGATACTAGAACCTGCAAGCCAATTACGGCCCGTGAACTCTTTCTTAGTAGGTCGCGCACCGTAAAGACAGTTATACCACTGTTAACATTTTTTTTTTACTGTTACTAAGCACCGACACAGTTCCTCTTCACTCAGAGTTAATCACTGCTCCCACGCTTCTACAGGCCAGACGCTATGTCGTATTTCTCTCCTTATCACCCTTTCATCTCCACAATAACAAGCAGTTGTCCGCCTGCCACCAGAGAACAGACTCAGATGCAGAGGCACCAAAGAGTGAACCCATCACCAACTGCCATCTCCGGCTGTTTCCATGGTTACACCTCATTCTGCACCTTGCTGAAGGCACAGGTCAAAAGTTCATGTCTTAACGTTCTACAACAAACTAAGAACACTATTTTCCCTCCAGAAACACCTGCCAATACACAGCTCTGTTACATATCTTGTTTTTTCACACCCAATAGTACTTTTCGTTTAACATAAACATTAACATGTTCAATCTCCACTTGTTACAATCAACCAATCATTTTTATTTTTTAAACCACACCCAGCCTCTTCCTTTTTCTTTATTTAGAATTTCAACTTCTAACTACCATTCCACTTCCAGAACCGATCGGAGGACGACTACAAATCCCTTGAAAATGAAGGTCTGGCTAATAGGACACAGTTATATTCACTGGAGTGAAAAATATGCAGTAAGCAGAAGAATTTGCAACCTCAGCTTACCAAATGTACACATAACATGGATTTCCAAAAGAGGACTGAAATGTCACCAATTGATTCCATTGGTGAAAACTTTTATGCATCTCCCAGAACCAGACCTTATAATTGTGCACTGTGGTGGGAACGATCTAGGCACAATCACTGGGGTAGGTCTGGAAATGCTTCTAAAAGACACCTTTCGACAATTGATGACACTTTTTACTCGATCTGCCTTGGTATATTCCAATATATGCCAAAGACAGAAATGGAATTGGTCCAATCAACATTGTGCACAATTTGAGAAAGCAAGGAGACATGTAAATAAATCTGTTTCTGCGTTCCTCAGAGATTATAGCATGGGTTCTATTTACCACAACAACTTGCAATACCACATGCAAGACGTCTATAGGAGAGACGGTGTTCATTTCACGAATGAGGGAAACAGAATCTTCCTCTGCAACATCAGGCTCTGCATCGGTACTTACTTATAAATGCAGAAAACACTCAATTAACACAAGGGCTCTTTTCAGAGCCACCTTATATCTAAGCACTCAAACTTCTGATTTATCTCCATTTTCACACTCTTGTAAATAGGTGTGCGCGACCGAGTGCGCGCACCCCGTATTTTTTATCGGGAAAAAATTATATCTTTTCGCGTTTAAGGGCATTACTGCACACCCCGAGAAAAGCTACGCAGCAAAACAATCTCTAACTTCTCCCCTTTCCATGTTTCAACGCTTTGAAATGAACAATATATTTACTCGCAGTGACAAAATGGCGGACAAAACTTCCTGATTTCCTTCGAATCGAACGTTAACAGACGTCACGCAGCCAAAAAAAATTCCGATCACGCGCAGCCGCTTAGGCGCGCGCACGTGTGCGCGCCTATAGATACATAATTGACTTTAACTTTAATTTTCTCAACAACTACTGAACGGATTTACACCATTCCAAAAAAAGCGTAATCTGCGAACAAGACTCTACAGTTTTGGCAAATTTCTTATAAATCCATTCAGCCGTTCGACCTGTAGCCGAGTCTAAAGGTCCTATGGAAAATAACATGGAGAAAACACGTTTTGGGACCCCCCTTATATCTCAGCCCCCACTTGACAAATCCCCCCCAAACTTTCAGGGAAGGAGCGCAGCGGACCGAGCCATCTTCCTTGAGAAATTCGCAAAGACTCATCCACCAGGGCCAAAGTTATTCAAAATAGAATGTTGAGGATTTCCTATGGAAACTAGGTCCTAACTATAACTACCTACTGGCGACCACCAGTAGGTAGTTATAGTTAGGACCTAGTTTCCATACCGCCAGTAGGTAATATCCATATATATATATATATATATATATATATATATATATATATATATATATATATATATATATATATATATATATATATATATATATATATATATATCCTACTGGCGGTCGCCAGTAGGTAGTTATAGTTAGCATTTTTTTCAATGCAAAATCTCAAAATTCTATTGTGAATAACTTTTGCGTCGATGACGAATCTGCCTGAAAATTTCCTCAAATTTGCCTCGCGGAGCTCCGGTCCTTCCCTGAAAGTTTGGGGGGGATTCATCAAGCGGGGGCCCAGATAAAAGGGGGGTCCCAAAACGTGTTTTCCCCATGTTAATTTCCATAGGGCGGTCGAACTCACTTTTAGCCCGAACGGCTGAATGGATTTGCACCAAACTTGGCAAAATTGTAGGGACTGGTAGCCCGATGCGCCTTTGCTATGTCTCAAGTTATGTGCTCCAGTGGTTTATACGAAAATTAACTTTGAAAAAATATATATTGGGCTACATTGGGCTATATATATGTTAGAGCCCAAATGTAGCCCAATGTAGCCCAAAGATGGCCACCAGAGACAAAAAAAACCAAATGTAGCCCAAATATCAGCCAGATGTAGCCCAACTATAGCCCAATGACAGAATGTCCCAGAGTGTTCTAAAGAACAACTAGAGCGCTAACAGTCTTACTTATGACAAAAGTATGGCACACCTCAAGTCCTCTTGATTGGAATAAAGTGTTAACACTTAAAACATTTAATTTGCAAAGGAACAAAATGAGGGGGTTAATTTTGCCATAGAAATTATGATTAGTGCTGAAGAAAGAAAACTTAGGGCACATTTTGAGTGACTTCTCAAATCCTTTTATATTTCATTAAAAAAATTCTGATATGCAGTCTCCCAAGATGGCCACCAGAGACAAAAGACCCCAAATGTAGCCCAAAAATCAGCCAGATGTAGCCCAACGATAGCCTAATGACAGAATTTCCCAGAGTGTTCTAAAGAACAACTAGAATGCTAACAGTCTTACTTATGACAAAAGTATGGCACACCTGAAGTCATCTTGATTGGAATAAAGTGGTAACACTTAATACATTTAATTTGAAAAGGAACAAAATGAGGGGTTTCATTTTGCCATAGAAATTATATATATATATATATATTCACTGAAAAAACCATAGGTTATAGACCATATATAGTTAGGAATTAGCATTTACAAAACCTTGAAAATTCACTGAAAAAACCATAGGTTATAGACCATATATAGTTAGGAATTCGCATTTACAAAACCTTATTTTACTCACACAAAACCATTGAAATTCCATATATAGTTAGTTGCACTAACTATATATCGCGCACCCGCAATCCACTGCTGATGATGTCACATATTACATCATTCATGACATGGTCAGTGACATCACTGATGACATCACTGATGACATCTCAAATGACATCACTGATGACATCTCAAATGACATCACTGATGACATCACTGATGACATCTCATTTGACATTACTGATCACATCACTGATGATATCATTCATGTGATAATACGATGAACCTCTTCAGACTCTAATATAACCTTAGATACAATCAGTGTAAACAGACACTCACAGACTGTCACTCATCCATGGAGTTACTCACACACCTAGTCAGTCAATCAAAGAATCAATCACACCTCCATTTCCCCAACTATACAGTTATACAAACTTTACTTATTCAAACATATACTAACACATATTAACTCTCTTATACAATCCCTGATACAAGTTCACAATGATCCATACAGCCACTCACACATTCACTGGCTCTTATGCACAGTTATTTATATATGTCAACTCTCACATGTACTGTGTTTTACATATGTACTTACTTTGACATGTAGCACTGAGATATCCATTCACTCACCAATACACTCATGCACACAGTCAACCGCCCATACAGCTGTTTCCACATGCACTTTTGAAACCATACATCTAGTGAATCAACTGCTCACACATCTATGCACAGAGTCATACACCTCCCAGCCACCCACACACACACTCAGTCTCCCATACGAATACTTGGGCAACCAATCAATAACCCATATAGTTACTCATATAGCTACTTATCAACACATGCAACAGTTTACAGAACAACAGACATAATGATGCACAAATTAAGACAGTTTAGTCACTAACCCATGCACTCAGTGAGACACATTTAATCACTCACTCATACAGTCAGTCATGCACCTACTAAATCCTTCATCCAGACACTTATACATCCACTCATTCTTCAATATGTAAGACATATTTTAACTTTACAGAAACATACAGTCACTGGATGTTGTCATCAGTGATGTCATCAGTGATGTCATCAGTGATGTCATCAGTGATGTCACTGACCATGTCATGAATGATGTAATATGTGACATCATCAGCAGTGGATTGCGGGTGCGCGATATATAGTTAGTGCAACTAACTATATATGGAATTTCAATGGTTTTGTGTGAGTAAAATAAGGTTTTGTAAATGCGAATTCCTAACTATATATGGTCTATAACCTATGGTTTTTTCAGTGAATTTTCAAGGTTTTGTAAATGCTAATTCCTAACTATATATGGTCTATAACCTATGGTTTTTTCAGTGAATTTTCAAGGTTTTGTAAATGCTAATTCCTAACTATATATGGTCTATAGCCTATGGTTTTTTCAGTGAATATATATATATACATACATATATAAACATATATCATCTGTATATCTATATAAATACAAACATAAATGCATGCATACATATACTTATATGCATTTTAGGGTTGTTAGGGCGTTTTCGTGTGTATTATGTTGCTTTTTTAGGGCTTTTGGGTCAATTAAGTAGGGTTCCCGGAGCCTAGGGCTGAGGGGCCGGTTCAGTTTCGTGCGTATTGGTGTTGGCAAGGTTTTGAGGGATTTTGGCGGTTTTTGGTCGAGATTTGGCCGTTTTATGGCTTTTTTTGTGTTTGCGGGGGGCGCGTATTCGGGTTGAAATTCGTCCCCGTTCCAGTGGATGGATTGGGCTGATTTTTGGTGAGATGTTAGGGAATCGCTGGAACTAGTGTCCAGCCAAGTTTGAAGCGGATCGGAGCAGTGGAAGTGCTTTAAAGAGCAATTTTTGTGCGGAGTAGCGAATTGTCATGTTATTCAAAGGGAGTTTTTGGTGCGCATGGAGAAGGTGAATTTGGGGTGTTCCAGTTGCGCTAGAGGGACGGGGCTTGGGTGAGCTGTAGGGAGAGTGGATCGGCAGGTGTGCCGAATTTTTGGGATTTGTTGGCCGAAGGGAAGGGTGTGCTTGGGCAAAGTCGATTTGGTAAAAACGGTGCGTTATTTACATGAAAGTTGAAAAAACACTAATAAAAGCAAAGCTAAAAAGCCACCTCATTACAAACAGAATGGCTTTAACTTAAACGAGGGCGAGATCTATTGCATTTTCAATGCTTGTTTACTTTGGTTCCATCAAGAAGGCATTCAGATGTGTCACACATTTGCCATAAATTCTGAATGTTAGCACTCTAGTTGCACATTAGATCACTGTAGTAAAGCTACTGCTCACCAGGGACGTCTGCTGCTGGTATTCAAAGTGCATGTTTCAGTCTGCATGTCAGAATTTTTTTAATGAAATAGAAGAGGATTTGAGAAGTCACTCAAAATGATCCCTAATTTTTCTTTCTGAAGCACTAATCATACTTTCTATGGCAAAATTAACCCCCTCATGTTGTTCCTTTTTAAATTGAGTGTTTTCAGACTTACCACTTCATTCCAATCAAGATGGCTTCTGGTGTGCCATACTTTTGTCATAAGTAAGACTGTTAGCGCTCTAGTTGTTCTTTAGAACACTCTGGGACATTCTGTCATTGGGCTATACTTGGGGTACATCTGGGTGATATTTGGGCTACATTTAGGCTCTTTTGTCTCTGGTGGCCATCTTGCGAGACTATGTCAGAATGTTTTAATGAAATTGAAGAGGGTTTGAGAAGTCACTCAAAATGTGCCCTAATTTTTCTTTCTGCAGCACTAATCATAATTCATCTGGCAAAATATACCCCCTCATTTTGTTCCTTTTTAAATTAAATGTTTTAAGAGTTACCACTTTATTCCAATCAAGATGGCTTCAGGTGTGCCATACCTTTGTAATAAGTAGGACTGTTAGCGCTCTAGTTGTTCTTTAGAACACTCTGGGACATTCTGTCATTGGGCTATACTTGGGCTACATCTGGGTGATATTTGGGCTACATTTGGGCTCTTTTGTCTCTGGTGGCCATTTTGGGAGACTGCATGTCAGAATTTTTTAATGAAATAGAAGAGGATTTGAAAAGTCACTCAAAATGTGCCCTCATTTTTCTTTCTGCAGCACTAATAATACCTTCTATTGCATAATATACCCCCTCATTTTGTTCCTTTTTAAATTAAATGTCTTAAGAGTTACCACTTTATTCCCATCACGATGGCTCCAGGTGTGCTATACCTTTGTAATAAGTAGGACTGTTAGCGCTCTAGTTGTTCTTTAGAACACTCTGGGACATTCTGTCATTGGGCTATACTTGGGCTACATCTGGGTGATATTTGGGCTACATTTGGGCTCTTTTGTCTCTGGTGGCCATTTTGGGAGACTGCATGTCAGAATGTTTTAATGAAATAGAAAAGGATTTGAGAAGTCACTCAAAATGTGCCCTAATTTTTCATTCTGCAGCACTAATCATACTTTCTATGGCAAAATATACCCCCTCATGTTGTTTCTTTTTAAATTAAATGTTTTAAGAGTTACCACTTTATTCCAATCAAGATGGCTTCAGGTGTGCCATACCTTTGTAATAAGTAGGACTGTTAGCGCTCTAGTTGTTCTTTAGAACACTCTGGGACATTCTGTCATTGGGCTATACTTGGGCTACATCTGGGTGATATTTGGGCTACATTTGGGCTCTTTTGTCTCTGGTGGCCATTTTGGGAGACTGCATGTCAGAATGTTTTAATGAAATAGAAAAGGATTTGAGAAGTCACTCAAAATGTGCCCTAATTTTTCATTCTGCAGCACTAATCATACTTTCTATGGCAAAATATACCCCCTCATGTTGTTTCTTTTTAAATTAAATGTTTTAAGAGTTACCACTTTATTCCAATCAAGATGGCTTCAGGTGTGCCATACCTTTGTAATAAGTAGGACTGTTAGCGCTCTAGTTGTTCTTTAGAACACTCTAGGAGGCTGCAGTAGAACATAAAGGAATCAACTGACAGTCTCTGTCCTTGTTGGATGTACATGTTTTACTGAGAATGGCAGACTTCATTTTCACATGACTGAGAAAGATAATGTGAATTTACAGAAAATATGCTTTCAGTTTAGCTTATAGATCCCCTTCCAAACCACTGTGGGAAAATCATGAGATATTAGTTTTCTTACAAACAATATTCATGATATCACAGCAGAAGGTTTTTTCACATGGTAAAATCACCTTAGAACCCACCACAATTCCTAAAACGAGTATGGTACCATCAACAAATGATTTATAATGTAACTAAAGTCCTAAAATCCTCTATTAACTACAATGCTTTTTAATGAGGTGCTATCATGTATATTGGTCCCAAGATGGCTGCCAACACTTCTTGGATGAAGTGCTGACAGCCAATCAGATCAGATGTGTGGTTAGGCTCCGCCCAGATATATATATTTTTTTGAACCTAAATTACTCAAAATCCACTGGAGCACATATATTGAGACCTAGCAAAGGCACATCAGGCTAACAGTCCCTACAATTTTGCCAAGTTTCGTGCAAATCCATTCAGCCGTTCGAGCTAAAAGTGAGGCCAACCGCCCTATGGAAATTAACATGGGAAAAATGCGTTTTGGGACCCCCCTTTTTTCTCGGCCCCCCCTTGATGAAACCCCCCCAAATTGTCAGGGGCTGCTCAGAAACAAAATGTTCCATTTTCCTGAAAATTTCAGCCAATTCCGTCCACAAACGCCAAAGTTATTAGACATAGAATTTTCAAAAATCCCATAGAGAAAAAATCCTAACTATATATACCTACTGGCGACCGCCAGTAGGTAATATATATATATATATATATATATATATATATATATATATATCCACAAAATCCTCTCGATTAGTCAAGGATGACGAGCCACACCAACAGGTACTTCAAAGGTTGTTTATTTAGGGCATAAACGACGCGTTTCGAGCTCACGGGCTCTTGGTCACATGACCTGCATTTTTTTCACTCCAGTATATATACTGTTGCATTATCATGGAAAGGGAAGAAAGATCTCCGTGTTTACAAACATCACACGGAGATCTCTTAAAAGAAATGCGTTTTAATTCAACATAGACAGAAACTCAATGAGTATCTAAATTAATGCATTTTCCCCATTGTTTGGTTTAAAGAAAAAACATGTGTTTAGTAAATAATAACATAACATTTCAAATTAACAATGTCACGTTTTCAAATGCTTATTCAGGGTGTAGTACCCATAGTATATTTTCCAAGGTTAGAAAGAAGAACAGGTTGTAAAGCTAGGAGAGATTATAACAAAAGGAGGTGAAATATATAGTTTAGAGAAGGGATATAAACATATCTATACTGACCAAGATCACTCGGGTATAGTACCCTCTGTATCGATATCTCGTGTATACCCATCTCATTGCAGACATGTTATCGTAAGTGAAGAAAAGAGCTATGTTCTATGTCTAGTCAACATTGTCAGCTGGTGAAAAAAGTTTGGTGATTCAACTCTGCCCTCCCCTAGAAAAAGAAAATAGGAGACGGATCTCGTGCTCATAGTTGTAATAATATATCCAAGTGAGGCGGTGGTGCTCTTAGCAATATTTCTTATTAGTGGTTTATGGCTTCATTTTTGGACGAGGTCTTATACTCTAGGGAGAGGAGAAAGTGAAAACAGAACATATTAGTATATTGTTATCAACTGTACATTTCCATAGAAGAGAAAACATAGCTGTCTGCACAAAGTCAAGGCTTTCCGAAATTGCAACCTGTTTGGATTTTTACAAACAATAAAACTTATATTCAGCAACAAACCAAACAAAAATTAGAGACAGACAATATCGGTTAAAAAGACATATTTGGAGAGATATGTCATGAAATCAGAGTACCTTAAGAGGAAGGCTGGGAAGCCCCCCGAAAAGTATTTTTATAAATGTACATACATTTCTTCGTCAATATTCAGCCCAAAAGGAGAGATACACCCTGCTTGTAAAATGAATTTAGACTCTGCTCTGCGTAAAGCTGTAAGACGATCCCCTCCTCTGACATGTTTGGGGATAGCATCCAGTGCGAAAAATTTCGCCTTGGTCCAATCTCCATCATGGTATTGGTGGAAGTGCTTGGCCGTACTGTATGTAAAGTCCTTGTTTGTAATGGCACGCCAGTGCTCCAAAATTCTCTTTTTTACAGGGAAAGTGGTTGAGCCTATGTACCATTTGCCGCAAGGGCAAGTCACAACATAAATGACATGATCAGTGGTACACTGGATGTATATATATATTCAATGAAAAAACCATAGGTTATAGACCATATATAGTTAGGAATTCGCATTTACAAAACCTTATTTTACTCGCACAAAACCATTGAAATTCCATATATAGTTAGTTGCACTAACTATATATCGCGCACCCGCAATCCACTGCTGATGATGTCACATATTACATCATTCATGACATGGTCAGTGACATCACTGATGACATCACTGATGACATCTCAAATGACATCACTGATGACATCACTGATGACAACATCCAGTGACTGTATGTTTCTGTAAAGTTAAAATATGTCTTACATATTGAAGAATGAGTGGATGTATAAGTGTCTGGATGAAGGATTTAGTAGGTGCATGACTGACTGTATGAGTGAGTGATTAAATGTGTCTCACTGAGTGCATGGGTTAGTGACTAAACTGTCTTAATTTGTGCATCATTATGTCTGTTGTTCTGTAAACTGCTGCATGTGTTGATCAGTAGCTTTATGATTAAGTATATGGGTTATTGATTGGTTGCCCAAGTATTTGTATGGGAGACTGAGTGTGTGTGTGTGGGTGGCTGGGAGGTGTATGACTCTGTACATAGATGTGTGAGCAGTTGATTCACTAGATGTATGGGTTCAAAAGTGCATGTGGAAACAGCTGTATGGGCGGTTGACTGTGTGCATGAGTGTATTGGTGAGTGAATGGATATCTCAGTACTACATGTCAAAGTAAGTACATATGTAAAACACAGTACATGTGAGAGTTGACATATATAAATAACTGTGCATAAGAGCCAGTGAATGTGTGAGTGGCTGTATGGATCATTGTGAACTTGTATCAGGGATTGTATAAGAGAGTAAATATGTGTTAGTATATGTTTGAATAAGTAAAGTTTGTATAACTGTATAGTTGAGGAAATGGAGGTGTGATTGATTCTTTGCATGACTGACTAGGTGTGTGAGTAACTCCATGGATGAGTGACAGTCTGTGAGTGTCTGTTTACACTGATTGTATCTAAGGTTATATTAGAGTCTGAAGAGGTTCATCGTATTATCACATGAATGATATCATCAGTGATGTGATCAGTAATGTCAAATGAGATGTCATCAGTGATGTCATCAGTGATGTCATTTGAGATGTCATCAGTGATGTCATCAGTGATGTCACTGACCATGTCATGAATGATGTAATATGTGACATCATCAGCAGTGGATTGCGGGTGCGCGATATATAGTTAGTGCAACTAACTATATATGGAATTTCAATGGTTTTGTGCGAGTAAAATAAGGTTTTGTAAATGCGAATTCCTAACTATATATGGTCTATAACCTATGGTTTTTTCATTGAATTTCAATGGTTTTTTAAATGCAAATTTCTAACTATATATGGTCTATAACCTATGGTTTTTTCAGTGAATTTCATTGGTTTTTTAAAAGCTAACATCTGTAGCTGTAAAATGTATTATTCTTTAAATCCCAAAATATATATAGATATTTATTGATAATTTTTTTTTAATATTTTTTTCTTCGCTTCTAGTTCGCGAACCGGGAAGCTTTCCGTTAGCTCATCTTGATGCCGCGATCTAGTCCGCGAACCGGTCAACGTTACGTTAGCGGAACAGTGACGCGTCGCGGAAGCGCGACGTATCACGTTATCGCGTAATGCGTCTAATGACGCGTCGCGTTAGCGCTCCCGGAAGTGCTCCGGACCGCGAACCGGAAGCGATCTGGGACGCGGCGCGCGCCGCGTAACGTAAGCGGAACAGGTCATGTGACTTGTTTATCAAACTTCTCATTGGTTCATTTCACTTTTGGTTTCCAAATGATGTATGACTAGGTCATGTGACCTAAAAATAACACTTTTCATTGGCTCAGAACTTTTGTTTTCCCCAAATCATGTAAACCCCTCCTTATTTCCTCACTCTGACTTTCATCTTGGTGAGAGAAAGACCATTTATCTGAAGATCCACAATGGCTTCCATTCTTGCTGCAGCTGGTGCACCCCCACCACCACCTCCACCTCCTCATAAGAAGAGAGGACCACCTAGTCAAATTATGACTAACAGAGAGGAGGAAGATGAGGAAGAAGAAGAAGAGGAGAGAGAGGAACAACAATTTGTTGATGAGTTGCCCCGGGTTTCTAAACGAAAAACCAGTTTCATCTGGCAGTTTTTCACCATCCCTCCTGGAACAAAGAAAGTGAATGCAAAATATGCCACCTGCCTCATCTGTGATTACAGATTGTCGAGAGGCACAGAAAAGAAGTACAGTATGGGGAACTATACAATGCATCGTCACATGAGCAGGTGGCATCCCTTGAACTACAGCCGGGCTGAGTTAAGGGATCTTGAAGACAATCCGACGGCAACTCCTGTGGCAAGATCTACATCCACATTGTCTTTGACGGGAAGAGAGGCACAAGAGACTGTGCCAAACATCCAACCTAACTTCCAGCACATGAAGTTATCTTGTATTTACTGTGGTGCTATGCTGTCATATGGCAACATGAGTGTCAACCTCATGAACATTGCATATGAAAATCATAAATGCCCTAATGCACCCAAAAAGTAATTTTCTTTTTTTTGCTCCAGTTGAGCCGTTTTGAAAGCCTGTTTTTTGTTGTCTCCCCTCCATAAAAAACACAAAAAAAACATAAAACAGTTCTAAAAATACAAAAAAATCAAAAAATGTTCAAAAAATAAAAAAAAAATATAAAACAACAAAAACAAAAAAAAACAGTTCTTTTCAGAACTACCTCCCCTTTCAAACAAAATTGCTAGAATGTTTATCACTCTGGCAAGCTCTATTTCTTTTGGTTCGCTTCAAGTTCGCTGACCGGTTCGCGAACTTTAAGCGAACTAAAAAAATATTTTTTTTAAAAAAAGAAGAGTTAGTATAAGGGAAGTAAACAGAGAATAATGTAAAAAGAAAGACAGCTAGAGAGAGTAAATGAGAGATAGTGTCAATGACATCATCAGCAGTGCATTGCGGGTAAAAAGAGTGGAAAACATTTACCTTATAATTCTTGTTACCTTTTTTAAATATTTTTTCATACTTTCAATCTGTAAAACAAAGAACAAACATTTCAAAAAATATTAAAACATGTATTTAAAAATTAGAAAAGACAAGGGAAAAGGTTCAAAAACAAACAGTTTTTCAACAACTTTGACATTTACAGAAGTCTCTGCTTCTCTACGTCCCCTACACAATCCTAAAGATATATATTCGAAAGAAACTGTATCTTGATATTGCTGAACTGAGGCCTATTTTGGAACATGATGTTTTTCTTGCACTGCTAATGTCTCACAATAGTGATGCAATAGCAGCGCAAAAAAGATGTAAAGCCATAATAAAATTGTGTCTAACATTGTAAATGATTGTTTTAGGATGCAAATAAGATGTGTGCTTTCAAGAGCTTTCTTTGAGGTGAGGCCTCTTTTTTTTAAAAAAAAAAACACTACCCAGAAGTACAGCACTCTAAGCATTAAAATTGATATTTACAGAACTCAGCTTACCCATATGTACCACACATTTCTAAATGTATATCATAAGGACAAAAAGCATAACATTAATTATACATGTTAAATGGTTTATTTTTGCTGTTCTCAGAATGTATCAAATTTCACTTAAATCAGTGACTTGAAGGTATTCATCATGTAACAGCGGGGAAAAAAAAACACAATCAAAATGACTGTGTTTAAAAAACCCATACAACCTAAGAAATCTGATTTCAAAACTTCTTAAAATTAACTTACTTTCAATGACGTCAAACGATCTCCTATAAACAGCATCCACTCTGTTGTGCTTTAAATATTTTCAGCCCGCCACTTTCTGAAAGAAAACTTCCATCGATACGTGAAATATGTTACATAGAAAAAAAACTTCTCTCATTATATCACATGTTTCCACTAGGCCAAATCATGTTGCCGCGATTCGCAAGTCTTGTAATTCTTCCAATCAAATCCCGACATTTTCTATTTTCGCAACTTTCAAAAATAAAATATTTGAGATTATTTTCACAATCCTGGACTACTAATATCTTACTCTTCTTTGTCACTCATGTTCTCCTTTTCCTATGACACTGATACTGCTTACTATGAAGCAGACTTACTTGCATCAGGTTTATATAGTTGGATTTTTAATCGAGACAGCATTGCAGACTTACATTCCCTCTACTTAAAATTTTGGTTTTAAAAACACCAGGTAAGAATTTTTAAGGTCAAACGGCAATTTTTTTTTGAAAGTTACAACAGAATCATTACAGAATGACCAGCCGTTTCCAGACTTTAAGTAAGCTGTATAATGTCCTGATGTTGTTGATGGACCATCGTGATAGATAATTGCTACAGTAACAAAAGTCCTCCCTGATATTGACAGCTGAGAAGCCACAAATTTTTTTATTAAAGTTGACAATTTTGATCCATCAGGCCTACATCGTTGCATCATTAAAATGACATACTGGCCATATCTACGTATAAATAATGTTGACATCATATCACATTTACATTGGCTACACTCCATGTTGTGATCCGCTGCATTTACTAGCTTATTAAAGGACACTGATTTACTGTCTGGCAAAGTTAAATATATAAATCTTTCTGAGTCTACACTAGTAGTACTTGATACCATACAGTTCTCGCAGTCATGCTGCCATTGATAAGAAAGCCCAAACAGGTGATCTACATCTACACCCTCATCTTGCAATATATCAAGCATATACATTAAAAACTCCTGACAATCTTGCTGATTATTTTCAGAGAAGTCTGTTTGACCTGAACATTCATCTAACAGATAACGAACTTCAGACACACTTTCTACTTTTGTTCGATCAGTGCTACATTTCTCTAACACAGAATTCAACAAGCAGCATAAACTTTGTTCTGAATTGAACACAATCTGTTGTTTTAAACTCTCTAGTGAAAAGAGAACATTAACAACGACATTTGCATAGCAGTTGACACCAGAACTGTTTTCAAATTGAAAACCAACAATCTCTTCAACAGTATCCACTTTCTTTCTGCTAACAACTTTCGGTTCATTGACTTTTAGTCTTTTTGCAACAACCTCCCTACTATTACTGCTATTTCTACGTTTCCGGCCTACCACACGTTTCTCAAACAAAGGATATTGAGGCAAATGTGGCGCATACTCTCTTCTTAACCTATTGTATTCCTTAACACAATCTAGATCTGCACAAATGTTTGTGACATCACAGTCAATCAAGTACAATCCCGATAAAGTTCTAACTCGTGACAATGCCACATATGCCATACCCTCCTTGAACACAGAACTGCCAATATTCACCAATGCACAGTCTACACTTAAACCTTGCGATTTATGGATTGTCACCGCATATGCCAAGCAAACAGGAAACTGTTTACGGCGAACATATAAATCTTTAACAAGCAAAAACCTAGCAGAACAACGACCAATTTGCTGTACTTCCTCAATGCCATCAAATTTAATTCTTAAAAATTCTATTCCATCTCTATTTCTGTATTTCTCAAAATCAACAACATTACCCATTGATCCATTTACCAGACCTCTTTCTACATGTAAATTCCGTCTCAAAATGATTCGGCAATTTAAACACACATTCAGAGTCTTTTCAAAACCCGCTGTCTTAGATATAGTCTTCTCTAATGAATCCAATTTTGATTTCAAATTATCTGACAAAATAATTGTTGATCCCATATGCTCTAATTTGTCGATAGCTTCCAGTTTCACAATGTCTTGCTTTTCTAAATTCAACATTTTGTTGTTGAAGATGGCACATTCTGCAAGAGTTGGCATGAGACATATCCCGGATTTCTTCTCAGTAATTTTCTGAAAAATATTCTCAGGCACAATCTCTTGTTTGGGATACAAATTTGACAGTAACCGTGCATTTAAAGCTTCTTTCCCATGCTCGGTCACTTTTCCAATTCTAATATCTTGTAGAATATTCTTGTAATCTTCATCCTTTGCCTGACGCATATTTTGATGCAGTTCTGCATAATTGAAGTTTAACCATATATTGACGTTGCCAATGCTCCCTAGGCACTTCCTGGTATCTTCATGCGTGAGTATTTTGAACACAGGTTGACCTTTTACTGGTGTCAGCTGTAGAAGATCTCCGAAAACAATAATGTGTTTCCCACCAAATAAGACATCATATTCAGTTTTAAGTACTTCTTGCATTCTCAAATGCACAAAGGCAAGCATGACATTGGAAACCATGCTTACTTCGTCAATGATAAGTAGTTTCATTTTCCTCAAAACTCTTGAAACTTCACAGCAAGCATCTCCAGATAACTTGTTGTATTGTAATTTGTTGTCATGCTCCACCGGCAGCATCAATAGACGATGCAAAGTAATACCTTTAATATTATGTGCTGCCAGTCCAGTAGGAGCAGTGACAACACAAGACAGCGATGACTCAGTCCTTTCCTGCAAATAACAAGAGATTGCTTTAATGAGGAAACTTTTTCCAGTTCCCGCTTCTCCACTCACGTACAGTCGGACAGGCTTCAACGACGTACACGAGCACTCTTTCTTCTCATGACTTAATCCGTGCTCAATTTCCTTGGTAACTTCATCATATATTTTCCTCTGCTCAACGTTGAGTTGTTTTTCCAAGTCTTGTAAGTTAACTGAATCCTCCTGAGCATGTGCCATGGCTCTTTCTACTTCATTCATAGCAGTGGCAGCTTCATTTTCGATAATAGGTCCTCCAAGTGGATCTTGACTCAATGAAACAGAACTCTGACTGTCCTGAGAACTGTCTCTGGCAATCTCGGCTGCAATCGTTGCTTCCTGCTCAATTTCCAAAGTTAGCATTTCTTGATATTTAGAAAAAGCAGGACATTCTATGGACTCCTTGGCTGCATTGAAAGAGTCTTCGTAACAGAGGAAATCTCCAAGCAGTTCCTCTTCTGCACGCCAAGGCTTGAAAAGTTGCAAAAGTGCTAAATAGAAAAACTCCTTTTTTTCTGGAGATTCGCCACTTAATTTTCGATGGTTTACTAATTGGCATTTTCTTTGCTTGACCAGGCATCCCTCACTTCCAATTACAGCATACACTCCTTTCTCAATATCTTCTTTGATGTTCCTCTTGAATATATAATTTTGGAGAACCTCATATAGACAAACATTCTCAAGGTGACTGCTTCGATTTGGATAATATGTATCCAACATGTTGGTCTTCAAAATGTCGGTACTGTTTGGTTCCTTTTCTGCCAAATACTCAATTTCCCGAACAGGTTTTAGAACTCGATTTCGCGTTGCAGCAAGACCAAGACTCGCCCAAACGAGACTCCTGGATTTGGCATAGAGACTTGCTGAAGACAATCGATCAGAACATTCGTAAGCTCCGATTTCTCGATGCGACAACATCTTCAGACTGAAACTGTACAACTTCTTGCTGAGGCTCTTTTCATGGGAAATGTCCTCCCACATATCCTTCAGTTCGGTCTTTTCTTTTTTGGTGATGTAAGATGTCACATACCGAGCCACAGCCATACAGTTGTCAGCCACAAACTGTATATCCATGTTGGCATTCCACATGGACAAAATCACTGGGTTGTAGTCATTGATGTACTTGGACTCTTCGTTCCTTTTCAAATTGTATGTATTCTTGGGTGATTTCCTCGTCACATTATGTCGCAGCGAAGACATCAAACTGTTCACTCTTCCTTTAGAAATCACCGGTCGTGGAAAGTTGAAACGACATTTGGTGTAGAACTTGTCCTTGTTTCTGAATTTACGACGACAGTACTTTCCACAACGATGGCTTTGGAAACGTAGAACTTGTTCTCTTAGACTTTTCTTCTCCGTTGCGTTTGGAACAGCACACGTAGAATACTGTTCGATGAAATTCATCACTAAGTCATCCGGATCTGTTCCAAATTTAGGTGCATCCTTGATCCACAGCAACACATGTATATGAGGGGCACCTCTTGCTTGATACTCCTTTCTCCAGAAGAAATCCAACACCTCTCCAAGAGGTGGATTCTTTTTATTTGTGATGAAAGACATCATAGCTTCAAATCTATGATTGAAGTACCTGCATACATTCACAGGATCCAAAGAACACAGTTCTCCAGGTGTCTTGAATTCAATGTTTTCAATATTTCCATTTGCCTCTCGTAGAAATTCAAGTAAGTCATCCCAGCCATACTCGGCACAGCTCAGAGTGAGGAACCATGTCGGAGTTCCTAAGTTCCTCAGCATACATTTTAAATCACCATGACGACGGTACCAGTACTCATTAGTACCACGCTGACACGCCATGAGATTAATTAAGTGAGAATCCAAAATACTGTCTTGGACATTGACTTTATGCATAAAGTCACTTGCCGAGATGTTTCGCATCTGTATACCACTTTTTAAGATGTGGTTCACTGCATATGACAGTCCAGACAGATCGCTTTCAAACAGGAGATGAAACAAATAGGGAATGCATTGCCGAAACCTAGGATCTTCTGCATACAATCGTAAAGTCCGGTATTCAGACGCAGGAATTTCACGAGGTCGCTCATCATATCTTCCTCCTTGACCTGTGGGAAATAGCTGTGGGAAACACCGAGCTTCCAAACTTTCCTCCCAAACACTAATGGGACTCCCTTTGGCTTGTTTCATTTGAAACAACTCAATAGCATTCCCCATGACTTCCTTGGAATGCAAAGGATGAACACTATAATGTTCATATATTTCTTCACTTTTAGAGGCCTCTACTTTCTCAATTTGGCCAGCACACAAATCGCTATCCTCTTCATCACTTACTTCCTCTTCTGCAACATATACATTCTTATAGTACTTATTATTTTTCTTCAAATACACTGTTGCCTTTTTGACTTTCCTAACATCCACTAAATCTTGCCATATTTTCTTATTCTTTGTCGGAACCCTATTAACCAAGATAACCAGAGGTTCCTCTTCCACTTTTTCTATTCCAATTGTGTTAATGTTTTTGTTCAAATCTAGAGGCAAATAAACAACTCTTCCCTTTAATCCTCTCTGTAAATCTGCTGGAGGCAACTTCCCTGTCTTTGGCTCCATTCTTACAATAGCCTGAAAGGGATGGATACTTTGAATCAAAATAGATTCATAAGTATTTAAATCCTTCAATTCAGAAGGAATCTCAACCAATTCCAGATTATTATGAACTGCCCTAGCAGGCATCTGGTTTTGGTTTAATTTATTACAACAATAAGTACACACATGTTGATCCGATCCCAAATCAAAATAATTTTCTACCATCAAGTATGTGGCTAAATCCTTCCATTCACTATTATTTTCCCTTTCACTTTTTGCATATAAATCCACTACCTTAGTCTGATTCTTATAATAAGTGCGTCGACAACATACACAAGTGAAATTAGGCCTCTCACTTGATTTCATCTGAAACGTGGCAATTTCCTTCTGAAAATTATCTGTACTGGAAACCTGTACATTATCTTCCACATTACCCTCTACTTCAGGGTCAATTTGAACATTCTCATCTTTACTACCAAAGTAACAAAACTCAATTTCTTCACAAAGATTCTTCACATCTATTTCAGAACCATGCAAAAGAGCAGCACATAACTGTTTAAGCATAATTGCTGGACTCTTAGCATAATACAACATTCTCACTAATTTTCTCACTTTATTATGATGCACTGCTAGCATCCTGAAATGATGAAAAACACTCTGCCATACTCTCCTGGAAAGACAAGCCAGTGAATGACCACGCAAACCTGTCATTTGTCTCACTCTGCAAGGATCTAAATCTTGCAACAACTTCATTTTCTGCTTCAAACTTTTCTTATTAAATGTCCGTATAAAATCACAAAGCAAATTGATGGAAACCTGTCGCACACTGCAAATAGAACTACACTTCCAAATGTACACAGGACCCTTAGGACGTCTTCCTAAAACCTCATCACTTAGCGCCTCTTCTGTCTCTGTTGTCACAAGTTGTTCTTTTTCAACTGGACAACCATCCTTCACTTCATAAGCTCGACCACTGATGTCAACTGCATGCACCAAATCATTATCCTGAAAATAAGTCTCCTCATTAAAAAATGCCTCAGAACTTGAACTATGCATCCATTCTCCGGAAAAAACTTCAGAAAAGTTAGTACGATTTACTACTCTCTTCCATCTACTTTTTGTTTTGAAATCAGAAATTACCTTGCTTAGTTTCCTAATTCTATTGATTACCAAAATAAACAACTTACGCTTGATTTCAAAAGCATGATCAATAATTTTCTCTACATTTTTCTTCTTCCTATAAAATGCCGCTTTCTGTTGGCCTTTCTTTTTAATATTTTTCAATAAATTAACTAATATCCTATTACGGAACATTCGTTGTCGAATGTCCCTAAACTGTTGTTTCCTTCTACTATCATGCACAGAGTTATCTCTTCCTCTACCAGTAACATTTGTGATGGGTCTCTCCTTTCCATTTAAATTACTTTTCTTTTTGTGAACAGACACATTTTTTTGAGCAAAATTTTTTTTACTACAAATATTTCTTAAGAATGATTTCGTGCTCTTACCCGGACCTTTCTTGGTGTTTTGACAAGTATTTGGGGAAGAGGACTGCTGCAATAAAATATCATCCTGCTGTCTTTGACGTTTTCTAGCCTTTCGTATTCGACTTCTGGAAGGCATTTTCCAAACTATGAAAGAATCTGCAGTTGAATCTGTGAAAAAATATAATATAAAATGTTATTAACCACTATTACCAAACAGTAAATAAATAACAGTCATCTAAAACTTAATGCCGTACTAATTATTTAACATAGCAAATATTTTCCACCAGCACTGCATCACAAAAATGACACTCAATGGTACAAAACAGGCATACAACACTCATAAATCACTCCCTAATATTTTAAATCATTAATTCAGGATGACGATAAGATGTAGCCTATCTAAAGGTTTGTTTAGGCCCAGATCTTTGGACTGGGGTGAATGTGTGTCATTGATCCACATTCAGTCCATCACCTGTTTTGTTTATTTGAGGTGAGGCCAACACATGGTTGCAGATAAGATTTTCACTGAAAAAAAACCAAGGTAAAAAAACATGTGAAGGCCTACCAATGAAGTAAATCATTAAATGAAAACCAATACATTTCTGGAAATATGCACTACTAGTGCTTCATAAGATGTTTTGGGTCATATTTATAAGTTATTTGAGTATCTAGTATGCTATTTTACATTCTTCATGGTGCAAATTTATTGTAAATACGCTCCCACCTGCGGTTGGCAAATTTAGATTTTGATTATGGGAGTTAGATAGGCATGTTAATAATTTCCCAAAAATGGTATATAACCCCAAACAACCTTTGAAGCAAATGCTCTTAGCCATGTTATCCACCTCCCATTGGATAACATGGCTAAGAAGTGCTTGCAAATGTGATAAAAAAAGGCCTGCAATGCATGAATATCGCAGAAAAATCAGCGATATTCATGCATTTTCCAACAAATGCTCTTAGTCATGTTATCCACTTCCTATTAAATAACATGGTTAAGAACTGCTCAGGGCACCATGAGGAACGCTTTCCATTTAAAAAGGGAAAAATAACATCAAAGACACTAAAATGCCTTCTAAATATGAACCCAAACAACCTATGAAGCAATGTGGAAAAAACTGCCGCAATGCATGAATATAGCAGAAAAATCAGCGATATTCATGCATTTTCCAGCAAATGCTCTTAGCCATGTGATCCACTTCCTATTAAATAACATGGCTAAGAACTGCTCAGGGCCCCATGAGGAACGCTTTCCATTTAAAAAGGGAAAAATAACATCAAAGACACTAAAATGCCTTCTAAATATGAACCCAAACAACCTATGAAGCAATGTGAAAAAAAACGGCCACAATGCATGAATATAGCAGAAAAATCAGCGATATTCATGCATTTTCCAGCAAATGCTCTTAGCCATGTTATCCACTTCCTATTAAATAACATGGCTAAGAACTGCTCAGGGCCCCATGATGAACGCTTTCCATTTAAAAAGGGAAAAATAACATCAAAGACACTAAAATGCCTTCTAAATATGAACCCAAACAACCTATGAAGCAATGTGAAAAAAAACGGCCACAATGCATGAATATAGCGGAAAAATCAGCGATATTCATGCATTTTCCAGCAAATGCTCTTAGCCATGTTATCCACTTCCTATTAAATAACATGGCTAAGAACTGCTCAGGGCCCCATGAGGAACGCTTTCCATTTAAAAAGGGAAAAATAACTTCAAAGACACTAAAATGCCTTCTAAATATGACCCCAAACAACCTATGAAGCTCTAACAGTACATATCCTGAAATTTAATTCATTTCAAAATTCGTTTTTAAACACAGCATATAAATCAATTGTATACCTGCATTCATGAAGAAATGACTAAAAATGTCCTTGAGACACATGAAAGTGTTTTCTGGAATGCCCTAGCACCATTTTTGGGACACTATTAACATGGCTAGGTAACTCCCATAATCAAAATCTAAATTTGCCAAGCACAAGTGGGAGCGTATTTACAAGACACTTGCCCCATGAGGAACACTTTACATTTTAAAAGGCGAACATAACATCTTAGACACTCAAATACCTTATAAATATGGCCCAAAACAACCTATGAAGCTCTAGCAGTACATATCCAGAAATGTAATTGATTTCTTAAATCGTTTTTAAAAGCAACATATCTGTTTCAGCTTACATAACAGACCATGAAATGGCCTCCATGTATTACAATATCTTGTGTTACTGCATGCCAGAATGTTACACCAAATATGCAATTATAATTTCTCTTTGAAACTAATTCTATTAGTATATCACTAGAGACAAAACCACATTTTAAAAACACAGCTTTCTTCATCATTTTCTCCTTAAATCATACTATTCTCTATCTAAATTAAATAAATCTTTTCTCACCTTAGCAAATATTTTTTGAGTTTTGAAAACAGTCTCAGAAATACACCAAATTGTCTTCAGCAGAAGAAAAAGGATGCACTCCAAAGGCTGCAGCTATTGAAAGCACAGAAATACAGATATTCTTTTCACATATCTCTCATATTAGCCAATCATACCTCTTCCCTCACTTTTTTCAAATCAAAACCCTTCCCCCCTCTGCCCTGTCTGCCTTGTTTCCATAGCAACCACCTCCTGGAAGACCTCTCATGTTTGCAAATTCACACAACAATGTTTCAATTGAACTCTGAACTCTCAGTGCACCTGCGTATCCAGTGCAATCTTTCATTAAATGTTTCTTCCTTGACCATTCAAATTACATCTTTCAAAGAACACATCCATGCACCCTAACTTTCTGTTTTCAGAAATGGAAATGCACCAATCACTGCTAATGAATCATTAGCATTGTAAATCCACAGTTTTTTTTCTTTAGAAACTCCTACTGTTTCAACTGCCCTTTCATTACCACACTTCATCTGACTGCAGAACAACCTTCTTCCACCATGTTTAACGTCTGGATTGTTGGACATAGTTACATCCACTGGGCTCAAAGGTATGCTGAGAGCAGAAATTTACACAACCTCAATTTACAAGATGTGGAAATTAAGTGGTTGGGCCAAAGAGGATTAAAATGTCACCAATTGATACCATTGGTGAAAACCTTTATGCATTTGCCAAAACCTGACCTGTTAATAGTGCACTGTGGAGGTAATGATTTGGGCACTTTTACAGGGGTAGGTCTGGAAATGCTTTTAAAGGACACCTTGGAGCAATTAATGGCACTTTTTCCTCAAACTGCCTTGGTATATTCCAATATATGCCAAAGACAGAAATGGAGGTGGTCCAACCAATTTTGTCCACAAATTGAGAAAGCGAGGAAGCATGTAAACAAATCTGTTTCAGCTTACATGAGAGACCATGGAATGGGCTCTCTGTACAACAATAACTTGCGTTACTACATGCAAGATATCTACAGAGGAGATGGAGTTCACTTCTCAGATGAGGGCAACAGAATTTTCATTCTGAATTTAAGACTGTGCATTGGTACCTACTTATAAGTACCTAAATGTACCATAAACCCAAAAGCTCTTCTCAGAGCTACCCTACATCTGATCACTCACAATTATTATTTTTCTCTAACTTTTTTCACTAATTTTCCACAAAATTCGCTCCCCGGAGCGCTACCCGGTTCGCTAACCGAAAGCTAACCTCGCGGAATTTTTTTTTCCGCACATATAAGCCTCCTCAGCCACGCTCAGAAAACCTAGGGGGTCAAGATAAGTCTACCATGACCCCTTCTACCCATTCTAAACATTATTTGCCCTCCATCTTGTATCTTAATGCGAACGAAACACAAAATGGTGGACTCCCGTGACGCTTAAGGTTCGCTAACCGGGCAGCTTCCCGGAAAGCGGTCCTAAAAAAAGGCGGGAAAGTAATTTACAGAAAAACGACTAGAGACACTCTCACCAAATATAGATTAGCTCATACTACATAACAATCCCTTCCATTCTCACAAATTTCATTGAAATTCCATTTAGCCATTTAGCCTGTAGACCTCTCCAAGTACCGTGAGGTAAATTACTTCACAAAACACATCTGAATTGTTGGAATTGACAACCAATGAAAATGTTACTTTCATTTTCTACTTTTATTACCTGACATTTAATTGGTTATATACCTGTATATATATAAAGGGAGAGAAGGAAACACAGCCATTTTGACTACTACTTCTTGTTGTACCTCCTATTTCAATAGCTTCAAAAAACTTCAACTTCTTTGTGAAGGTAAGTTATAATTTAATATATTGTGCACTATGACTTAATATAGTAGACTTTTTCTGCTAGATATACACTATCCCTCTGTAGTAGTAATGTATTTAGATAGACTTCTCTGTTATAGTTATCAATGGAGTAAGGCTTGTCTTGGTTAAATCACATACACTTTTTTATAGTCCTATTTCCACTCTCATACTATACACTGCCAAAAGATAAATTCACTGATAAAAACTGCCTATCTAAAATTAATCCCAACAGTGCCCTATCTCTACTAATATATATTTTTTTAATCCAAATTTCAGGCAAAATGGAAGGCGAGCAGCAAGTTTCTTTTGAGATGGACCTGGAAGAGAGCAGCCAGGAATTAATTGAACCAATTGACATGGAATTTATGGATGAAAGCTTGGATACTGAACTGCTGCAATGTGTCCAAGCAGTAGATCTCCTCCTTGCAAATGAGGACATTTTGCAACCTCACAGATTGCAAACAATATTTCAAGAAAATAATGACATTTCAGACACTGAAATGTTAGAAAGTTTAATAAATTATGAAAAAGAATCAAAATAAAAAAAACACTTTAAAAAAAAGAAAACAAAAAAAAACAAGAAAAACAACAAACAATTAACATACAGTATTAGAAAAGTCTTTCATTCTTTTATCCATAAAGTTCGCTGCCCAGAAAGCTATCCGGTTCGCGAACTTGGCGCTTACCACGCAAAAAAAAATTATTTTTTTTGGACCCTCCTAGGCCCTTTTAAAACCTCCACATAAAACCTAGGGGGTCAACGAGGATCTACTATGCCCCCTTATGGTAATTTCCCCCTTTGTTTTGGCCTCCTCTTGTCTCTCGATCCTACCGAGAGACAAGATGGCGGCCGCTCCGGACTGTTTAGAATGTTGACAGACACCGGAGGGCCAATCAGCTTCTCATCGCAAAGTTCCGTTACGCGAAAGGTTCGCTAACCGGATAGCTGCCCGGAGCGCTGTTACAGATATATATCTTGATTTAAACGTTAATTTCTCAAAATCCACTGAAGCACATATATTGAGACCTAGCAAAGGCACATCAGGCTAACAGTCCCTACAATTTTGCCAAGTTTCGTGAAAATCCATTCAGCCGTTCGGGCTAAAAGTGAGTCCAACCGCCCTATGGAAATTAACATGGGAAAAAGGCGTTTTGGGACCCCCCTTTTTTCTCGGCCCCCCCTCCACAAAACCCCCCCAAATTTTCAAGGGCTGCTCAGAAACAAAATGTGCCATTTTCCTGAACATTTCAGCCAATTCCGTCCACAAACGCAAAAGTTATTAGGCATAGAATTTTCAGAAATCCCATAGGGAAAAAATCCTAACTATATATACCTACTGGCGACCGCCAGTAGGTAATATATATATATATATATATATATATATATATATATATTCACTGAAAAAACCATAGGTTATAGACCATATATAGTTAGGAATTCGCATTTACAAAACCTTATTTTACTCACACAAAACCATTGAAATTCCATATATAGTTAGTTGCACTAACTATATATCGCGCACCCGCAATCCACTGCTGATGATGTCACATATTACATCATTCATGACATGGTCAGTGACATCACTGATGACATCACTGATGACATCTCAAATGACATCACTGATGACATCTCAAATGACATCACTGATGACATCACTGATGACATCTCATTTGACATTACTGATCACATCACTGATGATATCATTCATGTGATAATACGATGAACCTCTTCAGACTCTAATATAACCTCAGATACAATCAGTGTAAACAGACACTCACAGACTGTCACTCATCCATGGAGTTACTCACACACCTAGTCAGTCATGCAAAGAATCAATCACACCTCCATTTCCTCAACTATACAGTTATACAAACTTTACTTATTCAAACATATACTAACACATATTTACTCTCTATACAATCCCTGATACATACAGCCACTCACACATTCACTGGCTCTTATGCACAGTTATTTATATTTGTCAACTCTCACATGTACTGTGTTTTACATATGTACTTACTTTGACATGTAGCACTGAGATATCCATTCACTCACCAATACACTCATGCACACAGTCAACCGCCCATACAGCTGTTTCCCCATGCACTTTTGAAACCATACATCTAGTGAATCAACTGCTCACACATCTATGCACAGAGTCATACACCTCCCAGCCACCCACACACACACTCAGTCTCCCATACAAATACCTGGGCAACCAATCAATAACCCATATAGTTACTCATATAGCTACTTATCAACACATGCAACAGTTTACAGAACAACAGACATAATGATGCACAAATTAAGACAGTTTAGTCACTAACCCATGCACTCAGTGAGACACATTTAATCACTCACTCACCTACTAAATCCTTCATCCAGACACTTATACATCCACTAATTCTTCAATATGTCAAGTCAAGTCAAGTCAAGTCAAGTCATAGGATTTGTATAGCGCACTACATACCCAGAGGGTTTCAAGGCGCTTAGGAGGGGGAGGATGATTACTTGTCAAATATCCACGTTTTAAGTTGCTTTCTGAACGCTAGGTGGTTCTGGGTAAGTCGAAGGTGAGCGGGGAGTGAGTTCCATGTTTTAGCAGCCAGGTATGAAAAGGATCTGCCTCCCATGGTGGTCTTGTTGATGCGAGGTACAGTGGCGAGGGCTTGGTTGGAAGAGCGTAGTTGGCGGGAGGGGGTGTAGAAGGACAGTCGTGAGTTGAGGCAGTCTGGTCCGATGTCGTAGAGTGATTTGTGTGCGTGGGTAAGCAGTCGGAAAGTGATCCTCTTATTGACGGGTAGCCAGTGGAGGTCTTTAAGGTGATCAGAGATGTGTTCGTTGCGTGGGAGGTCTAATATGAGCCTGGCTGAGGCGTTTTGGATTCGTTGGAGTTTCTTCTGGAGTTTTGCGGTAGTACCCGCGTAGAGGGTGTTTCCGTAGTCCAGTCGGCTTGTGACCAGAGCGTGGGTGACTGTTTTCCTTGTATCGGAGGGGATCCAGCGAAATGTTTTTCTGAGCATGCGAGGAATGTTGAAGCAGGAAGAGGATACGGCGCTGACTTGTCTGTTCATTGAGAGTGAAGAATCCAGGATGACGCCTAGGTTTCGTGCGTGGTCTGTCGGGATGGGTGCTTTTCCGAGGGCTTCCGGCCACCAGGAGTCGTCCCATGCAGAGGGGGATGTACCTAATATGAGGACTTCTGTTTTGTCTGAGTTCAGTTTCAGACGGCTTTGTTTCATCCATTCGGCGACTTCTTTCATTCCTTCGTGTAGGTTAGTTTTGGCGGTGCTGGGGTCATTGGTGAGAGAGAGGATCAGTTGAGTGTCGTCCGCGTAGGAGATGATGTTGAGGTTGTGTTGGCGTGCGATGGCCGCGAGGGGGCTCATGTATACGTTGAAGAGGGTGGGACTGAGTGAGGATCCTTGTGGTACGCCGCAGATGACTTCAGAGTCCTCGGACTTGAATGGAGGAAGGCGGACTCTCTGGGTTCTTCCGGTGAGGAACGAGGTGATCCATTCAAGTGCTTTACCTTGGATTCCGATGTTATAGAGGCGTTGTAGGAGGGTGCTGTGGCAGACTGTGTCAAAGGCTGCGGAGAGGTCGAGGAGGATGAGGGCGACTGTGTCTCCATTGTCTAGTAGCGTTCGAATGTCGTCTGTTGCTGCGATGAGGGCGGTCTCAGTGCTGTGTTTTGCTCGGAAGCCAGATTGTCAGGGGTCGAGGGAATTGTTGGCTTCGAGGAAGGTGGCGAGCTGGTTGTTGAAAGCTTTCTCGATGACTTTGGCCGGGAATGGGAGAAGCGAGATGGGGCGGTAATTTTTGAGTTCGGTGGGGTCCGCTGTTGGTTTTTTCAGAAGGGCGGTGAGTTCAGCGTGTTTCCAGTCTTCCGGGAAGGTGGCGGAGTTGAAGGAGCAGTTGATGACGTCTCTGAGGTGCGGAGCTATGACGGTGTCTGCTTTGTTGAAGATGTGGTGAGGGCATGGGTCTGTGGGGGATCCTGAGTGGATTGAAATCATCAGGCGGATGGTGTCCTCAGTGGAGATTGGGTTCCAGTCGTTGAGAATGTTCACGGGGGGAAGATGATCAGCAAATAGTAGGGTGGGTTGATTTCCGGGTTGGTTGTCAAAGCTGTTGTGGATGTCTGCAATCTTGTTGTGGAAAAATGATGCTAGGGAGTCGCAGAGGGTTTGAGAGGGGGTGATGTCGTTGGAGTTGGCCGAGGGATTGGAAAGTTCCTTGACGATGTTGAAAAGTTCCTTGCTGTTGTGGGCGTTGTTGTCAAGTCGATCCTTGAATGCTGTTTTCTTGGCTTTTCGGATCAGTTGGTGGTGAGTGCGGGTGGCGTTTTTGAAGGCGATCTTGGTGCTGGTGGTTGGGTCTTTTTTCCAGGCCTTTTCAAGGGAGCGGCAGACTTTCTTGGACTTCTTGAGATCATCGTTGAACCATGAGGCCTTCTTGCTGCCAGGTTTGCTTTGCCGTTTTTTCAGTGGTGCTAAGGTGTCGGCGGTGTTGGATAACCAGAGGGTGAGGTTAGCGGCGGCTTCGTTGGCGTTAGAAGAGGGGGCTGGGGAGTTTTGAAGGAGCGATGCGGAGATTTGGTCCGTGGTGATTTTGTTCCAGTTTCTTTGCAGGGTAGGTTGGAGGCGGATGTTGGGTTTTGGTTTGTTGTAGGTGAAGTGAACGCAGCTGTGGTCAGTCCAGAGGAGGCCCGTGGTGTGGCCGAAGGAGACATGATTGCTGGATGTGAAGATAGGGTCGAGTGTGTGACCTGCGATGTGGGTGGGGGAAGTGACTAGTTGTTTAAGTCCGAGGTTGGCAAGGTTGTCCACGAGGGTGGCGGTGTTGCGGTCATTGATATTTTCAAGGTGAAAGTTGAGGTCTCCCAGAAGGATGTATTCTTTGGAGGGGAGCGCGTGTGGGGTGATGAAGTCCGTGATGTCTTCACTGAATTTTGCGCGGGGTCCTGGTGGTCTGTAGAGGAGGGTGCCTCTGAGTGTGGTCTTGGGGTCGATGTGGATCTGGAAGTGAAGGTGTTCGGAGTTGGGGAGGTTGGCGTCTGAGCTGGTTGAGATGCGGATGGATTTCTTATGGACGATAGCGATTCCTCCTCCTGTGTGGCTGGTTCGGTCTTTGCGAGTGATCTTATAGTCTTCAGGGATGGCAATGGTGATGTCTGGTGCGGAGGAAGCGTTCATCCATGTTTCCGTAAGGAAGGCGATGTCCGGAGAAAGGGTGTCTAGTAGATTCCATAGGTCAATGGCGTGCCTGTGGACCGATCGGGTGTTGAGAAGGATGCATTGTAAGAGGTTGGGGTCGGGAGTCTGATGTGTGGTTGTATCGGAGATGTTGTCGGTGCCGCTGAATTTGCAGGAGTAGCATGAGAAAGGTCCATGGGTGCGTCCAGGAGCGGCTTGAACGCAGTTGGGGGCGCGACCGGGGTTAAGGGCTAGGAGGGCGGCGGCATCGTAGGTAATGCGGGAGGGCTGGGCCGCGCGAGGGGCAGGGGGTCTGGCGCTGGGCACGGTCCAGGCGCGGACGGGCGTAGACGGGCTTACCTTTGGCGCACCTTCGGCGTGGCCGTGGCGCGTGGACGCTGCGCGTGGGGGCATTGGCCATAAATGGATGGGGGGAGGGGCGAGGGCGTCTCAGCTGGGAGGCGGGGCGGGTCCACGAGGCCGAAGACAACAAATAAACAAAATGGAGGCGGAGGGGGGAGAACAGATGCGCAAACCGACCAATATGCTAAATGACCAAAAAGCAAATGCAGCAATAGCGGTGAGCAGCAGGCTAAACGCGGGCTATTTCAAATACACAGATGACAAATATGTAAATGCATATATTTACAACAAGGGGTGGTGAGGGACAGAGTCTCTGAATTAAACAGAATACTCTCACCCAGTCAAGAGATCAGGGCTAGATCCAACACCGTTTTTTAGCTCACTGCACCATCCCAGTTTCAGAACCTGGCTGTATGCAAATTAGTCTGTTCCTGTCCCAGTGCATGATGGGAACAGGGCAAACCAAACTACAAAAGCCAATTCTTACACTGGGAAGGAAACAAGCTACCGGGGACCGGTTTCTGGCATTTCAGCCGTCTTCGGCCCGGCTTGCTTGAATCCTGATGGTGCAATGAGCAAGGGACTCACATCTGAGTATACCCTTCCACGCTTAGGGTGGACAAAAATATTTACAACAAGGGGTGGTGAGGGACAGAGTCTCTGAATTAAACAGAATACTCTCACCCAGTCAAGAGATCAGGGCTAGATCCAACACCGTTTTTTAGCTCACTGCACCATCCCAGTTTCAGAACCTGGCTGTATGCAAATTAGTCTGTTCCTGTCCCAGTGCATGATGGGAACAGGGCAAACCAAACTACAAAAGCCAATTCTTACACTGGGAAGAAAACAAGCTACCGGGGACCGGTTTCTGGCATTTCAGCCGTCTTCGGCCCGGCTTGCTTGAATCCTGATGGTGCAATGAGCAAGGGACTCACATCTGCGTATACCCTTCCACGATTATGGTGGACAAAACGATTCAGAAAAGGGGGTGGTGATGGACAGAGTATCTGAATTAAACAGAACACTCATACCCAGTCAACAGATCAGGGCTTGATCCATCACCGTTTTTTAGCTCACTGCACCATCCCAGCTCAGAACGGTGACTCTCGGCAGTGGCGGCGTCCACAGCAACAGGTAAGCCCCCTAAGCAGATTGAAATCCAGCAAGTTGTGAGCCCCGCTCCACCGAGGGCCATGCATGCTTAAGAGCGCCTCCTGGAGCTGCTGGCTACTGCATGCGTGTTGGCGTCGCGCCGCTGGGGCTGCCGGGAGTTGTGGTCCCGGGGCGGCGACGACGCTGAAGACTGCCTCCCGGTGACTCTCAGCAGTGGCGGCGTCCACAGCAACAGGTAAGCCCCCCAAGCCGGGCCGAAGAAGGCTGAAATGCCAGAAACCGGTCCCCGGTAGCTTGTCTCCTTTCTGGTGAAGAATTGGCTTGGTAGTTTAGTCTGCCCTGTTCCCATGATGCACTGGGCCAGGGACAGACTGATTTGCATATAGCCAGGTTCTGAGCTGGGATGGGGCAGTGAGATAAATAACGGTGATGGATCAAGCCCTGATCTTTGGACTGGGTAAGAGTGGTCTGTTTAACTCAGACACTCTGTTCATCACCACCCCCTTTTTGTAAATCGTTTTTGGCCACTATAGGTGTGGCAGGGTATACTCAGACATGAGTCCCTTTCTCACTGCTCCATCAGGATTCAAGCAAGCCGGGCCGAAGAAGGCTGAAATGCCAGAAACCGGTCCCCGGTAGCTTGTCTCCTTTCTGGTGAAGAATTGGCTTGGTAGTTTAGTCTGCCCTGTTCCCATGATGCACTGGGCCAGGGACAGACTGATTTGCATATAGCCAGGTTCTGAGCTGGGATGGGGCAGTGAGATAAATAACGGTGATGGATAAAGCCCTGATCTTTGGACTGGGTAAGAGTGGTCTGTTTAACTCAGACACTCTGTTCATCACCACCCCCTTTTTGTAAATCGTTTTTGGCCACTATAGGTGTGGCAGGGTATACTCAGACATGAGTCCCTTTCTCACTGCTCCATCAGGATTCAAGCAAGCCGGGCCGAAGAAGGCTGAAATGCCAGAAACCGGTCCCCGGTAGCTTGTCTCCTTTCTGGTGAAGAATTGGCTTGGTAGTTTAGTCTGCCCTGTTCCCATGATGCACTGGGCCAGGGACAGACTGATTTGCATATAGCCAGGTTCTGAGCTGGGATGGGGCAGTGAGATAAATAACGGTGATGGATCAAGCCCTGATCTTTGGACTGGGTAAGAGTGGTCTGTTTAACTCAGACACTCTGTTCATCACCACCCCCTTTTTGTAAATCGTTTTTGGCCACTATAGGTGTGGCAGGGTATACTCAGACATGAGTCCCTTTCTCACTGCTCCATCAGGATTCAAGCAAGCCAGGCCGAAGAAGGCTGAAATGCCAGAAACCGGTCCCCGGTAGCTTGTCTCCTTTCTGGTGAAGAATTGGCTTGGTAGTTTAGTCTGCCCTGTTCCCATGATGCACTGGGCCAGGGACAGACTGATTTGCATATAGCCAGGTTCTGAGCTGGGATGGGGCAGTGAGATAAATAACGGTGATGGATCAAGCCCTGATCTTTGGACTGGGTAAGAGTGGTCTGTTTAACTCAGACACTCTGTTCATCACCACCCCCTTTTTGTAAATCGTTTTTGGCCACTATAGGTGTGGCAGGGTATACTCAGACATGAGTCCCTTTCTCACTGCTCCATCAGGATTCAAGCAAGCCGGGCCGAAGAAGGCTGAAATGCCAGAAACCGGTCCCCGGTAGCTTGTCTCCTTTCTGGTGAAGAATTGGCTTGGTAGTTTAGTCTGCCCTGTTCCCATGATGCACTGGGCCAGGGACAGACTGATTTGCATATAGCCAGGTTCTGAGCTGGGATGGGGCAGTGAGATAAATAACGGTGATGGATCAAGCCCTGATCTTTGGACTGGGTAAGAGTGGTCTGTTTAACTCAGACACTCTGTTCATCACCACCCCCTTTTTGTAAATCGTTTTTGGCCACTATAGGTGTGGCAGGGTATACTCAGACATGAGTCCCTTTCTCACTGCTCCATCAGGATTCAAGCAAGCCGGGCCGAAGAAGGCTGAAATGCCAGAAACCGGTCCCCGGTAGCTTGTCTCCTTTCTGGTGAAGAATTGGCTTGGTAGTTTAGTCTGCCCTGTTCCCATGATGCACTGGGCCAGGGACAGACTGATTTGCATATAGCCAGGTTCTGAGCTGGGATGGGGCAGTGAGATAAATAACGGTGATGGATCAAGCCCTGATCTTTGGACTGGGTAAGAGTGGTCTGTTTAACTCAGACACTCTGTTCATCACCACCCCCTTTTTGTAAATCGTTTTTGGCCACTATAGGTGTGGCAGGGTATACTCAGACATGAGTCCCTTTCTCACTGCTCCATCAGGATTCAAGCAAGCCGGGCCGAAGAAGGCTGAAATGCCAGAAACCGGTCCCCGGTAGCTTGTCTCCTTTCTGGTGAAGAATTGGCTTGGTAGTTTAGTCTGCCCTGTTCCCATGATGCACTGGGCCAGGGACAGACTGATTTGCATATAGCCAGGTTCTGAGCTGGGATGGGGCAGTGAGATAAATAACGGTGATGGATCAAGCCCTGATCTTTGGACTGGGTAAGAGTGGTCTGTTTAACTCAGACAGTCTGTTCATCACCACCCCCTTTTTGTAAATCGTTTTTGGCCACTATAGGTGTGGCAGGGTATACTCAGACATGAGTCCCTTTCTCACTGCTCCATCAGGATTCAAGCAAGCCGGGCCGAAGAAGGCTGAAATGCCAGAAACCGGTCCCCGGTAGCTTGTCTCCTTTCTGGTGAAGAATTGGCTTGGTAGTTTAGTCTGCCCTGTTCCCATGATGCACTGGGCCAGGGACAGACTGATTTGCATATAGCCAGGTTCTGAGCTGGGATGGGGCAGTGAGATAAATAACGGTGATGGATCAAGCCCTGATCTTTGGACTGGGTAAGAGTGGTCTGTTTAACCCAGACACTCTGTTCATCACCACCCCCTTTTTGTAAATCGTTTTTGGCCACTATAGGTGTGGCAGGGTATACTCAGACATGAGTCCCTTTCTCACTGCTCCATCAGGATTCAAGCAAGCCGGGCCGAAGAAGGCTGAAATGCCAGAAACCGGTCCCCGGTAGCTTGTCTCCTTTCTGGTGAAGAATTGGCTTGGTAGTTTAGTCTGCCCTGTTCCCATGATGCACTGGGCCAGGGACAGACTGATTTGCATATAGCCAGGTTCTGAGCTGGGATGGGGCAGTGAGATAAATAACGGTGATGGATCAAGCCCTGATCTTTGGACTGGGTAAGAGTGGTCTGTTTAACTCAGACACTCTGTTCATCACCACCCCCTTTTTGTAAATCGTTTTTGGCCACTATAGGTGTGGCAGGGTATACTCAGACATGAGTCCCTTTCTCACTGCTCCATCAGGATTCAAGCAAGCCGGGCCGAAGAAGGCTGAAATGCCAGAAACCGGTCCCCGGTAGCTTGTCTCCTTTCTGGTGAAGAATTGGCTTGGTAGTTTAGTCTGCCCTGTTCCCATGATGCACTGGGCCAGGGACAGACTGATTTGCATATAGCCAGGTTCTGAGCTGGGATGGGGCAGTGAGATAAATAACGGTGATGGATCAAGCCCTGATCTTTGGACTGGGTAAGAGTGGTCTGTTTAACTCAGACACTCTGTTCATCACCACCCCCTTTTTGTAAATCGTTTTTGGCCACTATAGGTGTGGCAGGGTATACTCAGACATGAGTCCCTTTCTCACTGCTCCATCAGGATTCAAGCAAGCCGGGCCGAAGAAGGCTGAAATGCCAGAAACCGGTCCCCGGTAGCTTGTCTCCTTTCTGGTGAAGAATTGGCTTGGTAGTTTAGTCTGCCCTGTTCCCATGATGCACTGGGCCAGGGACAGACTGATTTGCATATAGCCAGGTTCTGAGCTGGGATGGGGCAGTGAGATAAATAACGGTGATGGATCAAGCCCTGATCTTTGGACTGGGTAAGAGTGGTCTGTTTAACTCAGACACTCTGTTCATCACCACCCCCTTTTTGTAAATCGTTTTTGGCCACTATAGGTGTGGCAGGGTATACTCAGACATGAGTCCCTTTCTCACTGCTCCATCAGGATTCAAGCAAGCCGGGCCGAAGAAGGCTGAAATGCCAGAAACCGGTCCCCGGTAGCTTGTCTCCTTTCTGGTGAAGAATTGGCTTGGTAGTTTAGTCTGCCCTGTTCCCATGATGCACTGGGCCAGGGACAGACTGATTTGCATATAGCCAGGTTCTGAGCTGGGATGGGGCAGTGAGATAAATAACGGTGATGGATCAAGCCCTGATCTTTGGACTGGGTAAGAGTGGTCTGTTTAACTCAGACACTCTGTTCATCACCACCCCCTTTTTGTAAATATGTAAATGCAGCAATAGCGGTGAGCAGCAGGCTAAACGCGGGCAATTTCTAATACACAGATGACAAATATGTAAATGCAGCAATAGCGGTGAGCAGCAGGCTAAACGCGGGCAATGTCAAATAATCACAAGTAATTCCAGAAAGGAAATGCAGGTCCAACGATACCAGGTGCCGGCAGGGGACACTGGGAGCGACCACTCTGCTCGAGTGAGAGGAGTGAGTCACGGCGCCTTTAGGTAGGAGAGCGCTGTTCTATCCAGTGGGAGGGCGTCTCAGCTGGGAGGCGGGGCGGGTCCACGAGGCCGAAGACAACAAATAAACAAAATGGAGGCGGGGGGGGAGAACAGATGCGCAAACCGACCAATATGCTAAATGACCAAAAAGCAAATGCAGCAATAGCGGTGAGCAGCAGGCTAAACGCGGGCTATTTCAAATACACAGATGACAAATATGTAAATGCAGCAATAGCGGTGAGCAGCAGGCTAAACGCGGGCAATTTCTAATACACAGATGACAAATATGTAAATGCAGCAATAGCGGTGAGCAGCAGGCTAAACGCGGGCAATGTCAAATAATCACAAGTAATTCCAGAAAGGAAATGCAGGTCCAGCGATACCAGGTGCCGGCAGGGGACACTTTACAGAAACATACAGTCACTGGATGTTGTCATCAGTGATGTCATCAGTGATGTCATTTGAGATGTCATCAGTGATGTCATCAGTGATGTCACTGACCATGTCATGAATGATGTAATATGTGACATCATCAGCAGTGGATTGCGGGTGCGCGATATATAGTTAGTGCAACTAACTATATATGGAATTTCAATGGTTTTGTGTGAGTAAAATAAGGTTTTGTAAATGCGAATTCCTAACTATATATGGTCTATAACCTATGGTTTTTTCAGTGAATTTTCAAGGTTTTGTAAATGCTAATTCCTAACTATATATGGTCTATAACCTATGGTTTTTTCAGTGAATTTTCAAGGTTTTGTAAATGCTAATTCCTAACTATATATGGTCTATAGCCTATGGTTTTTTCAGTGAATATATATATATACATACATATATAAACATATATCATCTGTATATCTATATAAATACAAACATAAATGCATGCATACATATACTTATATGCATACAGATGCATGTTATTTACATGAAAGTTGGAAAAACACTAATAAAAGCAAAGCTAAAAAGCCACCTCATTACAAACAGAATGGCTTTAACTTAAACGAGGGCGAGATCTATTGCATTTTCAATGCTTGTTTACTTTGGTTCCATCAAGAAGGCATTCAGATGTGTCACACATTTGCCATAAATTCTGAATGTTAGCACTCTAGTTGCACATTAGATCACTGTAGTAAAGCTACTGCTCACCAGGGACGTCTGCTGCTGGTATTCAAAGTGCATGTTTTAGTCTGCATGTCAGAATTTTTTTAATGAAATAGAAGAGGATTTGAGAAGTCACTCAAAATGATCCCTAATTTTTCTTTCTGAAGCACTAATCATACTTTCTATGGCAAAATAAACCCCCTCATGTTGTTCCTGTTTAAATTGAGTGTTTTCAGACTTACCACTTCATTCCAATCAAGATGGCTTCTGGTGTGCCATACTTTTGTCATAAGTAAGACTGTTAGCGCTCTAGTTGTTCTTTAGAACACTCTGGGACATTCTGTCATTGGGCTATACTTGGGGTACATCTGGATGATATTTGGGCTACATTAGGCTCTTTTGTCTCTGGTGGCCATCTTGGGAGACTGTATGTCAGAATTTTTTAATGAAATTGAAGAGGGTTTGAGAAGTCACTCAAAATGTGCCCTAATTTTTCTTTCTGCAGCACTAATCATATTTCATATGGCAAAATATACCCCCTCATTTTGTTCCTTTTTAAATTAAATGTTTTAAGAGTTACCACTTTATTCCAATCAAGATGGCTTCAGGTGTGCCATACCTTTGTAATAAGTAGGACTGTTAGCGCTCTAGTTGTTCTTTAGAACACTCTGGGACATTTTGTCATTGGGCTATACTTGGGCTACATCTGGGTGATATTTGGGCTACATTTGGGCTCTTTTGTCTCTGGTGGCCATTTTGGGAGACTGCATGTCAGAATGTTTTAATGAAATAGAAGAGGATTTGAAAAGTCACTCAAAATGTGCCCTAATTTTTCTTTCTGCAGCACTAATAATACCTTCTATTGCATAATATACCCCCTCATTTTGTTCCTTTTTAAATTAAATGTTTTAAGAGTTACCACTTTATTCCCATCACGATGGCTCCAGGTGTGCTATACCTTTGTAATAAGTAGGACTGTTAGCGCTCTAGTTGTTCTTTAGAACACTCTGGGACATTCTGTCATTGGGCTATACTTGGGCTACATCTGGGTGATATTTGGGCTACATTTGGGCTCTTTTGTCTCTGGTGGCCATTTTGGGAGACTGCATGTCAGAATGTTTTAATGAAATAGAAAAGGATTTGAGAAGACACTCAAAATGTGCCCTAATTTTTCATTCTGCAGCACTAATCATACTTTCTATGGCAAAATATACCCCCTCATGTTGTTTCTTCTTAAATTAAATGTTTTAAGAGTTACCACTTTATTCCAATCAAGATGGCTTCAGGTGTGCCATACCTTTGTAATAAGTAGGACTGTTAGCGCTCTAGTTGTTCTTTAGAACACTCTGGGACATTCTGTCATTGGGCTATACTTGGGCTACATCTGGGTGATATTTGGGCTACATTTGGGCTCTTTTGTCTCTGGTGGCCATTTTGGGAGACTGCATGTCAGAATGTTTTAATGAAATAGAAAAGGATTTGAGAAGTCACTCAAAATGTGCCCTAATTTTTCATTCTGCAGCACTAATCATACTTTCTATGGCAAAATATACCCCCTCATGTTGTTTCTTTTTAAATTAAATGTTTTAAGAGTTACCACTTTATTCCAATCAAGATGGCTTCAGGTGTGCCATACCTTTGTAATAAGTAGGACTGTTAGCGCTCTAGTTGTTCTTTAGAACACTCTAGGAGGCTTCAGTAGAAACAAAGGAATCAACTGACAGTCTCTGTCCTTGTTGGATGTACATGTTTTACTGAGAATGTCAGACTTCATTTTCACATGACTGAGAAAGATAATGTGAATTCACAGAAAATATGCTTTCAGTTTAGCTTATAGATCCCCTTCCAAACCACTGTGGGAAAATCATGAGATATTAGTTTTCTTTCAAACAATATTCATGATATCACAGCAGAAGGTTTTTTCACATGGTAAAATCACCTTAGAAACCACCACAATTCCTAAAACGAGTATGGTACCATCAACAAATGATTTATAATGTAACTAAAGTCCTAAAACCCTCTATTAACTACAATGCTTTTTAATGAGGTGCTATCATGTATATTGGTCCCAAGATGGCTGCCAACACTTCTTGGATGAAGTGCTGACAGCCAATCAGATCAGATGTGTGGTTAGGCTCCGCCCAGATATATATCTTTTTTTGAACCTAAATTACTCAAAATCCACTGGAGCACATATATTGAGACCTAGCAAAGGCACATCGGGCTAACAGTCCCTACAATTTTGCCAAGTTTCGTGCAAATCCATTCAGCCGTTCGAGCTAAAAGTGAGGCCAACCGCCCTACGGAAATTAACATGGGAAAAACGTGTTTTGGGACCCCCCTTTTTTCTCGGCCCCCCCTTGATGAAACCCCCCCCCCCAAATTGTCAGGGGCTGCTCAGAAACAAAATGTTCCATTTTCCTGAAAATTTCAGCCAATTCCGTCCACAAACGCCAAAGTTATTAGACATAGAATTTTCAAAAATCCCATAGAGAAAAAATCCTAACTATATATACCTACTGGCGACCGCCAGTAGGTAATATATCTATATATATATATATATATATATATATATATATATATATATATATATATATATATATATATATATATATATATATATATATATATATATAACATATATATATATATATATATATTACCTACTGGCTATCGCCAGTAGGTATATATAGTTAGGATTTATTCCCTATGGGATTTTTGAAAATTCTATGTCTAATAACTTTGGCGTTTGTGGACGGAATCGGCTGAAAATTTCAGGAAAATGGCACATTTTGTTTCTGAGCAGCCCCAGAAAATTTGGGGGGGTTTGGTCAAGGGGGGGCTGAGAAAAAAGGGGGGTCCCAAAACGTGTTTTTCCCATGTTAATTTCCATAGGGCGGTTGGACTCACTTTTAGCTCGAACGGCTGAATGGATTTGCACGAAACTTGGCAAAATTGTAGGGACTGTTAGCCCGATGTGCCTTTGCTAGGTCTCAATATATGTGCTCCAGTAGTTTTTGAGAAATTAACGTTCAAAACAAGATATATATCTGTAACAGCGCTCCGGGCTGCGCTCCGGTCCGCTTACTTTTCGCGAAACGGAACTTTGCGTGCAGAAAGCTGATTGGCTCACCGGTGTCTGTCAACATTCTAAACAGTCCGGAGCGGCCGCTATCTTATCTCTCGGTAGGATCGAGAGAGAAGAAGAGGTGAAAAACGAAGGGGGAATTTAATGAAAGGGGGCAAGGTATACCCCTCTTGACCCCCTAGGAATGTTGTTGGGGTTATTAAAGGGTCCCGTGGGGAAAATAAAAAAAAAATGATTTTTCACGGTAGAAGCGCTTCACGGGCCGCGAACTGGTAGCGAAACGGGAATTCGCCATTTTGTGCTTCGTTTCAATTAAATTACTAGGTATAAGGGGGTGCGGGAGACGTATCCTGACCCCTTATGTTTTCTGAGGGTGGCTGAGGAGGCTCATATATGTTGATACATCTCTTCCAGCGGCTGTGCGTGAGCTTTTTTTTTTTTTTGCTGCGTGACGTCTGTTAACGTTCGATTCGATGGAAATCAGGAAGTGTTGACCGCCAATTTGTCACTGCGATAAAATATTTTGTTATAAATGAATCCTTATTGATAAACATTGTCTGCGCCATCTTGCCTTTTTGTCCAATGCCACAATTTTGTCGTGCACGGCAGCCATTTTAGATGCCTTGACCAGGCCCACTCTCTGCACGTCGTCGATTCTCAGCACGGCTCCCCACCCTCGCAAGCATCTCCCCCACGCACTGGTCACCCCCGCTCTCTCTCTCATGCATGGGCCATATACTTCCCCCCATCTGCGCTGCTCTTCTCTGAGAATCACACCCTGTGCCCGCCCAACACCTCCCTTTCACCCTATTCACTACCGCACCCTCTGACACTCCTCTTCCTCTGTGTCCGATTGTCCAGGCCGGACCCAGGCTATCACCTAGCCCTGCGGATGTTGTTTATGGCCCCAGCTGTAGAGAATCCAGACATGCCAACCCTCCCGATTCAGGCGTGAGACTACTGATTTCAGTGCTAGTCTTTCGCCTCCCGATTTCTGCAAGCAAAAACCCGGGGGCATATTACCAACAACTAGCGATAATTTTTGTCTCTAACTTGTTTAGAGACAAAAATTATCGCCGCACATCGGCGAATTTTATCGCACATAAACCTTGCTATTAGCAAGGTTTATCGCAAATGCGATAAAAAACGGCCGCAATGCATGAATATCGCTGAAAAGTCAGCGATATTCATGCATTATCCAGCAAATGCTCTTAGCCATGTTATCCACCTCCCATTGGATAACATGGCTAAAAACTGCTCAGGGCAGGTGATAGCTTTTGGAGATATTCGCGCTTAGTGCGAATATCTCCAAAAGTTGGTAATAGGAGATAGCGATGGTTAGGGACTGTTTCCAGTCGCTAAAATCTTGGCACGCCCACTTTGCATGTCATTAGTGATAAATATCACTGACATGCAAAGCGGGGCCCAAGATGGTCGCTATCTCCTTTTAGCTGTCACTAACTGGTGTTAGCGACAGCTTGGTAATAGGGAGATAATTTTATCTCTTTTTTTTTGGCTTTTAAAGCCAAAAAAGCGGAAATAAACCCCCTTGATAATATGCCCCACGATTTCTCGGGGGTTTCAGCTGACAGGGCTTGGTATTGTGTTACGTGCTAATTCTTCCAGGAAACGTCAGAGGGTCGATGCAGGGGTTCTAGAAGGGGTGATAAACCATTTAAGCCTCATGAACATGCGCATGGTCTTTTAAAGATTTGTGAAGTACTCGGGGCGGCGGTGTGTGTGTGCCCTCTTTCAGGAGCGGGCGGGGGGGGCACTGCTAGCAACTTGCCAGGTCAGGTAGTGTTCAACACGTGCATCACCCTTTCTCTGCCTGCTATTGCGCTCCATGCTTCGGAAAGGTAAGAAAAAGAACGTGCATTTGAGTTTGAAATGTCCGATCCTGTAGCAGTACACTTGCAAAGCCCACACATGACAATAACCCGATTCAAGGCCCCATTCACCCGATTTTTTTAAAATATATAGCACTCCAACAAAGTTGGATTTTAAAACTTTATTAACTTTTAAATATAACGAACGCAACAAAAACTGTAAATATATTTAAACATTTTTTGAAATTAACCAGAACTATAACGATAACAACAACAACAACAATAATATAACTTTTATGCCTAAATTACGCAAACATTTAGCTAATCTGCTAAAGGGGGGAGTCGCCATTTCTTTACAATAATCAATAATGAAAAATCAACATCAATAGGGTTGTCCGTTTTCCCGATGCAGCACTATAGTGCAACATACACAGCACCTGGGGTGTCAAGAGTGAACAGGTCCTAGCTGCTTAACCAATGACTGACAAATGCGTTAGGGATTTCCTTGTGTTTCTTAATAGCATTGGTGTCTGCACACTTCTTTGTCAATTCTGTGAACATGATAACTGCTTCATAAACAGACGATATCTTTGTTTAGTCATTAGTGTTAAGTGTGTCTGAAACTACAGTGCCCTTCTGTTTTTCTTTCTTCAGGCTCTACAGAGTTTTGTGTGTTGTTCTTTTGAGCGACAATTATTCCAGAGGTTTCAGGTTCACTTGTTTTGTCCTGCAGTGAGTTAACAGCTTTAGAGACTTCATGTTTATTTGCTATGTCCTGCTGTTCGTCAACTGCTTCAGAGACGTCAGCCTCATTTGTTATGTTTGACTAGATCCTGGACCTGCCCGGCAGCGCCCAAAATGGCGCCGGTGTAAATGGGACTCGTAACTGCTTGTTGTGTACTGGTTGCCCAACCTTGATATCACGAGATACATATGCAGTTTTGAAGCACATGGCGGAGGCTTGTCTGCTGTAGTGGGGCACCTCTTTATCGTTTCAGTCGCCATTCCGCTCGCTTTTGCTACACTGTGCCTTTTCCGCCATTCAGCTGTTTAGCGCCCGCTCTTACGGCTACAGCGTCTCGCTCACCATGTAGTTGAGTTGCTTCCACTCTTGCGGTGCAGCGATAGGCGGCTTCCACAGGACTCTTAAAATGGCGGCCGGCTCTTCGGATTTGGGCCTGGTCCAGTAAAATGGCCCTGGGACACCTTGGAACTCGGACGCTTGTCTGCCAGGGCTTGGGTTCCATTCTCGAAAGCGTCCCCTCAGCCTTGAAGATTGTACAAAAGTCTTGGGGGCCGTCGACTCCCGCAGGCTTCCGGTGGGGAGCGGCTGCCATGATTGCTTGCGGAATGGCCACGACGGAGCTACGAGATGGTGGTGCTCTCATGGTGACGCCAGCTTCAGTCTGAAACATCCAGAAACAAGGTGGGGCTTTCATCGTTTGGGAAAAAAAATGTTTTAATCCAATGAAAAGTGTTATTTTTAGGTCACATGACCTAGTCTTACATAATTAGGAAAAGAAAAGTAAAATGAACCAATGAAAAGTTTTATTAACAAGTCACATGACCTGTTATGCTTACGTTACGCGCTGCGCGGCGCGGTCTGGATCGTTTCCGGGAAGCTGCGCCTTGCGCACCGGAGCACTTCCGGGTGCGCTAACGCGTCGCGTCATATGACGCATTACGCGACAATGCAGGTCCAGAATATAGTCAAAATGTCTCCACCAACCAGCGGTCGGAATACAACCGCTTTCAGCAGACCAAAAAGTTCGGTTAAATCTTAAGAGCGGGAGCAACTCAACTACATGGTGAGCGAGACGTTGTAGTCGCAAGAGCGGGCGGTAAACAGCTGAATGGCGGAAGAGGCACAGAGTACCAAAAGCGGGCGGAATGGCAACTAAAACGGTAAAGGGGCGCCCCACGACAGCGTGTCTTCAGGTCAAACGGATTGTGGGAAGAGGTCCAGAAAGGAAGCTTCTTCAAAAGGGAAAAAATTCCGCCGGACCCCGGGAGCCGGCCGCCTATGCCGGGGGCGATCTCAGGCCTCACCAGGGCAACACGACTTGGGGAGGGGGCAGGAGCCAAGCGCCCCCTCTCAGTCCGCGCCATCTCACCGCCCCTCGGGGGCCTCCGTCAAGCGGTTTAGGGAGGCACCGTATCACATTGTTTTCCAATGCAGTCAGGTCCACAAATGGACCCCACTTACTTTGAATAGTGAAGCTGCAGCAGGTGCAAATAAGGTTTAAACAGTGTTACAAGAGCTGCTTAGAACTCTGAAGTATGGCACTCAACAACCAGGACTTATGCCATTTGTGTAAGGCAGTGACATGGAAGAAACTCAGGGACAAAAAGCATGAACGAACATTCACGTATGAAAATCTTATTTGGGGAAGGGGTAGAATCCAAACGCCCCCTGCCAGTTCGCGCCACTACACCGTATGTGGAAAATCTGAAGCCATCGTTCTACAAACTCTCAACGCTTGCTATCAGTGCATGAGTTTCATGCTCGATCGATTGAGCTAGCCGGATCAGGCAATAAAAAGTATAAAATAGTTATGTAAATAGTTATTTAATAAAATGTTTTACTCTGTTTCTTTGCTGGTGTGTTGTGTATATTTATAATATTTGCATAGGGTTTGTCGTTATTTTGGGCGGTGTGGGTGGCGGAGTCGAGCTGTCTTGCAGCCCTCATGGTGTGGAGCTCAGTTCATTTCACTATTTTCGTATTTCTCATGAAGGGTTGTTCCTAATGTTTGTATTTTACCGAGGTCAAAAAGAGATCGAATTAGTGGTCTACTGATTTTGCTCGATTACTTTTATTTTTTTACACGATTTTTCACTATCTGCAAAGACTAAACAGAGTATTGCGACTTTGTGCTTGTTTGTAAATAGAGAATGATCCAAAGAGAACCAATTGTAAAACAGTAAATGCTTGGATAATAATCAATCAAATGGAGAGACAAGCAGGTACGACGGATTACAACAGGGGTAAAGGTCTGCGTTAACTACCGTTCACTATCTGCAAAGAGAGAGTACTACTAAGAGAAAAGAGGGGAGTGGGGGGGGGCAGCGTTCAAAGCACATCAGCGTGCATAAACACGAAAACGTTTTTACCTATCACGTACTTGACATTTGACAGCTTTTGATATTTGCTATTAAAAAACCATTGAAATTCACAGAAAAAACCATAGGTTATAGTCGATATATAGTTAGGAATTTGCATTTACAAAACCTTGAAAATTCAATGAAAAAACCATTGGTTTTAGGCCATATATAGTTAGGGATTTGCATTTAGAAAACCTTATTTTACTCGCATAAAACCATTGAAATTCCATATATAGTTAGAAGCGCTAACTATATATCGCGCACCCGCAATCCACTGCTGATGATGTCACATATTACATCATTCATGACATGGTTAGTGACATCACTGATGACATCACTGATGACATCTCAAATGACTTCACTGATGACATCACTGATAACATCTCATTTGACATGACTGATCACATCACTGATGATATCATTCATGTGATAATACCATGAACCTCTTCAGACTCTAATATAACCTTAGATACAATCAGTGTAAACAGACAGTCACAGACTGTCACTCATCCATGGAGTTACTCACACACCTAGTCAGTTATGCCAAAAATCAATCACACCTCCATTTTCTCAACTATACAGTTATACACACCTTACTTATTCAAACATATAAACACATATTTACTTTACTCTCTTATACAATCTCTGATACATGTTCACAATGATCCATACAGCCACTCACACATTCACTGGCTCTTATGCACAGTTATTTATAGATGTCAACTCTCACATGTACTGTGTTTTACATATGTACTTAATTTGACATGTAGCACTGAGATATCCATTCACTCACTAATACACTCATGCACAGTCAACTGCCCATACAGCTGTTTCCACATGCACTTTTGAATCTATACATATAGTGAATCAACTACTCACACATCTATGTACAGAGTCACACACCTCCCAGCCACCCATACACACACACTCAGTTTCCCATACAAATACTTGGACAACCAATCAATAACCCATACAGTTACTCATATAGCTACTGATCAACATATGCAGCAGTTTGTAGAACAACAGATATAATGATGCACAAATTAAAACAGTTTAGTCACTAACCCATGCACTCAGTGAGACACATTTAATCACTCACTCAATCAGTCAGTCATGCACCTAGTAAATCCTTCATCCAGACACTTATATATCCACTCATTCTTCAATATGTAAAACATATTTTAACTTTACAGAAACATACAGTCACTGGATGTTGTAATCAGTGATGTCATCAGTGATGTCATTTGAGATGTCATCAGTGATTTCATCAGTGATGTCACTAACCATGTCATGAATGATGTAATATGTGACATCATCAGCAGTGGATTGCGGGTGCGCGATATATAGTTAGCGCTTCTAACTATATATGGAATTTCAATGGTTTTATGCGAGTAAAATAAGGTTTTCTAAATGCAAATCCCTAACTATATATGGCCTAAAACCAATGGTTTTTTCATTGAATTTTCAAGGTTTTGTAAATGCAAATTCCTAACTATATATCGACTATAACCTATGGTTTTTTCTGTGAATATATATATAGTTAGGATTTTTTCTCTATGGGATTTTTGAAAATTCTATGTCTAATAACTTTGGCGTTTGTGGACGGAATTGGCTGAAATTTTCAGGAAAATGGAACATTTTGTTTCTGAGCAGCCCCTGACAATTTTGGGGGGTTTCATCAAGGGGGGGCCGAGAAAAAAGGGGGGTCCCAAAACGCGTTTTTCCCATGTTAATTTCCATAGGGCGGTTGGCCTCACTTTTAGCTCGAACGGCTGAATGGATTTGCACGAAACTTGGCAAAATTGTAGGGACTGTTAGCCCGATGTGCCTTTGCTAGGTCTCAATATATGTGCTCCAGTGGATTTTGAGTAATTTAGGTTCAAAAAAAGATATATATCTGGGCGGAGCCTAACCACACATCTGATCTGATTGGCTGTCAGCACTTCATCCAAGAAGTGTTGGCAGCCATCTTGGGACCAATATACATGATAGCACCTCATTAAAAAGCATTGTAGTTAATAGAGGGTTTTAGGACTTTAGTTACATTATAAATCATTTGTTGATGGTACCATACTCGTTTTAGGAATTGTGGTGGGTTCTAAGGTGATTTTACCATGTGAAAAAACCTTCTGCTGTGATATCATGAATATTGTTTGAAAGAAAACTAATATCTCATGATTTTCCCACAGTGGTTTGGAAGGGGATCTATAAGCTAAACTGAAAGCATATTTTCTGTAAATTCACATTATCTTTCTCAGTCATGTGAAAATGAAGTCTGACATTCTCAGTAAAACATGTACATCCAACAAGGACAGAGACTGTCAGTTGATTCCTTTGTGTTCTACTGCAGCCTCCTAGAGTGTTCTAAAGAACAACTAGAGCGCTAACAGTCCTATTTATTACAAAGGTATGGCACACCTGAAGCCATCTTGATTGGAATTAAGTGGTAACTCTTAAAACATTTAATTTAAAAAGAAACAACATGAGGGGGTATATTTTGCCATAGAAAGTATGATTAGTGCTGCAGAATGAAAAATTAGGGCACATTTTGAGTGAATTCTCAAATCCTTTTCTATTTCATTAAAACATTCTGACATGCAGTCTCCCAAAATGGCCACCAGAGACAAAAGAGCCCAAATGTAGCCCAATTATCACCCAGATGTAGCCCAAGTATAGCCCAATGACAGAATGTCCCAGAGTGTTCTAAAGAACAACTAGAGCGCTAACAGTCCTACTTATTACAAAGGTATGGCACACCTGAAGCCATCTTGATTGGAATAAAGTGGTAACTCTTAAAACATTTAATTTAAAAAGAAACAACATGAGGGGGTATATTTTGCCATAGAAAGTATGATTAGTGCTGCAGAATGAAAAATTAGGGCACATTTTGAGTGACTTCTCAAATCCTTTTCTATTTCATTAAAACATTCTGACATGCAGTCTCCCAAAATGGCCACCAGAGACAAAAGAGCCCAAATGTAGCCCAAATATCACCCAGATGTAGCCCAAGTATAGCCCAATGACAGAATGTCCCAGAGTGTTCTAAAGAACAACTAGAGCGCTAACAGTCCTACTTATTACAAAGGTATAGCACACCTGGAGCCATCGTGGTGGGAATAAAGTGGTAACTCTTAAAACATTTAATTTAAAAAGGAACAAAATGAGGGGGTATATTATGCAATAGAAGGTATTATTAGTGCTGCAGAAAGAAAAATTAGGGCACATTTTGAGTGAATTTTCAAATCCTCTTCTATTTCATTAAAAAATTCTGACATGCAGTCTCCCAAAATGGCCACCAGAGACAAAAGAGCCCAAATGTAGCCCAAATATCACCCAGATGTAGCCCAAGTATAGCCCAATGACAGAATGTCCCAGAGTGTTCTAAAGAACAACTAGAGCGCTAACAGTCCTACTTATTACAAAGGTATGGCACACCTGAAGCCATCTTGATTGGAATAAAGTGGTAACTCTTAAAACATTTAATTTAAAAAGAAACAACATGAGGGGGTATATTTTGCCATATGAATTATGATTAGTGCTGCAGAAAGAAAAATTAGGGCACATTTTGAGTGACTTCTCAAACCCTCTTCAATTTCATTAAAAAATTCTGACATACAGTCTCCCAAGATGGCCACCAGAGACAAAAGAGCCTAAATGTAGCCCAAATATCACCCAGATGTACTCCAAGTATAGCCCAATGACAGAATGTCCCAGAGTGTTCTAAAGAACAACTAGAGCGCTAACAGTCTTACTTATGACAAAAGTATGGCACACCAGAAGCCATTTTGATTGGAATGAAGTGGTAAGTCTGAAAACACTCAATTTAAAAAGGAACAACATGAGGGGGTTAATTTTGCCATAGAAAGTATGATTAGTGCTTCAGAAAGAAAAATTAGGGATCATTTTGAGTGACTTCTCAAATCCTCTTCCATTTCATTAAAAAAATTCTGACATGCAGACTGAAACATGCACTTTGAATACCAGCAGCAGACGTCCCTGGTGAGCAGTAGCTTTACTACAGTGATCTAATGTGCAACTAGAGTGCTAACATTCAGAATTTATGGCAAATGTGTGACACATCTGAATGCCTTCTTGATGGAACCAAAGTAAACAAGCATTGAAAATGCAATAGATCTCGCCCTCGTTTAAGTTAAAGCCATTCTGTTTGTAATGAGGTGGCTTTTTAGCTTTGCTTTTATTAGTGTTTTTTCAACTTTCATGTAAATAACATGCATCTGTATGCATATAAGTATATGTATGCATGCATTTATGTTTGTATTTATATAGATATACAGATGATATATGTTTATATAGGTATGTATATATATATATTCACTGAAAAAACCATAGGTTATAGACCATATATAGTTAGGAATTAGCATTTACAAAACCTTGAAAATTCACTGAAATAACCATAGGTTATAGACCATATATAGTTAGGAATTAGCATTTACAAAACCTTGAAAATTCACTGAAAAAAACATAGGTTATAGACCATATATAGTTAGGAATTCGCATTTACAAAACCTTATTTTACTCACACAAAACCATTGAAATTCCATATATAGTTAGTTGCACTAACTATATATCGCGCACCCGCAATCCACTGCTGATGATGTCACATATTACATCATTCATGACATGGTCAGTGACATCACTGATGACATCACTGATGACATCTCAAATGACATCACTGATGACAACTTCCAGTGACTGTATGTTTCTGTAAAGTTAAAATATGTCTTACATATTGAAGAATGAGTGGATGTATAAGTGTCTGGATGAAGGATTTAGTAGGTGCATGACTGACTGTATGAGTGAGTGATTAAATGTGTCTCACTGAGTAAATGGGTTAGTGACTAAACTGTCTTAATTTGTGCATCATTATGTCTGTTGTTCTGTAAACTGTTGCATGTGTTGATAATTAGCTATATGAGTAAATATATGGGTTATTGATTGGTTGCCCAAGTATTTGTATGGGAGACTGAGTGTGTGTGTGGGTGGCTGGGAGGTGTATGACTCTGTGCATAGATGTGTGAGCAGTTGATTCACTAGATGTATGGTTTCAAAAGTGCATGTGGAAACAGCTGTATGGGCGGTTGACTGTGTGCATGAGTGTAGTGGTGAGTGAATGGATATCTCAGTACTACATGTCAAAGTAAGTACATATGTAAAACACAGTACATGTGAGAGTTGACATATATAAATAACTGTGCATAAGAGCCAGTGAATGTGTGAGTGGCTGTATGGATCATTGTGAACTTGTATCAGGGATTGTATAAGAGAGTAAATATGTGTTAGTATATGTTTGAATAAGTAAAGTTTGTATAACTGTATAGTTGAGGAAATGGAGGTGTGATTGATTCTTTGCATGACTGACTAGGTGTGTGAGTAACTCCATGGATGAGTGACAGTCTGTGAGTGTCTGTGTACACTGATTGTATCTAAGGTTATATTAGAGTCTGAAGAGGTTCATCGTATTATCACATGAATGATATCATCAGTGATGTGATCAGTAATGTCAAATGAGATGTCATCAGTGATGTCATCAGTGATGTCATTTGAGATGTCATCAGTGATGTCATTTGAGATGTCATCAGTGATGTCATCAGTGATGTCACTGACCATGTCATGAATGATGTAATATGTGACATCATCAGCAGTGGATTGCGGGTGCGTGATATATAGTTAGTGCAACTAACTATATATGGAATTTCAATGGTTTTGTGTGAGTAAAATAAGGTTTTGTAAATGCGAATTCCTAACTATATATGGTCTATAACCTATGTTTTTTTCAGTGAATATATATATATATATATATATATATATATATATATATATATATATATATATATATATATATATATATATATATATATATATATATATATATATATATATATTAATTACCTACTGGCGGTCGCCAGTAGGTAGTTATAGTTAGGATTTTTTTCAATGTTAAATCTCAAAATTCTATTTGGAATAACTTTGGCACCGGTTGACGAATCTGCCTGAAAATTTCCTGAAAATGGCCTCGTCGAGCTCCGGTTCTTCCTTGAAAGTTTGGGGGGGGATACGTCAAGCGGGGGCCGAGATAAAAGGGGGGTCCCAAAACGCGTTTTCCCCATGTTAATTTCCATAGGGCGGTCGATTTCACTTTTAGCCCGAACGGCTGAATGGATTTCCACCAAACTTGGCAAAATTGTAGGGTCTGGTAGCCCGATGTGCCTTTGCTATGTCTCAAGATATGTGCTGCAGGGGATTTTGAGTAATTTAGGTTCAAAAAAATATATATATCTATAGGCGCTCTCCGGTGCGCGCACCGGAGTGCGCTCCAGGCGCGCCACGTGACTTGCGCGCAGAAAGCTGATTGGCTCTCAGTTGTCTGTAAACATTCTAAACAGTCCGGAGCGGCCGCCATCTTGTGTCTCGGTAGGATCGAGACACGAGAGGGTGGCTAAACAAACAAAGAAATGACCATAAGGGGGCAGGGTAGACCCCCCCTTGACACCCTAGGTTTGATGAGGGGGCTATGAAAGGGCCCCGCGGGGCATTTAAAATATTTTTTTTTTTTCGTTTTGCGCGGGGGAAGCGCCCGGTACGCGCACCAGGTAGCGCACCGGGGAGCGTAAAATGAGGGAAAAAGATGACAGAGTTTTTAAAAAATGAAGTTTTTATTTAGAAATTGGAGGTAGTTCTAAAAAGAACTTTTTTTTTTCTTCTTTTTGTTGTTTTATATTTTTTTTGTGTTTTTTGAACTTTTTGAACTTTTTTTGGCTTTTCAAAACAGTTTTATATTTTTTTTGTATTTTTTTAGGGGGAGAAACAAAAAAAGGGAATTGAAACTGGCTCAACTGGAGCAACAAAATAAAAAAAACCCAAAATTACTTCTTTTTGGGGCACTTGTGATTATCACCTGCAAGGACGATGAGCTTAACGCTTTTTTCACCATAGGCGATAAGCTTGCCACATGCAGAACAAGTGATTTTAAAATCAGCAAATCTTGGCTGAATGCAAGGCATCATCTCGGATGTTTCTGGTCCCGATGAAGTGGGTTGGTTTGTTTGGGAGGTGGTCCTTGACGACTGGGGGAGGTTACTGGCCAGTTCCCTGAACTCAGCACGAGAGTAGTTGTTTGGGTGCTTTCTGGTCATATGACGAATCATGGTATAGTTACCAAATGAATATTTTTTGTTTGGGTTGCCCCGTGAAAGTTCCTCATTGCAGATTAGGCAAGTTACCTTGGGCGCATTCACTTTTTTCTTGCCCTCTGGGATTGAAAAAAACTCCCATACAATGTGTGGCTTGGGTTTGTATGGGGTATTTTCTTCAGGCAGCCATCTTCTCCTCCCCTCCTCCTCTTCCTCTTCCTCCTCCTCCTGTTCTTGACCACCAATATAATCTTGAGGTGGTCCTCTTGGTGGTTGTGGTGGTGGTGGTGGGGCAGATGCACCAGCTGCTGCTGCTACTGAAGCCATTATTAATATCAAAAAGGTACAGAGATGTACAAACAGGTCTTCCTCAGTCAAAGGACAAAGTCAGAATAAGGAAAAAAGGTGGGGTCTTTCATCATTTAGAAAAAAACTGTCCTGAACCAATGAGAAGTGTTATTTTCAGGTCACAAGACCAGGGGCTTCATCATTATGAAACTAAAACTGTTATGAACCAATGAAAAGTGTTATTTTCAGGTCACATGACCCGACGCGCTTACGCTACGCGCCCCCGGGCGCGCCCGGGGGCGCTTCGGGTCGCGTAGCGTAAGCGCGTCGGATGTTTACGTTGCGCGATCGTATTCGCTCGAGTACTTCCGGGTGCGCTTACGCCGTGCGTATCACGCGGACGCGGCTACGCGATACGTCATGATCATGTTTTCGTTCGCGATATTGGCGCTTACGGGACGCTCCTCGGAGCGCGCCCGGGGGCGCTTTATAAAAGTACGCTTTTCGGGGCGCTCCCCGGGAAGCGCACCAGGAGCGCTCCAAAGCAAAAAATAAAAAAAAATAAAAATGGGAAAAATTGTAGGGACTGGTAGCCCTATTCTTAAGTGGTTTTTACGAAAATTAACTTTGATAAAATATATATTGTGCTACATTGGGCTATATATATATGCCAAAATGCCAAAATGTAACCCAAATGTAGTCCAATGTAGCCCAATGTAGCCCAAAGATGGCCACCAGAGAACAAAAAATGTAAATGTAGCCCAAATTTCAACTAGATGTAGCCCAACTGTAGCCCAATGACAGAATGTACCAGAGTGTTCTAAAGAACAACTAGAGTGCTAACAGTCTTATTTATAAAGTGAGACTTATAGTTAGGAATTAGCATTAAAAAAACCTTGAAATTCACTGAAAAAACCATAGGTTTCACACCAGTTATAGTTAGGAATTAGCATTTAAAAAACCTATGAAATTCACTGAAAAAACCATAGGTTTCAGACCGGTTATAGTTAGGAATTAGCATTTAAAAAACCTATTAAATTCACTGAAAAAACCATAGGTTTCACACCAGTTATAGTTAGCTGGAAATTTTACTGATATAAAACCATTGAAATTCCCACGTTATAGTTAGTTGGACTCACTATAACTTGCCCGTGCAATGCACTGCTGATGACATCACATATTACATCACTCATGACATGGTCAGTAACATCACTCATGACATCACTGATGACACCATCCTTGTAACACAGTGACAGACCTCCTTTCACTGTAAAGTAACCTTTGAAACACATATTCAAAAATAGAAACTAACATTAACAAAAAAGTGGATATACCCATACCAGTTACAACAACCAATTCAGTAATTTCACCATCTATATACAAATTCGCACATTCACCAACAGTTTTATGTATTCACTCATACATATACTCACTCATCATATGTAGTGATACCCCTATTCATTCTGTTACACACTGACAGTCATCAAAAACGTACTCATACATATACTCACACATGCAAATAAACTAATAAACATCCATTTATTTGCATATTCAACTATACACACATTAGCACATTACTTCTAAGGAAACTTACACATACTTACTCTCTTAAACAATCACTTATAGAAACACATACTTATTTAAGCAGGAACTCTTTCAATCTCTCACTCTCACATATACTTACTTATATACATCAATTCTCATATATACAAGATTTAAACATATGTAGTTACTCATAAAGACACTAGTGAGAGAGGCATTCACTCTCTAACACACACATATACACACTCATCCACCCATACAATCCTACACAAATGCTGTCTTCAAAACACATACAAACAGTGAGTCAGTCATTGATGCATCTATGTGCTAAGTAACAGCCCCACCAAACCATACAGACACTCATACTGATACTAAAAAAACATGTCATGAGTGATGTAATATGTGATGTCATCAGCAGTGCATTGCACGCGCAAGTTATAGTGAGTCCAACTAACTATAACGTGGGAATTTCAATGGTTTTATATCAGTAAAATTTCCAGCTAACTATAACTGGTGTGAAACCTATGGTTTTTTCAGTGAATATATATATATATATAATTTCTATGGCAAAATGAAACCCCTCATTTTGTTCCTTTTCAAATTAAATGTATTAAGTGTTACCACTTTATTCCAATCAAGATGACTTCAGGTGTGCCATACTTTTGTCATAAATAAGACTGTTAGCGTTCTAGTTGTTCTTTAGAACACTCTGGGAAATTCTGTCATTAGGCTATCGTTGGGCTCTTTTGTCTCTGGTGGCCATCTTGGGAGACTGCATATCAGAATTTTTTTAATGAAATATAAAAGGATTTGAGAAGTCACTCAAAATGTGCCCTAATTTTTCTTTCTTCAGCACTAATCATAATTTCTATGGCAAAATTAACCCCCTCATTTTGTTCCTTTGCAAATTAAATGTTTTAAGTGTTAACACTTTATTCCAATCAAGAGGACTTCAGGTGTGCCATACTTTTGTCATAAGTAAGACTGTTAGCGCTCTAGTTGTTCTTTAGAACACTCTGGGGCATTCTGTCATTGGGCTATAGTTGGGCTACATCTGGCTGATATTTGGGCTACATTTGTTTTTTTTTGTCTCTGGTGGCCATCTTTGGGCTACTTTGGGCTACATTTGGGCTCTAACATATATATAGCCCAATGTAGCCCAATATATGGTCTATAACCTATGTTTTTTTCAGTGATATATATATATATATATATCTGGAAACCCTCAAACCACTTCCTGAGTTCTCCCAGCGGCAGTCAGGCGAGGAAAGAGACGCAGACCTCTGGAGTTTTTCAAGTGGGCAGTATTTTATTTCAGTGACCCAAACACAACGCGTTTCAAGCCCGTAAGCCCTTGATCGCGGTCGCCAGTAGGTGGTTATAGTTAGGATTTTTTTCAGTGTTAAATCTCAAAATTCTATTTGGAATAACTTTGGCACCGGTTGACGAATCTGCCTGAAAATTTCCTGAAAATGGCCTCGTCGAGCTCCGGTCCTTCCTTGAAAGTTTGGGGGGGATACGTCAAGCGGGGCCGAGATAAAAGGGGGGTCCCAAAACGCGTTTTCCCCATGTTAATTTCCATAGGGCGGTCGATTTCACTTTTAACCCGAACGGCTGAATGGATTTCCACCAAATTTGGCAAAATTGTAGGGATTGGTAGCCTGATGTGCCTTTGCTATGTCTCAAGATATGTGCTGCGGTGGATTTTGAGTAATTTAGGTTACAAAAAATATATATATCTATAGCAGCGCAGCGGTGCGCGCACCAGGGAGCGCTCCGGGCGCGTGACGCGAGGTGCGCATGGAAAGCTGATTGGCTCTCGGGTGTCTGCAAACATTCGAAACAGTCCAGAGCGGCCGCCATCTTGTGTCTCGGTAAAATCGAGACATAAGAGGTGGCTAAAACAAAGGGGGAACTGACCATAAGGCGTCAGGGATAGACCCCTTTGACCCCCTAGGTTTGATGTGGGGGCTATAAAAGGGCCCCGCGGGGCATTTAAAATATTTTTTTTTTTCGTTTTGCGCGGGGGAAGCGCCCGGTGCGCGCACCAGGTAGCGCACCGGGGAGCGTAAAATGAGGGAAAAAGATGACAGAGTTTTTAAAAAAATGAAGTTTTTATTTAGAAATTGGAGGTAGTTCTAAAAAGAACTTTTTTTTTTCTTCTTTTTGTTGTTTTATATTTTTTTTGTGTTTTTTGAACTTTTTGAACTTTTTTTGGCTTTTCAAAACAGTTTTATATTTTTTTTGTATTTTTTTAGGGGGAGAAACAATAAAAGGGAATTGAAACTGGCTCAACTGGAGCAAAAAAACAAAAAACCCAAAAAATTACTTCTTTTTGGGGCACTTGTGATTATCACCTGCAAGGACGATGAGCTTAACGCTTTTTTCGCCATAGGCGATAAGCTTGCCACATGCAGAACAAGTGATTTTAAAATCAGCAAATCTCGGCTGAATGCAAGGCATCACCTCGGATGTTTCTGGTTCTGATGAGGTGGGTTGGTTTCTTTGGGAGGGGGTCCTTGATGACTGGGAGAGGTTACTGGCCAGTTCCCTGAACTCTGCTCGAGAGTAGTTGTTTGGGTGCTTTCTAGTAATGTGCCGAATCATGGTATAGTTACCAAAAGAATATTTTTTGTTTGGGTTGCCCCATGAAAGTTCATCATTGCAGATGAGGCAAGTCACCTTGGGCGCATTCACCTTTTTTTGCCCCTCTGGGATTGAAAAAAACTGCCATACAATGTGTGGTTTGGGTTTGTAAGGTGTATTTTCTTCTGGCAGCCATCTTCTTCTCCCCTCCTCCTCTTCCTCTTCCTCCTCCTGTTCTTGACCACCAATATAATTTGGAGCTGGTCCTCTTGGTGGTTGTGGTGGTGGTGGTGGGGCAGATGCACCAGCTGATGCTACTACTGAAGCCATTATTTGGAGCAAAAAAGTAGAGAGAGCAACAAACAGGTCTTCCTCAGTCAAAGGACAAAGTCAGAATAAGGAAAAAAGGTGGGGTCTTTCATCATTTAGAAAAAAAAACTGTCCTGAACCAATGAGAAGTGTTATTTTCAGGTCACAAGACCAGGGGCTTCATCATTATGAAACTAAAACTGTTATGAACCAATGAAAAGTGTTATTTTCTGCTCACATGACCCGACGCGCTTACGCTACGCGCACGGGGGCGCGCAGCGTAAGCGCGTCGGAAGTTTACGTTGTGCGATCATATTCGCTTGAGTACTTCCGGGTGCGCTTACGCCGTGCGTATCACGCGGTCGCGGCTACGCGATACGTCACGATCATGTTTTCGTTTGCGATATTGGCGCTCACGAGACGCTCCCCGGAGCGCGCCCGGGGGCGCTTTTCAGAAATACGCTTTTCGGGGCGCGCTCCCCCCAAAAATTAAAAAAAAAAAATGGGATAATTGTAGGGACAGGTAGCCCTATTCTGAAGTGGTTTGTAAAAAAATTAACTTTATAAAAATATGTATTGTGCTACATTGGGCTTAATATATGTTAGAGCCAAAATGTAGCCCAAATGTAGCCCAAAGTAGCCCAATGTAGCCCAAAGATGGCCACCAGAGACCAAAAATTGTAAATGTAGCCCAAATTTCAACTAGATGTAGCCCAACTGTAGCCCAATGACAGAATGTACCAGAGTGTTAAAAAGAACAACTAGAGTGCTAACAGTCTTATTTATAAAGTGAAACTTATAGTTAGGAATTAGCATTAACAAAACCTATGAAATTCACTGAAAAAACCATAGGTTTCACACCAGTTATAGTTAGGAATTAGCATTTAAAAAACCTATGAAATTCACTGAAAAAACCATAGGTTTCACACCGGTTATAGTTAGGAATTAGCATTTAAAAAACCTATTAAATTCACTGAAAAAACCATAGGTTTCACACCAGTTATAGTTAGCTGGAAATTTTACTGATATAAAACCATTGAAATTCCCACGTTATAGTTAGTCGGACTCACTATAACTTGCGCGTGCAATGCACTGCTGATGACATCACATATTACATCACTCATGACATGGTGAGTGACATCACTCATGACATCACTTATGACACCATCCAGTGAATATGTGTCTTTCTGAAAAATAAATATTAGTGAGTTATGTTTAAATATTTAAATACATATATTAGTGTTTCACTTTGTGTATAAGTGGCTACATGTGTTGATAAGTAGCTACATGCGTATGTATATGGGTTATTTGATATTTTTATTAGTATCAGTTTGAGTGTCTATATGGTTTGGTGGGGGTATTACTTAGCACATAGATGCATGAGTGACTGACTCTTTGTTTGTATGTGTTTTGAAGACAGCATATGTACAGGACTGTATGGGTGGATGAGTGTCTATATGTGTTTGTTAGTGAGTGAATGACTGTCTCACTAGTGTCTTTATCAGTAACTACATATGTTTTAATCTAGTATATATGAATATTGATGTATATAAGTGAGTATATGTGAGAGTAAGAGATTGTAAGAGTTCCTGTTTAAATAAGTATGTGTTTCTATAAGTGATTGTTTAAGAGAATAAATATGTGTAATTTTCAATAGAAGTAAGGTGGAAGTGTGTGTATAACTCTATATTCAAATAAATGGTTGTTCAATAGTTTATTTGCACGTGTGAATATGTGTGTGAATAACTTTTGGATGAATGTCGGTGTGTAACAGGATGTATAGGTGTATCTCTTCATATGATGAGTGAGTATATGTATGAGTGACTATATAGAACTGTTGGTGAATGAGTGGATGTGTATATAGATAGTGGAAGTACAGAATTGCTTGTTGTAACTGATATAGGTATGTCCATTTTTTAAAAATTTCAGTTTCTATTTTTGAATATGTGTCTCAAGGGTTACTTTACACTGAGAGGAGGTCTGTCACTGTGTCACAAGGATGGTGTCATCAGTGATGTCATGAGTGATGTCACTCACCATGTCATGAGTGATGTAATATGTGATGTCATCAGCAGTGCATTGCACGCGCAAGTTATAGTGAGTCCGACTAACTATAACGTGGGAATTTCAATGGTTTTATATCAGTAAAATTTCCAGCTAACTATAACTGGTGTGAAACCTATGGTTTTTTCAGTGAATATATATATATATATATATATATATATATATATATATATATATATATATATATTCACTGAAAAAACCATAGGTTATAGACCATATATAGTTAGGAATTAGCATTTACAAAACCTTAAAAATTCACTGAAAAAAGCATAGGTTATAGACCATATATAGTTAGGAATTCGCATTTACAAAACCTTATTTTACTCACACAAAACCATTGAAATTCCATATATAGTTAGTTGCACTAACTATATATCGCGCACCCGCAATCCACTGCTGATGATGTCACATATTACATCATTCATGACATGGTCAGTGACATCACTGATGACATCACTGATGACATCTCAAATGACATCACTGATGACATCTCAAATGACATCTCAAATGACATCACTGATGACATCACTGATGACATCTCATTTGACATTACTGATCACATCACTGATGATATCATTCATGTGATAATACGATGAACCTCTTCAGACTCTAATATAACCTTAGATACAATCAGTGTAAACAGACACTCACAGACTGTCACTCATCCATGGAGTTACTCACACACCTAGTCAGTCATGCAAAGAATCAATCACACCTCCATTTCCTCAACTATACAGTTATACAAACTTTACTTATTCAAACATATACTAACACATATTTACTCTCTTATACAATCCCTGATACAAGTTCACAATGATCCATACAGCCACTCACACATTCACTGGCTCTTATGCACAGTTATTTATATATGTCAACTCTCACATATACTGTGTTTTACATATGTACTTACTTTGACATGTAGCACTGAGATATCCATTCACTCACCAATACACTCATGCACACAGTCAATCGCCCCTACAGCCGTTTCCACATGCACTTTTGAAACCATACATCTAGTGAATCAACTGCTCACACATCTATGCACAGAGTCATACACCTCCCAGCCACCCACACACACACTCAGTCTCCCATACAAATACTTGGGCAACCAATCAATAACCCATATAGTTACTCATATAGCTACTTATCAACACATGCAACAGTTTACAGAACAACAGACATAATGATGCACAAATTAAGACAGTTTAGTCACTAACCCATGCACTCAGTGAGACACATTTAATCACTCACTCATACAGTCAGTCATGCACCTACTAAATCCTTCATCCAGACACTTATACATCCACTCATTCTTCAATATGTAAGACATATTTTAACTTTACAGAAACATACAGTCACTGGATGTTGTCATCAGTGATGTCATCAGTGATGTCATTTGAGATGTCATCAGTGATGTCATCAGTGATGTCACTGACCATGTCATGAATGATGTAATATGTGACATCATCAGCAGTGGATTGCGGGTGCGCGATATATAGTTAGTGCAACTAACTATATATGGAATTTCAATGGTTTTGTGTGAGTAAAATAAGGTTTTGTAAATGCGAATTCCTAACTATATATGGTCTATAACCTATGTTTTTTTCAGTGAATTTTCAAGGTTTAGTAAATGCTAATTCCTAACTATATATGGTCTATAACCTATGGTTTTTTCAGTGAATTTTCAAGGTTTTGTAAATGCTAATTCCTAACTATATATGGTCTATAGCCTATGGTTTTTTCAGTGAATATATATATATACATACATATATAAACATATATCATCTGTACATCTATATAAATACAAACATAAATGCATGCATACATATACTTATATGCATACAGATGCATGTTATTTACATGAAAGTTGAAAAAACACTAATAAAAGCAAAGCTAAAAAGCCACCTCATTACAAACAGAATGGCTTTAACTTAAACGAGGGCGAGATCTATTGCATTTTCAATGCTTGTTTACTTTGGTTCCATCAAGAAGGCATTCAGATGTGTCACACATTTGCCATAAATTCTGAATGTTAGCACTCTAGTTGCACATTAGATCACTGTAGTAAAGCTACTGCTCACCAGGGACGTCTGCTGCTGGTATTCAAAGTGCATGTTTCAGTCTGCATGTCAGAATTTTTTTAATGAAATAGAAGAGGATTTGAGAAGTCACTCAAAATGACACTCTGAAGCACTAATCATACTTTCTATGGCAAAATTTACCCCCTCATGTTGTTCCTTTTTAAATTGAGTGTTTTCAGACTTACCACTTCATTCCAATCAAGATGGCTTCTGGTGTGCCATACTTTTGTCATAAGTAAGACTGTTAGCGCTCTAGTTGTTCTTTAGAACACTCTGGGACATTCTGTCATTGGGCTATACTTGGGGTACATCTGGGTGATATTTGGGCTACATTTAGGCTCTTTTGTCTCTGGTGGCCATCTTGGGAAACTGTATGTCAGAATTTTTTAATGAAATTGAAGAGGGTTTGAGAAGTCACTCACAATGTGCCCCAATTTTTCTTTCTGCAGCACTAATCATAATTCATATGGCAAAATATACCCCCTCATTTTGTTCCTTTTTAAATTAAATGTTTTAAGAGTTACCACTTTATTCCAATCAAGATGGCTTCAGGTGTGCCATACCTTTGTAATAAGTAGGACTGTTAGCGCTCTAGTTGTTCTTTAGAACACTCTGGGACATTCTGTCATTGGGCTATACTTGGGCTACATCTGGGTGATATTTGGGCTACATTTGGGCTCTTTTGTCTCTGGTGGCCATTTTGGGAGACTGCATGTCAGAATTTTTTAATGAAATAGAAGAGGATTTGAAAAGTCACTCAAAATGTGCCCTAATTTTTCTTTCTGCAGCACTAATAATACCTTCTATTGCATAATATACCCCCTCATTTTGTTCCTTTTTAAATTAAATGTTTTAAGAGTTACCACTTTATTCCCATCACGATGGCTCCAGGTGTGCTATACCTTTGTAATAAGTAGGACTGTTAGCGCTCTAGTTGTTCTTTAGAACACTCTGGGACATTCTGTCATTGGGCTATACTTGGGCTACATCTGGGTGATATTTGGGCTACATTTGGGCTCTTTTGTCTCTGGTGGCCATTTTGGGAGACTGCATGTCAGAATGTTTTAATGAAATAGAAAAGGATTTAAGAAGTCACTCAAAATGTGCCCTAATTTTTCATTCTGCAGCACTAATCATACTTTCTATGGCAAAATATACCCCCTCATGTTGTTTCTTTTTAAATTAAATGTTTTAAGAGTTACCACTTTATTCCAATCAAGATGGCTTCAGGTGTGCCATACCTTTGTAATAAGTAGGACTGTTAGCGCTCTAGTTGTTCTTTAGAACACTCTGGGACATTCTGTCATTGGGCTATACTTGGGCTACATCTGGGTGATATTTGGGCTACATTTGGGCTCTTTTGTCTCTGGTGGCCATTTTGGGAGACTGCATGTCAGAATGTTTTAATGAAATAGAAAAGGATTTGAGAAGTCACTCAAAATGTGCCCTAATTTTTCATTCTGCAGCACTAATCATACTTTCTATGGCAAAATATACCCCCTCATGTTGTTTCTTTTTAAATTAAATGTTTTAAGAGTTACCACTTTATTCCAATCAAGATGGCTTCAGGTGTGCCATACCTTTGTAATAAGTAGGACTGTTAGCGCTCTAGTTGTTCTTTAGAACACTTTAGGAGGCTGCAGTAGAACACAAAGGAATCAACTGACAGTCTCTGTCCTTGTTGGATGTACATGTTTTACTGAGAATGTCAGACTTCATTTTCACATGACTGAGAAAGATAATGTGAATTTACAGAAAATATGCTTTCAGTTTAGCTTATAGATCCCCTTCCAAACCAATGTGGGAAAATCATGAGATATTAGTTTTCTTTCAAACAATATTCATGATATCACAGCAGAAGGTTTTTTCACATGGTAAAATCACCTTAGAACCCACCACAATTCCTAAAACGAGTATGGTACCATCAACAAATGATTTATAATGTAACTAAAGTCCTAAAACCCTCTATTAACTACAATGCTTTTTAATGAGGTGCTATCATGTATATTGGTCCCAAGATGGCTGCCAACACTTTTTGGATGAAGTGCTGACAGCCAATCAGATCAGATATGTGGTTAGGCTCCGCCCAGATATATATCTTTTTTTGAACCTAAATTACTCAAAATCCACTGGAGCACATATATTGAGACCTAGCAAAGGCACATCGGGCTAACAGTCCCTACAATTTTGCCAAGTTTCGTGCAAATCCATTTAGCCGTTCGAGCTAAAAGTGAGGCCAACCGCCCTATGGAAATTAACATGGGAAAAACACGTTTTGGGACCCCCCTTTTTTCTCGGCCCCCCCTTGAGGAAACCCCCCCAAATTGTCAGGGGCTGCTTAGAAAGAAAATGTTCCATTTTCCAGAAAATTTCAGCCAATTCCGTCCACAAACGCCAAAGTTATTAGACATAGAATTTTCAAAAATTCCATAGAGAAAAAATCCTAACTATATATACCTACTGGCGACCGCCAGTAGGTAATATATATATATATATATATATTCACTGAAAAAACCATAGGTTTCACACCAGTTATAGTTAGGAATTAGCATTTAAAAAACCTATTAAATTCACTGAAAAAACCATAGGTTTCACACCAGTTATAGTTAGGTGGAAATTTTACTAGCATAAAACCATTGAAATTCCCACGTTATAGTTAGTTGGACTCACTATAACTTGCGCGTGCAATGCACTGCTGATGACGTCACATATTACATCACTCATGACATGGTCAGAGACATCACTCATGACATCACTCATGACATCTCAAATGACATCACTGATGACATCATCCAGTGAATGTGTATCTTTCTGAAAAATAAATATTTTTTATATATGTATATCTAAAGGTTGATGGAAGAATAAATGGGTAAATAAATGTCTAAATGGATGTTTTTTTGTGTAAAATTGATTGGTTAACTGACTTATTAACCCCTTTAGTGCTAAGGCAATATTATTATTCCACTCTAATTTCCATTGAAATGATTGGTAAGTGCATGACGAGTTACCCTTGTCATTAGCATCCAAGGGGTTAAATGTATCTTAGTGAATACATATATTAATGAGTAATGTTTAAATATTTAAAGATCTGTATCTGTGTCTCACTTTGTGTATAAGTGGCTGCATGGGTTGGTGAGTAGCTACATGAGTGTGTATATGTTTTTTGAGTATCACTATCAGTATGGTTCGGTGGGGATATTACTTAGAGCACAGATGCATGAATGAGTGACTCACTATTTGTATGTATTTTGAAGACAGCATGTGTGCAAGACTGTATGGGTGGATGATTGTGTGAATGGGTGGGTTAGTGAGTATGTGTTTTTATAATTGATTGTTTAAGAGAGTAAATATGTTTCCATTTCTGTAGAAGTATGTGTAGTGGTGTGTATATAGCAGTATAATCAAGTAAATGGTTTTTTGATAGTTTATTTGCATGTGTGAATTTGTGTGTGAGTAACTATATGGATGAGTATTAGTGTGTAACAGGATGTATAGGTGTACGAGTACATATGATGAGTAAGTACATGCATGAGTGACTATATAGAACTGTTGGTGAATGAGTGGATGTGTATGTAGATGTTGGAATTACCTAATAAGTTGTTGTAATTGGTTTCTCCTTTTTTAAGAAAATGTTAGTTTCTAATTTGAATGTGTGTGTCTAAGGTTATTTTATGCTGATAGGAGGTCTGCCACTTTATCACAAGGAGGTTGTCATCAGTGATGTCATTTGAGATGTCATCAGTGATGTCATGAGTGATGTCACTGACCATGTCATGAGTGATGTAATATGTGACGTCATCAGCAGTGCATTGCACGCGCAAGTTATAGTGAGTCCAACTAACTATAACGTGGGAATTTAAATGGTTTTATGCGAGTAAAATTTCCACCTACCTATTACTGGTGTGAAACCTATGGTTTTTTTCAGTGAATATATATATATATATATATATTCTGGAGTGCTTCCTAATCACCAGTGGTATGTGTTTGAGGCGAGGCCACATCACACTTCTAACAATCGAAAAATTTCACTTCTCACATGAAGAATGGACCAGCACTCAAATCTCTGGAATTATCCAGTTTAATTCAAATGCAGCATTCGGGAGGACATATGTTTATACAGATTTTTATAGTGAGGGAGCCTAGAAAGAGCCCCAAGAGCAGGTGTAAGGAATACTTTGAGAGAAAGAAGAGCTTTGTGAGGAGAGGACCATTTCATTCTTGAATTATAATGACAAACATTATAAAGATGTAACAGTTCTTAAATCAATTTATCTATTGTAATCATCCTAAAGTATCAGAACAAATCGGTATGGGGAGTTTATTGCAATCAGAAGTACAGTTTTATCTTCTTAATGGAGACTAGAGTAGATAAGATGGGTGCTTGAAAATAAAATGAGAACTCTGATACTTGGATTTTTAAGGAAGTGTAAACCTTCCTGGATGAATACCGTTTAAATCAGTTAATGCTGCATTTGAAGTGGGATTCTTAGATATGGGATAATTACAGTCTCTCTAGTGGTGGCTTGAGTCCCACTATTATCACATCATATCATCTCATGAGCATATATAAAGTGCACATTCACACCTGAGAGTACTTGTTGCTGAATACCATATGTTTTTAGTTATCCAAGTAAATAATACTTATTGTATAGACCTTGGAAGGAATAAAGGCTGAGTGGTCACCCCAGGATTCAGACATGTGAGAGAGTGGTCAAACACATTTTCCTTAAGTGGATTATTTCATTTAATAAGCCATCAGACTAATAAAATAACACACCTATCATTGCAAACATCACGATGGAGACTTGAATATGACTGTAATCACACATTATCACTGTGGGCACTTAAACATCACTATAATCGCATACTATCTCTGAGAGGACTTGTACATGACTATAATCACTCGCTATAACTGTGTGCTATCTCTATGCATCCTATTATTCACACGCTATCTCTGTGGGGACCTGGACATGTCTATAATCACACACTATCTCTGTGGGGACCTGGGCATGTCTATAATCACACACTATCTCTGTGGGGACCTGGGCATGTATGTAATCACACACATTCTCTTTGGCAACTGTAGTAATACTATAGTCACACACCATCTCTGTGGAGACCTCAACATCTCTATAATCACACACTATCTCTGTGGGGACCTGGGAATGTCTATAATAACACACTATGTCCGTGGAGACCTGGGCATGTCTATAATCACACACTATCTCTGTGGGGACCTGGGAATGTCTATAATAACACACTATGTCCGTGGAGACCTGGGCATGTCTATAATCACACACTATCTCTGTGGGGACCTCAACATTTTGTGGGGACCTGGGAATGTCTAATCACACACTATGTCTGTGGGGACCTGGGCATGTCTATAATCACACATTCTCTTTAACAACCATGGTAATACTATAGTCACAAACTATCTCTGTGAGGACTTGAGCGTTCATGTATTTACACACAAGCTCTGTTTTGGCTTGAGCATCATCAGCTTCTCATTCTCTGTATGGGGCTATGTGAATACTGATAAGTAGTAAAGTTAGACTTTTGGTCTAAGTTTACATTGTTGAAACTGAAAAGTAGAAAAGTTATATTTTTTGTCTAAGTTTACCATTGTGAATTGGGCCCTATTTTAAGGAGGACTTAAACACAATCATCTTCATGAACTATATCTGTGGGGACTTAAACATCGCTATAATAACACACTATCTTTGTGACAGCTTGAAAAAAACTATAATAAAACACTACCTTTGTGGGAACTTGAACATCACTATAAAAACATATCATCTCTGTGGGGACGTGAGCATTCCAGTAATTAAACACAAGCTCTGTTTTGACTTGAAGCACTAGGGGGTGCCAGTAGGCACAGGGTTAAGACTGATTTCCATATAACTGGGTATGAACTGGGGTGTCAAAGTGAGCTAAAGAACGATGATGGATTCAACCCAGATCTGTGACTGGGGGTGAGTGACTGAAACATTTCAGCACTCCGTCCATAATCTCCTTGTGTTTGATTTGTTCGTCCTAAGTTGGCAGGGTTGGCCCACATGTGGGTCCCTTGCTCACTTTGCCACTGGATTCAAGCTAGCCTGGTTGATGAGGGGTGTTACCCTGAAGCTGGTCGCAGGATGCTTGTTTCCAGTCTCGGGAAGACCTGGCTTGGCAGTTTGGGTTGGACTGTTCCCAATGAGGCACAGGGTCAAAACTGATTTGCATATAGCTGGGTCAGAACTGGGGTGGTGAAGTGAGCTAAAGAACAAGGATGGATTCAACCCAGATCCGTGACTGGGAGTGAGTGACTAAAAAGTTTCAGCACTCCGTTCATAATCTTCTTGCGTTTGCTTCGACTTGATCAGCTTAACATTCTCTGTATGGGGCTTTGTGAATATAGAAAAGTAGTAAAGTTAGACTCTTGGTCTAAATTTACCTTTGTGAATCGGGCCCTATTTTAATGAGGACTTAAACACAATAACCTTCATGCACTACCTCTGTGGGGACTTGAACAACACTGTAATAACACACTATCTCTGTGGGGACTTGAACATCACTATAATAACACACCATCTCTATCGGGACTTGAACATCTCTATGATAACACACCATCTTTATGGGGACTTGAACAACACTCTAATAATACACTATCTCTGTGGGGACTTGAACATCACTATAATAACACACCATCTCTGTGGGGACTTGAACATCTCTATGATAACACACTATCACTGTGGGGACTTGAGCATTCCTATAATCACACACAACCTCTGTGTGGACTTGAACATCATTAGCTTCACACTATTTATAATGGAATTTAAGCTTTGAATGTACACACTATTTCTATGGAGATTTAAACACAATGATCTTCACCTACTATCTCTGTGGGGACTTGAACATCTATTTTGGCAAAAATGTAAGCAGCTAATTAAGCCCTGGGTTCCACTTGACCATATTCCTTAACTCTACTTAATACGGCACAGATACTTAAGGCATGGGTTTTTACAGTATAACATCTCAACAGCAGAGCAGGCTCGCAATTGTTTACTGTTCCCCCCATCTGAATTGATATGTTTTAAAAAAAAATGTTTTTTTAAAGAATTTTTAAATGTCTTTTAAAATAATAATAATGGGTTATGCATTATGCACTTTACTTATTGCACTAGCACTTCTATTAAGCACTTTATAAGGATATTTGCTGCTAATACTATTCCATGATCATCTCCCCAGAAAGATAGTTTTTAATTGTGTTGGTTTTATCGATAACGCTACATTGGTTGAAAATTGTATATTATTCCATGTGTGTTCCTTCGAAACGTCAGTTAATTTGTTAACGCAGGGTGACAACCATTACGGGGTTCTAATTGGGAAAAGATTGATATTGACCGTAAGTGTTCCACACGAGAATTATGCCGACTATTGTAGTGACAAAGATTATTGAAGAAAAGAGATTTCTTACTTTTTAATGAATGTATTTTAACAATATTGATGTTGTAATTCTTGACTGTTTTGCACATTGACTCGTATGAATGATGGGTTTTTTTTATGTGGAATTCCTTGGAATTCCAAATCATAATAAAATAATAAAAATAATAATAAAATAAATATTGAACATGAATATGATCACAATATCTCTGTGGGGACTGGAACATTACTATGATCACACACTATCTCTGTGGGGACTTGAACGTGAATATGATCACACACTATCTCTGTGGGGACATGAACATGGCTATAATAACACACTATCTCTGTGGAGACCTGGGCATTCCTATAATTACAAACTATCTCTGTGGGACCTGTGCATTACTGTAATAGTGTTATTTCTGCATGAACTGCAGCATGACTATCATCCTACACCAAAACCACAATATCTGTAGGGACTTGGGCATCAATCTAATCATGCAATATCTCTGTGGGGGCTTGAAAATTATCATCATCATACACTTACTCTGTCAGCTCTAGAATATTATTATAATATCATGCCATCTCTTTGGGGACTATTAATGCACAGCCATACGTAGATGGTGCCAATTGGTGAGGTTGATGAAAAACACTTAGGTGGTCAGATGGCAACTTGGTTTTGCCATCTGACCCCATTGCAGGATCTTAAGCCTCTAAATTAATTTAACTATGTGTTGTTTTCATATTCCTTAATGTTTGTGTGCACTCAGTAATAGGCTAAACATCCGTGAATCCCTGTCCATGCACTTTATATATTTGATCATTTTCTACTGTAAAATGCATTATTAGACAAATCTCTGCTCTAGGTGCACCTAGGACATAGTGACCTATTCAAATTTGACTAAAGTATCATGTTATGTATGTATGGCACTGAAAAATAGCATTTATCTATTAGATAATGAGTGTATTCAATCAGAAATGAGAATTATTGAGTAGGTCCCCACAAGGATGGTAACACATGTCCAAGTCCCCACAATGATGGTTCTGTGCGCGTGACTAAATAACAACATATTTGTAAAATTGAAGCAGGATCCTGTATTATGAATTTTTTCTTAACATTTTTCTGTTATTGGTATATTTTTAAAACATTGGGAAGGGTTAGTCCCCACAAGGCTGGTGAAAACACATAGTCCCCACAAGGATGGTAACACGTGTATGCGTGGCGTTGTGTGTGTGAGTGGCGTTGCGTGTGTGAGTGGCGTTGCGTGTGTGAGTGGCGTTGCGTGTGTGAGTGGCGTTACTGTGGGGGAGGGGGGGACGAGAAATGCACACGGCGTACAGGGGAGGGGGCGGAGCGGGGACAGCAGAATGAGGGTGTAAAGCAGCCGGGGCCTTTGAAGTGAAGCTAATCTTCACTCCAAAGGTGTGGGAGGAGTGCGCCTGAGGGAACAGACGGCGATTTGGTAATGTGCACATGCATTTTAGGTCAATGCACTTGCGCATTGAACTGAAAGCCACGGGCACAGCTCCAAATTTCCACATTTAGTTAAACTTTGTTTAAAGCTCTATAGTCTGAAGCCCTATAGTAGGTGAATGTGATAGAAATGTAACGAAAAGAGTAGAAAACATTTACCTTATTATTCTTGTTAACTTATTCAATTTTTTTTCATACTTTCAATCTGTGAAAGAGAGAACAAACATTTGAAAAATATTAAAACATGTATTTAAAAATTAGAAAAGACAAGGGAAAAGGTTGAAGGACAAACAGTTTTTCAACAACTTTGACATTTACAGAAGCCTCTGCTTCTCTAGGCCCCCTACACAGTCCTAAAGATATATATTTTAAACTAACAGTATCTTGATGCTGATGAAGTGAGGCCTATTTTGGAACATGGTGCATCTTTTGCACTGCTGATGTCTCACAACAGTGATGCAATGGCAGCGCAAAAGAGATGTAAAGCCATCATAAAATTGTCTCTAACATTTTAAATGATTGTTTCAGGATGCAAATAAGATGTGTCCTTTCCAGAGGTTTGTTTGAGGTGAGGCCTATTCAGGTTTCAAAATAAAACAGTACCCAGAAGTGCAGCACTGTATGCATTAACTTTGACACTTACAGAAGCCTCAGTTTCTCCATGTCTACCTCACATTTCTAAATGTATATCATAAGTACAAAAAGTAGAGAATTAATTATACATGTTAAATGGTTTATTTTTGCTGTTCTCAGAATGTATCAAATTTCACTAAAATCAGTGACTTGAAGGTATTCATCATTTAACAGCAGGGAAAAAAACACAATCAAAATGATTGTGTTTAAAAAACTCATACAACATAAGAAATCAGAATTCAAAACTCCTTAAAATAAACTTACTTTCCATGACGTCGAAGGATGTCCTATGAACAGCTTACACTCTGTTGTGCTACTAATATTTTCAGCCCGCCACTTTCTGAAAGAAAACCTCTATCGTTTTGAAAAATATGTTACATACGATAAAAGACTTCTCACATTCTACCACATGTTTCCACAAGGCCAAATCATGTTAGAGCGATTTACAACTCTTGGAATTCCGTCATTTTTTATTTTCGCAAGTTTCAGAAAGAAAACGTTTAAGATTACTTTCACAATCCTGGACTACTAATATCTTACCCTTCTTGCTCACTCATGTTCTACTTTTCCTATGACACTGATACTGCTTACTATGAAGCAGACTTACTTGCATCAGGTTTATATAGTTGGATTTTTAAAATGACATTATAATCAAATGTTTTGACCAATAATCTAGACAGCATTGCAGACTTACATTCCCTCTACTCCATGAACCTCTTGAAATTCCTCAGAGCACATCCCGAGATTCTTTCCCTAAAATTTTGGTTTTAAAAACACCAGGTAAGAATTTTTAAGGTCATACGGCAATTTTTTTTTTAAAGGTATAACAGAATCGTTGCAGAATGACCAGCCGTTTCTAGACTTTAAATAAGCTGTGTAATGTCCTGATGTTGTTGAAGGACCCTCATGATATATAATTGCTGCAGTTACAAAAGTCCTTCCTGATATTGAAAACTGCGAAGCAACAACATTTTTTATTAAAGTTGTCAATTTTGTTCCATCAGGCCTACATCGTTGGAACATTAAAATGACGTACTGGCCATATCTTTGTATAAATAATGTTGACATCATTTCAGATTTACATTGGCTACACTCCATATTGTGATCAGCTGCTTTTACTAGCTTATTAAAGGACACTGATTTACTGTCTGGCAAAGTTAAATATATAAATCTTTCTGAGTCTACACTAGTAGTACTTGATACCCTACAGTTCTCGCAGTCATGCTGCCATTGATAAGAAAGCCCAAACAGGTGATCTACATCTACACCCTCATCTTGCAATACATCAAGCATATACATTAAAAACTCCTGACAATCCTGCTGAATATTTTCAGAGAATTCTGTTTGACCTGAACATTCGTCTAACAGATAACGAACTTCAGACACACTTTCTACTTTTGTTCTATCAGTGCTACATTTCTCTAACACAGAATTCAACAAACAGCATAAACTTTGTTCCGAATTGATCACAATCTGTTCTTTTAAAGTCTCCAGTGAGAATACAACATTAACAACTACATTAGCATAGCAGTTGACACCAGAACTGTTTTCAAATTGAAAACCGACAACATCTTCAACAGAATCCATTTTCTTTCTGCTTACAATTTTCGGTTCATCGACTTTTGGGCTTTTTCCTACAACCTCCCTACTATTACTGATATTTCTTCGTTTCCGGCCTACCACACGTTTCTCAAACAAAGGATATTGAGGCAAATGTGGCGCATACTCTCTTCTTAACCTATTGTATTCCTTTACACAATCTAGATCCGCACAAATGTTTGTGACATCACAGTCAATCAAGTACAATCCCGATAAACTTCTAACTCGTGACAATGCCACATATGCCATACCCTCCTTGAACACAGAACTGCCAATATTCACCAATGCACTGTCTACACTTAAACCTTGCGATTTATGGATTGTCACCGCATATGCCAAGCAAACAGGAAACTGCTTACGGCGAACATATAAGTCTTTAACAAGCATAAACCTAGCAGAGCAACGACCAATTACCTGTACTTCCTCAATGCCATCAAATTTAATTTTTAAAAATTCAATTCCATCTCTACTTCTGTATTTCTCAAAATCAACAACATTACCCATTGATCCATTTACCAGACCTCTTTCAACATGTAAATTCCTTCTCAAAATGATTCGGCAATTTAAGCACACATTCAAAGTCTTTTCAAAACCCGCAGTTTTAGATATAGTCTTCTCTAATGAATCCAATTTTGATTTCAAATTCTCAGACAAAATAATTGTTGATCCCATATGCTCTATTCTGTCAATAGCTTCCAGTTTCACAATCTCTTGCTTTTCTAAATGCAACATTTTGTTGTTGAAGATGGCACATTCTGCAAGAGTTGGCATCAAACATATTCCGGATTTCTTCTCAGTAATTTTCTGGCACAACGTCTTGTTCTGGATATAAATTTGACAGTAATCGTGCTTGTAAAGCTTCTTTCCCATGCTCGGTCACTTTTCCAATTCTAACATCTTGTAGAATATTCTTGTAATCTTCATCCTTCGCCTGACGCATATTTTCATGCAGTTCAGCATAATTGAAGTTTAACCATATATTGACGTTGCCAATGCTCCCTAGGCACTTCCTGGTATCTTCATGCGTGAGCATTTTGAACACAGGTTGTCCTTTCACTGGTGTCAGCTGCAGAAGATCTCCGAAAACAATGATGTGTTTGCCACCAAATAACACATCATACTCAGTTTTAAGAACTTCTTGCATTCTCAAATGCAAGCATGACATTGGAAACCATGCTTACTTCGTCAATGATAAGAAGTTTCATCTTCTTCAGGACTCTAGATACTTCACAACAAGCATCCCCAGATAACCTGTGGTATTGTAATTTGTTATCATGCTCCACTGGCAGCATCAGTAGCCAATGCAAAGTAATCCCTTTAATGTTATGTGCTGCCAGTCCAGTTGGAGCGGTGACAACACAAGACAGCGATGACTCAGTCCTTTCCTGCAAATAACATTAAATTGCTTTAATGAGGAAACTTTTTCCAGTTCCCGCTTCTCCACTCACGTACAGTCGGACAGGCTTAAACGACGTACACGAGCACTCTTTCTTCTCATGACTTAATCCATGATCAATTTGCTTGGTAACTTCGTCATATATTTTCCTCTGCTCAACGTTGAGTTGTTTTTCCAAGTCTTCTAAGTTAACTGCATCCTCCTGAGCATGTGCCATGGCTCTTTCCACTTCATTCATAGCAGTGGCAGCTTCAGTTTCGATAACAGGTCCTCCTAGTGGATCCTGACTCAATGAAACAGAACTGTCCTGAGAACTGTCTCTGGCAATCTCGGCTGCAATCGTTGCTTCCTGCTCAATTTCCAAAGTCAACATTTCTTGATATTTGGGAAAAGCAGGACATTCTATGGTCTCCTTGGTGGCAGTGAAAGAGTCTTCGTAACAGAGGAAATCTCCAAGCAGTTCCTCTTCTGCACGCCAAGGCTTGAAAAGTTGCAAAAGTGCTAAATAGAAAAACTCCTTTTTTTCTGGAGATTCGCCACTCAATTTTCAATGGTTTACCAAGTGGCATTTTCTTTGCTTGACCAGACATCCCTCACTTCCAATTACAGCATACACTCCTTTCTCAATATCTTCTTTGATGTTCCTCTTGAATATGTAATTTTGTAGAACCTCATACAAACAAACATTCTCAAGGTGACTACTTCGATTTGGATAATATGTATCCAACATGTTGGTCTTCAAAATGTCGGTACTGTTTGGCTCCTTTTCCGCCAAATACTCAATTTCCCGCACAGGTTTCAGAACTCGATTACGCGTTGCAGCAAGACCAAGACTCGCCCAAACGATACTCCTGGATTTGGCATAGAGACTTGCTGAAGACAACCGGTCAGAACATTCGTAAGCTCCGATTTCTCGATGCGACAACATCTTCAGACTGAAACTGTACAACTTCTTGCTGAGGCTCTTTTCATGGGAAATGTCCTCCCACATATCCTTCAATTCTGTCTTTTCTTTTTTGGTGATGTAAGATGTCACATACCGAGCCACAGCCATACAGTTATCAGCCACAAACTGTATATCCATGTTAGCATTCCACATGGACAAAATCACTGGGTTGTAGTCATTGATGTACTTGGACTCTTCGTTCCTTTACAAATTGTATGTATCTTTGGGTGATTTCCTCGGCACATTATGTCGCAGAGAAGACATCAAACTGTTTACTCTTCCTTTAGAAATCACCGGTCGTGGAAAGTTGAAACGACATTTGGTGTAGAACTTGTCCTTGTTTCTGAATTTACGACGACAGTACTTTCCACAACGATGGCTTTGGAAACGTAGAACTTGTTCTCTTAGGCTTTTCTTCTCCTTTGTGTTTGGAACAGCACACGTAGAATAATGTTCTATGAAACTCATCACTAAGTCATCCGGATCTGTTCCAAATTTAGGTGCATCCTTGATCCACAGCAGCATATGTATATGAGGAGCACCTCTTGCTTAGTACTCCTTTCTCCAGAAGAAATCCAACACCTCTCCAAGAGGTGGATTCTTCTTATTCATGATGAAAGACATCATAGCTTCAAATCTATGATTGAAGTACCTGCATACATTGACTGGATCCAAAGAGCACAGTTCTCCGGGTGTCTTGAATTCGATGTTTTCAATGTTTCCATTTGCTCAGAGTGAGGAACCATGTCGGAGTTCCTAAGTTCCTCAGCATACATTTTAAATCACCATGACGACGGTACCAGTACTCATTAGTACCACGCTGACACGCCATGAGATTAATTAGGTGAGAATCCAGAATACTGTCTTGGACATTGACTTTATCCATAAAGTCACTTGCCGAGATGTTTCACATCTGTATACCACTTTTCAAGATGTGGTTCACTGCATATGACAGTCCAGACAGATCGCTTTCAAACAGGAGATGAAACAAATAGGGAATGCATTGTCGAAACCTAGCATCTTCTGCATTCAATCGTAAAGTCCGGTATTCAGAAGCAGGAATTTGATGAGGTCGCTCATCATATCTTCCTCCTTGACCTGTTGGAAATAGCTGTGGGAAACACCGAGCTTCCAAACTTTCCTCCCAAACACTAATGGGACTCCCTTTGGCTTGTTTCATTTGAAACAACTCAATAGCATTCCCCATGACTTCCTTGGAATGCAAAGGATGAACACTATAATGTTCATATATTTCTTCACTTTTAGAGGCTTCTACTTTCTCAATTTGGCCAGCACACAAATCGCTATCCTCTTCATCACTTACTTCCTCTTCTGCAACATATACATTCTTATAGTACTTATTATTTTTTTTCAAGTACAATGTTGCCTTTTTGACTTTCCTAACATCCACTAAATCTTGCCATATTTTCTTATTCTTTGTCGGAACCCCATTAACTAAGATAACCAGAGGTTCCTCTTCCACTTTTTCTACTCCAATTGTGTTAATGTTTTTGTTCAAATCTAGAGGGAAATAAACAACTCTTCCCTTTAATCCTCTCTGTAAATCTGATAGAGGCAACTTCCCTGTCTTTGGCTCCATTCTTACAATAGCCTGAAAGGGATGGATACTTTGAATCAAAATAGATTCATAAGTATTTAAATCCTTCAATTCAGAAGGAATCTCAACCAATTCCAGATTATTATGAACCGCCCTAGCTGGCATCTGGTTTTGGTTTAATTTGTTACAACAATAAGTACACACACGTTGATCCGATCCCAAATCAAAACAATTTTCTACCATCAAGTATGTTGCAAAATCCTTCCATTCACTATTATTTTCCCTTTCACTTTTTGCATATAAATCCACTAACTTAATCTGATTCTTATAATAAGTGCGTCGACAACACACACAAGTGAATTTAGGCCTCTCACTTGATTTCACCTGAAACGTAGAAATTTCCTTCTGAAAATTATCTGTACTAGAAACCTGTACATTATCTTCAACATTACCCTCTACTTCTGGGTCAATTTGAACATTCTCATCTTTACTTCCAAAGTAACAAAACTCAATTTCTTCAAAAATATTCTTCACATCTATTTCAGAACCATGGAAAAGAGCAGCGCATAATTGTTTAAGCATAATTGCTGGACTCTTAGCATAATACAACATTCTCACTAATTTCCTCACTTTATTATGATGCACTGCTAGCATCCTGAAATGATGAAAAACACTCTGGCATACTCTCCTGGAAAGACAAGCCAGTGAATGACCATGCAAACCTGTCACTTCTCTCACTCTGCAAGGATCTAATTCTTGCAACAACTTCATTTTCTGCTTCAAACTTTTCTTATTAAATGTCCGTACAAAATCACAAAGCAAATTGATGGAATCCTGTCGCACACTGCAAATACTACTACACTTCCAAATGTACACAGGACCCTTAGGACGTCTTCCTAAAACCTCATTACCTAACACCTCTTCTGTCTCTGTTGTCGCAAGTTTTTCTTTTTCAACTGGACAACCATCTTTCACTTCATAAGCTCGACCACTGGTGTCAACTGCAAGCACCAAATCATTATCCTGGAAATAACTCTCCTCATTAAAAAATGCCTCACAACTTGAACTATGCATCCATTCTCCGGAAAAAACTTCACAAAAATTACTACGATTAACTACTCTCTTCCATCTACTATTTGATTTGAAATCAGAAATTACCTTGTTTAGTTTCCTAATTCTATTGATTACCAAAATAAATAACTTTCACTTAATTTCGAAAGCCTGATCAATAATTTTCTCTACATTTTTCTTTTTCTTATAAAATGCCACTTTCTGTTGGCCTTTCTTAATATTTTTTAACAAATTGACTATTATCCTGTTGCGGATCATTCGTTTTCGAATGTCCCTAAACTGTTGTTTCCTTCTACTATCATGCACAGAGTTATCTCTTGCTCTAGCAGTAACATTTTTGATTGGTCTTTCTTTTCCGTTTAAATTGCTTCTCTTTTTCTGGACTGAAACATTTTCTGTAGAAATACGTTTTTTACTACAAATATTTCTTATGAATGATTTCGTGGTCTTACCCGGAGCTTTCTTGGTGACTTGACAAGTTTTTTTTGTAGAGGACTGCTGCAGTAATAGATGAACCTGCTGTCTTTGACGTTTTGTAGCCTTTCTAATTCGATTCTTAGTTGGCATTTTCAAATTTTTAAATGATCTGCAGTTGAATCTGTGGTAAAATATAATAAAAAATGTTATTAACCACTATTACCAAACAGTAAATCAATAACAGTCATCAAAAACGTAACACCCTACTTATTATTTTAACATAGAACAATTTTTAGTGCATTGGCAAATTTATCAAAGAAATTGAATGCTTCTACATTTTACCTGTGTTGTTTTATATGTGAATCTGAACTAATTTTATGAGCATATTTTATTATTTTAATAAAGACACTACACACAAACTATTTTTGAACTTTTGTTTAATTTTAAATGAAACGGTTTACTACATAGGCTCAAGCAGATCAGCTTCCCACCCTAAGTCAAACAATTCTGACAAATCGGCATTCTCATCATATTCTTCATCATCCTCAGGATTTAAATGATGTAAGGGATCTACTTCCACTGATGTTTCAATGACAAGTTCAACGATAAGATCGAGATCAACTGATTGCTCATTATCACTCATGCTTGATGTTGTCGTTACCTTTAAAAAAAGAGAACAACAATGAGATGTTGCAGACTAAGACACAAATCTCAGAGACTATAATAGTAAAATTGTTGAATGCCCACCCTGCAACAAAACACCTATATGAAACCTGACGCAGGTTTCATGTGGCACAGGACTTTACAGCATGACACATCTGCCTAGATGCATCAAGTTGTAAATATGTTGCCACATAGCAAATCTTTTGCACCACCACTGCGTCACAAAAGTGACGCACAGTGGTACAAAACAGGCATACACCTATCATAAATCTGTCCCTAACATTTTAAATGATTGATTCAGGATGACGATAAGGTGTGGCCTATCCAGAGGTTTGTTTGAGGTGAGGCCTTCTCACGGTTGCAGATGAGATTTACGCTTGTTGAAGAATACAGAGGAAATAATACATGTGAAGGCCTACCAATGAAGTAAGTCATGTCCACTTCACTCTTGAACAAAGGCCAGATCTCTTTTGTGTCCCTGGACAGACCTAAACTTCATCTGCACAATGTCATTCGTAAACTTAGGAAACACTAGTGATGTAATTGAAAAATGTAGAGTTTCTTTTCCTCATTTCACAATCACATCACCTGTGTTTCCTCAGTGACTTAAAATGCCCTAAGACACATGAAAGTGTTTTTTGATTGCCCTTGCACCATTTTTGGGTCACTATTAACATGGCTATGTAACTCCAAGAATCAAAATCTAAATTTGCCAAGCACAGTTGGGAGCATATTTACAAGGAACTTGCCCCACGGAGAAAGCTCTTCAATTTAAATGGGAAAAATAACATCATAGACACTCAAATGCCTTATAAATATGCCCCAAACAACCTATGAAGCTCTAGCAGTACATATCCAGAAATGTAATTGATTTCAAAAAACGTTTTTAAATACAACATATAAATCCATTGTATACCTACATTCAAGAGGAAATGACTTAAAATGTCCTTAAGACACATGAAAGCGTTTTTTGATTGCCCTTGCACCATTTTTGGGTCATTTTTAACATGGCTATGTAACTCCAAGAATCAAAATCTAAATTTGCCAAGCACAGGTGGGAGCATATTTACAAGAAACTTGCCCCACGGAGAAAGCTCTTCAATTTAAATGGGAAAAATAACATCATAGACACTCAAATGCCTTATAAATATGCCCCAAACAACCTATGAATCTCTAGCAGTACATATCCAGAAATGTAATTGATTTCAAAAAATGTTTTTAAACACAACATATAAATCAATTGTATACCTACATTCAAGAGGAAATGACTTAAAATGTCCTTAAGACACATGAAAGCGTTTTTTGATTGCCCTTGCACCATTTTTGGGTCACTATTAACATGGCTATGTAACTCCAAGAATCAAAATCTAAATTTGCCAAGCACAGGTGGGAGCATATTTACAAGGAACTTGCCCCACGGAGAAAGCTCTTCAATTTAAATGAGAAAAATAACATCATAGACACTCAAATGCCTTATAAATATGCCCCAAACAACCTATGAAGCTCTAGCAGTACATATCCAGAAATGTAATTGATTTCAAAAAACGTTTTTAAACACAACATATAAATCAATTGTATACCTACATTCAAGAGGAAATGACTTAAAATGTCCTTAAAACACATGAAAGCGTTTTTTGATTGCCCTTGCACCATTTTTGGGTCACTTTTAACATGGCTATGTAACTCAGAGAATCAAAATCTAAATTTGCCAAGTACAGGTGGGAGCATATTTACAAGGAACAAGCCCCACGGTGAAAGCTCTTAAATTAAAATGGGAAAAATAACATCAGAGATACTCAAATGCCTTATAAAGAAGCAGACACCATTTTTTCCTTGTGATAAATTTTAAAAGCATTCCTTTTCCTCAAAAACGATTTTCAAGTAATAAATTGAAAATACAGCTCCTATATACAAAAACACCCTGACAGTGCTAATACTTCACATTATTTTCAATTACAATTTCTCAAAGAAACAAAATCTATTTGTAAAACACTTTAGACAAAGCAACATTTTAAAAACACAGCTTTCTTCATAATGTTGTCCTTAAAGCATACTATAGTCTATCTAAATTAAATAAATCTTTTCTCACCTTAGCAAATTCTTTATGAGTTTCAAAACAGTCTCAGAAATACACCAAATTGTCTTCAGCAGAACAAAGAGTATGCACTCCAGAGGTTGCAGCTATAGAAAGCACAGAAATACAGATATTCATTACACATATCTCTCATGTTAGCCAATCAAAACTCTTCCCTCAATTTTTTTCAAATCAAAACCCTTCCCCCCTCTGCCCTCTCTGCCTTTTTTGCATAGCAACCACCTCCTGAAAGACCTCTGATGTTTGCAAGTTCACACAACAATGTTTCAATTGAACTCTGAACTCTCAGTGCACCTGCGTATCCAGTGCAATCTTTCATTAAATGATTTTTTTTGACCATTCAAATTACATCTTTCAAAGAACACATCCATGCACCCTAACTTTCTGTTTTCAGAAATGGAAATCCACCAATCAATGCTAATGAATCATTAGCACTGAAACTCCACAGTTTTTTTTCTTTACAAACTCCTACTGTTTCAACTGCCCTTTCATTACCACACTTCATCTGACTGCAGCACAACCTTCTCTCACCATGTTTTATGTCTGGATTGTTGGACATAGTTACATCTACTGGGCTCAAAGGTATGCTGAGAACAGAAATTTAGCTAACCTCAATTTACAAGATGTGGAAATTAAGTGGTTGGGCCACAGAGGATTAAAATGTCACCAATTGATACCATTGGTGAAAACCTTTATGCATTTGCCAAAACCTGACCTGTTAATTGTGCACTGTGGAGGTAATGATTTGGGCACTTTGACTGGGGTAGGTCTGGAAATGCTTTTAAAGGACACCTTTGAGCATTTAATGGCACTTTTTCCTCAAACTGCCTTGGTATATTCAAATATATGCCAAAGACAGAAATGGAGGTGGTCGAACCAATTTTGTCCACAAATTGAGAAGTCGAGGAAGCATGTAAACAAATCTCAGCTTACATGAGAGACAATGGAATGGGCTCCATGTACAACAATAACTTGCGTTACTGCATGCAAGATATCTACAGAGGAGATGGAGTTCACTTCTCAGATGAGGGCAACAGAATTTTCATTTTGAATTTAAGACTGGGCATTGGTACCTACTTATAAGTACCTAAATGTACCATAAACCCAAAAGCTCTTCTCAGAGCTACCCTACATCTGATCACTCACAATTATTATTTTACTCTAACTTTTTTCACTAATTTTCAACAAACTACGCTCCCCGGAGCGCTACCCGGTACGCGAACCGGAAGCTAACCGTGCGAAATTTCTAAAAAAAATGTTTTTTTCCCGCACATATGGGCCTCCTCAGCCACCCTCAGAAAACCTAGGGGGTCAAGATACGTCTACCGTGCCCCCTTCTACCCATTCTGAACATTATTTGCCCTCCACCTTGTATCTTAATTCGTCTGAAACACAAAATGGTGGACTCCCGTAACGCTGCTGGTTCGCGTACCGGGGAGCTCCCCGGGAAGCGGTCCATCAAAAAAGGTGGGAAAGTAATTTACAGAAAAACGACTGGAAACACTTTCACCAAATATAGTTTAGCTCATACTACATACCATTCCCTGCCATTTTCATAAATTTGTTTGGAATTCCATTTAGCCATTTAGCCTGTAGACCTATCTAAATACCCTGTGGTAAATTACTTCACAAAACACATCTGAAGTGTTGGAATTGACAACCAATGAAAATGTTACTTTCATTTTCAATTTTTTTTTTCCTGACATTTGATTGGTTATGTATTCGAATATATATAAAAGAAGAGAAGGAAACACAGCCATTTTCACTACTACTTCCTGAACTACATTTCAAGAGCCTTTTCACCTCCCTGTAAAGTAAATTGATAATTTGTAAGTGGCACTTTAAATTAATTTGTAAAAACGTTTTTTGATAATTATTTACTGTCCCCCTGCTATAGTTATAGATACAGATAGGCTCCTCTGTTATATTTATTGATTGACTTACACTTCTCTGCTATAATTATGAATTTACTTACTTTAACTTCACTGTTAAAAAAACAGAACTACCTGTCTGAACTTAAACCCAACAGTGCCCTAACTCTTCTAATATAATAATTTTTTTATGCAATTTACAGGAAAAAAATTGAAGGGGAGCACGAAAAAATCAATGTTTCCTTCGACATTACAACTGAAGAGATTTTAAATGAAGAATTTTTAGATGAAGATTTTATGGATCAGTCTTTTGATGAACAATTTATTGAATGCTTACAAGACATAGAAACATGCATGTTTGAGGAGATTCCAGATGATGTAATGCTGGAAGTTTTATTGAACTATGAAAATTCTGACCAATATTTTTTTTTTAATCAAAATAAATAAATAAATAAATAAAAAACAACAAACCGAACAATCAATTAACATACAATATTTGAAAAGTCTATAATTCTTTTTTCCTCATAGTACACTCCCCGGGCCGCTTACCGGTTCACGAACCGGGAGCTTCCCACGCAAAAAAATAAAAAAAAATAAAAAAATGTTTTGCCCCGCGGGGCCCTTTTAAAACCTCCTCATCAAACCTAGGGGGTCAGGGAGGATCTACTATGCCCCCTTATGGTCATTTCCCCCTTTGTTTTGGCCTCCTCTTGTCTCTCGATCCTACCGAGAGACAAGATGGCGGCCGCTACGGACTGTTTAGAATGTTTACAGACACCGGAGAGCCAATCAGCTTCGCTACGCAAAGTTCCGTTACGCGAAAAGTACGCGAACCGGAGCGCTGCCCGGAGCGCTGTCACAGATATATATCTTTTTTTGAACGTTAATTTCTCAAAATCCACTGGAGCACATATATTGAGACCTAGCAAAGGCACATCGGGCTAACAGTCCCTACAATTTTGCCAAGTTTCGTGCAAATCCATTCAGCCATTCGGGCTAAAAGTGAGGCCAACCGCCCTATGGAAATTAACATGGGAAAAACGCGTTTTGGGACCCCCCTTGTTTCTCGGCCCCCCCTTGACGAACACCCCCCAAATTTTCAGGGGCTGCTCAGAAACAAAATGTGCCATTTTCCTGACAATTTCAGCCAATTCCGTCCACAAACGCTAAAGTTATTAGACATAGAATTTTCCAAAGTCCCATAGGAAAAAAATCCGCCAGTAGGTAATATATATATATATATATATATATATCTTCGCTCCAACTTGCCCTTGCTTGAACAGCACGCAAACACGTAGGTAGGTGGCAAACCTTTATTTCTTGGGTACAACTTTTCTGTTGCAGGCAGCTTTAATCCGACAGTCAGTTACGCGATGAGCCTGACGCGTTTCAAAATTTTTCTTCCTCAGAGGCATTCGCTTGGCTGATTGTGTGCACCTGGTACTATTATTCACACCACGTTGATGTCACGCCCCTAATGCAGTGGGAGCATTGTGGGAGAAGTAGTCCAGGTTAATTTCATATCCTATGGTGGCACTAATGTCTGTCAATGTTTTCCAGCCCTCGGATGGGCCCTGCCAGCAATGTCCAGTTTAAATCCCTCCTTTGTGTTCCGCAATGCAGCTCGATAGTTATCAGCCACGCGGCTCCCGGTTGTGGGGTGGTGCAGGTTCGGCGGCAGGACCACCGCCCAAATATCTTCGCTCCAACTTGCCCTTGCTTGAACAGCACGCAAACACGTAGGTAGGTGGCAAACCTTTATTTCTTGGGTACAACTTTTCTGTTGCAGGCAGCTTTAATCCGACAGTCAGTTACGCGATGAGCCTGACGCGTTTCAAAATTTTTCTTCCTCAGAGGCATTCGCTTGGCTGATTGTGTGCACCTGGTACTATTATTCACACCACGTTGATGTCACGCCCCTAATGCAGTGGGAGCATTGTGGGAGAAGTAGTCCAGGTTAATTTCATATCCTATGGTGGCACTAATGTCTGTCAATGTTTTCCAGCCCTCGGATGGGCCCTGCCAGCAATGTCCAGTTTAAATCCCTCCTTTGTGTTCCGCAATGCAGCTCGATAGTTATCAGCCACGCGGCTCCCGGTTGTGGGGTGGTGCAGGTTCGGCGGCAGGACCACCGCCCAAATATCTTCGCTCCAACTTGCCCTTGCTTGAACAGCACGCAAACACGTAGGTAGGTGGCAAACCTTTATTTCTTGGGTACAACTTTTCTGTTGCAGGCAGCTTTAATCCGACAGTCAGTTACGCGATGAGCCTGACGCGTTTCAAAATTTTTCTTCCTCAGAGGCATTCGCTTGGCTGATTGTGTGCACCTGGTACTATTATTCACACCACGTTGATGTCACGCCCCTAATGCAGTGGGAGCATTGTGGGAGAAGTAGTCCAGGTTAATTTCATATCCTATGGTGGCACTAATGTCTGTCAATGTTTTCCAGCCCTCGGATGGGCCCTGCCAGCAATGTCCAGTTTAAATCCCTCCTTTGTGTTCCGCAATGCAGCTCGATAGTTATCAGCCACGCGGCTCCCGGTTGTGGGGTGGTGCAGGTTCGGCGGCAGGACCACCGCCCAAATATCTTCGCTCCAACTTGCCC